>NW_025999949.1:14378409-14512095 GCF_001458135.2 Marmota marmota marmota
AAAAAAAAAAAAAAAAAAAACTACTTCGATGTTAAAACCTCTATAATAAACGTGCTGGGCTGGCTCTGGGTCCTTCATCCCTCAGCAGGGGAGAGAGAACCACTGGGCCCCAGATTTTTCTTTATGTGTGCCTGTTTTGTCTTCATCCCCCATTGCTCCACTGGTGTTCTGAATTAAGGGCTATACAGATCACTGCAATGTTCATCAATTTTCAGCATTTAAATATATTTGATTTTTATAAAGAGTTAAAATATATCCCAGTACAAGACCATACCACATTTTGTTTATCTTCTCATTAGTTGATGGGCATTTAGATTGTTTCCTTATAAATTACTGTGAAAAGCACTTTGACAGACACTCATATGCAAGTTTTTAAAACTTTTCAATTATTTTGTATACTTACTGAGGAATGGATTCCTTAGTTCATGTGTTAATTCTGTTAAAGGTTCTGTGGAATCATGCAACTGTTTCCAACAGTGGCTGCACAAATTTTTTATTCTTCCCTATTTAAAGGGGTTGTAATTTCTCCACATCCTCATCAGCATTTATCCTCCTTTTGATAATTATTATTATTTTAGTCATCCTGATGGTTATAAAGTAGTATCTCGTGGTGGATTTGGTTGACATTTTCCTAATGATTACTAACATTGGTCATTTATATTTATCATGTGTATCTGTTCTAGATAAATATCTATTCATGTCTTTTGCTCATTTTTAAATTAAATTTTGAATATGTATGCTTTTTTAGGTTTAAGAATTCTATATAACTCAAATATGTGCCCTTAAGAGATTTATGATTTGCAGATATATTCTCCAATTCTGTGTGTTGTCTTTTCATTCTTTGATAGTATGCTTTTATGTACCAAAGTTTTTAATTTTAATGAAGTCCAATTTCTTCAGGTTTTTTTTTTTTTTTTTTTTTTTTTGGTGTTGTTCTTTTGTGTCATGTAAGAATTCATTGGAAAACACCAGGTCATGAAATTTTACCCCTATGTTTTCTTCAAATGATTTTTTTTCAGATGTATTATATTGAGACCTTTGACCCATTCTTTGCTGTTTTTACATATTATGTGAGACAAGGATCCAACATCATTCTTTTGCATGTAGCAATCCATCAATTTTTCCATTTCTGCTCCCTCCCCACAAAAGGTTATTGGCACATTGGTAGGAAGTGCATTGAAACCGTAGATCACTTTGGAGAGTATTGTCACCTTAATATTTTCAACCATAAACATGGTGAATCTTTCCATGTCTTTAGACCTTTAAATTTTTTCAGCAATGTTTTGTAGCTTTCAATGTATAAGTCTTACCCTTCCTGAGACAAATTTATCCCTGAATATTTTGTTATTTTTGACGCTGTGTAAAAGAAAATATTTCCTTAAATCCCTTAAAATTATTCATTGCTAGTGTATAAAAAGCACAGTTAATTTTGTTTGCTGATCTTATATCCTGGAACTCTGATTTTATTCAGCTCTAAAGTCTTTTTGTGTATTCTTGAAAGCATAATATTGTGTCATCTGCAAATAGTTTTACTTCTTCTTTTGTAATGTGGATGTTTTTAATTTACATTTCTTGCCAAATTTCTCTAGCTAGATCTTCTAATACATCATTGTACAGAAATAGTGAAGGGTGAACATTCGTCTTATTCCTAAATGTTGGGAAAGGTTTTCATTTTTTTTTTTTTGCCATCTGTGTTAACATTCACTTCATCAATTTTTAATTCTGTGTCACTAATTTGAAATTGAACTCGCGTGTACCTTTGATCTTGTTAGTTGCTAATACTCACCTATATACTGGTCTAATCATGCTTGACAATTAAACTCAGTCCTTCAGTGGCTATTAATGATATTTTGAGTACTTTGCTGAGTTCTGAAAATGAAAATGACAACACAACACTAAAATGTAAAAATAACACAAAGCAAAACAAAACTGATTGCTCTGGCCATGTTCTGGCCCAGAGAAATTTATTGTTATGATAAGGTAATAATGGAGGAGACTGCAGGATACTACTCTGCAAGACTTGTGAAGGAGATCTGGATGCAATAGGATGGTTTGTTGAATACATTTTCTGGATATTAAAAACCACAAATTAGACTAAGGAATTAAACACTTTTATTGTCTACATTTTATTAGATAAAGTTATGCAGAGCCTGGTATTGGAAATTGGCAATCTCTAGAGCTTCAGCTATCCCAAAGAGTCCTGTAGTCAACAGGAATTGAGAAATAATTGTGAAATTGAAAGCTTGAGAGGAAGTTAAAGGAATGACACGAAATTACAGGAAATCAAAGTTACAGTTTGAAACTGAAACACTGTGTTGGTAAGCCACTATAAGTCATTTCGTGACTGGTTTGACAAAAAGTCTTGAATTAGGGACAGTATGACATGCAGTGGCAGACCTCAAATTTTCAGTAGTGAACCTGATCAAATAAAATCTGGCTGCCACTGAGCTTAAAACGTTAATGGTGCTATGGTAGATAAAGGCATAAAAATCATCACCCATGTGTGAAAAAGTACACTTGTGAACAGAGATAAGAAAGATAAGTGGAACATGCGTTTAAGAAGGAATATAAAAAAAGAATCTCAACAAAATTTGGGGTTAGGAAAAGTGTATATAAAGAAGTGAGGCACAAGTTAACATAAGTGAAGGGAAGAGGTTAAGAAAAAAATTTTCTACAAAACATTTATTCTCATATAAAAATCCCTGGGCAAGAAAATGAAAGGAGGTCAGTCAGTCTCAACTTCAGAGAAAATGTTGGAAATTGATATTAGGGTGGAGAAATACACAGAAATCAGCCAATGAATAGAGAGTACACTCAAAACCCAGGCTGCCCTAAGAAGTTTATTCTTTATATAAGGGTCAATGGCACTATCAGAAATGTTTTAAGTCTGCCAAGGAGAATTTAAAATCAATACAAGGTTTGTAGAGACTATTCTGGTAACAACTTGAAGACAATAAAAGGAGAGGAAAATGGATACAGTAAAATCAATTAGGAATATATTATGATATTCCAATGGTAGATAATATTGTCCTGAGCTTGCATCAGGATGAGAATGATGTGGGAAATTCATATTTCATAGATATTTAAGAGTTATGCTTCTCAACCCTTGACAATGACTTGTAAATGTGAAATGAGTACAAGTAAGAGTAGCATTAAGGGAAAACATGAAATAAAGAATTAAATCAATTGACCTTGTATCAGAAGATTGAACTAGATATAAGAAGTTGTGAATAACTGGAATATATGTGTTCATTAAAACAATAGAATCAAGTAAGTTTGACTTGGAACAGAATATGGACTAAACCAAACCTTGAAAAAGCTTTGGTATTAATATTTAATTACCACTTACAGGGTAGTGATTTACTGAGTGTGGTTGACAAGGACTGGCCAGATAAGTAGGAATAACACTAGAGAAAGGCATGGATTACTGGAAGCTCATGGAAGACTGGAGTGAAAAGTACCATTTATAATTCAGCTGAGGGCTGGGATTGTGGCTCAGCAGTAAAGCACTTGCCTAGAATGTAACATGTGTGAGGCACTGGGTTCAATTCTCAGCACCATATACAAATATATAAAATTAAGGTCCATTGACAATGAAATATTTTAAAAAAAGAATTCAGCATTAATCTCTAGGATATGTAAATAACTCAAAAAACTTAACACCAAAATAAACAACAAATAACCCAATCAATAAATGGGGTAAGAAACTAAACAGACACTTCACAGAAGAAGAAACACAACTGATCAACAAATATATGAAAAACATATATTAACATCTCTATCAATTAGAGAAATGCAAAACAAAACTACTCTAAGATTTCATCTCACTCCTGTCAGAATGGCAATCATCAACAATACAGGCCACAATAAATGTTGGTGAGGATGTGGTGAAAAAGGTACACTCATACCTTGCTAGTGGGACTGCAAATTGGTGCAGCCTATTTGGAAAGCAATATGGAGATTCCTTAGAAAACTTGGAATGGAACCACCATTTGACCCAGCTATCCCACTCCTTGGTTTATACCCAATGGACTTAAAATCAGCATACTATAGTGACGCAGCCACATCAATGCTTATAGCAGCTCAATTCACAAAAGCTAGACTATAGAACCAACCTAGGTATCACTCAATAGATGAATGGATAAAAAAATGTGGTATATATACTCAATGGAATATTACTCAGCTTTAAAGAAGAGTGAAATTATGGCATTTGCCAGTAAATAGATGGAGTTGGAGAATATCATACTATGGGAAATAAGCCAATCCCACAAAACCAAAGGCTAAATGTTTTCTCTAATATGCAAATGCTAATTCACAATCAGGTGGTGGAGGGCACTAGGGAAAAATAGCGCTACCTTAGATTAGGTAGAGGGAAGTGATGGGAGGAGAGAGAATGTGGGGATAGGAAAGATGGTAGAGTGAAACAGACACTATTACTGTATGTATATATGTGACTACATGACTAATGTGATTCTGCAACATGTACACTCAGAAAAATGAGAAACTATATCCCATCTATGTATGATATATTAAAGTGCATAAATGAATTCTACTGCCATGTGTAACTAATTAAAACAAATAAAAAATTTAAAAAGAAAAGAATTCAGCTGGACCAACTCTGAAAGCTGTCTTTGGATTAAGAAACAAAGAGAGGACTGTTAACCTTTTAAAAGTGGGGTTGGGAGGGGAAGCATGGGAAGATTAAAGGAACTCTAGATAGGACAAAGGGGAGGGAGGGAGAGTGAGGGGAAGGGAGTGGTCAAGGGGTGAAAAAAGATGGTGGAATGAGATGGACATCATTACCCTTAGTACATGTATAAAAACACAAATGCTGTGAATATACTTTGTATTCAACCAGAGATATAAAAAATTGTGCTCTATATGTGTAATATGAGTTGTAATGCATTCTGCTGTCATATATAACTAATTAGAATAAAAAATAAAATTAAAGGGCTGGGGATGTGGCTCAAGTGGTAGCGTGCTCGCCTGGCATGCATGCGGCCCGGGTTCAATCCTCAGCACCACATACAAACAAAGATGTTGTGTCTGCCGGAAACTAAAAAAANTATATATATATATATTAAAAAAAACCTCTCTCTCTCTCTTTAAAAAAATAAAATTAAAAAATCTATTTTAAGAATTTTAAGAATTGTGGGAAAAGAATCAACCTTCAATAAATTGAGAAACAAGTAGAATTAAAACTTAAAAGTGTTTTTTTGAGATTTTGACTACTATGAGGAAATTGGTTATTATGTATAAAGAATAAAAGGCTATGGAGTCAAGAGAGTTTTTGAGATCTTAAAGAAATTTATATATATGTGGAAAGGATTTAACTAAGAATGCATTGATATTTGACAGCAAAAATTTCCCCAGGATTATGGAGGACAGATGCTTAAAGCACAGAAAAGAAATCCTTAGATAGGAGGAAGAAAACTTAATTTCTATATAAATATTTAAAAAAAATTTATAGGTAAGTTTTCATTTCTATTTTATTTTATTTTTTTTCTGATTCCAGGGATTAAACCCAGAAGCACTTAAAAACCAAGCCACATCCCCATTCATTTTATTTTGAGACAGGGTCTCACTAAGTTGTTTAAGGCCTTGCTAAATTGTGAGGCTATTTTTGAACTCTTAATCCTCCTCTCTCAGCCACTGGGATTACAGGCATGCACCACTGGACCCCGTCAGGTAAAATCTTAGTGACTTTATAGTTTTGTTGTGGTAAATAAAGAACGATAAGTTTTATTTTCTCTAGAAATTAGGAAGAATGATTACTTTTGGGTTTTGAAAGAAGTAAAGAATGGAGGAGAGATTCCACTGGCCTGTTCTTTTTATGGTTTAGATAGGAGGTGTCTCCTCAAAGCTCCTGTGTGAGACAATGCAAGAAAGTTTAGAGGTGAAATGGTTGTGTTACGGGAGCCTTAACCTAATGAGTGCTTCAATCTACTTGTATGGATTAACAGGGTATTGACTGTAGGCAGGTAGGATGTGACTGTAGGGGCAGGTCATTTAGGACGCCGCCTTTGGGTATATATCTTGTCCCAGGTAAGAAGAGCTCTCCCTCTGCTTCCTTGTTGCCATGTACTGAGCTGCTTTCTTCCGCCACATCCTTCTGCCATGATGTTTTGTCTCACTTTAGGCCCAAAGCTACAGATTTGGCCATCTATGTTTGGAGACCTCGGAAACTGTGAGCCTAATAAATTTTCCTCCTCTAATCATTATTGTCAGGTCCTGGGGGTCACAGCAATGAAGAAGCAGATTGAAACAGTCACAATGTCTGGAAAGTCTCTGGAAGTTGAAGAGGCAGTGTTGAGTCTATGCAATCTAACATGATAGAATCACACTGGGGATTTTCCTATTTAGAAACTACTTTCACAGATGTCATATAAATGATCCCAAACTCTTTGTTCACTTACAGCTCTCCATCTGGCATCACTTTTTGTCTATGTCTGAAAGCCTTAGATAAACTTTGTTTTTATAGATAACAAATCTCCAAAATACTGAAGGCCTTACAACTATGTGTTTTCCCCTCAGTATCCTTTCTTTTCTTCTGTTATTGGGAATGTGTTCTCCCAGGTTCTTTGCCTCTGTCATTCCATTTCTGAAGACTCTCTGCCATCTCAATCTTGAGTAATTAGTTTTAAGAAAGAGAAGAATTTTGTTGTTGTTTTCTTTATGTGTTTAACTGACGAATAATCCTTTCCATTGATATTTATTAACATCCCTTTATCAGTGTGTGTGTGTGTGTGTGTGTGTGTGTGTGAGAGAGAGAGAGAGAGAGAGAGAAACAGAAGGGCACATACACTTCCAAGCTTGAAAACATTGAAGTATGGAAGGAGTTGGTACAATTTCCAGGATGGCTGGAACTTATAGGAAGATTTAGCTAATATTAAGGCAAATCAAATCAATCAATATCTATCTATCTATCTATCTATCTATCTATTTATCTATCTATCTCCACATCTATGTCTACATCTATTTGTTGTCATATCGGCCTATGTAGTTCAAATAAATTTGATCTTTTTTTTTTCAGGTTAACTGTAGAATTAATCTTTTAACAAAATAAATCAGCTGTGTTACTTATGCTCTGTTATTCTTAAAATCCAGGCAATATGAACTTTAAAATTTTTTAAAGAAATTAACCTTTAATATATGTTGAAATCTCGAATGTGAAAAACCATATTAAGTTTTTATTAACTAAAAATATATAATGAAAATATTATTTTCTTTAGGAAATAAATCCCTGTATTAATGATAAGCTGTTGTTATAGAACATTGCTATTTCATCAAAAAATTTTGAAGTCAACAATATAAAGACTACATTGATCCCAATTTTCAATAACAACTGAATAAGGAGCCCATACAAATAGACTTCAAATTACTGATTAGAATGTCACCTTTCAAAGCACATTTTTAATATGTAAACTCAAAGTTTAATATAATATATTTGGGGGAGAAATGGGGAATCACTTCCATATGTGTATAAAGTAGTATAAGCATTTATTAATAAAACTTTGCAGTGTTTTAAAGATGTCTTGATAAGTCCTAAATTATATTTTGGCAGGCCTTCCTTAATATTAGAGTAATATCATGGACATAAATTATATCTAATATTATTTTATAGAGAGGTTTTCATTCTTGAAATTATTTAAAGCTATAGATATATTATGGTTCTAGGACTAAAATAATGAAAAGAAAATAATTTTATATGCAAATTAAGACTTTGGTCACTATGCTAAAATTTCATATCCATGATGAGAAAATCATGTAACCAGTAGTTCTAGTCTCATATGCTCCATTTCACAGTACCCAACTGGGTGTAACAGTGCCCTGCCAGTTTACCTTTTTGCTTCATCATCAATCCATCAATTAAACATATGTAACTATTTCCCGCATACTATATAGTGTGTTGAATTTTGTTTTACAAAACTAATTTGTACATAGTCCTGGACTTCAAAGTTTAACTGTGTAATAAATTACATCTTATTCAGCAGATTCACTCTCTTCTGTGACATACCTCAAAACTCAGAATTTTTTTGCTAATTACTTAGTTGCCCTAAAGTGACTTAGTACTCACATTCCTCATCAAAGTAATCATCCCAGTAGTTACTAATTTCCATTAAAAAACAAGAAAAATGAGTGTTAAAGAGGTAAAGAATATTACTAGGGGGCAAGATTAAGGAAAGATTCAGGAATTGAAAATGGATCTTCATGTTAAGAAGAGCACCATCAGATGCCACCAAATACTAGCTGCCTTTAAACATTAGACACATACGTTACAAAATCTGTTGAGTATCATTCCTCTCCTTTCCTCTTAAAAATAACTCCACTCCTAATCAGGGCTCCTAGCCTAAAACTACTACTAATTCCAAATCCCAGCCAAGGCTCCTATTATCACATACATACTTGATCCAGGCAGGGAGCAGCATCAGCTGCACATAATTATTCATAAAACAAATTCAATTTAGAATTACATTTTAGAAACCTAAAGAGCTGAGGGTCCAGAGACTGTTCTCATTACCATAGTAAAGTATTTGCAATCACAAGAGAACAGCAAATCTTATAAAATACTTAAAAATATCAATAGACTGCCCCCACAAAATATACATAACCCTAAAATGTCCTATTCCCACTTGTAGCCAAAGAGATTATGAACCACAGAGATGTGATTGAATTTGCTTTGCACAGTGTGTTTACATGGGAAAAATTTATTCAAGACCTGGAACTGTTCTTGGCACCTGACTGAGATTCAGAAATATTTCCCCAATGTTCTGATTGTGTACAACGTTTCACACATGGATGCTCATCCAATCACACAATGTGCCAGATCTCTCAGAATCCCTTGGAATTTCCAAAGCCCTATGTGTGTATACATGATCAGTCTAGAGAGTTAGAATAAAGAAGTTATCTTAATGCATAGTAGTAAATCTACCAGGCACTGAGTGCGATGTTTTATCAGCTGGGATTTTCCTATACAATATTTCCCACCCTTTATATAGCAAAACAGACTCAGAAAACTCAGATATTAATATCCAGGCAAAACATCTCCACTGTGGGTGTAAAATTAATACTGAGTAAGGCAAAAGAAAATAGAGGTTGGGGAACATATGCTAAGCCTAAGCATCATTTGCTTTCCAAAACCATGTTTTCAATGATTCCTTTTTGCAGTTTGAAAAATGACTCTATAAGCTTTTTAATATCCATAAGATAAAGGTTCTAATTGAGATAAAAAAAAATGTAATATCTAGTAAATATGTTATAGTATTGTTTTGACAGTGAACTTGTTTAAACATTCTTTGTCTCTGCCCAAATATCTTGGGGATTAGATGTTCTCTAAAATTTTCTGAGAGCTTGACTAATAAAAAGCATATATTAATTCAAGACTTATATAACATATAAAATGTACTAACTAAGTCCCTCACCCCTGAAGGCGTGTGATAAATTTAGTCCTGTCTGCCTTTGTGGGTGCATTACTCTGCATTATTCTGTAAATCTAAGAGGAAGTCTGCTGCTCCTCTGTAATAGTGAATATCTCATTCATCTGGTTTTACATTATGCATAGTTTGTGCCCTGAAGGCATTTCTCACAAACAGAAGCCATCTCCCATGAAAATACTTTATCCTTTAAAGTACAATATCCATAATAATATGAGGAATCTTAACCATATAAACTATAAAAGTCTGCACAAACTGCCAGCAGTTACACCTTCACTCATGCATGCATTTCCTTACTTTCTAGGGTCACCCAAGTTAACACAACCACTTAGACCAAAATATTGTGCAGTAGCAGATAGATAACACTTTCCATTAAAGATGACACAGGAAATAAGAAGTAATTAGGTGGTACCTCATTCACCATAGCAACAATTACAAAACATTAGTATAAACTGAGAATCATTCACTTCTAGAAACTCACCCAATTATAAAAGATATATTTCTTTGGGGCATGAAATTGTGTTCCTTAAAATTATAGATGCACGTCACAATATGAAAGAATACTAAAATTATGAAATATAATGATGTTATGACAACAAATATCATTCTCAGTGGACTGAGATTAAAGAGTACATATTCCTAGATATCAGAAATATATTTCATAAAGGTGCATTTATGGGTCTTTCTTTTGTCAAAGCAACACTGTATGACAACTTTCTTTTGAATATCAAATGTTGGCATTGTGACTGATTACATGTACCTCTAATATAGATTCTGCTCCTGTAATTTTGCTCTTGTTTCTGCAAAACTGATCTCAGTTACTTCATTGACTGGTTTCCAGTATGTTTCCCATCTGGGTTTTTAAGATGGGTAATGATCACATTTCATTTCTCCAGACTCTATCCAAGATTTCTTCATTATAATACCTACTGTATCTAGACCAGCTAGTCTCAAACAAGAGTAACTTTCCTCTCTACAGGACATGTGGCAATAGCTGGCCATACTTCTACTTGCTACAATTGGAAAAGCTATTATGTGCATCAAGTGAATAGAGCCAACAATCTGGTAAATATCCTACAAAGCATGGGGCAGCACACATAATGGAATTACCCGCCAAAAACCAAAAAAACATAAACAAAAATATGAAATTCCATAGTATTAAAATTGAGAAACATGGATCTAGACTTTAATTTTTCCATTCCTCTTCCCACATAAATGGCAATTAGGAGTATGTTTGTAAAAACATGAGAAGAGAGGGATAATGCACGTTTTATTCATAATTTTGGAACCCAGAATAATGTGGAAAGTCAAATTTTAAAAGAAGATATAAATGTTATTGACTCCAATACATAGAATTATACAAACCATAACTATCCATCTTTAAAAAGAACCATCTTTAAAAAAATCAGATGGAGATATGAACACATCTAAATAACTAGGGTCCAAGTAGAGAAACAAAATGTTACCTAGACTAGAATAATGTCTTTCTAACTTTTTAAAGTTAGAAAATTCAATCTTGGACTCATATACTTCAGTTCTAGACTTAAATATGTCTCTTTTTGTGAAGACTTTCCATCAACTTTAGTGGAGAGCTATAAAGAAAATATGTATTTATTTAAAAACATCTTAAGTCAGAAAGGAATTTTTGTTTTGTTTTTTTTTTGTTTTTTGTAAGGTTGAATAGTGGTTAGAATACAAAAAGAGTGGTGATAAGAAAACAGCAAATTCAAAAACTATTGTGCCATCATTTTTTCAAACATAACCACACTGAAATGTATATAATTTACTTAATGTTTTATTACCATAATTATACTCTAATATATATGTGTGTGTATAGATATATATATTATATATGTACAACATATATATATTATATATATATATATATACATACACATAGGTTAATCAACTTTAGCACTATTTTGAGATGATTTTGAGTTGTGTTCATACATATATTTATGTTTACATATATTTTTATATTTATATTTGCATATATCATATTGATTTCATTCTTATGCCCAAAGCATTGTACATTTATAATTTTAATAGATTTCAACAGATTTTCCTCAAAAAAATCTATATTTATTCCCATTTTCACTTAAATATACAAGTATACTTTCTCTAATTTCTTACCAGTTGTAAGTGTTAAAGCATACTGTTCCACAATGTAATAGCATGCAAAGTATACATAATCGTACATATTGAATTTTAGTCATACGCAGTTAAGTAAGAAATATCTAGACCATATAGTATAGAATATAATCTATTTTTAAAAATATGTATGAAGTACTTACAGGTACATATAAATATTTAATTACCTAAGTGTAGAGAAAGTAATGGAAGAATGCATACTAACTTATTGAAACCCATTTGGAAAAATAATGAGTGAGGAAAAGTGTGCATTGTGGGAGCATGGGAGCATAATACTTTTAGAAATATCTAAACAAATGTAAGGAAATGCATTTAAAAAATCAACAAAAAAATTGATCCATAGCAAAAAAAAAAATATATCTCAACACAAAGTGAGTGAAACATAAGTAAGAAAGTTTGGAGTTATTTCAAAACTTTCTCCTTAGACTTACTGGTTAAAGGTTATTACAAGTTCCTTAGGGAAGGGAAAAAGAGACTGATACCAGAAATCACACTCTGCCCTACATACTCACTTTTATATTAGTGTGTATATTATATTTAGAGCATCCTCATTAAAAATACCATGAAAAAGTACCTCCATAAAAAGTACTAGCTGTTACTTTGTGGTTGTAGTCCATTGAGATTATAGAAGTGCTTCCCAAGCCCTTTAAATCCATTATTCTGTCCAATTCATATAGAAACACAGATAGAGGAAAATTGTCGGTCAGCATTTCCTATAGGGTGTCTGTACTGAACACTAGCTGGAAACCGGGAAAAAGGGTTTTTGATCAGATCTGTTTGGCAACATTGGCTTAAACAAAATACAACAAACTGCTTAACTGACAATTCTATTAAGCAATATGTAATAATGTAAAGAAATAAATAAAAACTTAAAATGAATGAAAACTTCCTAGTCCTATTTTGAAGAAAACAATGAGATATTCCTTGTATTGACACAGCTAGAATTTCAAGGTATAGAATGATGTCATTAGGGTATTGGGATGTGGCTTGCAGAGAAGCACTATCTTATAGGGTGGCATAATTATTTTCTGGACACTGATAAAGCTTAGCATATAACAGACAGTAAGTTTCCCTTTCTAGACCCCTAACCTAACAAGTACTTTAATCCATGTTAGCTGCCAAGAGCACCTACCAGATGGGCCAAATGGATGAATTAAGAGAGTCAACAGAAAACTCTCTCTTCATGAGAACATTTCCTATATAAACCCTTATCTTGCTTATTTGTTGTCAGAGGCTAGAAGGAAATTCTCCTTCAAAGAATAGCCTGACAGCCCCCTGGGAGACATCCTGCAGCTACCTATCTCCCTGGAACATCCTGTGGTTATCAGGATCATCAGCTGGCAGTTTTACCACCCACATCCAGCAATTGCTGATTAGAGAGCTTCCCCATCCCCAGCATATAAATACCCCTGTGTGAACAATAAAAGTTTGCAGCTTGATCAGAACTCCTGTCTTGCTGTCATCCTTTCGTGTCTCTTGTCCCTTCATTCCTGCCCATCTAGGTTCGCTGCCCACGTTGATGTGTCCTGCCGGTCGGGACATTTGGTGCCCAACGTTGTGTGCTCGAGCCTTTGACTGAGAAGGAACGCCGTCCTCCGGGAAGACTTGGCCAAGTGGAGCTCGAGATCGCCTCGGCAGACACGACCAAGAGACAGATCCAGGAGGAGAGTGAGGACGACGCAAGGTGAGTGACCCACCATGGGACAAGCAGTTTCATCACATGATTTGTTTTTGTCAGGCCTCAAGGAGGCCCTCAAGACACGGGGGCGTGTGTTAAGAAAAAGGACTTAAAATTATTCTTTTCATACATAGGAGAATTGTGTCCATGGTTTCCCCTTGAAGGGACCATTGATGGTAAAAGATGGCTTAGAGTAGGAGACTGTTTAAAAGATTATTATGAATCCTTTGGCCCAGAAAAGGTGCCTGTTCCCACCTTTTCTTACTGGAACTTAATTAATGAAATTCTTAAAAGTTCACCCTTTGACAATGGTACCTTAAAACTTGTCAGGATTGGGGAAGAGGCGATGGAAAAGACCTCTCATCCCCCCTCGGCATGTCCTTCAGTTAGTATAGACATAGATACTTCCCAGTCTCCCCAGGACCCTGGGAACCTTCCTGGTCCCCCTCAAAATCCCACCCTAATGAATAAGGCTCCAAAGGTTACCAACCGCCTTTATCCAGTTTAAATCCCCGGAGACACATTCACCCCTGGGGAGGAGGCTACCTTGGAGAAGGAAGCAGCTCACTACCATTCAGAAGACCCGCCACCTCTCAGGACCCTGCCACAGCCTATAGGACTCACACATCCACCTCCCTCCTATATCCCTCCTGCCTTTTGTGCTCCGGCCCTTCAGGGGCCAACTGCCCCCTCAGATATTTTTTTCCCACTTCCCTTGCCTAACCTGGCTCCCTTGCGAGAGTCTCTCCAACATAGATGAGAACAGATCCAACTTTTAAAAGAATTAAGATCCCTTGACTCTGAGCTTCGCTCATTAGCCTTAGGCACGGAGTCAACCCGAGCTGGCCCAAGGCAGTCTAATACAAAGGCTAAGCCGAGCCTTTGGCCTGTTCTCACCTTCCCAGTCACCTGCAGTCAGACAGATAAGCCCGCCCAGGCTGAAGACTCAGAGGAGGATCAAGAGGAGGAAGCGGGGGAATGGCAAGAGGAAGATCAGGACTCAGAGGATAAGGAGTTCACCCCTAGGCAGAAAGGAACCCAGAGTGTCTACAAAAAAGGCTTGTGCTCACTATGGCCCCACTGAGCCTTACACATTGGCTTAGATTTGCTGACAGCTAACCAGGGAGGTATTTGCTTGGCCTTAGGGGAAAGATGCTGCTTTTATGCCAATAAATCAGGCATAGTACGCACTAAAATTAAGCAGCTTCAAGAAGATCTAGAAAAGAGAAGGGAACTATTTGAAAATCCCCTCTAGACTGGGCTTAATGGATTTCTACCCTACCTTCTTCCCCCATTAGGCCCTTTGTTGGGTTTACTTTTAATCGTGTCCATAGGTCCCTGCATTATAAACAGGCTGGTAAAATTTATTAAAGAACAGATTAATATTTTGGCCTCTAAGCCCATACACGTCCACTATCATCATCTGGAGATTGAAGACCGTGCTGCCAACATTTAAAAGGATGTTCTACCCTTCTCTCAGGCTTATTTCTTAAGTTTACATCCCCACAGATCTCTCTTTCTTATATAAAAGTAAGTAACAGCTCTGACCAACCATCTTCTGCCCTTGCCATAAGGGTTCGCTCCTCCATGGGCCCCTCCGCTTGGGGGAGGATGCACCCATGGAGTGAGGACGTTAGGCCATAATAACAGAGGGTGCAGGAAGGACTGCAGGAGGATGGATCCACGGATCCCAAAACCCAAGACCTCTGAGTGACATGCTCTGGTGCATGGCGGTTGGCATGCTCCCCCCTCAAAGCCATCTCCTCCAAAAACATGCCAAGGCCACCAGGAAATCTCCTAGTGAAGATGCTCGCTCAGATCAGGAGATATTCTAAGGCCTCCTAGAGGAACAGAGCCTCTATCACCCCCTAAAAACATGGCCGATAAGGTATGGTCAAATATTTTATATAAGAAAGGGGGAGATGTCAGGGGCTAGAAGGAAATTCTCCTTCAAAGAATAGCCTGACAGCCCCCTGGGAGACATCCTGCAGCTACCTATCTCCCTGGAACATCCTGTGGTTATCAGGATCATCAGCTGGCAGTTTTACCACCCACATCCAGCAATTGCTGATTAGAGAGCTTCCCCATCCCCAGCATATAAATACCCCTGTGTGAACAATAAAAGTTTGCAGCTTGATCAGAACTCCTGTCTTGCTGTCATCCTTTCGTGTCTCTTGTCCCTTCATTCCTGCCCATCTAGGTTCACTGCCCACGTTGATGTGTCCTGCCGGTCAGGACAATTTGTTGCTTCTGGAGTAAACAGAAATAAAAACAACAGACTTAAGAACCTGCCAAGGAGTACTTCAGAGATTTGTAATTCTGAGAACTGTAATTTCTGATTTTTTAGATCAATTTATGATCAAGAAATGTGGAGCTGGGGTTGTGGCTCAGCAGTAGAGTGCTCGCCTAGCATGTACAAGACACTGGGTTTGATCCTCAGCACCACATAAAAATAAATAAAATAAAGGTATTGTGTCCAACTACGACTAAAATTTTTAAAAAAAAAAGAAAAAGAAAGAAATGTAGAATGTATGCAGCATTTTGCACATCTTTTAACCATTTGCTATAGTTTGGCCTTAAATGTCCCTCAAATGTCCTAATTCTTAGTACTTATGTTGACACTACTGGGAAATGATGAAATCTTTAGTAAGTGGGGCCTCCTGGGAGGTCATTGTGGGCATATCCTTATAGGAGACTGTAGAATCCCAATCTCTTTGTCTTTCTCTCTCTATTGTTTCCTGTTTATGAAGTAAGTGGTTTTTCTCCTCTGTACACATCTGTTATGATGTGCACACACCTAAAAACTGGGGCCAATTGATCATGGACTGGAATCTCCAAAATTATGAGTAAAATTCCCTTTCTCTTTAAATACTTATTATCTCAGGTACTTTATTATAGTGATGGAAAGCTGACTGACATACAACTGACTTGATACATCTAAGAACAAGCAATAAGAAATAATTCCAAACTCTAACCAGTGAATGCATAAAGCAATATTTCAGTGACAATAAAGACTAATGTTGAAGAAGTCGTCACAGCTAGGGAAATGAAGAAGCTCATATTCATAGGATATATTATGAAATGGAAAGGGAGAGGTAAGAATAGCCAGGTTATGGGAACAGTCCAGGTGCATATCAACAGATTAATGGATTTTTAAAAATGTGGTATACACACAATGGAATTTTATTCAGTCATAAAGAAGAATGAAATTATGGCATTTGCTGGTAAATGGATGTAACTGGAGAACATCAGGCTAAGTGAACTAAGCCAGACTCACAAAGTCAAGGGTTGAATGTTTTCTCTCATATTCACAAAACAGTCCAAAATAAGAGGGGGAAGGAGGAATGGTGGAATAAAATTGGCCAAATTATGCTATGTACATAAATGAACACACCACAATAAATTTCACCATGATGTATGCCTACAAAGCACTTATTTAAAAAAAAAAGACTATAAATAAATAAAAGGAATCCCAGTAGAGCTGAGGAAAGGGAATAGGGGAGGAAAAAGGGAAGGTAAAAAGGAAGTACTGAAAACTGAAATGGTACTGAAATATATTCCATGCATGTATGATTTTGGCAAAATGAACCCCAACATTATGTATCATTATAATTCACTAATTAAAGCATAAAAAAAGAGAGAGGTTATGTTTATGTTCAGAACTTGCTATGTCAATGAAGTAGTCCGTGTGTGTGTGTGTGTGTGTGTGTGTGTGTGTGTGTGTGGTGTGTGAAATTTAAAGACTACAGAATGTTTCTGTTCTCTTTTTTATTATTTTGAAAGATTTTCACCACACATGAAACTGGTAGTTTTTATTTGCAAGATAGCTAAACATCAACTAACGCATCCACAACACTACCATATTTCCTTACTCTTGTCGTTATTTCTGTGCTATTTGAAACTAGTCTATCAATTCAAATGTCAAACCTGCCATTCAAATTTCAACATTTATTCTAAGCTTCTAGCACAAATATTAGAGGCATGCTTTTGATCTTTATGAAAAACACCTACCAAAAGAATGTTCATTTTAGTGGATTTAAGGATTAGTGCAGGTTATTTATAAGCCAAGGGATGGAGCTTGGCTGAGATGCAGTGTTGGTGACAGGTTAAAATGTTTCCTAGAAGTTACTGATTATGCAAACACTCTGCATAATGATTAAAACCTTCAGAAAACCAATTAAATATATTTGAGGTTGTATATTTTTGTCCCTTAATTAAGTGCTTTGTGCCTACATAATGGTGAAATTTACCGTGGTATATTCATTTATGTACATAGCATAATTAGGCCAATTTCATTCCACCATTCCTCCTTCCCCTTCTTATTTTGGAGAAATAGGAGGTCATGTTTCAATCTTTTACATATTCATATCTAGTTTTCCTAGCACTCTCTATTAAAGAGGCTGTCCCTTCCTCAATGTATGATTTTGACAAATTTTTCCACAATCAGTGGCTGTAGATCTGTGCATTTATTTCTGGGCTCTCTATTGTGCTCCATTAGTCTTTGTATGTATTTTTATGCCAGTACAGTACTATTTTGACTTTGTAGTATGTCTTGGAATTGGGTATTGTGATGCCTCCTGCTTTATTCTTTTTTGTTTAGAATTGCTTTGGCTATTTGGAATCTCTCATGCTCCCATTGAATTTTAGAATTGTTTTTTTTTTTTTCAGAAAGGAATAACCAGAGCAATAATAGAGGGCTTTTTCAACATCATACTTTCCACCACTGGACAGATAATTTTTTTTTTTTTTTTGGTGGTGCTGGGCTTTATGGGCCTTATGCATGTGAGGCAAGCACTCTACCAACTGAGCTATATCCCCAGCCCCTGGACAGATCATTTAGACAGAAAAATTAACAAGGAAAAATCAGAAATAAACGATAATATAGATCAAATAAATAATATTTACAGAACATTACATCTAACAGCTATAGAATATAAATTATTTACTTCATCACTTCAAACCTTCTCCAGAATATGCCATATATTAAGTCACAAAACAATCTCAACAAATTAAAAAAAAATGAAATTATATTGTGTCTTTCCTGATTATAATAAAATAAACAACAGAAGAAATTAACAACCAAAGAAATCTCAGAAACTGTGCAAATTCATAAAGCCTGCAAATTTATAACAAAACTCTACTGAACAATGGTCCATTGAAGAAATTAAAGAGAAACAAAAAATTCTTGAAAGGAATAAAAATGGAAATGCTTCATACCAAATTTTGGGATATAGCCAAAGAAGTATTTAAAGAAAAGTTTATAGTAATAAGTGTCCATACAAAAAAAAAAAAAAAAGAATTTCAAATAAACCATCTAATAATACATCTCAAGGAACTAAAAAAGCAAGAGCAACCCAAAGTCAAAGTTAGTAAAAGGAAAGAAAAATACAAAGATCAGAGTAGACATACATGAAATAGACTAAAAAATAAAAATACAAAACATCATGGAAACAAATGATATTGTTTTTAAAGATAAAATCAACAAACATTTAGCTAGACTAAGAAGAGAGGAAACCAAAATAAATAACATTTGAAAAAAGGATTTGCTGCAATTGATAGCATGGAATAGAAAGTATCATTAGAGACCCTTATGGACAACTATATGCCCCAAACTGGAAAACCTAATACAAACTGGTAAATTTATGGACACACATAATTTACCAATACTGAAGTATGAATACTCAAAATTCTTCACCTTTCTAATTTGTAAACTGCTTATTTTAAAAGCATTTTACCAGTTGGGCCAAAGCAGACTTATCATTGTAACAGAGCAAAACTATCCTATCATAGACTGGGCATTTAAAATCTGTGCAGAGGTGTGCTCCAATTTATCATGCAAATTCAAGTCCTATATGAGGGAATGGAGGGGAAATAATCTACCAGTACTAAGTGATACACAAATATCCAAACTTGATATGCTTCTGTGAATGCAAAATTTTATGAACAGAGGAAAAGTCAATATTTTTATTTTAGAGAGATTCTATGACTTGGAGATGAATATTATCCTGACACTGCAACTTAAAAGACAATATTGGACAAATATATGTAATTTAAAATGTATTCTGGATTATGTATGCATTATATGATAAAAAAAAATTAAAAGAAGGGGGGTTGTAGTGGGAGGAAGAGAAATAAATGAGTTGACAAAACAAGTAAATTATTTAAAATGGATGACACAAGGTGAAAAGTGTTGAGAAAAAATATTAAAGAGCTAAGTTATAACCTGAATCAGAAGGAATCATGGAAAAAAATTAACTATTGAAATTAATTTCTCAAACTTAAATCTAAAGGTCTTCAGAAGAAAGAGAAGAAATATTTTTAAATAATGAACAAAATGATAGATACTGAGAGGGAGAAAAGGCAGTCATAATAATAATAAATATTAAAATGTTTAAGAAGCAGATCATATATTTAAAATGCATAAGAGGTCACATCACTGGGAAAGAGCATTAGCATGTTTCATGTTATTGACTAAAACCAAATATGAGAAATTTATAGCAATTTATATCTGCATCAGCAACAGGAAACACTTTAAAATTTCTTTCTCTTTTTAATAATTTTTTAGCTTCATTGAGGCACAACTGAAAAATGAGAATTGTGTATATATATTGTGAAATGATTTTAATAATCAAACGAGTTATCATATTCTATACTTCACGTAGTTATCATGTCCTTCCTTTATCCTTCTTCCTCTCCCTTCTCCCCACCTCCTTTCTTCAGTTTTGTATTTCTATGTATAGACTATTTTGGCAAGGAGCATGACATATAGCATTTATGGCTTTACTAATATGATGAATGTTTATATCAATTGGCAACAACAATAATAGCAATGTTGATATTATCAATGATAGCTAAAAGCTTAAAATGTTCCTGGCATTGCATTGCTATTTGATCTTTCTAACAAACCAAAGTTGATACTATTATTATCCTTACATTATACATGAGCCATTAATATTTAATGAAATCAAGTAACTTTGCCCATGGTTGACTGGGTAATGTGCTGTGAAGCTGTAATCCAAACTTACCTCCTTTTAAATCACAGCTCTGAAATTCTACTCTCTATTATGTCTTGAATAATCTCCTTAAAAAATTAAAGACATTATCATTCCTCATTCTGACTGAATATAAAAAGCTTTCCTTCAGGTTCTTCTTTGAATTTTTTTTTTTTTTAATTTTTACTATATCAAAAAACTGTCCTTGATTATCATATTGTAACCAATAGCCCGGTTCCTGTCTCCAAAGCCAATCAATGCCAATTTAATAATGAGGACACAGTTTTGAGAAAAAGGAAAAAGAAGGTTTATTGCTTTGCTGGCAAAAGAGAAACAAAGGGGACTCCTATCACAAAGGCTGAGATTCTCCCAATCAGGAGGGACAAAGGGGTTTTAAAGGAACTTCAAGGGTTATATTCCAGGTGTGCTCTGGTGGGAGCCCCAAGGCATGTTAGGATTCATTTGTTAATTTGGGAGATATTCACTTCCCAGATCTTTTGCAAGCATCTGCTTCCTGTACTGGGTGTGCTCCAGGGCAATTAAATAGGGGAAGAAAAGATAACAGGTCTCCCCAGTCTTGTTAGGGAAGGGGAGAGGGGAGACAAAAGCCTTAGAGCATTGGGGGCTGTGAGGTCCTTGCTTAGCAACTGAATGGCCAGCTTAAGTGACAGCCAACATTTTAAGGAGAAAGTTTCACTTTCTGGCCCAAGGGCCTTTCCAGAAAGGCTCACCACTCCCTCATACCAACCCCACCCTTAACCACCCACATTAGGACCCTCCTAGCTCTGATTCCTGAGCCTCCCTCATAAAAGTCCCAGAGCTCAAGCCTGTTTTGCCTCTCTCTATAGAGAGATGGCCTTTATTTGTCAGCTCTGAGAAATAAACTCTCTTGTGTATCTCTTTCTGGTCTCTATCTTTCATTTCTCCCCTACCCATCTCTCCTTCCTTGCTTTCTCTTCATTTTGATGTAGAAACCTGGGATCCGGTTCCCTGGTGTGCCTGTTCCCTTCTTTGAGGGTCACTGAGCATCCCCCTGACCCAATACAGATTCCATCATGGGACAAGGCCCTCCATTCTGCCAAATGCCCTCTCTGCACCCACCACTGGATATTTCAGATAAGACCCCTGTCTTTGGTGGACCTAAATGATCTATGGGTCCCGGGAAATGACCTTTGATAATCTGGCACTCCCAAGGGTTACCGTATGGTTGTGGCATCCCCAGGCACAGCTTTCCCAGCTACAGCTGATCCCTACTGTCTACCAAGTCTATAGGTGGTCTTTTATTTGGGTCCTGGGTTTTGAGAAAAAACAACAACAACAACAAAAAAAAAAAAAAAAAAAAAAAAAAAAAACACCTAAGGTGATTGAGAGTTGTTCCTGGTGAGACCTCTCCACCTTGGGTTAATCTCTACAAGCTTCTACCCCTACTCATGTAGTCCCAGCCAGGTGTCCAAGTGCCTCTATGGGCTCCTGTCCCAACATTGAGTATAACCGTCCTCTCGACTAGGTGATACTAGAGACTGGGGGATACCTCACCTCTGAACTCACCTCCTATGTCTCACCATGGCAGCTCCTCATCCATTCCATCCTATAATCCCCTAGGCTGCCTCCTGGCTAACCTAGGATCTCTCTCACCCCAGACTTAACCCCCCAAAACTTACTCGCTTATGCAATCAGATCTGTTCTCAATATCCTTTAGACAATGACTCTAAATGGCTGCTTAACAACACTCTAGATCCCAATATTACCAGGGATTTTTTTTCAACTATTATGAGCATTCAGGAAAATGGAAAGAGATGTCATAAGTTCAGGCCTTCTCCTCTCTGTGCTATAAGCTTTCTCTCTGCAATAACTCTTGCTCTCCCGCTCCTCTGAGCTCTCACCTCCCCTTCGTCTGCTTCTAAAGGGACAGAAGATCCTATAGAACTCCTTCTCCTTCAACCCAGCGGATGAGCCCCTGCCATACCACAATTCTCTTTCTAATGAAGCCTCCACAGCAACTGTCCCTCAGCCCCTCCGCACTTCTCTGCTCTTGCTACACACTCAAAGCCTGCTGCTGCGCAACCCACATCTCTGTGTCCTCTATGTGAGGTGGCTGGGGTAGATGGTGTAATCCAGGTTCAAGTGCCTTTCTCTTGTTCAGATCTTTCACAGATAGAAAAGCAGCTTATGTCCTATACAGCAAGTCCCAACACATATAACAAAGAGTTTCAATATCTGACTCAATCCTATAATTTGAACTTCCATGATGTCCATATGATCGTGTCTAATACCCTCCTGCCTGAGGAGCTCAGGTGAGTTTGAGAACAAGCTAGAAATTATGCTGATGAGGTACATCAGACCTCCCCTGCCCATCCGATTGGCACTGAAGCAGTCCCTGATCAGGACCCCAATAGGGATTATAATTCGCCTAGAGGAGTAACCAATTGATGACTTGCCTCGTGTCATGACTTAGAAAGGTAGCCCATAAGACTATCAATTACGAAAGACTCCAGGAAATCTTTCAAGGTAAGAATAAAAACCCTTCAATATTTTTAGATGGCCTGACCAAGGCTTTATTACAATAAACTCATCTGGACCCTGAAACTCCAGATGGGAGACAACTACTAATGACCTAATTTTTCTCCCAGAGTTTCCTTGATATTAAGGCCAAACTAAGGCATCTTGAGAGAGGACCCCTAACCCCCTAAGCTGAGGTTCTGGAAGTGGCCTTTAAGGTGTATAACCAGAGAGACAAGAAAGCCCAGAAGCAAAAATATCAGATGCTAACTCAAGCCATCTTTCCAGCCTTAGCATCTGTCCCTGGTTCCTCTGGCCAATGGAAGGATCTCTTGAGACTGCTCGGACCCTGTTTTAAATGTGATCAGACAGGTCACTGGGCTCGTACATGCCCTAAGCCTCACAAGCTTCTGGGCCCTTGTCCTAAATGCCATCAGAAGGGAAACTGGATCATTGAATGTTCCCAAGCCTATAGAAGCCCCTGACCATCCAGCCCTTCTGGTTCCCCTTTCCAACTCATAGGATTGGCTGCAGAGGACTGATGAGGTCCCCATCACCCCACCATTACCACAACTCCACAGGAACTGAGGGTAACTCTGCATATTTCAGGTAGGCCTGTCTCCTACACCAGGGCAACTTATTCAGTCCTCAAGGAGTTCTGGGGGCCTACAACTTGTTCTGTGACCTCTATTGTTGGGGTAGAGGGTGAACCTTACCAACCCTTACAGACACCTAGACTTGTTTGCATTTTTGGCTCTCTAATCTTTACTCACTTAAGGAAAAGTCAATCAAAGGAGAAACCAAGTCAAGTTAAAAACTAAAATAAACCAAAATGCCCAGGAATACAAATCATATCTCAATAATAACCCTGAATGTTAAAGGCCTAAAGTTATCAATCAAAAGACATAGACTGGTAGATGGTATTTTTTTTAAAAAAAATTTTATTAGTTGTTGATGGAATTTTTTATTTTATTTATTTATTTGTATGCAGTGCTGAGAATCAAACCCAGTGCCTCACTCATTCGAGGCAAGCACTAAAAAGACCCAACAATATGCTGGCTTCCTGAGACTCAGCTCATAGGAAAAGACATCCACAGACTAAAAGTGAAAGGATAGGAAAAATCATATCACTTACAAGGATAGCATAGACAAGCAGGGGCTTCCATCCTCTTTTCAGATAAAGTGGACTTCAAGCCAAAGTTAGTCAGAAGGGATAAAGAAGGAAATTTCATACTTCTTAAGGGAATCATACAGCAAGAAAACATAACAGTCTTAAATACTTATATCCCATGGACCAAATATGTACATCAACACAATGGACCATCTACATACATCAAACAAACCCTTCTCAATTTCAAGAATCAAATAGACACCAACACCATACTACTGGGTGAGTTTAACAACTCTCTCACCACTGGATAGACTTTCCAAACAAAAACTAAATAATAGAACTCAATAATATAATCAATAATTTAGACTTAAAAGACATATATAGAATATTTCATCCATCAGTGAGAAAATACACTTTCTTCTCAGGAGCACATGGATTCTCCTCTAAAATAGACCATATGTTATGCCACAAAGCAACTCTTAGCAAATATAAAGAGTAGAGATAATACCATGCATCTTATCTGATCATAAATGGAATGAAACTGAAACAAAAGAACAATTCAAAAATGGACAAAAATGAAAGTTGGCTCTTGTAAAAAAAAATTAAAATGATAAATTCTTAACTTCACTAATGTAAAGAAACAGAAAAACTCAAATTACTGAAAAAAAAAGAAAAAAAAAAAAAACCCTTGGGAAATAATCTAACAAAAGAGGTGAAAGACCTCTATAATGAAAACTACAGAACATTAAAGAAATAAATTGAAGAAGACCTTAGAAAATGGAAATATCTCCCATGTTATTGGATAGGCAGAATTCATATTGTCAAAACCACTATACAAATTTAATAAAATTCCTATTTAAATCCCAATGTCATTCTTCAAAGAAATAGAAAAACCAATCATAAAATTCATTTGGAAAAATAAGAGACCCAAACTAGCCAAAAGCAATCCTTAGCAAAGAGAGTGAAGCAGGAGGCATCACAATACCAAACCTTAAACTATACTACAGAGCTATAGTTTTTTTTAAAAAAGCAGCATATTATTGGCACCAAAATAGATATGTAGACCAGTTGAGCAGAATAGAAGACACAGAGACAAGCCCACATAAATATAGTTATCTCATACTAAACAAAGGTGCCAAAAATTTATCTTGGAGAAAAGACAGCCTCTTCAACAAATGGTGCTGGGAAAACTGGAAATCCATATGTGATAAAATGAAATTAAACCCCTATCTCTTGCCCTGCATAAAACTCAATTCAAAGTAGATATCAAGGACCTAGAAGTTAGACTAGAAATGCTGTGCCTATTTGGAGAAAAATTAGGCCCAAATCTACATCATATTGGCTTAGGAAATGAATTCCTTAACAAGACCTCTAAAGTACAAGAAATAAAATCAAGAATCAATTAATGGGATGGATTCAAACTAAGAGGCTTCTTCTCATCAATAATATGAAGAAAGAGCTTGTAGAATGAGAGATAATGCACTAATCTCCAAGATAAAGAACTCAGAAAAACTTAACATCAAAAAAACAAATAACCCAATCAATAAATGGGCTGAGGAAAAGAACAGGCACTTCACAGAAGAAGATATATAATAAATCAACAAATACATGAAAAAATGTTCAATATCTTCAGCAATTAGAGAAATGCAAATATATTCCAAGATTTCATCTCACTCCAACCAGAATGACAATTATCAAGAATACAAGCAATAATAAGTGTTGGCGAGGATGTGGGGAAAAGTTATACTCAAACACTGCTGGTGGGACTGCAAATTGTTGCAACCACTCTGGAATGTAGTATGGAGGTTCCTTAGAAATCTTGGGATGGAACCACCATTTGACTCACCAATGCCACTCCTTGGTTTATATACAAAGGACTTAAAAATCAACATACTATAGTGACATAGCCACATCAATGTTGATAACAGCTCAATTCACAATAGATAAACTTTAGAACCAACCCAGATGCCCTTCAACAGTTGAATGGATAAAGGAACTGTGGAATATATACACAATGGTATATTACTCAGCCATAATGAAGAATGAAGTTATGACATTTGCAAGTAAATGGATGGAATTGGAGAATATCATGCTAAGCAAAATAAACCAATTCCAAAAAACCAAAGACCAAATGTTTTTCTGATATGTGGATGCTGTCTATAATGGGTTGATTGTGGGTATATGCTATGGAAGAAAGGGAGAACTTTGGATTGGGCAGAGGGGAGTGACTTGATGGGAGGACTGTGGGAGTGTTAATTCAGGTGTGATTAAGTATAAATCTCTGTTTTTGCCACTGTTCCTTTTTCTTTTTTTAACCAATAATTTTATTTGTCCTTTCTTCTCTAATTTTTTATTCTAGCAATATTTTTCTATTAGTATGGCACTTATATACTTTTTGATATTGTTTTATCAATTATCAAAATGATCATAGCTTCACTAGTAAATACCAGGATTTTAAAATACTTCAGCTCTACTTTCATCCCTTTATGACTTGTATACTGTTTTTTTTTCCAGGTATCCCAATTCTATATTCATTTTAATATCCATAATCCATGATTATTATTGAATGATTAGTCAATATTAATTTATATTATCCAAACATTTAAATCTCCTATTCTCTTTATTACTTCCTTCCCTCCTTTCTAATTCTTGACATGGGTTTTTCTCTAGACTAATTCCAGAAGATGGACTGGAGCCCTGCCATAGGCATGCCTACCTAATGGAGATATGAATTTGAGGGAAGTCTTGATTCTTTTCATTTCTATGAAGCACACATAACTGTATATATTATATATTTCATATTATGTATCACAAATTCCAAACTTTAGCAAATGCATCCCTGAATGAGTCATAGCTATCCGGCATGTTGGCAAAGAGAGAGTGTACAGATTCCTGACACAATACTTCTTCCAAAGGTTTTGTGTTAGATTTCCTTCACTATAACAAAATGCATGTGATTATCAACTTATAAATAGAGAAGATTTATTTTTTATCACAATTTTAAGATTTCTGTCCATGATCAGTTGGTGCAGTTATTTTGGGGCCTGTGGAAGCCACTACAGCATGACATAATATGTAGCAGATCAGAGCTGCTCATCTCATTGACAGGAAGCACAGAAACATAGGTGTCTTTAGAACATTCTAGATCCCAACTATAGCAGGTATAAAAATCATTTTTGGTAGGTATATTGGGTAGATATAAAGATAGCAGAAACATCTCTGATATTGGAAAATTTTAGTATTGTATATGCACTCTTCAAGAAAGAAATTTAATTTATTTGTGAAAATTATTGATGTTATGCCCAAACTAAGAGATTAAAATACAAATGCCCCAAATAAGAGATTAAAATACAAGTATGTAAACTCTTATTTAATTATACATTTATAAACAAGCAAATATTCCTATTGAAAAGGCAGTTTAGTTTTTGTTGGTTTCATTTATTTAAAATAGTCAAGTATACCTGTGACTGAAATTCTGATTCCCTTAGTTATAGGGTTCCTTATTAGCTCAATGTTCCCAATCCATTTAATCATAGGAATTCATTATGTCAGGAAGAAGTTGGTTTGATACTAAGGCAAAAATATCTGTTCAGTTTTTTAATGGATTTTTCAACTCACATAAGACAAATAGTCTGAAGGCAAAGAATTTTTTAATTTGTAATAACTAGGCACTTGAGAGAACGAAAGGTTTGCTTTGAATTTTTAAAAGGGCTTGGTTTGGCTTGACTCCCGGCAGCTCATGAGACTAAATCTGGATTTCTGGGTGATGAAGTTATACACAGATAGAGGAAAACACAAGGTAAGGCATGGATTAGTTTTCCTACTTCTAAGGGGAAAAGATATATGGTTCAAAAAGCAGCTGAGTATATACAGAGGATTTGAAAAGGAAAAAAGGGACTAAAACCAAAGTTGCCTTAATATAGACTTGCCCTTTACTGTCCTTTAATTTTTTAATTTTTTATTTTTTTAGCATGAGATTCTGATATAAAAACTGACCTGATATGTTTGAAAACTTGTGGGTAATGAAGAGTATTCTCCATTTTTCCTGGGTCCCTGGAAATATGTAGATTCTCAGTTAACACTTCATCGTATTGATAATGGCCAGAATAAAATGGAAATTATATCAAAAGAGAATATGAGAGAATGTGTCTGAAATTGCATCCAATCTCCTTTGATCCTGACGCTACAGCTGAGTTCTATATAGTGCAAGAGTTCCCACATGAACTAATGGAGGATTCAGAAAATTGCTGAGAGTTTTTTTCACCCAATGTCCTTGGGCAGATGGATGTAGTGGAGTAAAGAACACACTATATAGCTAAGGATAGACTTGCCAGAGCAATAGGTAGTTTAGAAATTAAGTCATACATCAGGGGACTTATATCACTGTTGCACATTATTAGTTCCTTGGCTCAGACAGGTAAGGGAGATACACACAGAAATGTCCAACCTCCTGGGGAAAAGCACTACGTATTAGGTAACAACAAGTCATGATGGCAGTGGATACCATGGGAACATAGGTAAAACTAGAGAGTGTCCCTACAATAAGGGCCTGAAAGTGACCAAATTATATGTGTGGAACCAGATGTCATTGCCCCACCATGATATTAAAGAGGTTACCAGTAAACACAGAGAAAAATTCTAGAAATGTTAACATGTCATTCCATAAAGACTGAGTTAATTTGAGAGTGGCCAAGTAATTTTTAATAAGCAAGTTTAATTATATTTTGCTGTGGGGCAGAAATTGCAGTTCAAGAACTAAGTGAGTAATACTAACAGAGAAATAAATACCATTATATCTTTACATATTTGAGTGATGAATCCATAAATTGCAGGTCTGCCCTAAACCTAAGAGGAGGAACCAGCAATGACTAACTCAAACCACTTGTGCTGGGCATATCATACATGAAAATGTACTCCAGCTTTCACACAAAAAACATACTGTAGAGCAAGACTCTGTCTTCTAATTGGCTTTCAAACTCAGGAAGGTCTTGCCTAACTTTAGTGAAAGGGAAAAAATAGTAATTTATTTTGTTCTTTTTCTTTTCCAGTATTTTAGTTAAACATATAGGAATGGCAAGAAAATCATTCTAGATTTCTTTAGACTGCATTTTGTACCCTTTACTTCAATTGTATTTAATCACTAAAATTTTCATTCCTTGATTCTAAAAATATCTGTCAATCTTATTAGTTGTTTCAATTCTGAGTAAAAATCTTAAAGAATAAACACACATATACACACAGAGAGAGATACACACACACACACACACACACACACAACCAAAGTGCCAACCATTCAAACTTCTTTTCTACTTTCATAGCCTAATAGTGGATTCTGAATCTGCAGTAAGTTGAGATTTCAGATTATTCCTCATCTTTGATTCTTCAACATATTCTCTTTCCTAGTCCTGCAACTAAGGTGTTACCATTTGTCTATCCACTTCCTTCATTCACTGTTTTTATTATTTTTTACTCCTACTGGTTTAGCTTCAAATTCTCTCCACACTGGCACTTAATACATTCAACAGAAATGGATCCTATAAAATGTGTACCATTTAATTTACTTGTGATAATTCCCATGCTATCTCCTCAATACTTTAAACATCAAAATCAACACTTGAGAATTGTGTTCAAATGCATTCTTTCATAAACCAATTTTTAATGTCTTTAAAAATAATAACAGTGAAAGTAAAATTATTAAAAATCTCTCATACTTTCATCGGCTGTAATGATTATCATATTGTGCTGTTTCATTTATGTCCTCGTCTATATAATGTTCTGATAAATGAATTCCACGGTGTTTCATAAATTTAAGAAAGTTTTTAATGTGGCTGGCTTTGTGTAGGTTCCAAGAATGAAAATTCTGTGAGAGCTAAGCTAACATCATCTGGCTTAAGCTTCTTGCTAATTTGAATTGAGACGAATGTGGTTTTGCATATGTGGCACTAGTGAACACCCTTTCGTTCATCTTATGTGAATATAGCTTTTCCAGCCACATTTATATGAAAACAGAATGATATCAAGTTAGGTAGAGAATCCTGGTCAGGAGCCTGTGGTTTTAGGGTTTCCAGTGCCTGACTTTGGAAAATTCATATTCTTAGGATATTATTTAAAATGGCGATAACTTTATTTTCAAAGTTGAGGTGACTGAAGGAAAACTTATACTCTGTACACTAAGATAGATAGGCTTAAAGATGACAGAAAAACACACCTAAAAAGTTGCTCGAGGGGAAACTTTGAAGCTTCTTCAATGTCTAGATAACCATTGATTAAGACCTCAAAGTCCATTCCTTACAGAACACCATCACTAGTACCTGGCAGCAGAATTTAATGAGTGTTTTTTTTTTTTGTTTTAAAAAAAGAAAGAAACAAGAAGAATATCAGATCATGGCAAATCAAAAGGTGAATGATAATGGACAGACAATAAAACTTTTATATTATTTTTCGATCAATTTAAAACAGACAACAAAGGAGATGGATTGGTAGCTGAAAGGAGCAGATGACTGAGGAAAAGTGCAAGTTTCAGAACTGTATCAGGACAGCATCAGTGGTACTGCAATAATGCCACCCCAGGTTCCATTAAAGCTTAGAGATTAAAGGATGTTTTTGTGTGTGCAATACCTGCCCACTCCAGTACACGGTGTGATGCGGTAACCACCTTCTCTAACACTTGTATCTGCTGTGATAAAGAAAAGATAGGACTCTAGCAGTAACATGAGCATAGAAATGGATCCATTTCACTTCTGCTTGTAACTCATTGACTTCAGTTAGTCATCTGGCCCCACCCGACCACCTGTGATAACAAAGTGCAATCCTGTCATTTGACATGATGTAGAGAGTTGAAAATATTTGAAAATGGCACCAACTATTACTGCAAGGGAGTTCGAGGGACATGAGAGAGTGAGAGAGAACAAAAAGTAGAAAAAGCAAAAGAGACTGAGAAGACACAGAATTTAGTACCAAGGTATTAGAGCCACCTTTCTCTGAGTAGAGAGAAAATAATAAAGTAAAATGGTAAATTGAAAGGCAGAATGATCAGACGTTAAGAAGGCCTTTCCTAATATCCTCAGTGTTTCCTATGAAGAAGAAAAATAGTGGCTCACAATGAGAGGAGTGAGGAGGCAGTAACTTGCTTTAAAATTCTGGTACATATTTGGAAAAAATGAACTGGCAGGTGAGAAGGACAGTTGAAGGGGAGCGGTCAAGTAGAGAATGGTAATCAATACCAGTTCCCAGCTCTCTCTGAGCAAGAGCTAAAGGGATCCATGTTGCGTCCTCTGTGTGGCAATATTGATTCAGAATTGTTTGTTTAGCAATATGAAGACAAGGAAGAGAAAGACTGGAAGCATGATTACAGTGCCAAGTCCATGTTAATTCCTCCTATAATCCTTAAGCCAGATCTATCCTCACCGTAAGGTAAACGAACTCATAAATACAGTCTTCTTATGGATTTTAAACTTGCAGTATTTGCTGTTCATGTTCTATCCTGTGATCATAAACTATGTTACTGTTCTCACTTGTAGAATACATTTACAGTCTACCCAAAAGAGAGAGCCAAATTCCTAAGCAGACAACACATCCAAGTCAAAGTTGAAGATGTCTGGGTTTTGTACAAGCTTCCCCATTAGGTCTACATTTATCTCTTCTTTGCCACATAGTTTAAAAACTTGAAAAGCAAGTGATCCACCTGTACCCTTCCCACAGACATATGCTAACAGAATCAATTCATAACTGAGGAGCTTGTACAGGTTTACCACAATAAATCTTTGTTTTAGAAAATCACTATCAAAAGGCCCTTTATACATATTAGTTCATAGCACTTATGAAAAACCATGGGGGAAAAAAAACCATCAAGAATGCCTCCTATTTTGAGGCTGGTGATGTCCTTTCACAATGCTTTGATTCTGATGGCTGCAGAAACATCTTAGTCTGCTGTTCTAAATGACTACTGACCTTGCCCTCTAATAGTTCCTTCTTGTGCATTATTTTCCCTTGTCATTTCTGATACCTGTGTTGCCACATGGGAACTACCACTTTGAAGGTCAAAGAATCCTCTTGTGGGGTTTTTAAACTAGAAAATTTAAAGGCTTCATTAATCCAGGCACTCAGTGTTTTTTTTTCAATGTGATTCACTCAAACTTAGTTGGCTTGCAGTCTGTTTGCGTTTAGTCTCTGCCTTGCTCTGATCACCACACCCAAAGTTCTTTCAAACCTTCCAAGGCTCCAAATCCTGATCCTTTTTTCTTCCTACTCTATTCCTTCTCTTTGAAGTTAATAGCAGCTACCTTGAGGCTTTCTGGAATAAGTGGGAAAACCACACCCTGAACTTGATCTTTTTTTCCTGAATCAATTTATTCAGCTGAGATGATTTTACCTGGCTTTTGTTTAATAAAACATCCTAAAGCTGTATTTCTTCATATCTAGATCTGAAAGATGCTGGTTTCTCCAATCATGTCAAACTCAAAATGTCTGAGATCTCTCCTATCAACTGGCTTATTCTTTTCCAAACAAATTTTTGCTATTAGTAATATGCCAAATGTAGCTAACAACAGTTACAAAATTTATTGTGATTCTGGGGTTTTTAAAATTATCTATAGTTAACAGATCAGTATTACCTCCCAAATTACTGCTGGCACCATTTTGGTCATGTTGTTCAATTGTTAAACAGTTGCAATTTTTCCAGAATTTGATATCAGTGTTCCCAGTGTTGTGAGAGAACACTACTTCAAAGAAACATTTTCTATATTTGCCATCAAATTAATTCCAGGTAGAAACTTGTGACTTTTCATAAATTGTATTATATAAATATATAGAGATACAAATACACATATGTATATATATAGACATACACATATATAATATAAAATACATATGCATGCATGTACACATATATGTGTATGTATATAGAGAGATAATGATAGATAATATATACATGCAACTTTTGCATAGTACTGCCTTTTATCCACAGGATATACTTTCTAAGACCAATCAGTGGATGCCTGAAATCAGGGACAATATGAATACTACAGTTTTTCCTAAAAATGTATAACTAAGAAAGTTCAGTTTATACATTAGGCACAGTATGGTATTAGCAATAATAATTAATAATGAAAAAGAAAAAAAAATCATAATAATATGCTCAAATAAAAGCTTGCGAATATGGCCTCTCCTCTGTCTTTCTCTCTTCCCTCTTTCACTTTCAATAGCTCATTGTACTTTCAGATTTTCACTAAAAGGAAGTACTTTATGGCTTCTCTTTGGCATATCCAAATTAATAGCATCACTACTATTGCACTTGAGGGTCATTTTTTATTAAAATAATGGTTATGTGAATTTACTTTTGATGACAATTAGAAAACAGAGATGGTTACTGAATGACTAATAGAAAGGCAGTGTATACAGTGTGGATACACTGTACAAAATAATAATTCATGTCCCAGAAGGAGAAAAGTGGGACAGAGAAAGATTATATCACACTACTCAAAATGGTATGCAATATCTAACTTAAGAATAACTTTGAAATTTTTCATTTAATATATTCAGACCACAGTTGATCCTGGGTCAACTAACCAAAAAAACTAAATTTCAGGTAAGAGACATACTACTGATAAATATACTAATCAATCCTTGGTATCTGTATAGGCTTGGTTCCAGAACTCCTGTCGATACCACAAATCCATGGAAACTCAAGTTCCTTTATAAAACAACACAGTATGGAATATATATTCTACACATACTCTCCTATGTACTTTAAATCAGTCATAGATTACTAATACACTGAACATAATGTTAATGCTATAGCAGCTATGCCTTATTGTTCAGAAAATAATAACAAGGAAAAATTCTGTACATATTCAGTATAGACACATTTATTTTTCAACTTTTAAAACATCTCTGACTGATTGAATTTGCAGATACCAAACCCATGGAGGGCTGCATGTATTTATGCACAATTTTTTTCTTAAATGAAACAAAGTCTAAGGTGATACTAATGGTTGGTTGATTCTCCTGAATGGCTCTCTTCCATAATGAAGAGTCTGTGCTTCTTCATTTTTTCCCTTTTACCATCCAAGAGGTAGTCATACTCCAAAGCTGGATCTTTTGCAATTGGCCAACCCATGGGCAAGGAACTGGCACAGAAAATTGTACAATGGTTTTAGAAACAGAATTAGAAGTACTATACATCACTAATAACCACATTGTATTGAGTAGAAATATTTACATAATTAAACAGGGAGGAAAATGTCTGAGGAAATTCATTCTTTAAATGGACTTAGGAGAAAAATAAAATAATTCATTCAATATACAGCATTATGTCTGATCTATGTATACACAGAGAGATACACACACATATTTGGTTATAAATCATAAGCACTCCTTAGTTTTTGTGTCAAAATTGCACAAAAACCTGTCCTTTTATCTTTGGATAATTCTACTCCAGAGATACATTTTAAGTATTACTTTGAAGCAGTATGAATTTCTAAGAATTTTTTTTTTAAAATAATATAATGATAATTTCATTACTCTTTTTAATTTTAGTAGAAAATATAAAAAGCAATTAAAGTATGTAATAAGCAAAGCATAAGATTAAATGATAGCTTGAAAAATGAAACACGTAATTTTAGGGATAGTTCATTTTAAATTTACTTTCTTATTTACTCTGTCTTGATTACTGTATCAACTAATTTGTCATACTTCAATTTCTAGCATCAAAGCTTGTCTCAGAAGAATTAATTAGTATATCTTCCTATCTTCACAAACTAAGTTATGAAACTTTTGATACAAATTGCTCTCCATATTTCCTGGGTGTTATGTTTTTATTCACCTGCATATTAAAGATAAGAGAGAATCTTCAAGAATTCTGAATCATTTTGTTACTCATGTGCAATGAATAAGGCTGAGTATACTATCTGTATCTGCATTTCTATTGGTTTTGTGTTACACATTTTTATACATACTTGAAAATATGATAAAATGCACAGGCATGATCCAAGGAGAATAGTAAAATATGAAAGATTAAAAAATCAGAAATGTTTAATTATTCAAACATGCCAATCCCTTACATTTTTCATGAGATGACAGTATCTCTCCTGCTTAAGTCTCTGGTTTCATGGAATACATAATTCCTCTTTTAAAGGACTCACCTGATTTGTTCAGACCCACCCAGGACAATACTCCTTTTGATTAACTCAAATTTCATTGATTTAGGACCTTAGTAAGATTTTATACAAAATTGATGGACTAAAAAATTAACATAGAATGGAGAATTCAGTAAAAAACAGAAGGTGGACATATGTGGAAAGAAATTAATATGATAAAGGATTAGAAATAAAAAAGGTCAAATGGCAGTATAGAGACAACTGTCCTCTTGAATTAACTAAATTGTAGTTAGAAGAAGAAGTGGTTTAAAAATTTATTCAGGGTGTGCGGGTATAGCTTAATATGCCTGAGGCCCTGGGTTCAATTCCCATCGTGTAAAACAAACAAACAAATAATAATGCAGGGGAGGGGAGGGGGGATAGTAGAGGATAGGAAAGGTAGCAGAATACAACAGTTACTAATAGGGCATTATGTAAAATTGTGGATGTGTAACCGATGTGATTCTGCAATCTGTAAAAATGGGAGTTCATAACCCACTTGAATCTAATGTATGAAATATGAGATGTCAAGAGCTTTGTAATGTTTTGCACAACCAATAAAAAAAGATACAAAAAAATAATAATGCATTTACAAAACAAGTGTTTGTTGATTATAACTATGTGTCATACATAATTATTGATACTGGGGATGTAGAAATGAACCAACTAGAACAAAACCTTGCCTTCATGAACCTTGCATTACAAATATAAGTAAAAATAGGATGTCAGAAGGAGTAAGTGCTATGGAAAATCAAAGAGAAAAGAAGATAGAAAAACCTGGCACTTCTGTAGTTCTATTATTTTTAAGTGGGGAGGAATTTGTGATTTTAAATATGGTAGCCAGAAAAGGATCCAGGGAGACTTATTGAACTTAAAGGCTTGAAGAAGGTGTGGGGACAAGACATTTGGAGATAGCTTGTAAGAACATACAAATTACTGTCAATATTTTTACTTTTATTCTAAATAAATACAAACCTAGGTTCTGAGAAAGGAAGTTATATGGTTTCAGTTCTTTATAAAAGACTCAATCAGGACACATGCTGAGAATCAGTTCTAGGGTATTAAAGAAGAAACCATTTGGATCCACTGGAAGACCTTCTTTATAATCCAGGCAAACAGTAGTGGCTTGAATGCAGAATGCTGAGGGATATGTGCTTTGATCAAATTTTGGATGTGTTTTAAAGATGAACACAACAGAATTTGTCATTCTTTTACTCAACGTCATCCAATGACAGGCTGGATGAGAGTTGTCTGAAGTTCTTTGGAAAGTTAAATATGTGTTTACTAAGATGCAGAAACCAGAAGGAGGAACATGTTTGGGAGGATGAGGAGCTCATTTCTGAACTGTTAATTTTAGTTTTCTAGCAGATAGAAAGCAATGTGGAAATACCATGTAGGTAGACTCTGTGTGTGTGTGTGTGTGTGTGTGTGTGTGTGTGTGTGTGTATAAAGAGAGAAAGAGAGGCAGAGAGAGTCCTGGAAAGCAGCCGGAGTATAAGATCAAATTGAGGTTTCTGAGCATTCAGAGAGTAACTGCAGTGAAGAGAATGGTAAAATCGTCTTCTCAGGGAACAGGGATGCAATAGAGGATAGCAAGGTGTCTGGGCTCTGCGCAGTCCAGTGTTTAGAGGAAGGTTAATAGGTCAGGAATCAACACTCTCAAGAAGACTGATTATGAAGAGGGTCAGAAAAATGAGCACCAGCAGTAGCTAGAAGACTATGTGGGGCCAACTGAAGTGTTTTCCTTGTTTGGGAAAATAACATCAATATTTGTACACTGATGAGAATTAGATAATAATGAGAGGAGAGAGAGAATGGAAAAGATTGAGGAAAATGCTAAAGTGATATTTTTAATAGATAAAAAGGCTAAGATTCACAAGATGAATGAAGGGCTTAGATTTAGATATGAACACAATTCATCACCATAATAGCAGAACAGCAGGAGCACATGGTGAAAGAGCAGCAGAGCCCATGGGCATCTTGACAGGTAAGTGGGGTGGAGCCGAGGCCGCTGGGGCTGCTCTGTGGCAGGGTCATCTTTCAGGCAAGGTCCTTCATGAACAGCTCTGATCTGGCAAGCACCTAGTTGAGGAAGTAACCCCAGGAGAAAGCTGTTGACAGTTGGGACAGGGACCAAAAGAAGCCAAGGAACTGTCTAGTGTTGCTAAGAGCCAAGTATATGATGCATGGCATTTTTGGTCGAAAGGTGATGCCAGCTAGCCATTGAGATGATATGATTATGTTAAGATTTGCATTCATATGGATATTGGACTCCTGCTGTTCACCTAGGCCGGCTACGGGACTCCTGGAGAGTTCCCATTGGTTGGGGAAGTACAGTAGGAGGGAGTTCCGGGGGAGGAGCTCTCTCTGCGGTCCAGAGGAGGCCGAGTGGGTGGAAAAAAAATTCTTCCCGGGCGGTACCGGACGTTGGCGGCAGTTTCAAAAAATAAACTTTGTTCCTGCTTGAGTGGCTCGTGATTTTGTGCCCAGCCAGACTGCGGCATAGTGTCAGCAAAGTTCCCAAGAATTGCTTCAGGATGATCCAACAGGGAAATCTGAGAGGGTGAATTTTGTTTCAGAATTTCCAATGGTGTAGACATAAGGCGTCCACTTTTATATATTTTTGTTGTTGTTGTTTCTGTTGGCCAGTAGGGTTGCATAGACTTTCTATTTTTCAGCAGTGTTAGCAAAAAAAAAAAAAAAAGGCCTACCACTCAGTACCTCTGTGGATAGCCAAGGGCAGAGCACAAGGCATCCATTTGGCTGGTGGGCAGGGTTAGGGAAGGAAAAGAGGACCTAGCTGGCAGTCGTGATGCAGTGTCCCTGTCACACAGCTGCAGCGGCTCTCTTTGTGATCCTGAAAGCTGACCTGAGATTTTGCTTCTGTAGACCACCAACCAAATCAAGTTTTTAAAATCCTCCTTTGTTATCTTAGTTAAAATGGATTCTGTTCCCTGATAGGTGCAGTAATTTGTACTTGAGTCTGTTCTATGATATAGCTCATGGTATTTCCATTCACTCTCAGAAACATTTTCGCATGAATGGGAAATTATACCATCAGCAAAAATTATATTCCTTATATTCAGTTGAATTGGTTGTACCAGTTGGCCTGTTAATGGGTTGTATCAATTGATTGTATCAATTGGTTGTATCAATTTGGGAGATTATAACAGGGGAAAACTGGGATTGGAATATGCTAGGACTTTAAAATTTAGGGAAATAAGGGAGAGCAACTAGTTAGATGCTAGGGTTTAATGGGTCACAAATCAAGATTAAAGTCAAAGAAATGGTCACTCTATTAGAACAAAATGAGAAGCACGGAGGTAAAGATAAACTCTTCCTTAAATATAGGACCAAGCCTATACTCATCAATAAATAGACAAAATTACACCAGGGGCTGACTGCAGTGGCAGAACAATACACCACATCAGCCATGCAGAATTCCAAGTGCTTCCCTGGAATCCAATCAAGAAGAAACAATCCAACAAATCCCCAAACAACTACCCTGTCCTCCTCAAAATGTCAGTTACATAAAAGATTTAAAATAACAACAAAGAAACTTGTAAGATTATAGCAATAAAAAAAGATCAAAAATAAACATTACACATCACCAAACTAGAAAAATAACAACCTATGCCTTCAATTAGGTAGGATGAAGGAAATAATAAAACAGAAGTAAAAAATTAAAGACTAGGAAAAATACAAAGGATCAACAAAAGCTAAGACTTTTTCTAGAGAAAACATTCAGCATTTGGTTTTCTGGGACTGGCTAATTTCACTTAGCATGATATTCTCCAACTCCATCTATTTACCTGCAAATGCTATGATTTTATTCTCTTTTTTGCTGAGTAATATTTCATTTTCTTTATCCAATCATCTACTGAAAGGCATTTATGTTGGTTCCACAGTTTAGCTATTGTGAATTGTGCTGCTATAAACATTAATGTGGCTGTGTCCCTGTAGTATGCCATTTTAAGTCCTTTTGGTATAAACCAAGGAGTGGAATAGTTGGGTCAAATGGTGGTTTCATTCTCAGCTTTCCAAGGAATCTCCATACTGCTTTCCATATTGGCAGCACCAATTTGCAGTCCCACTAGCAGTTTATGATTGTACCTTTTTCCTGCATCCTTGCCAACACTTATTGTTGTGTATATTCATAATAGCTGCCATTCTGACTGGAGTGAGATGAAATATTATAGTAGTTTTGATTTGCATTTCTCTAATTACTAGAGATGCTGAACAGTTTTCATATATTTATTGATTGATTGTATATCATCTTCTGAGAAGTGTCTCTTCAGGTCCTTGGCCCATTTATTGATTGGGTTATTTGGTTTTTTGTTTTTTTTTTGATGTTTAGTTTTTTGAGTTTTTTATATACCCTAGAGATTAGTGCTCGAACTCTAGATAGAGCAAAAGGGTGGGAAAGGAAGGGAGGGGGCACAGGGGTAGAAAAGATGGTGAAATGAGATGGACATCATTACCCTAAGTACATGTATGAAGATATGAATGGTGTAAATATACTTTGTATACAACCAGAGATATGAAGTATAAGTATTGTGTTTATATGTGTAATATGAATGTAATGCAACCTGCTTTCATATATAACAATTAGAATTTAAAAAATAAGGCTTTTTAAAATATAAAATGAACAAAACTTCAGCTACATTAATAAAAAAAGAAAATATTCTACTAATAAGTGAAAGAGATTAATTACAACCAATATCACAGAAATACAAAGAATCCTAAGGATTAGCTATAGTTATGTCAACAAATTGGATTATTTAGGAGAAATAAGAAAAGTCCTAGACAAAAAGATTCTGCCAAGGCTGACTCAAGAAGACATTGTAAATCTGAATGTATTCATGATGAGTTAAGAGATAGAATCAGTGATTAATTTTTTTTTAAAGTCTCCCATGTTAAAAAAAATCATGGAATCTAATGGTTTCACAGTTGATTTCTAACAAATATTTAATGAAGAAAAGGGAATTATAAGCCAATGTCTGATCAACACATATGCAAAAATTCTCAAGAAAATATTAGTAACCTGAATTCAACACCACATTAAAACAACAATCCACCATGATTAATTGGGAAAAATCCCCCAGATGCCAGAATTATTTAACATAAGTAAGTCAGTAATTTACACATCATATTAACAGACTGAAAGGTGAAACCTATATCATCATGTCATTAGATATAGAAAAAGAATTTATCAAAATTCAACATTGTTTCATGATAAAAATTGTAACTAAGGGATATGGGGAATATAATTCAACACAGTTAAAGGCATATGTGAGAAGTTCAAAAATAACAGTATACTCCTTGGTGAAAAATTGAAAACCTTTTATTTAGATCTGTAACAAGACAAGGATGCCCATTTCATTATTTCTATTCAATCTATAATTAGAAGTCCCTCTCATAGCACTTAAGCAAGTAAAAAAAATAAAATGCATCCAAATAGGAAGGTAAGAAGCGAAATTGTTACTGATGACATTCTTATATGTAGAAACTGTGGAGATTCTACCCAAATAATTAACATTATAACTAATAAGTGAATACAGTAAAGTTCTAAGATATAAAATCAACACTCCTAAATAACTAATTCCCCTCCTCTTCCTCCCTCTGTACCTCCCTTCCATCTCCCCTAACATTTCCTCCCCTCCTACTCCACTTTCTTCCTCCTCCTTCTCCTCTCCTCACCTCCCCCACTCCTTCTTCTTTTCCTGAGGATTGACTCCAGGCCTCATACATGCTAAGTTTAAGCTGAACCACTGAGCAACACCCGCAGCCCAATAATTGCTATTCTACACTAGCAGTGAGCTATCTGAAAAAGAAATGAAAAGAATGTTCTTCTTTACAATTGCTTAAAAAAATGTAAAGTATGTAGAAATACATTTACCCACAGAAGGAAACAAAAAGACTTTTTATAAAAACTACAAAATACTGATTAAAGAAATCACAAATAAATCTAAAAGATACTGCATTTTCATGATTGGTATAATTAATATTGTTAAAATATCTCTACTAATCAAATGATTTTCAGATTTGATTAAATTCCTACAAAATTTCAATATCAGTCTTTATGAAACCAAGAAAGATCCTGGAGTATCTAGGATGTCATGATAAAAACAACAACAACAACAACAACAAATACCTGAAGCTGAAGGTATCACATCACCTTGTTTCAAACTACCCCGCTATTTCCAAGAAAGAAAGAAAGAAAAAAAGAAAGAAAAAACAAAGGGAAGGAAGGCAAGCAGGTATATTGAGCAACAGAGCAGAGTGAACTCATCATTTCTAGAGCCAGAAATAAACCCATCAATGTATGGTAATCTGATTTTTTTACCAAGGCATTTGGTATATGCAGTGGGAAAAGGACAGCCTTTTCACAAATGGGACTTGGAAAACTGGATTTCCACATGCAGAAAAATGAAATTGGACCATTATCCCTTACATATACAAAAATAAATCAAAATTCATTAAAGACTTAAACAAAGGCTAGAACCTCTAAAACTACTGGGGGAAAAAAAAAACATAAAGAAAACTATATGACATTGGTCTGGGCAATAGTTATTTTGTGTTTTACTCCCAAAACACAAACAAAACACGTAGACAAATGGAACTACACCAAACTAAAAAGTATTTGCAAGAGTAAAAAATTAACTGTGTGCAAAGACAACCTATGGTTTGGGAAAAAGTATTTGCAAGTCATGACTTATCATCCAAAATATCTCTAAAGCTCAAAGAACTCAATACTACGGGGGAAATGTGATTAATATATAACCAAGGGATCTAAATAAACATTTACCCAAAGAAGACATACATTTAAATGGCCAACATGTATGTGAAAAAATGATCAACATTGCTAGTTGTTAGAGGAATGTATTTGTCACCATGACTTTTATTTAATAAGATGAAAACTAAGAAGTGTTGATGAGAACGTAAAGAAAAGGGACTCCTTGTACAATGTGGTGAGAATATAAATTATGGAAATCAGTATGGAGGGTCCTTAAAAAACAAAAAGGAATTAGAATTACCATATGACTCCACATTTCCACCACTGGGTATTTTCCAAAACAATCTGAAATTAGTTTGTTGAAGAATTGCCTGCTGCCTCATGTTCTCTGAAGCCTTGTTCACAGTGGCCAACTGCTAGAACCAACATAAGTGCCCATCAATAGAAAATACATAAAGAAAATGTACACACACACACACACACACAAACACACACACACACACATATATATATATATATATATATATATATATATATATATATATTCATTCTTTTTTTAAATATTTATTTTTTAGTTGTAGTTGGACACTGAACCCAGGACCTCTCATATGCTAGATTAGTACTCTAACACTGAGCCACAACCCCAGCCCTAATATTCATTCTTAAAAGAGAAGGAAATTTTGTCATTTTCCACAACATGAATGGAATTAGAGAACATTGTGCTAAGCAAACTAAGCCAGGCAGTGAAAGACAAACACTACATATTCTCATGATATAAGAAACTAAAACAGTTGACTCAGAAGTGAAGAGCAGAATGTAAGGTGGAGATAATTGCCAAAGGATACAAAATCTCAGACATCAGCGTTTCCTTGTGTTTTAATCAGCATTTTTTTGCTGCAGTAACTAAAAGACGGACCAGGTCAATTTTAGAGTAGACAAGTTTATTTAGGGGCTCAAGGTTTCAGAGGTCCCAATCCACAGACAGCCAGCTCCACTCCTTGGGGCTGAGTGTGGCAGAGGGAAAGGGCTCTCATGATGTTCAGCAAGCAGAGAGGAGACTCCATTGGCCAGATACCAAATACATACCCCATAGCCATGCCCCCATTGTTGGCCTCCTCCAACCACACCTTACCCACCTTCAGTTACCAGGCAGTTAATCCCCATCAGGGGATTAATCCAATGGTTGAGTTAAGGCTATCATTATCCAATCAGTTATCCTCTAAACCCTCTTGCATCATCTCACACAGGAGCTTTTGGAGGACATCTCACATTCAAACCGTAACAAGTTGTTAAGACCTATTTCACAGCATAGTAAAGACAATCTATTTTAATAAGAGTATTCCAGTGACTTGGGAGGCTGAGGCAGAAAGATTGTAAATTCAAGGCCAGCCTCACCACTAAATAAGACACTGTTTCAAAATGAAAAATACAAAGGGCTGGAGATGCAGCTCAGTGATAGAATGCTAACCAGCATCTGTACGGCCCTGGGTTCAATCCCCAGTACCAAAATTAATAACAATGATGATAATAAAAAATTATAGAGTATTGTCCATTCAAAATTCTTAGAGTAACCTCCAAATATTCTTACCACAGTAAAGTTCTTGAGGTGGACATGCTAATAACTTAATGTACTTATTCTACATTGTATTCATATTATTATTTTATACCCCTTAAATTTACATAATCAAAATTTGCCTATATGCGTTTTGTGGGGAAGAATTGAACCAAGTGTCCACTTAGCCACATTCCCAGGCCCTTTATATGTTTTATTTTAAGACAGGTTCTCACTAAGTTGTTTAGAACTACACTAAGTTGCTGAGGCTGGCTTTGAACTAGTGATCCTCCTCTCTCAGACTCCTGAGCCTTACTCTGATTACAGGCATATGCCATCACACCTGGATCAATATATAATTTTTGAAAAGGGTGCTGGGAAAATCTAGATCAATGAGACCAATGAAATGTAACCCTCAAAAGAAGGTGTGAATCTGATTGTACTTTTGAATCATTACAGAATAGCAAAATAACACAGGTATAAGGGAAATTATTGAGACAAAATTATAAATGTGATTGTGGATACTATATCAGGTAATAAGATTGTATCCATGTTTTTATTCTCTTTTAATGCTGAGTAATATTCCATTGTGTATATATGTATCACAGTTTCTTTATCCATTTATCTACTGAAGGGCATCTAGGTTGGTTTCATAATTTAGCTTTTGTAAATTGTGTTGCTATAAACACTGATGTGGCTTAGTCACTAAAGTATGCTATTTTTTAAGTCCTTTGGGTATAAACCAAGGAGTGGGATAGCTGGGTCAAATGGTGGTTTCATTCCAAGTTTTCTAAGGAACCTCCATACTGCTTTTCAGATTGGTTGCACCAATTGCAGTGCTACCAGCAATGTATGAGTGTGTGTTTGCATGGAATTTGCACATAAATGGTTGGAGTTGGAGAATATCATGCCAAGTAAAGTAAGCCAATCCCCAAAACACAAAGGACAAATGTTTTCTCTGATAAGTGGATGCTGATCCATAAGGAAGGTGGCAGTTAGAGCATGGGAGGAATGGAGAAACTTTGAATAGGGCAAAGGGGAGGGAGAGGGTAGAAGGGTAGGAAATGTGGTGGAATGAGATGGACATCATTACCCTGGGTACATGTATGGAGACATGAATTGTGTGTCTCTATTTTGTGTACAACTAGAAAAATTGTGCTCCATTTGTGTACTATGAGTTGAAATGCATTCTGCTGTTATGTATAACAAATCAGAACTAATTAATTAATTTAAAAAAGACCATATCAGTGTTAAATTTCTTAAATATGATGAATATGTTGTAGTTATGCTTTATTTTTACAAAACACATGGCAAACTATTAGGGGGTAAAAATTTGATGTCTTAACTAACTCTCAAGTGGTTCAAACAAATATACACAGTATTGGTGCAAAGGAGAGGAAAGGTGTGCAAGAGTGATGAATATGAATGAAGAGTATGTGTAGTTAATTGTACCAGTTTAAAAAAATTTTCTGAAATGTTAAAATGTTTCAGTATAAAACACTAAAGAAAGTAGAAATGCAGAAAGGTAGAATTAAAATTAAAATCAATCTAGTTATGTGCCATTTGTAAATCAGTGAAACACAGAAAAGTTACAAGTAACCAGTTTACTTTGCTTCTAGAATTCATATTGTTGACAAACCAGTTTTTAAATATATCTATGTTTGCAGTCTGGTTAGAGTGCACTGGTTTTCATGTTGCTTTATTATTAATTAGCACACATATCACAAATATATAATTCAACTAATGGCAAATTATTAATGTTATTATTAATCCATATATAATATATTATTGCCATACTATTATATTTATAATATCTCTTAATATTTTCCCACTTATTTGACTAAAAACAAGAAACTAAAAAATTCTATTTGTTCTAATTTTAGTTACTCTAATATTAGGTCCTAAATTTCACTATATTTTATGTTACATTTGACAATTACATACACTTAAAAATCAACCATAATTTAGGCCAGGCACACACCTGTAATCCCAGCGGCTCAGGAGGCTGAGACAAGAAAATCACCAGTTCAAAGCCACCCTCAGCAAAAGTGAGGTGCTAAGCAATCCAGTGAGACCCTATCTCTAAATAAAACACAAAATAGGGCTGGGGATATGTCTCAGTGGTGGACCAGCCCTGAGTTTAATCCCCGGTACTGAGAAAAAAAAAATCAACCATAATTTAATGTTTGACTTTATACAAAGTCCTATAGTGGGAGTTACAGTTTGCTTATATGTGTTATTTTCATTAATTTTTTTAAAAGTCAAAAAGTGATACTGGCTCACTGATACCCTTAAACTGGGAAAACAATAGCTCTGAAAAGCTTAAGGGAATCATAAGCCTATGAAGAAACTAGAGATATTTCTATGGAAACAAGCTTCAGTTTCAGGGAAATTTGTAAATCAGAATCTTTTGTGTAGAAAGGTAGAGTTGGATTTTTGCAGCACACAGCCGTCAGAATACCTACTCAGTCAATTTCTGAAGTTTACAATTTTGAAAGTATTAATTATTTTACCATTTCTAATTCAGATTTTTTATATATCTGTCCTTTTTCATCATTATTTCTTTAGACAGTGAACAATTGTATAGTTCTTTTATTTAAAAAATATTCTGGCATCTATTGTGTAAAATTAACATTTTCTCTCTGCATTTTTGCTTCAAGTATTTATTGATTCTGAATTGTTTCACGAAAATAACTGGAGAATTCTCTCCTCATTTGAAGTGGATAAATTTTTATAAGTCTCAAAATAATGAATGCTGCAGCTATTCAAATAAGAACAGGAAAATGTAATCTCATAGCTAATTTATGAGTTGGCTTTATGAAATAAATGAATCAGTATAGACCAAGTTCACACTTTCATTTTGGATTGAGCTCTCTGTGGAAACAACTGCATTGTTTTTGAAATAATAATACAAAACATCTTCATGTGTGATTCGTTTAATTAAATCTGTTTTTGACAGTACTGAGAGTAATTTGCATTGACCAAATGACTAGCAAGATTAACACATATCTGAAATCAATTTAAAAAGCACTCAGGAAATGCATAGCAAAGCTATAACAAAACTACCTCAGGAATCTCTATTTCTTAGCAACAGGGAGAAGACCAGGTTATGACATAAAATTACAGTCGCCAGTTAAAACATCTAAAACACTAAATTATTGTTTGTTGTGTCCATCCCCAAATATGATTTGTGTTCCAAAATATCCAAGCAGTTATGAAACTCCAGATCTTTTTTTCTTATCTCTGTAAACTATTTCATAGGCTTATTTGAAGACCTGAAGACCACAAAAGCATACCCACCTTTTCATTATGGCCAATACAGTAATAAGAATAAAACAAGTTAGCAATATCATTAAGTATAAAAGATAAAACACAGACATAAGTGAAAACAATAAGAAGTGGAGAGGAATAGACAAGTAGATGCAAAACAATGCTTGATTCAAAAGAGAATATTCCACATTTAGTGGTAAGCAGATGAAGCTGGTGACAAGAAAAGCTATTGAATGAAAATATACTAAAACAAAACCACAGGAAAAAAAATAAAAAGAAAAAGTGATTAAGACAGAGGCAGGGATCAAAAAGTTAAGAGCCTGTTTTTAGTATAAAGATGGTCCCGGAATTGTCCAATAATTATTAACCACATGAACAGCTCTTTAAATTGCTATTATTCCCTTTCCTATGTAAAACACAGGAAGGAAACATCCTTAGCTTTTCTGTCCTCCATTTCCATTAGGACAAGAACTAGCATTACAAACACAGCCAGCATGGCTCAGCAGAGGTTCTCTGCCCTGGGCTTCATCCCAGTCCCCTTATTCTCTGTGCTCTAACAATCATGGTTTGATTTCACCTCCTGAATCACACCACGTTCTTATTGACTTAGGGATTTTGCACAGTACTTCTGCCTGGCTTTTTCATTGTCACTCCCCTCAAATGCTCTAGTTAACTCAAAATTGTAATTGCTTATTGGTTTGATAACTTTTTCTGAAAGTAATATGTTATGACCCCCAAATAATCAAGTCATCAGTTCAAACATTTTCATGTCAAACTGTAATAATTTTTCAATTGCAATTTTGCCCCATTTAGTTGATTGTCTAAGATTCTAGGAATCTAAGTTTCTCTAAGACTTATAAATTATCTGTAAACAATAGTATGATAAGAACAGGGACCATTCTGCCTTTGCTTACTATTATTTCCTTAATGAATAGCCCCAAGTGTGTGCAGCTCTCAAAACCTGAATTGTATAAATGCTTCCTCCACCAGATTTCCCAATTTTTGCTAAAAAAAAAAAAAAAAAGGAATAACAATCCCCAGACTTGAACCTTATGTTTAGATTTTATTTCAAGCATGCTTTCATTTTCATCCTATTAAATATAAACATAAAATTTAATTTACTTTCATTATTATTGAGATAATAATGCAAAGTTATCTTATATAGACAGGGTTCAGCTCTAGGCATCAGAAAATGGATTTAGTTCAGGGACTCTAGTGGCAAAACAACAACAACAACAACAAAAAAATGTTGGTCCTGTTGAAAAGTAATCTTTCATATTGGTTAAAGTAAATAAGCAGGAGGCTATTAGCCTGAGGCTGTCTCTGTGCTTGAGATCCAACATAAAAACTCAACCCAATTTAGAAAAAAAAAAAAAATGAACACCATCTGTCTCCCCCCACCCTCCAAAAAAAACACAGAAGTATATGTTTTGTAATAACAACTGGGTTTCAGTCAATCATAAGACTACCTTAAGCTAATCACATGTAGTTGATGGCAAGTTGCCTTGCCCAACTAAGGCAACTGCCTAACTAAAGTCAATCATTTGGCTTTTCTAATTTCTTTAGGTCAGATGGCACAAACTCACTGCTCAAGCTGCTGAGTGAAGCTCTCTGAACACCTTTTGGTTCAAAGGGCTGCCAAATCATGAATAATAGTTCTTTGTTCAAATAATCTCTGTTCAACTTAATTTATCTTTTTTTTTTTTTCTTTTAATCTTATACTAAGTAGGCCCAGGAAGGAAACTGTTCCCCCTAACAAAGTCAGGAGGTTGCTGATTCATGTGCTGGCTCCAGATTTACCACAACTTAACAGTCAGACGTCAATCCAGTTACCTTAGCACCTGAAAGATGCGTTAGGTCTGCCACCTTTCTTCTCTCTGAACAGAGTTCCTAATATTTTCCATATTTTGCATAAGGCCTTAGAAGACTACATCTAGGACTGTGGGAAATGTACACAGAGCTGAACATTTCCCAATCTCTACAATACATGATAGGTGCCTGAGTAGCAGAACAGCAGGTACTGAGTGGCCTAAGATACATCTTCCTTTGAGTTTCCACAGAGAGCAAAACAAACAAATAAAAACAAAAACAAACAAAAATTCCCAATTGCAAAACTTCTTTTTAAAATAAAGGTGAAATTTTGAAACCATAAAAAATTTTATGTCACTTGATTAATATAGTTACACACTTATCTTTTCCAGTTTGTCCCTTCAATCACAAATTTAGTCTTATCAAACACAGAAACCATTACTCTGGTCCTCTGTCACTTCTACATATAAGCCTAAATCTCAGTTATTGATTTTTTTAAGACAAAATTATTTTTTTTCCTGAATTAAACAGACTCGAATGCTCTTTAATTTTATTGATGTAAAAATACATATAAGTTCCTTCCTTCTCTTTCTTTTTCTCTCCCTTTTTAAAAATTCATTATTTCTTCCTTCTTTTCCTCAACAAATATCAGCTGACTTCTATGGGCCTGAAAATATCAACACAATTCTCTCTCTCTCTCTCTCTCTCTCTCTCTCTCTCTTGACCAACACAATTCTCCCTCTCCCTCTCCCTCTCTCCAATTTATTCTAATTGGGAAAACAATTTTTAAATTATATACGAGTGAGATTGACATAATAGATAAGGAAAGTACAATGTCAAGTACTGTCAGCACAACAAATTCCATGATTCGATAGGGAGAATCTAACATGGTGAAATTGATGGCAAATATATTATAAGAATCAAGAAGACAAATTTAGAATTTGGAGTCAACCAAAGACAGGGCACAGCAGGAAGCTGTTATTACACTTAAAGGGACCAACAGACAAGGGAGCTTTTAACGGCACTTTCCAGAGCAAAGAAAAAAAAATGAGGAAGGCAAATACCCTATTTTCTCCCCTCCTTCCTTCTCCAAATTTCCACTAGGGCACTTACAGGCCAAACTCAACTGGGAGATTTTTGAAAAAGGAATGTGGAAAACAAAAGTTAACGAGTAAGATCCTTGAAACACACATTAGAGCAAGGGAAGCCAGGAAGTGATTGTAAAAAAAAAAATAATAATAATAAATGCAACTTACAACACCAGCATATACATGGTCCAGGACTGCCTGGGAAGATGGGGATATGTCTCAGGTAAATAGTTTAACTAAATGCTTGAGAGCAGAGAAAAAATACTGTCCTATTGATTTGTGTTTTAAAATTCGTGTTTCAGAGAACCAAAATATACCTCAAATTGAAAAAAATACAGTCACTGGTTAACTTTGTTGTTAATGCATACTTATGTCCATTTTCTTAGTAGTGGTTTGAGGATTTTAAAATTATTATTATTTTCTAATCATTAAAAACAAGAGAGGAATAAGAAGGAGAAGAAGAAAAGGAAAGCAACTTCTTTAAATTCTTTAAGATATATATTGAACATGTAGATTGGCATAAAGCATATACTTTAGGAACTCATGTGATTCATGGATGTATGATAATCACTTTCACATGATCTCTGATGATTTTTTATGGCATCTAATTACTCTGAGTCTTCTTATATTCTCATCATTTCTCTCAGGAAATAAATTTTAATTAAAATGTGATAACTTATTCTATTTTTTAGTGTTTCCCTCTTTATGAGGGATAACTACCATAGCTAGTAAAAAATATATGAAAGTGTCTTTCATAATAAATAGTGAATCTCCTAAGAGTAGACAATTTAAAACAGCAACCATTGCATATGGTTTCCATATACTGTAATATTGAAATGCTTGGTTTTTAAATGCATGACTTTAGATTATACACCTTCAGATTACACACTTAAATTGGTAATAATAAGTGTGTATTGATACATAACTAGATGATGAAAATGTTTTCCTTAGTTCAATATAGCCTATTATTACATATGGTTGAAACAAATTACTTATAAACTGCTTTCTTTATTCCTAGCCTTAATGTCAAAGTTTGGGTAACTTACTTTGAACTTGAACAAAGGATTCAGTAGAGTCCACAGCACTTGACTGAATTGACAAAAAAATGTTCTTTTCATGAACAATATTCTTGCTTGATGTCAAAGCACAAAGCAATCAGGACATCTCTCAGGACCTCTATCAAAGTCATTCAATTGTTCTTTTTCTTAAAAAAAAAAAAAAAAAAACCCAGAAAGCTGCAAAAAGGTACTTGGCCTCTCTCCCAAAAGGTAAAAATGAGCATTTATATAGATGCCATTTTATTAGCTTTAAAAATATGAGCCTTAAATTGTATAAGAATATGGGTGAATTGGATATTGTTCCCAAAAGCACTGAAGAAACATGTCATCTTAGGAATTTCTCCATAACTGAAAAACCTATGACAATAAACCCCAAATTGAATCCACTTACTTGAATCCCAAATTGAATCCACTTACTACAAGAAATAGAATATTTGACTTTTAGATTGAAGAAAACCATTCAGTAATATTGGTGCCCAGTGTTGGCAAGGGAATATAAAAATGGTACTAGGCCTTACTAGTATCAGTTTAAAAACAAACAAGCAAAGAAACAATCAAAAATGTGGGGAACTATAAAACACAATTATAGCATTTATCTTGGAAATTAGCACCAAAGAGATTTTTGAAAATCAAAGAGAATAACTGAAGTGAGGAGGGTTAGGTGCATATTTATTTCCAGTTAAGTTGTTGGTTCCACTGGTGTAACCAAAAGTCATTGAGACAAGGACTATCTTATATCATTTAAGGCATCTGCATCTGTTACAAGGAAGATAGATCTGTAGTTGCTGTAATTGCCATAATAATAGATTTTTCTTTTTGGGGTATCCTGTCTGGTAATATTAAACTCATAAAGAAGAATTTAAATGTGTTCATTGACCTTAAGGGATTTGTATCATATTTCATTTCTTCTTTAAGTGTGAAGAGTTTATCAGAAAAAAATTATATTTGTCATTTAATTTAGGAGAGGTTTTTATTTATTAATTAAATTTCTTGAAAATATAACACAATTCATTTTTATTTTCATCATTAGATTTGTTTGGCAATTGATGTCTTTTAAGCAATTTGTCCACTTCACCTCAGTTATTATTTTCATAATACTCCCTTATTTTTCATTTAGTAAAGGTGATCACAATATTATTGTCTCTTATTTCATTTGAGATACTACTAATTTTACCTTATTTGTTTTGATTAGCTAGTTGATTAATTTTATTTGCTTTCTTTTAAAATATGATTTTTTGTTTCACATATTTTCATAATTTCAAATCCTCTTTTCATTTCATTGATTTCTACCCATTATTACAGCTTTCTGCTTACTTTGGATTGAATTTCCTCTTCTCTTTCAAGTTTTCCAAAATGGGTATATATATAATCTTACTACTTTGTGTCAAGTATGGAAACCTTAGCTCAATTTATATATTTTCAACATCCTGATTTCTTTCATATTACTTCTTGACTGTCAAATGATATTTTCTGTTTCAATAAGCAAACACAATTTATAAAATACACTTGAAAGGAATAGTCTGTTGCATACCCCCAAATTACTGCTCTTTGCATCATTGCTTCTTTGTATCTAATGTCATAAGATTATTTTTTTTGTCACTTCCTTTCTATTTGAAGAATCTTCTTTAGCCAATATTTTCTTTAGCCAGTTGGTCTACTGTTGACAAAGATGTCTTTATTTCCCATGCATTCTTGAAGGACAACTTTATCAGATACAGAATCTGCAGCTGTTAGTTCTTTTCTTTCAGCACTTAAAATAATATTGACAATTCTTTTTGGTTGCTGTGGTTTCATAGAAAAAATTCACTGTCTTTTGAATTATTTTCCCACTACAGGCAATGTGACATTTGTCTCTGGATTCTCTTCAAGATTTCAATTGTTGCTTTGTTTCTTTGTTTGTCATTAGTATGCAGAAGTTTAATAGTGATGTATCTTGGCACTGATTTCTTTGGGTTTATCTGGTTTGGGTTTGGTTAATTTCTTATATATGTAGATTTATATCTTTCACCAATTTGGAAAGGTTTTAGCCATCATTTCCTTGACTATTCTTTCATGCCCACTCTCCTTGTAGAACACCTATAATATGAAACTTTCATTTTTCTCCAACAGGCCCCTGGAATGTTGATCATTTTATTTTCAATCTGTTTTCTTTCTGTAACTGAGATTCAGTAAACTGTATTATTCTGTTCTCAAGGTCAACTAATCTCCACATACGCTGTCATCCCTACTCTAATAACATAACCTACCAGCTGATTTTATATTCCTATTTGTATGACAATGACTTCCAGTTTTATAATTTGCATGGGCCATTTTTTATAACCTCTCTTTCTTTATTGAGTTTTAAATTTTTCATTTCTTTCCAATTTGTAATTGATTGTTGAAATATTTTTATCATGGCTTCTTTAAACTTATTGTCATGTAATTCTAACATGTAAGTCAGTTGTCTTATTTAAGTTGTGATGTTCCTGTTTTTTATTATGATGGGTGGTATTTAATTGTAGCTTTAATATTCTTTATTTTTTGTGAAGAGACTATGGGTCCTATAAAATACTTTTATTTTAGCAGATGCTCATTAGTTTAGATTTAGCACAAATTTCCTGGCCTGCTTGTGTATGCTGAGGGTTCAATTACAGTTTAATTTTCAGGGCATTTGCAGTGTGATTTTGATCTCCTTAGTTAATCTGGTACTGTTGGCTTTTCTACTTATCCCTGCTTATGCTGACAGTCAATCAATAAGTAATTATTGAATAATTGTCCTAGAATATATTCTAAGCAATAGACATACTGCAGCAAATAAAGCAGACAAGACCTCTCTTCTTGAAGAGGTTATGCTCAAGTAAAAGACAGATAATAAATACATAAATAAACAAATAATTTCAGAATTGTTTGAGGGAAGAGGAGTCTATTTAAGAGAATATAATTGAAAAAAAAAACCTTTGGGAAATGTTCATTGGAAGTAAAACCCAAAAGAGAAGAAGTTGGCAAATTTGGAACATACTGGGGAAAGAATATTTTAGTAAAAGGCAATAGCGATGTGCAAATATCCTGAGAGTAGATAAAGTTTAGCATGTTTTTTAGGGTTATGACAACAAATAGCTATATCTCAGTCCTACTGGAAAGATTCTGAAAAGCTACATGAAACTCAGAATTGTTCTTTATAAGGACAATGTCAGAACTGAATATATATAACAGAACCCATTGGCTAAGAAAAACCCAAAGTGTACAAAGTATCTGCTTTCTGTGAAGAAATGTGTAGTCAAGCAACATCCTCTGATTTATTTTTGTAAGAATAAAGTGAAGGTGTATGATTAAAATGTGAGAGGCTTTTGTTAACTTTGAAATGGTCTTTCAGATTAAAAGTTAGAAATATAATGCATGTATATATATATATACATGCATTATATTTATCAGAGATATTATATATTAATAATATTAAATATATTATATTTAATTCAGAGATATTATATATCTCTGAATATATANATATATATATATATATATATATATATATATATATATATATATATATATATTCAGAGACATCTGCAGATAAATTGATTTATGATATATCTACTGATTGATAGTAAAGTTTCTTTATTCCAAATTTATGACCAGATATTCAGATTGCATACATTCTATTTCCTACTCATCACCTAAATATTTAATTTCACAATAGTCAGGCCTTTATTAAATTATATAAAGTTTCATCAGTCATTTCTAAATTTTATATAATGGCATGCCTAAGCCATTGTAATTCTGACCTAAGCGTATAAAGTAAACAGAAATTCATGGCAGAATAAGGGCTTCTGCCTACCCGTGATTCAATTTTTGCAAAATTCCTTTATTTTTTTCAGTAATATTTTTGAAAGGATATGAACGTTTTATTTTTTAAAGAAAATGAGACTCATGTGAGGAACCAATTTGACTGATAAAAGTGTCTACTCCATAAAGTTCATGTACCAGAGGCATATTGTGCCCAAAGTAAGCACTTCTTTTCAAACTATGTACTTTATTTATTTATTTTTAAAAATGTGTTCACATAGAAGAAGTGATGTAGAATCATAGTTTTGGTACAGCTCTGGAATCAGTTTTCATATCTGAATTATGAATGACACACTTAGCAGATGATCATTGAAGTACACTTGAACAAGTTAGTTTTTTGTCCTAAGTCTAGGTTACTGCCTCTTACAATCACAGCCTGGTAATTATGTCTACTCTTCATGGCTGCTTGTAGACTTAAAATAACATGCTTCAATTTAAAGCACAATACCTGGCACAGAATGCATTTTAAGTGAACATGATCTATTATTATATCATTATTATTAGTCCTTATTGCCCTATGGCTTATTTTTTAAAAGAGCATGATTTTTTCTCTCTTCTCCCCTCTCCCCCTCTCTAAAAGATAAGGGAGACAGTGTTATCTTTTCTTCCCCTAGTTAATTGCCCTTGAGCACACCCTCTACAGGAAGGAGATGCCTGCTAAAGACAAGGGAATAGAATATCTCCCAAATTAACAAGTGAATCCTAACATTATGTTAGGGCACCCTGGGACCCCCTACCAGAGCATACCTGGAATGTAACCCTTGAAGAATTCTTTTACCACTGGCCCCCACTTCAGGAGAGTCCCAGACTTTGGGATAGGAGTCCCCTGTGTTTCTCCTTTGCTAGCAAAGCAAAAACCTTCTTTTCATTTTTCTCAAAACCATGTCCTCATTATTAAATTGGAATTAATTGGCATTGGGAACAAAGAAAAAGCTTTCAGTTACAACATCATACTTCCTTAAGTTTCCTGAATGTGGTAATGTGCAGTGTGTGTTTCAAATATTCTGAATTCTAAAAATGATACGCAATCATTTCTAAAGGTTGCTACTACTGGGAAAAGGAGCAAATACTGCTGTTGGTGTTTTCATGTCAACTAATAAATTTTATTCCTCTGAGGGCAACTGGGACATATAATCTGGTATCTCAGGTGGTAAAGATTTTCAACAACTTCTCGGAAATTGTGCAGCAGCCTGCCTCTTATTAGGAAAATTGATCTTGGATCTTAAAGGTCAACAAAGTAAAGCCTTGATTTTTCCTCCTAAGAATCCTACAAAATAAGCTGTATGTAAGATACTTTATCTACTTTATGAGTTAACCCCATCTGGATTTGCACCTGTGATTTCTGGGAGCCTCTGCACTTAAAGTACCTAACACTTCCCTTGAACTATGAAAGACACAGTTTTAAAATTACATAATGTACTTTAAGGAACACTGAATGCCAAACTAATTCAGTGATTGTGCTGGAAAGCAGGTGGCAGTGTAGAATTTACTGATCTAGATCCATAGTGTCAGTTCCTTCAGCCAGAGAGGAAGGGAATGTGCCTCACATTCTGGCACCTAGCCAAGATCAAGAGCACTTTGTCATCCTATCCAACTGACTTGAAACATTCAAATGTTGTTCTCTAATGTTTACAGAGATAAAAAATTTAATGCAGAGAATTCTATGAAAGATGGCAAAGTGAATTCGTCTTTTCATAGTCTCCTGGCCTATGGAAATGAATAAAAATAATTGGAGATAAAAACTGCCTCTATGCTTAGAAACTGTCATAACCTCATACAGTATACCTTGAAGAATAACAGTCAGTTGCAAAACAGCTTGAACTAAACTAAAAGAGTCCAAATATCAAAAGACATATATCCAGTTGGGAAACTGTATTATTTAATAAATAAGAAAAACGGTTGTGAAAGGGTATACTAAGAAATTCTAACTAGAGAAATAAGATTGGGGTAGGGGTGAACAGGTAGTAGGAGGAAAGAGAAAACATGCTGTGGGGTTAATTGTCCCACTGTTATGCTTGAATTCAGGACCCCCAAAGACCACCAGAGACCCAAGATCGATGTAAGCAGCAAAGAGGTATTTATTGCGAGCTAGCTTGGTCCTCCGCATGCACACACAGCAACTGGTGACGCTGAGAGGCCCCGAGCCCAGGGTTTGCAGCAGTTTTATACATTTTTTGGAGAGGGCAGGGACTTCACATACATCATAGCCTCTTTTAGCAAATCATCACACACTGCGGGAAAATCAAATAACAACTCTAAAACATGATTAGCACATTCACTGGCGGGAACAAGTTGGGTAGGGGGGATTGGTCAGTACAAAAGGGGTATTCATTTGAACTGATTGGTTTGAGCCAAGAGGGGTGTATGTGCTGAACTACATGGTTTCCCAACTTGTTATCAACCACCATAAACTGCTGGGAGGGTTATCTGGCATCCCAGGTATTTCCCTGTCTCATGCTGATTGGTGGCTGCTAGGGGGCTGCTTTGGATCCCTACCTAGTCTGACTGAGTCAGGGACACCTGGCGCAGCAGATCTCTCCTGTAGATAAACAACTTAGCAGGGTGGGAATGTGCCTAGGAGTGCTCTGTGGGTTTTTCCAAGGACAAAGGTCATGTCCCTTCCTTGGACAGGCTTTGCTCTGAGGTAGAGGCTGGTTTTTCACCACAATGAAACGGCAGGTAGAAATGAGATTTATAATATATGGACTTCCTGAACACGTCATATTATTTTTCCAGATAGTTTTCTCCCTACCAAAAAAAAAAAAAAAAAAAAAAAAATCCTTGGCAGAAAGGAACTGTCCAATGTAGTTTTGGATAAGTTAACATAAGCAAAAAGAAATGTTTACATATCTACGCAGATCTTAACTTTCATCTGGGTGTTCAACTATCTGTCAAAGGAGAGAAAAGTGAGAGGAAGCCCATAGATCAGAGTATTCAATACATTTAAAGAGAAATTGCTTGTTGATAAAAACTAGCAGAAGCCTCAGCTCCTTTTCTGTACTTCTTGATCAAATGAATGTTTATATCAATAAGTTATCCAAATCAACAATTCCCATGTCTAAAATCTAATTCCTAGTGGATTGAATGATACTTCTAAGGGAGGGAATGAAGAAAAAGGAAATGGGAAGAGCCAGTGATAATTATCATTACAAAGATACATTACTAACATTATTCTTGGGCAAATAGTGTGTTCTGTCCCAATCCTCCCAGTCAAATTGAAAGATGAGCATAAAACAGCACAGCATCAATGTGGCCATCAATAATTCACAGAAAAAAAAACTGGGAGGAAGAAAGTGAAAATCATGCAAATGACAAACAGGTATAGAGTAAACTTGGAAGAAGTTATGTAATAAATGACATAATAAATTTCCTATTATATTACTTGATAATATGAAATTTTAAAAACAGAACATTATGAAATTATGGTCATATTAATTTAAAAAATCATCTTAGGTTAAAAAGCAGTATCAAACTTAGCTTCTCTAAAATCAACATAAAACACAAATTAGAAATGAAAATAGAAAGCTAGAATAGGGCATTGCTAATATTTTCAGGATATTATACATAATTCAAGAGGAAAGGACAAGTTAAAATTTAACTGTCAAAAGGAAGTTCAGATTTTAATATTAAGCTATATGAATAGTACATAGATCTGCTGATGCTTACTCCTTTTTCCCCCCTCTCTCTCTATTTCAGCAGTTTATGTCTTGTTCTCCTGTTCTGCTGCCTTTGTGTAGGAAGTGCCTGTAAGCAGACCTGTTGTTCTGTTTAGAGTAAGACATTTTCTATGTCAGTGTGGTTTTGTCCAATTCAGGGAAAAGTGCGAGAAAGACTTAAGCCGGGATCAGTAGATTAAATTGTATTCACCAAAAATTCATCAAAAACCTTGTGTGTTGATAGGAGATTTTCCAAATTTATACAGCAATACTTTATTTTTCATTTGAACGATAACCCTTAGACATGTACTTTACCAGATGAGAGGAGAGGGAATGACATCCTGAATTCACACCAGAGGACTGAATTCTAACATCTGGGTAATAATTTCTTGTCCAAAGATAAAAAAAAGAAAAAACTAAACAAAAATAAGATAAAAGCCAAGCATGGTGCCACACATCTGTAATTCCAGTGACTCAGGAGGCTGAGGCAAGAGAATTGCAGGTTTTGCCTCAGCAACTTAGTGAGACTGTAATCAACATAGTGAGACCCTGTCTCAAAATAAAAAATAAAAAGGGGTGGGGATGTTGCTCAGTGGTTAAGTGCCCCTGGGTTCAATCCCCTACACACACAAACACACACACACACACACACACACGCATGCGAACACACACAAAGATAAAAATTTGCAAAGAAATAAACTTCCCTGATACAGAGAAAAAAAACCTACATTTATTTCAGAAAAAAAGTTAATAATGAAGGTTCATAACAAAATATAATGAAGCCTACAGATAAAGAAGTAATACCATAAGTGTGTTCAGGAAGAAGAAACAAGCCACTAAAGACCTGGTAAACCCAGGACCCTTATGTTTCCCCATCAGCCTCACATGTCAGGAGCCGAGTGAGCACTCCAGAGCTCTGGCAGAAAGTAAAAGGGTAACCAGATTACCTTTCAAGTCTGCAGAAAACAGAATTACATCCTCAAGTATGCAAGCAGGAAAAATTCATAGCATTGGTATCCATCTCAAAAATTACTCAGATACATTATATCTAATTAACAAGGAAAATAAAAATAAATATTCCCCAAATGGGAATATCATGGCATAAAATGGCTTATGAGTGCAGTTTCAGTACATTTAAATCCAAAATTAACAGAAAATATTATCTGTAATTAAGCCACAAAAGAACAATTTAATATAAAGTGCATTATAATTAACATAATTTTAAAGGAGACATTATACAATATGTAAAAATAATAATTAGAAGTTAGCAGACTATTAAAATATTCTTCCAAACATTTCCAAAAGAAGACAAGAACAAAACATTCAATTGGCAACATGTAATTGTGCTATTTTCCTTGTGTTTCATGAATATAGTCAGTAAAGCTGAATTTGATGAAATAATAAAACAGGTTTAAATACACAATTTTCAGTTTTTAACTAAGACATTAAATTACATTATACATTTAAATTTTCTCAGGTGTTAGGTAAGTCCCAAACAGCAAACCTTACTATAGAAGTACAAAGAACAAGGGTAGACAGAAGAAAACATGATTTAAAAAATTAAAATGTGTTAAAAGTGGTTTGATGAACTCTAAAATAAAATTTTTAGAGACTGAGAAAACACAACAAATAGGAAAAAAAAAAGTCCAAGATACCATCTATAAGACAATCTTGCCTAAAAGAAACTAATTAGAAATGATAAATGTAAAAAGAAATATAATGTTATCAAGCAAAAACAAACAATAAGAAACAAGTGTCACCATATTTATCTAAGTTAAATTCCAAGCATTTTACAACCACTCAGAACAAGAGGACAAGGTAAGAACGGATGTTATGTACAACAGATATATACCTTTTCCTAGTATTAAACATGGCATTGAAATAGACACAGAAGAAAATTTTGAATTACAAGGAACCTGAATATAATTTGTAGACTAAAATTCTTAAATGGGCAAATAAAAAAAAATGCTTGTGTATAATTTAATACAAAAATTTTGTTTATTTTATATATATATATATATATACATATATATATATATATATATATATATATATATATGCATACACATATATATTCCATATCTTCTACATTTATTCCATATATGGAATATATGTCTACTACATATACATACAGACATATACATATTTATATATGTATAAATATACATATAAAAATACCCATACATATATATTCAATAAATATTCACACACACTTTAGAGACAAATCAGAGAGAGAAAAACCCTAATTAATTCCAAAATTGGAAGCATGCTGCAAAATATATTTCCTGAGAGTACTACAATAAAATTAAATATAATATCACTTAAGAATGAAATCTAAATAACTAGAATCAACAAATGGGACTTACTCAAACTAAAAAGTTTTTTCTCAGCAAAAGAAACAATAAGAGAGGTAAATAGGGAGCCTACACCCTGGGAACAAATCTTTACTCCTCACACTTCAGATAGAGCCCTAATATCCAGAGTATACAAAGAACTCAAAAAATTAGACAATAAGAGAACAAACAACCCAATCAACAAATGGGCCAAGGACCTGAACAGACACTTCTCAGAGGAGGACATACAGTCAATCAACAAGTACATGAAAAAATGCTCACCATCTCTAGCTGTCAGAGAAATGCAAATCAAAACCACCCTAAGATACCATCTCACTCCAGTAAGATTGGCAGCCATTATGAAGTCAAACAACAACAAGTGCTGGCGAGGATGTGGGGAAAAGGGTACACTTGTACATTGCTGGTGGGACTGCAAATTGGTGCAGCCAATTTGGAAAGCAGTATGGAGATTTCTTGGAAAGCTGGGAATGGAGCCACCATTTGACCCAGCTATTCCCCTTCTTGGTCTATTCCCTAAAGACCTAAAAAGAGCATGCTACAGGGACACTGCTACATCGATGTTCATAGCAGCACAATTCACAATAGCAAGACTGTGGAACCAACCTAGATGCCCTTCAATAGACGAATGGATAAAAAAAATGTGGCATTTATACACAATGGAGTATTACTCTGCATTAAAAAATGACAAAATCATAGAATTTGCAGGGAAATGGATGGCATTAGAGCAGATTATGCTAAGTGAAGCTAGCCAATCCCTAAAAAACAAATGCCAAATGTCTTCTTTGATATAAGGAGAGTAACTAAGAACAGAGTAGGGACGAAGAGCATGAGAAGAAGATTAACATTAAACAGGGATGAGAGGTGGGAGGGAAAGGGAGAGAGAAGGGAAATTGCATGGAAATGGAAGGAGACCCTCAGGGTTATACAGTGGAGGGGGTAGAGAGAGAGGAGGGGAGGGGAGGGGAGAGGTGGGGAGGGGGGAGGGTGGAGGATGGGAAAGGCAGCGGAGCACAACAGACACTAGTATGGCAATATGTAAATCAATGGATGTGTAACTGATGTGATTCTGCAATCTGTGTATGGGGTGAAGGTGGGAGTTCATAACCCACTTGAATCAAAGTGTGGAATATGATATGTCAAGAAATTTTTAATGTTTTGAACAACCAACAATAAAAAATTAAAAAAAAAAAGAATGAAATCTAAGACACTTGATTTCTTAGAAGTTGAAAGTAGAATGGTGGTTAATAAAATTAGGAAAAGTAAAGAGGAGAGAGGGTTGAGGAAAGAATGTTTTCATCACAAGGAAGTGATAAATGTTTTGGGGAGATTGATATGTTTACCATGATTTAAACATTAAACAATGTATATATTTGTCAAAAAAAACCCCACATGGTACCCTACAAATATGTACATTTTTTGTGAATCATTTAAAAAATAAAAGAATAATATCCCACTAGTAAAAACATGAATAATATAAATACAAACCAAACAATACTATATGAATTACAGTATATAAATGTGTATATGTTATACACAAAATTGAGAAACAAAAATAGCTATAAACTAAAAGTCATTGTAGCTAATTTATATTTTCAAAGTTGCTATAATCAGAAAGTGATATACAAATAAAAACTTTCAATGAAAGTCATATACTATAAATTCATGTAAATACATATAAATATTTACATGCAAGTAACAAAAAATTAGGAGAAAAACACCTAAAATTTATCAATAGAGAAGACTTACATGTCTCATATTCAATTAATGATATATATCACACATACAATGAAATAGTATGCAACACTGTCAACATCATGCAACACATCTACATTTGTTGGGTGGATTACAATAATATAATAGTAAATTATTTCATTAGGCATAGAAGAGTATGGCTGGTTATCATGGGTAATAATCTCAGGTCCATAAGAACTGGTGCTAGTCCATGTATCCTGATCAGCAATGAATCCCTAACCCTTAACACAGCATTGGAACCTAAATCTTTTTTAGGTTATACACTACTTTTGGGAAACAGATAAATTAGAAATGCTTTTGTTCCTAGAAACCTGTAATCAATTATGGGATTCTATGATCCCTGAACAGGAATCTTTTGTCCTTATAGATGATCAGGTGAGTTCTAGAGTCAGACTTTATGGCTTAAATTATCACTCTGTAAATGTAGGGACAGTTCACCTCACGTTGTAATACCAAGTGAGTTAGTACACACAAATGCTTAGTAGCCAGAATATACAGTAAAGGTGCACATATAAAATTTTTAAGAAACGTTACTCAATAAATATTTGTTAAATAAATATTGTTTTACCTACATTTCAAGATTGTGACTATCAAATCAATGGTATAACTTTGGAACGTATAAAGCAGCAAGCAAGAGATATTGTTGTCTAATTCTGGGAAACTCGAGGTACTCATATGTCATACTTCTGCTCTCTACAATAAACCTAATGTTTCCTTTATAAGTGTTCCATGGTGATTGCTTTCATCAAGCAACATCCTTCAGGAAAGTAAAGTTTTTGATATGCTTTGTAGTTCCATATTTTGGAAAGCCCCCATTTGTCCCTGCTCTCTTGTTTTGAGAATATTGTGTTATAATGTAAAATGAGGAAGTTCGATTTGTAACACCAAGTGGTATCCTAATGCTAATTAGAATTCTGGCATTGCCAGTTTTAGCAGAAGCACTCTTGCTGGCAGAACCAGATTTGCTTCTTTGGTTAAATATAGGAAGCCAGACAAAAGGCTTTAACTTATTTTCTTAAAATGTCTTCAATATCTAAGTTAACTGGAAGTAAAATATATTAAAAAAATGAACAACATTCCTGTATATCATGGTGAGATTTTTAACATTAGAACAAAGTATCTTTGATATAATAATTTCCTCATCTGTTAGAAAAAATTCAAGCATAAATAGAATTTGACAGAATAAATAAAGATCCCTCTCTCTTCCATTTAGAATAAACAGTATAAAATTCTACCATGATTTGCTTATTTTCAGGGAATTGCAGTATCATAGAATTACCTGAAATAATTCAGCATGTCACCATATAAACACAATGCTATTATCACATCCAAGAAAATTGCAATAATTCTGTAACATTATCTAAGATCCTTAAGCAAATTGTACCAAATGGGACAATCTAAACATTAAAAAGGAAAATAAAAGATTTGATTGCAATATATTTGATTATAAATAACCTTTTAATTCATAGAGAGAAAATGAGTCTGGGTAATTTTTTCATGCCAACAGAAATTCACCTGGAGTGACCTTTACTGGTTTAGTCATGTGTCGTGGCACAAGATTATCTCAAGTTAATTATGTAAGAAAAAAAGAGGCTCTTCTAAGATATTCAAACAGATATGCCCATAGAAAATACCCGATTACATATTGAAGGTTAATATCAGAATTTTGCTTTAAAGCCAACATTATCCAATCTCTATAGAAGGGGCGGGGAGGGAAGCTTCCTAAGGAGGTCTATGTTCCAAACTTTGGAGCCCATGAAAATGCTACCTTATGTGACAAACTGGACATTGTAAACATGAATGAGGATGTGACCCTGAGATGGAGAAATTTTACTGGATTACTTAATAATATTGGTCCTTAAAAAGCAGAAACTTTACCAGCTTACTTTACTTCCTTACCAAGGGAGACTTGACTCTGAGGAGGGTCAGATAGACACTGTGAAAGGGACTGAACCTGATGTGGCTATTTCTTCTTTCCTAGTGCTGCAGAAAGGAATGCAGCTCTGCTGACTAACGCGTTTTGGTCCAGTTAAACCTGCATCAGACTTCTAAAGTTCAGATCTATGAAATAAAAAACCAGTGTTGTCTCAAGCCAATAAATAGGTGGTGATTTATTATGGCAGCCATAGAGAGCAAATGCAAACCGTATATAATAATTAATTCAAACACCTAATCAACGGATGCCAGAAATTTTGAGAGAAATAATGTTGAGAAATATAAGTCACATGAGATCAGTGTATCAACCACAGATTAGTCTCTATTAGCAAACAAGGGAGGACTTTTGCAATTGGGGAGAGTGGCAATTACCACTTTAATCAAGAGATCTAACTTAGCATCTTCAGTAGGGGGTTGTCCCCAGTGTGATGCTCTATGATTTACAAGATCTGCCTAAAGTGCTCTTGCCAAATACTTATCTGAAACTGATAAAAACCTACAGACCATACTGCCTTAGATGTATATGGGAGTTCAGATAACAGTGGAAAAACTTAGAGGATCTCTGGATATATAATTATACCCTGAATGCAAGATACAAGAAAACTGATATAGAGTCTTTAAAATGCCAAATAAATAGAATGGCAACAACAAAGTAAGAGGCCTATATTGAATTGAAAGGTCAAATAGAGATATTAACATCAAGTGTAATATTTGAAGCTCAATTGGATCCTGGGTAATTAAAAGTAAGGATGTTGAAAAAAAGGTTGGATGCAAAGAAGGAAGGATGACCTGAAACTCTACAAGACTTTAGAAATATTAATTTTTAAAACTAATATATTCAAAATTCCCACTAGAATCTCTGTTTTAATTTTCCTATCATGCTAAATAGATTGTCTGTTTACTGTGAAAAGGGCATGATTTGCCTCATGGGACCTCGCTTCCAGTCCTGATTATGCCTACCAATAATTTAGGCAAAGCATTTCCTAAATGAGTAGGAAAAGCATTTAATCTGTTTGACTGACACCTTCTTAAACTGGATTATATTGGATGATCTCTACTAAACCTGAATCTTGAACATCCCTTGACATTTCCTTTAGGAGAACATTTGGAAGGCTTTTCTTTGACTTTCAATTTTGGTAAACTTCAAATGACATATGTGCTCATTTTACATACATTTTTAAAATTGTTGTGTGGCAAAAAAAAACACAAATGGAGTGGCTTAAATCAGCATAAATTTTTTTACCTCAGAAATCCCATAGGTCATAAATTGGGGCACAATGTGCCGGTATTCTTTGGTATCTCAATAGGCTGAAAACAAGTTGTTTCTTACGGTTGTGGTTCTCATCTTGGTTCAGAATGAGAGCCAAGGACCAAGGTCCCTGTTATTCTTCTAGCAAATGGCTAAAATCAGCACTTAGCTCCCAATGCTGCTCTCCATTTTTTTTTTACTAGGCAGCCACAGTAGGAAACTCATAATATGAATGATTATTTTCTTCATTGATTGCTTCACCTATACCACGTCACTGACTATCTCTTCTGCTACCAGCCCGGGAAGAACTCTTTTTGAAGATGTGTGATTATGGAAAGCCCAGCAAATAATCACTCTATCATAAAGTTAACTGATTTGGGGCCTAATCATATCTGCAAAATTCCCTTGACCCATATCACATCATAGTCATGGAAGTGAAATACATCATTTGGAGAGCCATCTTAGATGTCTGCTACTCCAGGGTGTTGTGGGCCAGCCATAGCTGTGTGTGTGTGAGCTGTGAGCATTTGAGCATATGGGAGGACTGGCCTGGTGTCGTGTGCTCTTTGGGTTGTGCAACACACGTAGGCACTTTCCTCTCCCTCTGCCTTTGATCCCATACAGTACCTGAGATGGGTGTGGCCTTCCAAGATGTCAATCTGCTGACTGCAAGACATCACAAAGCTAGACTCCACCCCCTGAAACCCGACCCCTTACTTCTTTTGGATGGAATGTTCTATCAAACAGCTCCTCTCAGTAAAAAAGATGGTTTCAGAAGTGCTCCTCCCTTTTGTCTGGCTCTCTTGCTTCCCTTGTGGGAGTTGGGGCCCAGGAGCCATCATTGAACTGCCCAAGAAAAAGGTACTTTCTGAGTCTGGGTAATTTTTTCATGCCAACAGAAATTCACCTGGAGTGACCTTTACTGGTTTAGTCATGTGTTGTGGCACAAGATTATCTCAAGTTAATTATGTAAGAAAAAAAGAGGATCTTCTAAGATGTTCAAACAGATATGCCCATCACTCACCTCTTCCTCCACAAACAAGAGCTAAAGATGGATAGCTGTATTTAATCTGACGGGGGAAGAACACTGGAACTCAGCCAAAGAGAGATGGGAACTCTGTAAGACTTGGAGACCTAAGAGATTAGGTAACCGTGACCCCAGCTCCCCAGCTATTTTAGCAGATCCCCCCATCCTATACTGGAAAGAATGAATTTGCAAGTACCAGCAGTCTCCATCAGCATAGACATTGGCAATCCTAGCTAAAAGAGAGGCTCACGGTCACAACAGACTTGTAGCCCAGTTATGGAAGCTACTTGGAATCTGCACAGTAGCTTTGTATCAGAAAAGGAGCTCCTATTGTCTCCATTCCCCAGTCCCCAGAGCCCATGCTACTGTAGCTCAGTGCCATTTTAAGAAGAAATCATTGTCCAAATTCATACTGCCCTGGGTCTCCATGAACACTCCATCATGCTAGCAAGGTGGGCTTCAGCCTCAGGGACACAACTGGACTCAGGAGAGTAACCATAACCCATGTCCAAACCCACTCAGTGTTCTGAACTACAGAGGACAGATGGCTCTGCTCAAGGGTTTAGATCCCACTTTAAAGACCTGAGAGATCAAGGTACTTCTGCTCTGGGACCTGAGACATGACCAACTGCTACTGAGCCAGCACTAATACTGGAGGACTGAAAGTGGATACTACAGTTTCACACTACTACCTGCCCGCATGGTCAGTCATAGTTTCTCCCAATCTGTAGGGCTTTCTCTTCACATTATTGATTATTTCATTTGCTAAGAAGAATCGTTTTAAAAAAACAAAAAGAATCCTTTTAGTCTGAATCCATCAAATTTATTGATTCTTGATTTTACTTCTTGTGCTTTCTGAGAAATTTACTCCACATATGAATGCTATATGAAAATGCATAAATGTATTCTACTGTCATGTATAACTAATTAGAACAAATTTATTTTTTTTAAAAAAAGTTACTTACTCTATACTAATTCAGTGATCTTGGAAAAATCACTTCAATTTTGTCTATGTAATAGGAGAATGATGATAATTTATATTTATGTACAAGTACCATATATGGACTATACACTTACAGTCTAGATGCCTAAAATGAGTATGTGAAGGAAAAGTAACATATTAGAATAAACAAAATGATGTTACTAAAAAAAAAAAAAAGAAAAGAAATCATGAATGCAATGTTGGTTACAATGGCTACAAAAGTTAATCAAATACCTAGAAATAAATATAACCAAAGAGGTGAAAGATTATAATGACAACTACAAAACACTGAAGAAAGAAATTGACAAGGATACAATAAATGGAAAGATCTCTCATCCTCATGGATTGAAAAAATTATTATTTTTAAAATGTCCATACAAAAAGTGGTTTAGAGATTCAATGCAGTCTCCATCACAATACCAATGACATTCTTCACAACTAGAAAAAATATCTAAAATTCACAAGGAAAAAAAAAGAAAAAAATAAATAAATAAAAAAATAAAATAAAATTCATAAGGAAGCCTAAAATATCTCAATTAGTAAAATAAATCTTTGAGAAAAAAAATAAGAGCAAAGCTGTTAATTATTATACCATCTGACTTCAAAATATACTATAAAACTTATAGTAGCCCAAACAGCATTGTATTGGCATAAAAAAATACACACACACCCCAATGAAAAAGTTCCCAGAAACAACCCATAAACTTACAGTTTTGATAAAAATCACCAATATACGTTGGAAAAAGAATAGTTTTCAATAAATGGTGCTGGGGAAATTGTATATTCACACGGAGAAGACTGAAAGTTGAGTCTTATCTTTCAAAATGTGCTCAAAATGGATCAAATAATTAAAGTAAGTCTTAAAACTATGCAACTAATAGAAGAAAATATTTCCAGACATTGTTATAGAAAACAATATTTGGGAAAACTCTACAAAAGAACAGACAATTTAAGCAAGAATAAGTAAATTGGATTATATTATACTAAGGAGGTTCTGCACAGCCACAGGAAAAAATCAACATGGAGAAGAAAGCACACACAGATTGAGAGAAAAAAAAATTATAAACTATTCATTTGACAAATGATAAACATCCAGTATATATAAGGAATTCAAGTATTCAACCAAAGAACAAGTAATACACTTAAAATGGGCAGATGATCTGAATAGAAACTTTTCAAGATAAATTCAAGTTAACAAAATTTTATGAGAAAGTGATCAACATCATATGCTTTAGGAAAATGCAATAACATAACATCTCACCCCAATTATAATGTTTATTATCAAAAAGACAAAAAGAAACAAATGCTGATGAGGATGTGGAGAAAAGGGAACTCTGACACACTGTACTTGGGAACGTAAATTAGTACAGCTACTACGGAAAACAGTGTGGAGATTCCTCAAGAAACAAAAATAGAACTACCAAATGATCTAGCTACCCCACATCTGATTATATATCCAAGAGAAATGATATAAGCATATCGAAGAGTTACCTGCATGTCTGTATTTATTGCTGCACTATAGTTAAGAAATGGAATCAACCTAGATACCCCTCAACAAATGAATAAATAAAGTATGGTATATATACACAATGGAATATTATTCAACTATATAAATGATATCCTATCATTTGCAGCAAAATGGATAGAATATTATATTAAGCAAAAGAAGTCAGACACAGAAACAGACTGCATTTTTCTTTCATATGTGGATGCCCCCCCAAAAATGTAAATCTGAATATAGAATAGTGATTACTAAAAGATGAGAAGGGAGGTCAGAAAATAGACACCAAAGTACATCTGGACAGAAGTCATAAATTTTTGTGTTCTACTGCAGAACTGTAGACAACAATAACGTACTATATATTTTTAAATAACTAGAAAAAAGAAAATTGAAGTTTCCTAATGCAGAAATGATAAGGAGACAGAAACATTAACCATCTTGATTTCAATGGTATATATTTTATATATGTATTAGATTATCACCTGTACCCTATAAATTAGTAAAATGAAAATTAATTTTAAAAGAAAATATAATATCTTTAATTGTTATAAGGTTTAAGAAAGACATTTTACCATATATATTTTTTCTGTGGAAATCATTAAAATATTGAGTAAAATATATTTCTAATTTTGAAGGTGTAAAAATATTAATTCACTTTCTCTAAAGTCATAAAATATAGGAGTATCAGAAGGCAAATTAAATTTAGACAAGTATGGATTAATACATAGATGAGGAAAGTGATTCATGTGAAAATCTTGCAATAGTGTATTCTATCATAAGTGAAGAGCAATCTGAACATTATGCCAAATGTAATGAGTTTAGATCAAAGGAAAATAAACACATTTTTAAAGATTGTAAAAACTGTTTAAAAGAATTCATGAATATGAAAGATCAGTGAGGCAAACACATTCCATGTGATTAAAAATAATTTAAGGGATTACATAGACTCTAATGATTTAAAGACACAACTTCAAAGAATTCTGTATTTTAAATGCTACAGGCAAACATAGCATTTACACAATTCAATAAAAAGGAGTAGCATTCTTCACAAATGCTAAGATGAGAAAAGATGGGGACATAAAATTCAGACGCAAAAAAATATGGGATTTTAGCAAAAAAAAAAAAAATGAAAAAAATAATGTGCTAAATACCAGGGATAGTTTTAAATGTATGTGTGTGGATATATGACCTGCCCTCTGCCACTTACCATGTGGGCAGGAAAACAGATATTTATCAAGAATTCCATGGTGTAATGTTATAAAGGACAAGATTTGGTAGTTATGGTAGCATATAACACTGAAACATCAATAAAATTATGTCAGCAATTAAATCATCAAAGAAATACATTGAAAGTAACCTCTTTCCTCTGATAAATATCTAGTTTTTTTTTAATATCCAATTGAGGGTTGGGTTGTTTGATCATCAATAAATTGTGTTCTTAATTTTTAAAACAGTGAAATCTCAAATGAGATGTCTCAGGATACCATTTTCAATGCATTGGAGAGAAGAATTAATAACACTGTACAACACAGTGATATAATATTAATTTTAAAATTAAACACACTTTGAAATATTCTAAATATTCAAAATGTAGAATTTCAGAGTTAAGGCATAAGATCCATTCATTTCCATTTTTTGCATATAGCAAATCCAAATAAATGCCCTCCAACATCTCCTAGGGCTTCCACAGTGAAGGCATGCCCCACTTCATGAAGCAGCTTGCTCTAATGGAAGCTTTGTTTGTATGTCCATACACACAGTTCATTCCTTCATATCTCTGATAACTCTTCCACTACTGACAAATCATTGACTATTTTTTAATGAGGTTTCATCTACTTTTAAATTATTCTCTTACCCAAGTTCAATATACATCATTTCACTAGCAATCAAAAATATCTCCCTGTTAAATATGATGTTAGGGGGCTGGGGTTGTGGCTCAGTGGTAGAGCACTTGCCTAGCATGTGTGAGGCCCTAGGTTCAATCCTCAGCACCACATTAAAATAAAGGTATTCTGTCCAACTACAACTAAAAAAATAATAGTAATATTTAAAAAATCAAGATGTTAGATTTAGTTCACTATTTTAGCATACAGAAATTTTTGTACCATGATTGTAATTGGAAATGCTTTCTTCTCCTGTAATATACTATAAATATATCATCCAATAAATCAGAAGTAAGAAAAGGACAAGGTAGATCCTGGTGTTCATCTTTGGACACCAGCTTTGCAATTGAAATCACTTTAATTATCAGCTTGCTTTTAGGACATTGGAATTATTCCAACTTTTTCAAAATGGAGTTAACACTAGGTTTAATACATGTCTTTTTGAAGTCTAGATATAGCATGCCTGTTTCACTTCAATGATCTACTTGAAGAGCAACACTTTTAGAAGGAAATGAAGCTATTTGGATATGCTTTGTACTATCTGCAGCACTCTATGTTCTTTGATCTTGAGATTAGATTTTGTTCTAAAAACCCCTACAAACAGGTATCATACATGAGACCCTATCTTTGAGCCCATATAGATTTAATCATTTTTAATGATTAAATCACAGACATAGGTTTGGATATACATTATGAAAGTATTAAAAATTTTGGGAAAAGACCCTGAAATGATGGCTAATAGACAAGTATGCAAATGCACTTTATTCTCTGCAAAATGCATGGAGTAATGTGTCTCTTTAGAAAGCAGCCCTGTGCAAATCTGAGGTTTTCTGATGCATAAAGATGTGCTTTAAAAATGCCAGGGAGGTAGAACACTCATTGTGGTTGTCAATGGAATGTCCCGTTAGTAACCCCTGTGGAAATCACAAAGCTCCCAAGCACATTGACTCATGAAGGTCACCCTGCATAAATCTGTCTACATTCATGAATTGCTACTGCTAACTGCCACCAAGTCAAGCTCAGTCTATACCCCATGCTGCTGAAATGGCAGAACTCATTGGATAAAATCCCAACCACTACATTCAAATTCCTTATCTTTAAGGCAGAACAGCATCTATTCAGAAACATGCCCTTGAGCATTTGCAAATATGGAATGGAATTTGTTAATTCTCCTAAAAGTTTTGAGAGAGGTATATATTACTGGGATGTATACATTTCAAAGGAAAAATACTGGTTTACAGCTTTATATTAGAATGTAATACCCATTCCTGGTCTCCTGCAATAGTGACAAGTTGAAATAGTTAAGAAAATAATTATAGTTTTAAATGCTAAAAAACAAAGATGATAATTTTTATAAAAATGATGATAGTTACTTCATGGTATACAATTCACAGCTAAAATTTTATTTTAAGCAGTATAGTATTTCAGAATGTTGTTATGGGAAGACATTTATCCCATTTTAGAGATAAGAAAAAACTCACAGAGGAAAGCTAAGATAACCAAGTCAGTTCCCTCCATCAGCACTTGGATTCAAGATGATCTGGTCCAAATGCAGTGCCCTTTTCACTTTGGTTCTCTGATTATTTTCAAGATAACAGCTACGTAATTTTTATTTAGTCACATAAGTTAAAAAATATTTCTCGGGCTGGGGATGTGGCTCAAGCGGAAACACTCGTGCCTGACATGCGCAGGGCACTGGGTTCAATCCTCAGCATCACATTAAAAAATAAAATAAAATAAAGATATTGTGTCCACCAAAAACTGAAAAATAAATATTAAAAAATTTTCTCTCTCTCTCTCTCTCTCTCTCTCTCTCTCTCTCTCTCTCCTCTCTTCTCTCTCTAAAAAAATAAATAAAATAAAAAAGATTTCTCTACTATTAAGTTATATCTTTTGCCCTGTCTGGATATATTAGTTTAGTTAAATACTCATTAAATGCATGTATATCACCTATGAATAGCATTTCCTATTGTATTAATCTATGCTATAGTTGTATTCTATCATCTCACATTTTCTTTGAAAATCAGTTTTAATATAATGTTTAAATATTAATGATCATGTAAACCCACATAATGTTATTAAGTAATATCATGTAAGTAGTTTAAATTTCATTTAGAAAAAGTCCAGGCTGAAAAACAAATTCATGACATCAAGAAACACACAGATAAAAATGGTAATAATATTCCAGAATGTTAAAGGAAACAGAAGGAAGTCAAAGAGAGAGAAAAGATTTAAAAAATATATATGCAAATGATGGACACTGCTGAACAAATAAACCAAACAGCATGTTGAACCACAGAGTGAAAATAAAACCAGTGATTTAAAAAGTGCCTGAATTAGCAGATAAAAAGCACTTCCTACTGTATGATAGCTAAAATTTAGGATTATGAACTAGAAAGATTGTGATGAGTCCTGACTCACCTGTATTACAGGTGTGACTTTGTCAAGTTATTTAATTCCTCAAAACATCACTCTTTTCATGTGTACACTTCAGGTTGTAGTGAGATCAAATGATATCATATTTATAAATGGGTTAGTCAAGTTTTTTTTGTATATTGAAAGTGGTTAATACATATTTGTGCTCATCATTATAAGGATGACAGTATTGATGTTTAAATTGTTACAGACTTGTAGATGAAAGTAACTTAAATAACTATGTGAGATAATGCATACGTAATTTAGCTTGATGTTGCCATTGAACAATGTATGCATATGTCTAATCATCACATGGAACATCACAAATACATACATTTTTGTCTATTTAATAAATAAATAAATGCATATCTTTTACCTATTAGAACTATCAATGTCAAATTACTTTAAAAGTATCCTAGCAGAATACTCTACAATACAAAATAGCTACAAAGCACCATATAGTGGGAACTTTAGGTCTGAGAAGTATTCAACATTTCTCTCTCTCTCTCTCTCTCTCTCTCTCTCTCTCTCTCTCTCTCTCAGAATCTAGGAAAGGTCATTTTATATACAATTTGACAAGGCATTCTAAATTAATTGGAAATTTTATTCAATAAATTGTATTTCCTTTTGCAAAAACAAAAATCATATAACATGAAATATTGATATCACACAATAGAAATAAATCTAAAATGCCAAAGAGATTCAAACCACAAAAGTTTGAAGTATAATCTTGATGTGCAACAAAAAACAGACTTGACTATATATTAAAGCTTTTGGGGGCAAAAGATACTGTAAATACAGTTAAAAGGCAAAGATAAATGTTGCATACAAGAAATCTATCTTACTATATAAGTATTTTTCATATGTCATTAGAAAAAGGGACAAAAGAAATCAGCAATTAAAAATTAAGAATTACAGGGTCTGGGGTTGTAGCTCAGTGGAAGAGTGCTTGCCTAGCATGTGTGAGGCACTGGGTTCAATTCTCAGCACCACATACAAATAAGTAAAGTAAAGGTCCATCATCAACTAAAAAATTTTTTTTAAAATCATTTAAAAAATTAAAAATTACAAATGACAAGCCAATTAGCTAAACTTAACAATAATAAAATGAAACATAAAATGAAATGAGATTATTTACCTCCAAATTAGTTTAAAAATTTAAGATATTTTTAGATATCCAACTATGTTATGAAAAATAAACAGTTTAGGTAACAATTAATTTTTCATCTTAGATAGATTTATTTTTTTAGAGTGGTTTCAGGTTCACAGTAGAAAGTGTTGAAATCTCCCTATACCCCTATACCCCTACACCTATGGCCTCCCCACTATAAACATCATGTACCAGAGTGGTATATTTGTTGCAACTGATGAAATCACAATATATTACAAATTATTATTACTTAAATCCAAAATATACATTACAGTTCACTCTTGGTTTTGTATATTCCATGGGTTTTAATGGCGCACAGTTACATGTATCTACTATAACAGTTTCATATAAAATAAGTTTACTAACCTAAAAATTCTGTGATGGACCTAATTCTACTTCTTTCCTCCTTAATACCTAGCAACAATAGATCTTTTCACCATCTCCATAGTTTTGCCTTTTCCAGAATATCATATACTTGTAATCATACAATATACAGCCTATTCAGACTGGTTTCTCAAACTTAGTAATATGCACTTACGTCTCTTCCATGATGTTTCATGGCTCAATACATCATGTTTTATGGAACTGAATAATATTTCATTTTCTGGCTGTAACTCCATTTAGCTGTTCACTCACATACTTAAGGGCATCTTGGTTGCTTCCAAGTTTAGCAATTATGAATAAAACTGCTAAAACATCTGTGTGCGGGTTTTTGTGTGAACACACATTTTCAACTGATTTGCCTAAGTATTAAGGAGCATGACTGCAGAAAGGCATGGTCAAGTTAAGTTTAGTTCTTTAAAAAAAAATGCTACCCTTAAAAACTGTTGTAGCATTTTTCATTCTCACCAGGAGTGAATGAGCCTTCCTATTGCCCCACATCCTTACCAGACTGTGGTGCTGGCAGTGATGGCGTTTTGGCCAGTCCTGTTTTAATTTGCATGTCTCTGAGGACATAAAAATATGGAGCACATTTCCTAAGCTTATTTGCCATCTTTTTACCTTCATTGGTGAGATATCTGCTAAGATTTTAAGTCCAATATTGAATCCAATTTTTAGAGTTTTCTTATTGTTGGGTTTTAAGAGTTCTTTGTACATTTTGGATATAGTCCTTTATTTTATATGCCATTTGAAAATATTTTCTTCTAATCTGTGGTCTCATCATTCTCTTAACAATATATTTCTGGAGTAGAACATTTTAACTTTAAATGACTTCTTACCTTGAATTCTACTCTTTTTTTGGCAATATTTTTTATTATAGCATTATAGTTATACATAACAGTTACAATTATTTTGACAAAATCGTACATGCTTGGGATTTGATTTACTCATTTTCAGTCCTTGGGGTCCCCCAAATCTAACCTTTCCTCCCTCCTCCTATTCTACTTCCTCTATCTGTTGATCTTCTTTTCACTCCTTTATTAATTTCTGATTGATTTTATACACACACATAAATATACATGTACAAACACACTTACACACACACACATTAAAAAAAAAACGGGAATCCACTGTGGTATATTCATACATGCCATCAGTGTGATTTTGTTAAATTAACTGCACATTTCTTCCCTTTGCCTGTCCCCCCATCCTCCCACTTTATCTCCTTCTTATAGTCCACTGATCCTCCCTATATCTTTATGATATCTGATCCACTCCTCCTCTGCCACTTTTCCCCCTTACTTTGCTCTAGCTTCTTCATACAAGAGAAAACATATGACACTTGATATTCTGAATCTGGCTTATTCCACTTAGCATAATTTTCTCCAGTTCCAAGTATTTGCCAGCAAATGCATAATTTAATTCCTCTTTATGGCTGAGTAAATCTCCAATGTTGTGTGTCTGGGCTAGTTTCATAATTTAGCTGTTGCGAATTGTGCTGCTATAAACATTGATGTGGCTGTATCACTATAGTGTACTGATTTTTGTCTCTTTTGGATAAATACCAAGGAGTGGAATAACTGGGTCATATGGTGATTCCATTCCTAGTTTTTTAAGTAATCTCCATACTGCTTTCCAGAGTGGTTGTACTAATTTGCAGTCCTACCATAAACATATGAGTGTACCTTTTAGAATTCTACTCTTAAACAAGAGTTAGACATTTTCAAACATGAAAGACTTTTTTCTTTGTCTGGATTTCTCAGGTTGGCGTTGAACTCCCAATTCTAAATAGCTGGGCTTACTGGAATGCTATTCACAGGATCTGAAGAATTTATTATTAATGAAGTCCAGCTATAAATATTTTTGTCATAGATTGTATCTCAGATATTGTATCTATAATGTCATCACTATAAAATCATCTAGTTTTTCTACTGTTCAATAAGTTTTATAGTTATGCATTTTCTATTCACGTCTGTGGTTCAGTTTGAGCTGATGTTTGTGAAAGGTATAAGGTCAGTGTCAAGGTTCATGTGTTTTTTCATGTGGCTAGCCAGCTATTGCAGCACCTTTGTTGAAAAGTTCTCTTTTGCTAAGTTGATTATATTTGTGTGTATTTCTAGGCTCTCTGTTCTATTTCACTGATGTATTTGTCTATTCTTTTGCCAATGTCAGAATGTTTTGATTACAGTAACTTCATAGAATGTCTTGAACTGAAGGAGTGCCTGTCCTCCAGTTTTATTCTCCTCCTTCAACATTGTGTTGGCCGTTTTGTGCCTGCTTCTTTTCCATTTACACTATAGCATCCTTTTTTCTATTTCTGCAAAACAAGTTGCTGGTGTTTCAATTAATATTGCACTGAATGTGTAGATCAATTTGAAAATTACTGACATCTTCACAATATTGAGTCATTCTATCTGTGAGCATGGACTATATTTCCATCTATTTTTTTTATTACATAAACAGCAACTGGTTACAGTGCTGAAGATATATAAAAAATAGGATCGTAACTTATAGGGAGCATTGTTTAAAATTTTAAGTAAGACTGGCCACAAATTTTTGACGAAAATTTTACTGGGACCAAAGAAATCTCCAACCATCACATAATCTTCAGATGTGCAGGCAATACAAAGGCAATTAATGATACCATGGACTGGCTAACTAATCCCAAAATATAGATGTAAATATATATCAGTTGATCAAGAAATAAGTAAATAGGAATAATACCAGAATAAGGAAACATTGAATACTGACTTACCTAAATGCATAATAACAAAATTCACTAGAAATGGTTATGTAAACAGATACAAAAAATACTATAATTCAACTTTGACAGATAAGAGGATTCAAACAGATATTCTTTCAATGTGCTTCTGCTCAGTTGTAAAGAGTATGAATAATTAGCAGCCTCAAGCTGAAGGATGCCAAAGGGGGCTTGCCCTGGCTTTGAGTTTAAGTCAAGCTCTTCTGTGGACAACCCCATCAATGAGTCCCAGATAGGGCAGTGTCATGTGACATGTCTACCCAGTGCTGGTATTCTCTAAATGGCAAACTTCTCCTATGATGCTGACAGAGCCGTCATCAGATCTGCACTGCAGCCTAATGTCCCAACCCATAATAACAACTTTTATATTGAAAAAGTTCAATGATGAAAAAAAGTGAACAATTATAATAAACATCCATAATTAGATTTTGCCACCAGAAAATATTTGTACAATTGCCTATCTTGAGAGCGAGAGAGATGTGCACATACATAGTACGTTTGTATTCAAATGCATATGTGTGTGTGTATGTGTGTGTGTGTGTGTCTTAGTATTATGTCAATAACAGACATCTTAACATTTTATTCTTACACATTTTAATTTGTATGTCTTAATAAAAAAGAAATTCTCTTTATAAATAAGATACATTATCCTCTCAAGAAATTACAATTATCAATATAAATTACATATGTAAATACCACAAATTATCCACTAATTCTTTTTTTTCTGATTTTGAATACAAGAGTCAACTGAGGATTACAAAATTGAATTTAGTCGGTATGCATTTTAAAACTAAGAGTTTTCCAGCTTGTAATTTTTTCATGCTTCATCACCTAAATATCTTAGACTACTGCTTTTGCAAAATCCCTCTTAACTTGTATTCATTAAGTTGTTTCCTCATCATTAGCTTAAAATCAAATATTGCTAGGAATATTGGTAATTAGTGACACTGTGCCTTCTTAGCACTTTTATGGGTGGTCATAATGTCAGTTTGTCAGATTATCGGTAATGTTAAATTTGATCAAGATATTTTTTAGATTTTACCATCACCCTTAAAATAAATAAATACTATATGGGGCAATACATTGAGACTGTGGAAATAACTTGATTTTTAATAATATTTCACCCAAAAATTTTAGTAGCCATTGAGACCATTATTACAATGGGAATTATAATATAATTTCTTATTTCTTTTAAACCTTCATAATTTAATAATTTGTATTTTGTATAAAAATCTCTCTTCTGCCTGCCTCAACACTAGCTTTAGTATTATTGAATAATAGATTCACTTATTTTCATTTAAATAAAATAAAACATTACTGCTATTATTCTTTTTGATGCTCAAATTGCCTGAAATTTGGCCAGCAAAATCCTTTTAATTAGGTTTCTGTCTTTTTGTTTTGTTTCCAGTATTTCTGATTACTGGGAAGTGATCAAACCAATATTGATGTGCTACTTGTACTTATTGCTGATGTGCTTAATTAGAAAAAAAGATCATTATTATTGGAATTAAAGTAATTAAAATCATAATTTTATATGAATATACTGGGGCAAAAACCCTTGAGCAGCTTTTCTATTTTGTTTCAAAGTTTGAGAGGAATAATGGTGGGGGGTGGGCCTGGAAATAAATGTGCTTATTTTTCCAAAGGAATAATAAAATAATTTCCTAATTATTTAAGTTATTAGCCTGAAAGATACACTTTAAAAATATACTGCATAAAAATTAAAATGCAGATCCAAAACAGGCTATACAATTCTCAGTTATATAAGAAATATTTAAAAAGCTGGAATAAAAATGACATATTTTCTTAAAGAAGGAGAAAATCAGATTAAACGAAAGATGATAGAAAATTAACTATAACTATACACACACACACACACACACACATATATATATATGTATAAATATATAAAAGATCTATGAAAAGATGAAGATATTTAACTCAAAAAAATTCTCTATTGCTTTAAGGAGTCCTCTCCATCAAAATAACTCAGAAAGATATGGTGAATGCATATATAATTTTATAAAGAAGCAAATAGAAAATAAATGCAAATTATGTGCATTAGGCAAATGAATATTCATTAAAGTGGCCATTTTTATTAATAAATGGCATATTCCAAAAAAATACTGTATCTTTTGGAAATACTAAATAATTCAGAAGTGAATAAAATAACATTATAACCTTGAAACGCAAAAGCAAATATGAGTCTGAGGGGAAAACTCAACTACTAACATTTTATAATATACATTAAATAATTTTATATTAAAGAAAAATAACAAAATAGTTATTGGAAGCATATTGAGAAAATCCTTTTTACACACACACACACACACACACATACACACACACCCCAAAATAATTCTTTTACAAGGAAGTAATTTAAAAAGATGAAAATGTGTTTTAGTAAACCAGATGGCAAATAGAAGAACCAATAATATATTCAAGAGCATATTTTTGGAAGTATGTAATATAGGAATGATCCATGCATTAATTTATTCAGGGTCAGCAAAAGAAGCAATATCAAAATAAAATGATAATAAACTACAACTAAAAAGAAAAGATAATAAGATAATCAGCAGCATGGATGTAAAATTATATTAAATTTTAAAATCTAGATGATAAAATAATTTTCTATGGAATAAATTCAATTTGATATGGTAGAAAACCCAATAAATTAAAAGTAATCTAACAAAATCATACAAATAAAACAATCTGAGAGGAGGTTATGTCTCAATGGTAAAGCACTTGCCTAGTATGCACAAGGCCCTGAATTTGATCCATAGCATTGCATTAAAAAAAAAAGAAAGAAAAGAAAAAAAGAAAAAGAAACTATCGAAATATTTAACAAAAGGGAATTTAATGAAATATATTAAAATGGTTAAATTCATTAAATGTAGATTCCACACAGCTAAAAACAATTACAACACAATATATAATCATGGCTCCTCCCACCACACACACACACACACACACACACACATTGTGTTGCTCAACTGTCTATTGCTGTGATCAAAATACCTTATATAAATAACTTGGAGGAGAAAAGGTTAATTCTGGCTCACAGTTTCAGAAGTTTTAATGCATGGTCCACTGGCTCCATTCCTCTGGGCCTTAGGAGAGGCATAATGCCTTGGCAGAAAAGCAAGACAGAGAAAAGTTGCTCAGCTCATGGCAGCCAAGAAGCAGAGAAAGAGGGGAAGAAAGCAAGGAAGGAGCCAGGGACAACATATAGTGCTCAAGGGCATATTCCCAGGGACATACTTCTTCCATCTAAACCCTTCCTGCCTAGTTTCCACCTCCTCTCAGTAGTCAATTCAAATTATTAATCAAATGGATTAATCCACTGATGAGATTACAACACTCATGATTGAATAACTTTCCAAAAGCTTCACTTATGTACATTGCTGCATTGGGGACCAAGTCTTCAATACATGAGCTTTGGTGAGAAATTCTATATCTAAACCAAAGCCCGAATAAATATCTGTATGTTTTTCCTAAATATGTTTTTTCTTAAACATCTATAGTTTTTCTTAAATGTACACATGTATATACAAGCACGCACAGTCTTAAGATGTATGCAAATGTTAATAGTACTTTATCTAAATATAAAGTGGTAAACTTTTAAGTTATTTTTTTATTAGAGCTTTATAGTTATACATAATAGTTAGGTTAATCCTGAGAAAATCATACAAGTATGGAATTCAATTTCAGTTCAAAATCCCCCCATTTCCCTCCCTTTTTCTCTCCCTCTTTCCCCTCCTGTCCTCCATAACTTAATTCCTCTACTCTGCTAGACTGAATTTCTTCACTTATCTATATATATTTGTGTGGTCCTTTTTACTTATACATAAAAGCGAAATTCCCTGTGGCACATTTGTATATACACAAAACATTATTTTTTTATTCTTATTAGTTATGCATGATAGTAGAATACATTTTGACATACTGTATACAACATCTCATTCTTCTAATTGTACATGATATAGAATTACATTGGTCATGTAATCATTTATGCACATAGGATAGTAATGTCTGATTCATTCTACTATCTTTCCTATTCCCATTCCCTCTCCCTTCCCTTCATTCCCCTTTGTCTAATCCAAAATACTTCTATTCTTCTCAAATCCCTCTCCCCTTATTGTGAATTTGCATCTGCATATTAGAGAAAACATTCTGCCTTTGGTTTGTTGGGATTGCTTATTTCAGTTAGCATGATATTCTCCAGTTCCAGCAATTTACTGGAAAATGCCATAATTTCATTTTTCTTTAAGGCTGAGTAGGAAACAATCAATAATGTGAAGAGAGAGCCTACAGAATGGGAGATTATCTTTACACATGCACCTCAGAGAGAGCATTAATCTCTAGGATATATAAAGAACTTAAAAAAACTTAGCACCAAAGGGGGAAAATATAATTCCTTGATGAAAATAGATGCAAAAATAAAATATTAGTAAATGGGATTCAAAACACATCAAGAAAATAATAAACCATTATTAAGTGGGTTTCATCCCAGGGATGCAAGCCTAGTAAAACATATGCAAAATCAATAAATGTAATTCATCACATAACAGAATTATGGACAAGAATCACAAAATCATCTCAATAGATACAGAAAAGATATTTGATAAAACACACCACCCATTCATGTTAAAAATTCTGAGAAGCTAAACACTTACAGCAACATCATAAGATTATTTATGACAAACCCAAAGCCAATATTATGCTGAATGGAGAAAACTAAAAATATTTCCTCTAAAATCAGTAACAAGACAAAGATGTACATGCTTACCACTCCTATTCAATATCATCCCAACCACATTATCCAGACAGATCATGCAAGATACAGAAATCAGAGGGATATAAATTAGAAAAGAAGAAATTAAACTCTTTGTTTGTTGATGGTATTATTCTGTCATGGAAAGATCTCCTGTTCTTGGATAAGAAAAATTAATACTGTCAAAATGGCCATACTACCAAAAGCAATATACAGATTCAATGCAATTGCCATCAAAATACCAATGACATTCTTCACAGAATTATTAAAAAAATTATCAAATTTATTTGGAAGAATAACAGACCTAGAATAGCCAAAGCAAATACTGAGCAAGAAAAGTGATGCAGGAGGCATCATAATACTTGGTCTGAAAACATACTACAGAGCTATAGTAACAAAAACAATAAGGTAATCTTATTTTTCCACGTGTACAGATTGCAGGATCACATTGGTTATACAGCCACGTTTATACATAGGGCCATACTAGTGTCTATTATGAACCCCATTTGAATCAAAAGTATGATATGTCAAGATCATTGTAATGTTTTGAGCAACTAATAAAAAATTAAAAAAAAAACAATAAGGTATTGGCATCAAAATACACATAAAGACTAATGGAACAGAATCGAAGACACAGAGACAAACTCACATATTTATATCTGTTCAATACTTGACAAAGTTGTCAAAATATAATTTGGGGAAAAGATAGCCTTTTAAACAAATGGTTCTGGGAAAACTGTTTATCTCTGTGTAGAAAAATGAAACTAGATCTCACCCTGCACAAAAGTCAAATCAAAAATGGATCAGACTTAGGAATTAAATCAGAAACCTTGCATCTGCCAGAAGAAAACATTTTAGGATCAACACTCCATCATATTGGAGCTGAATTTCACCTTCCCAAATCTCAAGAAATAAAACCAAGAATCAATGACTGGGATACCATAAAATTAAAATCTTCAGTCCAGCTAAAGAAATAATGCTTGGGGAAAAAAAGTTGAAATTCAAAAAGAGTAAAAATAATGGAAAGATAAAGGGGGAAAATAAATAAGAATAAGGAAAAAAATCTTAATGAGAAACAGAGGGCTTGTTTTCACTGTGGTGCTCAAATATATTGATAGGAATGGATTTTCAGTCTTTATATTTATTTTTGGCTCTATATTTTTGGCCAGTCTTTGTGTTACTCATCTAGCTGCCAGCTGGGTGTACCAGCTCTCAGCTTCCAATCTCCCGTTATTAGGTAGAATCAACTGGAAGGTGCTGATGAACTACATAATACTGAGCAGGGTGATGCAGAGTTCAGATTGGCGTTTTCAGTTGATGGGGTTTGGACTTTCAAAAAAATTCACTTTTAGGGTGTAAGTACCGAGCCTCCAAAGGTTTCCTTTTCACTGCTGTGGATGTGAATTACTGGGTATCTACCCTGAAGTACAGATGGGCTTGTGTGGCCACAGTGAGTATTTTTGCAATTGTGCTTATAAAATGCCAGCTATTATGGGATTTTTCTCCCTTGGAATCCAGAGGTCCAGAGGCTGAACATTCCAGGTAAAATGTTCTTTGTTCTTATTTCAGTCTCTCTGGTTCAGGCACCCTCTAGGAAATTTTTAATTAGTAGCTGGTAACTTCCTTTGAGGTTCCAACCCCCTCACCCCCAACCACACACACACACCCACACCCACAGCCCCCCACCCATGCACAAAAGCCACTGCTACCACCACAACCCCATCTTTGTTGGCTGGGGGTGGGGGTTAGCACCTGGGAATGCTTTCTTCCTGCCCCCACAGATGGCTTCGAATTTGTTAACACTGAGACACTTACCTACCAACTCTGTGTCCATTAAAATCGGCTTTCCTTTGTAAACCACAGGTTCCCCTAGTCCAATTTTTTTTAATTTTTTTCATTTGTCCACTGGCTCCCACTTCTCTCTTATCCCAGGGGGGGCTGGTGCATTTCTAAAGTATTATTTCATATGTTCAAGTCACTGACTTTCTGTAACTATATGAATTTTATTTATTTATTTTTTTTCTACAGTATTAGGTTTCCGTGAAGTTGCTTTGTGACTCACCTTGTTGAGGAGATGTTTTCCCACTTTAAAAGTCTGGTGCTGAAGTGCTGCTGGCAGTGCTCCCTTCCTCTACTCCACCATCTTATCTCTCAAATTATTTTTGCTTGTGTACGTGCATGTTTGTATGTGTTCCCTTTAAGCCCATTTAGTAAAGTCACAATTTTTACATAACTTTAATAAATTCATATGAGTATTATTTATTTATTAGCTCTACATAAAACTCTTACTAATTTCCACAGTTCTTACCTTCAACAGAAAATGTGGGTTATGTGCAAATGTAATCAACTTCAGTACAAATGGTTAAATTTTAGAAATAATAAAGACCTATTTGGGGGGATCCCAGATGGTGGGCCAGAGGGAGGCAGCATTCTGTGTCGCTCCATGACCTGGTTCTCAACTAGTGGGAATACTGCTTTGCTGAGAGTGATAGAGGACTCCTCCACAGCGGCTCCCCCACTGGAATCATGGCCACCATGCAACAAGAGGGTCTGGGCCTCAGCATTAGAGCAGGACTCCCAACTCCTTGTCCAAGCAGGGCTCCCAGGTGCCTTAGCAGGACCACCAGCATCAGCACCAGCTCAGATTCCCAGATACTGCTCCCAAGAAGAATACCCAGCCGCTATCCATGCTCAGGAACTCCAGCTGCTACTCCTGTGTGAATCCCCATTAACTAATGTGGGGATCCCCTGGTTGACTCCATCTTGGGACTCATCAGCTACTGCCATAGTCCCCTACTTGGGGTAGCCTGCTCCTAGGGACATTACAGGCTCTGAAGAAAGCCAACAGCTGCATCTCTGAACGCATTGCACAATGCCATCTCCTGGATCCCCCCACCCGACTTGACACCCCATCACTGAAAGCAGCTGCCTACGTCTTGGGTCATCTCCATCACCATCTTTAGTTAGGGCAACTACCAGCTTAGAACACCTGATAGCCATTACCCATAGTTTTCTAATTCCCCCCAGTCTCCAGGAGCCACTAACTCAGCAGAGAGACTGCCCAATTCAAAACAGCCCTCCACAACAGGTGAGCAGCCACCAGAGTGCAACACACAAGACCCCTGGAGAGAAAGGTTCCTGATTAGGAAGTAGAAAGGGAGAAAGTGAGGGACATACACTTTAGAGACTAATTTAGAGGGCAAGAACAGTGAGGTCTACAGGAGAGATGAGGTGATAAGACCCAGCACCCACATCACAGGAGTAGACCCCAAAGGAGATACTTGAGGTGCAGTCTCCCAAAGGGTCCAGTGGGTGCCATACCCCACTTCCAGGTGCCCTGCACCCAAGACCAACCCTCAGACCCTGGTAACCCCCACCATCCTATGGTGGAGATATCAACTAAGAAGAGGCAACCCTACCTATTGGATGAGAAGGGAAGCAGGAAAGATACTGATCTCCAACCAAAACAATCCTTGTCTCTTCCTTCAAGATTTTTTTCTTTCTTCTCTGTCTTTATTCTCCCAAATCCTCAACACATGTGAAACCAAGTACTTTGCATGAATTAGGATATTGAGGACTGAGATGACTGAATAGTATATTACAGTTCTATTGTATATTCTTTTTTCTCTATTTTTCTCTCCAATTTTTACTATTTTAGCATTTTTAATTTTTTAATACATATGTATGTTTTATGTACTCTACTCTCTTCCCTCTTACTTGTCTACCCCAAATTACTAACTCTCTATTCTTCTATTACTAACTTTATTCTATAGATTTCTCTTTCATACTTCCAAAGATATAATCCTATATCCCCATCTCATACTTCCTCAGCATATCTTCCTATACCTCACCCCCAGTAATTTGTCTACCATAAGAAACTTAAACCCTTTTACAAACCTACTGATTATATTGTAGATAATAATTGAATTCTCCACTTCTGTACCTTGTAACCAAACTGTAAACATCTTAATAACAACTATTTGTTTTTAGGTGGTATATTGTTTATATTGGGATCTGTTCACATTGTTCTCCCCTCAAAGGAGAGGTATTAGAACCCTACAGGGTTCTTTAACCTATAGGATAAAAACAGTAATGCCTCGGATCCACAGAGCTACAAAGGAAGACACACAAGCAACATGAAAAGACAAGGAAAGAAAGTGCCCCAAACAAAACAAGCTATCACATTATTAGAATCCGTGGCCAGCACAGCAGAAGAAATTACAGAGAAGGAGTTCAAGATGTATGTAATTAAAATGTTCTGAGAATTAAAGGATGATATAAGAAACAAATACAAGCAGCAAAAAAATTCATTTCAACAAAGAGCTACATAAGCAAATATAGAAAGCAAAAGTTTACTTCAATAGGAAAATAAAGGTTCTAAAGAAAAACCAAACAGAAATCCTTAAGATGAAAGAAACAATAAACCAAATTAAATTCAATTGAAAGCATCACAACAGATTAGACCACTTGGAAGATAGGACCTCAGACAATGAAGACAAAACATATAATCTGGAAAATAATGTAGACCACACAGTGAAAATTGTAAGAAACCATGAGAACACTCAAGAAATATGGGATAGCATAAAAAGACCAAATGTAAGAGTTATTGGGATAGAGGAAGGCATTGAGTACCAAACTAAGAGAATGAACAATCTATTCAATGAAATAATATTAGAAAATTTTTCAAACATGAAGAATGAATTGGAAAACCAAATTCAAGAGGCTTACAGGACACCAAATGTACAAAATCACAACAGATCCATGACAAGGCACATTATAGTGAAAATGCCTAACATATAGAATAAGGACAGAATATTAAAAGCCACGAGAGAAAGGAATCAGATTACATATAGGGGGAAACCAATTAGGTTTTGTGCAGATTTTTCAACACAGACCCTGGAAGCTAGAAAATCCTGGAACAATATATATCAAGCTCTGAAAGAAAATGGATGCCAACCAAGAATCTTGTATTCAACAAAATTAAGCTTTAGGTTTCCTGATGAAACAAACACCTTCCATGTTAAACAAAAGTTAAAAGAATTTATAGCTAGAAAACCTGCACTGCAGAGCATCCTTGGCAAAATATTCTATGAGGAGGAAATAAAAAACAATGATGAAAATCAGCAGAGGGAGGTATTACATTAAGGGAAAAGCTAATCAAAGGAGAAACCAAGTCAAGTTAAGTAACAAAAATAAACAAAAATGGCTGGGAATACAAATTATTTCTCAATAATAACCCTAAATGGTAACGGCCTAAACTCACTAATCAAAAGACATAGGCTAGCAGATTGGATTTAAAAAGAGACCCAACAATATATGCAGCCTCCAAGAGACTTATCTGATAGGAAAAGACATACACAGACTGAAGCTGAAAGGTTGGCAAAAATCATACCACTCACATGGAATGTGGAAGCAAGCAGGGGTTTCCATCCTCATATCAAATAAAGTAGACTTCAAGCTAAAGTTAATCAAAAGGGATAAAAAAGGACACTACATACTGCTCAAGGGAACCATAAACCAACAAGACTTAGCAATTATAAATATATATACCCAAACAATGGAGCATCTACATGTATCAAACAAACTCTTCACAAGTTCAAGAATCAATTGACCACTGCTGCAGTCCAGCTGCAGCAAAATAACCGGGGGGTGACGAACAACTTGTGTACATTGATACAGCAGGAGTGGGAGCCATTTATTGTAGGACAGGAGGGGTATATATACATTACACACAGCTTATCTTAATTAACATAAACTAGATACAGCAGTCAACCAATAAGGAATCTCCACACTAAATGGCTCGCTGGCGTTACTTCACAAACCACTCCCTCTGGCAAAATGCTAGGCGCCATCCTGACTTGTTTACAGACCCTAACAGACCACAACACAATAATAGGTGACTTAAACACACCTCTTTCACCACTGTATAGATCTTCCAAACAATAGCTGAACAAAGAAATTATAGAACTCAATAATACAATCAATAACTTAGACTTAACTGATATATATAGAACCTTTCATCCTTTAATGAATGAATACACTTTCTGCTTAGCAGCCCATGGATCCTTCTCTAAAATAGACCATATATTATGCCACAAAGTAACTCTTAACAACTACAAAAATGTAGAGATACTACCCTGAATTCTATCAGATCACAATGAAATGAAATTAGAAATCAATAATAAAATAAAAAATAAACACTATTCCAATACCTGGAGACTAAATAACATGCTACTGAATGAACGATGGGTTGCAAAAGACATCAAGGAGGAGATTAAAAAATTCATAAAGGTAAATGAGAACACTGATACCACATATCAAAATCTCTGGGACACTATGAAGGCAGTAATAAGAGAAAAGTTCATTGTTTGGAGTTCATTCCTTAAAAAAAAGAAAAAGTCAACAAATAAATGGTCATCTCAAAGCCCTAGAAAAAGAAGAACAAATCAACACCAAAAGCCGTAGAAGACAGGAAATAATTAAAATCAGATCTAAAATCAATAAAATTGAAACAAAAGAAACATTGAAAAAATTGACAGAGGAACTAATACCTATACTCTACAAATTATTTCATAAGAGAGAGCACTTTAAAACTCATTCTATGAGGTCAACACCACCCTGATTACAAAACCAGGCAAAGACACATCAAAGAAAGAAAACTTCAGACCAATATCTCTAATAAACAAAGATATAAAAATTCTCAATAAAATTCTGGCAAATCAAATACAAAAACATATCACAAAGATAGCGTACTACAATCAAGTGGGGTTCATCCCAGGAATGCAAGTTTGCTTCAACACATGGAAATCAATAAGCAAAATTGATCACATCAATAGATTAAAAGATAAGAATCATGACAATTTCAATTGATGGAGAAAAGCATTTGACAAAATACAGCACCCATACATGTTCAAAATATTAGAAAAACTAGGGATAACAGGAACGTATCTCAACATAAAAGCTATCTATGCTAAGCCCCAGGAAAACATCATTCTAAATGGAGAAAAATTGAAAGCATTTCCTATAAAAACTGGAACAAGACAGGAATTTCTATTTCACCTTCTATTTAACATAGTTATTGGAACACTGGCCAGAGCAATTTGATGAAAGAAATTAAGGGGATATGGATAGGAAAAGAACAGCTCAAATTAGCACTATTTGCTGATGATATGATTCTATACCTAGAAGGCACAAAAAATTCCACCAACAAACATTTAGAACCAGTAAATGAATTCAGCAAAGTAGCAGGATAACAAATCATTACCCATGAATCAATGGCATTTCTGTATATCAGTGACAAATCCTCCAAAAAGGAAATGAGGAAAATTACCCCATTTACAACAGCCTCCAAAAAATTAAAATACTTGGGAATCAATCTAACAAAAGAGATGAAAGACCTTTACAAAGAAATAGAATGGCAAAGTTAGAAATTAAAAAAGACCTTAGAAGATGGAAAGATCTTCTTTGTTCTTGGATAGACAGAATTAATATAGTCAAACTGATCATACTACCAAAAGAACTATACAGACTTAATGCAATTACAATAAAAATCCCAATGACATTCCTTATAGAAATAGAAAAAGCAGTCATGAAATTCATCTGGAAAAATAAGAGACTCAGAATAATAGCTAAAGCAATCCTTAACAAGAAGAGTGAAGCAGGTGGTATCACTATACCAGACCTCAAACTATATAACAGAGTAGTAATAGTAACAAAAAACAGCATGGCATTGGCACCAAAATAGACTGGGAGACCAATGGTACAGAATAGAGGACACAGAGACTAACCCACATAATTACAGTTATCTTAGATTAGGCAAGGCGTCAAAAACATATATTGGAGAAAAGATAACCTTTTCAACAAATGGTGTTGGGACAATTGGAAATCCATATGCAACAAAATGAAATTAAACCTCTGTCTTTCATCATGCACAAAACTCAACTCAAAGTGGATCAAAGACCTAGGAATTAAACCAGAGATACTACGCCTATTAGAAGAAAATGTAGGCCCAAATCTCCATCAAGTCAGATTAGGCCACAACTTCGTTAATAAGACTCCTGTAGCACAAGAATTAAAATCAAGAATCAATAAATGGGATGGATTCAAACTAAAAATCTCCATTTCTTGGCAAAAGAAACAATCAGTGAGGTGAATAGAGAGCCTACAGAATAGGAGCAAATTTTCACCACTCACATGTCAGAGCACTAATCTCTAGGGTATACAAAGAACTCAAAAAGCTAAACACAAACACAAAAAATAACCCAATCAATAAATGGGCCAAGAAACTGAAAAGACACCTCTCAAAAAATGATATACAATCAATCAACAAATATATGAAAAAAAATGTTAATCATCTCTAGCTATTAGAGAAATACAAATCAAAACTACTCTGAGATTTCATCTCACTCCAGTCAGAATGGCAGCTATTAAGAACACAAGCACAATAAGTGTTTGCAAGGATGTGAGGAAAAAGGCACACTCATACATTGCTGGTGGTACTGCAAATTGGTGCAGCCAATATGGAAAGCAGTATGGAGATTCCTTAGAAAACTGGGAATGGAGCGACCATTTGATCCAGCTATCCCACTCCTAGGTCTATACTCAAAGGAATTTAAAACAGCATACTACAGGGACACAACCACATCAATGTTTATAGCAGCACAATGCACAATAGCTAAACTGTTGAGTCAACCTAGATGTCCTTCAGTAGATGAATGGATAAAGAAAATGTGTTGTAAATACCCAATGGAATATTACTCAGCCATAAAAGAGAATAAAATCACGGCATTTACAGGTAAATGGATGGATTTGGAGAGTACAATGCTAAGTGAAATTAGCCAATCCCCAAAACCCAATGCTGAATGTTTTCTCTGATATAAGGAGGCTGATTTATAGTGGGTTTGGGTGAGGGGAGCATTGAAGGATTAGACAAACTCTAGATAGGGCAAAGGGGTGGGAGGGAAAGGAAGGGGGCATGGGGGTAAAAAGATGGTGGAATGAGATGGATATCATAACCTTAAGTACATGTATGAAGACATGAATGGTGTGAATATACTTTACATACAACCAAAGATATGTAAATTGTGCTCTATATGTGTAATGTGAAGGGTCATGCATTCTGCTGTCATATACAAAAAAATAGAATTAAAAATAAATCTAAAAATACCTGTTTTTTAACTACTAGACATTTATTAAAATATAAATTGAATTAGAAATTTTAATTAGTATTTGACTATAGTTTTATAATAGCTAACATCTCTATATATTGTTTCCCAAAAATTCACTATTGAACTTTTCCCATTCAGAAGGATTACTTTGTAAAAAAAGGAAGTAAAGGGTATAAAATTAGATATTCCTAATCAGCATCCTGAAAAATATGAGGTCACAAGTTGTTTAAAATAGCAACACATGTTGATTTATCTCAGAGTGTAGAAAAAGTGTATCAAATCATTAATAGATATCCAAATTAAAATTCAGAATACTCTTACTTTAAAAATCCAGTAATATAAGTGAAAATTTGATTTTACCTATTTATTATTCAGCAAGAGAAAAGATAGACTGTGTATATAAAGCCAGACCCTGATCAAAAAAGAAGGATGCTAGTACTGGGATTAGCAATGAAGGTAGAGAAGAGCAGCCAAGGTCTGAGATGATTTTCCCTGCAGTTGTATGTTATTCCTAGCAACATGGAGCTTTATGTTTTTTCAATGCATGACACTTGTGGTTTGGAATTGATATACATAATGATTTTGTGTTGAAGTTTATTTTGTTTAGTGACACACTCAGATTCAAGTTTATATTTTTATTACTCTATGCTTAATGACTCTATGATGAAAACACTATATTTAGAACAGCAGAGGTAGTTCGAAAAAAAGACTGTTCTAAACAGACTTTTAAACTGCATCCTTCTAAAAACACACCTCTATAATAAATTTTATATGATTGTCTCTAGCAGGCCAATATTGTGACAGTGTTATGTTATATAATATGGAGATATGATGGTTCTATGATGATCTCATCTGAGACATGTGGACTCCCTGCAGCTGATGAAAAAGGAAGATTTTTTAGGGCTGTTAGTGAGATATATCTGGAAAGACAACATTGAGAAAAATCATATCTTTTGAGGTATAACTACCAATTTAAAGAATTTGTTACAATTTTAAAATTCACATGTTATGTCTTTCTTTTCTGAATTTAAGCAACAGATAAACATTCCAGGTATATAAAGGAAATTAGAGACAAATATAGGTCTGTATTGTGGGGCTACAAGAGATAATATGCTTTCCAAAAATTAGAAAACTATTCTATGTATAATAAGGAAAAGGTTCAGCAGCAGATACTTCTTTGTATTTTCAAGTACAGACTTTTGAAAACAAGAATGTAAAGAAGAGGTCAGAACTTGTAAAAAATAGAAATGAAGGACAAGAAAATAAACTAAATCAAGGTTAATTCCAAAATTGTGAACTTTAAAAAATTAAAATAGCTTTTTAAGGATTTTTAAGTCATCGTTGACTATGTATTAGACCTTTTAGTAGGAAGTGGGAGATATTTTAATGTGTAAGATACAGCCATGATCTCTGAAGAGTTCATCGCATAAAGACAAACAATAAAGTTGAGTCCTGACGTGGAAAGGATATTGCACATGCTTAAATAAAGGCAGGTACAAACTTGTATGAGCACATAAAGGAGGCTGTAATTAGTCCTATGACGGGGGAATGTGTGTGTATGTGTGTGTGTATGTGTGTGTGTGTGTGTGTGTGTGTGTGTGTGTGTGTGTGAGAGAGAGAGAGGGAGGGAGAGAGAGAGAGAGATCAGGAAAAAGAACAAATGAAAAAAGAAAGGAAGGGGGAGGGAGGGAAAGAATAAAAAAGGAAGGGATGGAAGAAAAAGTGAAGAAGAAATAAAAAGGAAAGAAAGAGAAAGTGGGAAGGAGGGAGGGTGAAAAGATGAATAAAGGGAGGAAGGGAGGCTGCTTGGGTGGGATGGGAAAGAAGGAAGGGAGATGGAGAAAGGGGGAAGGAAAAAGAAAAAAGAAACCATGGTATTTGAGTTATATCTTTAAGGATATTTTACTTTGCCAGAAAAAGAGGGTACCCTAGATAGAGTAAAAGAAAACAATTCAATTAAATAGATACATACTTAGAGTTGATGATGATGTGACAGATTTATGTAATTCATCCATACATGGCAGAAAGAGAGAATAACAAACTCTTATAATGGAAACAGAAAACATCTAAGAAAAATCAGCAGCAGATACAGGTGGAAACGTAGTTTTTTTAATCATAACTTGAAGTGGTGAATAATAAAAACAAGAGATCTGCCTTTCTGGTGATTTAGTTGACCAACAATGAGAGTCTGTAAGCTATAACAATGGTGCTCCGGGGACTGACTGACAAGATATACAAACAATTTATTCAGCATTTATTGAGAACCAGATGCAAAGTACACTAACTCAAAGAATTCTTGATCAGTGGTAATATTCAATGTGTTATTAATAATAGTCATTATTTATTTAAGAAATACACTATATAAACATTCTGAGTTCTCAACAAAAAAATCTCATCATCACAAGCACCTTTTAAATTAAGAGTGCATATCTCTAATGGGCAATGAAAAATGGAGACCAATTTTAATAGATTCCTAAGGTAACATGGAAACAGCCAGCATACAAGTTACCCTGCCCCCCAAAACACTGTTTTGTTTTGGTTTTTTTTGGTTATTTTATTTCAATTTCAAATACTTTTTTATTTCAACTACTAGTAAACGTGGAAGGTAAAGTGAGGGAATGGGGGATATAACAAAACTGTGGTTTATTTCATTTTACCAAATTAAAACATGGAAACATGTATAGTCAAAATTATTATTTATCATCAATCTCATTTTATGAGTGAAGAGAAATGGAAATACTATACATATTCAGAATCAAAGAAAATCATTTAAAATGGAAGTTAAAACTCAGATTTATAAAAATGTCAATGCATTTTTTTCTTACTTTCTGTGAACTTATGGGACTCCCTTATGTGGATATGCCCGTCTGTACAGTGGCATTTGGGTACAAATATGATTATCACCCAGTGAATTAGATGCTGCTATGCCTGCAAGGAGTTTTCATTATAATGGAGATATTTGGCACATAAACGGGCATTTGCAATAAAATCTGAGAATTGATGTGTTCTTGATAAGGTACAGATGGAATGGAACATCAGATATATAGCTCAATTTAAGGCTTGAGAAAAGATTTCTGATGGACTTGTATAACAAACTGGTACTTGATAGATGAGTAATGGTTAAACAAGTGATAGGTGGTCCAAGTGTTTCAAAAAGATGGAGCAATCCTCACAAAATGCAGTCATGACATAGCATATTTTATAAATACCTATAATTTATACTATAAAGTAGAATGAGAATTGGGGACTCAAAGAACATGCAATTCTGGAAGTTTAGTTCTTGGCTTAGAGAAAACTTTGCACACCTTCTAAGCCATCTGAATATGAAGAGGAATGATTAAGAATTATGAATCAGCCAGGTGCAGTGGTGCATGCCTGTAATCCCAGCCTCTGAGAAGGCTGAAGCAGGAGTATTGCAAGTTCAAAGCCAGCCTTAGCATCTTAGCACTTCCAGTTATGACATTATTATTCTTTACAAAAACAATTATAGGCTTAGCTGAATGTGGGTCAGAATAACTTTGCGTATATGACACACCACACTAAATTCTTTGAATTTTGCTTAATATTATAGTCCTTGCACATACAACATGGTCATTTGGTCATATAAAAATGGTTTCCATTCACAACTGAAAAATGTTGGCAGGACCTTACTGTCAATATATTTCAATTGCTAGACAAATGCCTTTTTGTCCAGGAGAGAAACAACAAAAAAATGAAACATTCCAGAATTGTAATTCAATTAAATAACGGTACATTCTAGAACTACTACTGTAAAGATGTTTTGGATCTCATTAAATTATTGTAAATTATACTTAGATTTTTCTCATCTTTCTCCACTTAACAAGTTTTAAAATGCTATGCAGAATTTAAAGGAAGGTGTTTATGTTCATGCTTTTTGGTCATAAAGGGAATCCCTTTGACTGCATCTGAAATTTCAACAGTGTATTCAACCACCAAAATCCATCCTATATTCCAACAATAACATCTTCACAGTTTCATAGCATAAAGATATTTTAAATTTCTCCACAATGGTTTGTAACAATCTGTTGAACATTGCCAAGCAATATGAAAGCAAACAAGATTTTTTATTCCTTTGACATAAAACCATGTAATAAAAACATCTTACTATTATATATATATATATATATATATATATATATATATATATTAGAAAATATATTAAAAACCATGAATTCAAAAATGTTACTTTGTGATTATTTGTGAGACAAATATTATCCTTTATTAGCCTATAACACATATATATACTCTATTTGTATGCTCTTTTACTTGCATATAATTCAATATTCCTCAGTTGTTTCTGATGCTTAACACTAATAATAATGAATATCTCTATTATATCTTTCAGCTCAATGCATCCAAATATTTTCATTCATCAGAGGAAAATGATAGCTATGGAACAAATGTGCTTCTAACATGGGTATATTTTATCTAAATGTATTTATTTAATTTTATATAGAATTAATAATATACATTAGCATTACAACATGTTTAATAGGTAAGTAATGCAGGTATCTCTTGCCTTGTTTTGTACATGAAGAAATTTAAAACTGAAAGATTAAGGGAGTTCTTCAAGGTCACAGAAAAAATAAAGATCAAAGCAGGTGTATTGACAATGCTGGATTCTTTTTCTACTCCAGAAGCAAATATTCTCTACTAGAAGCATCGTTTTGGGAAAGTCCTTAGCACTTTCTTGAAAATGGTTGAGTAAGGAAAGTGTATGAATGAGGGTAATATTTTAAAAATGGAAAAGTTATTGCTTTCTTAAAATGTCTTGCCAGATTTCAGTGTCAATTTATTTGCAATCAGACATGCCAACCAGCAATGCCTACTACAAGAAATAAACCTTGAACAGAGTCTTTGTGGACCCTTGCTCTTGTGTATAAAATAATAAAGAAAAGGCAAGATTCAGCAGGATAAGTAGTGAGTTGGAAACTTCAGGCTCTATAAACTCCAATCTCTAGTACCTTGGTGACTCCTTGTATCTAAAACAGGATTTAATGGTTAAATCCCATCTGTAGTTAAATTGAGTCCAGTTAGTGCAGGCAAAGGCTATATTTTTGGTAATAATTTTATTTGAATGTTCATCCTCCCTTTCACATTCTCTAGACAACAACTAAACTACTGATGACCTAAGAATCCCCTGTTGAGAGACAATTATAGTTAAAATTCCCTAACAGGAATGTGATGTGAATAAGGGTTATGTATGAAAAGCTGTCTATATCTGTAGCAGATGCCCCACAGTAACAATGGTCTGATGATATGATTGATTCCTATAATAAATAAGTTTAGAAAACAAATGCTTTTTCCGCATGCGATGCATTCTAAAATCGTTGCTGCAAGCATAGCTGAGATAATGTGCTCTCTGCATTCTTATTCTACCCCAAAGCATAACTGCTGCTTTAAAGAAAGCAACCTCCCTTTCTGCTCCTCAACAACAGTCACAGCAACAAAAGCTGGCTTTAAATCCTCAAAGGAAAATAACTCACCAAATTATCAGAAAATTTAGGTTTAGAAAATAAAAGAATAGTATGATCCCAAGAGAAGGAAAATTGTAGCAATATTCCAAAATCTCACATTTGGGGAGGGTATGGGGGGCAGAGGAGACTAGCAAGGCTAAAATTAGGCAGCTAAATCTCAACAACACCTCAAGAAAGCAATAGAGAGGCACAGAAGTAAGAGAAAGTTAAAAAAGAAATTATCTATAAGCATGAGTTGAAAGATCAGTACCTACCTCTACCTCAAAGTCAAAATGAAAGGCCTGGGTTTAACAACTCAAGAATAATTCACAGTGATGAGGATATGCATCATTTTAATATTTATCTCCCTCTCAATGAAGTTTTCTTGATTTTAATAAGGTTGTACAGATTTAAATACATAAGAATTTTTATTTTTAATCAATGAAAACGAAATGTAAATACATTTTTCATCTTACAGATTTCATCTGTGCATTTTGCATTTACACCAAGTCTAACACTTTCAAAACATGAGCAGTTTGTCTGTAGAAACAACCAAATAGTAGTACTCAAGGGGTGTTCAAAGGGTCTCGATTCAAAAAAATTAATCATTATTTCCCCCTCCTTACTCTCTTCTTTATTTTCTTCCCTTCCTGTATTTTTGGTCATTCAAGAAAATATGAGTCAATGTTTTATATTTAAAAATAAGATTCGGTTATAGTTTGGGTATGAAGTGTCCCTCCACAAAACTAATATATTGAAGGCTTGGTCCCCAGAACAGCAGTGTTCAGAGGTGGGGCTATTGGGAAGTGATTGGATCTTGAGGACTGTAGCCTGATTAGTGGATTAATCCACTATTGGTTTCATAGTTTGACAGCAATATTGGGAGGTGGTGAGAACTGTGGTAGATATTGCCAAGTTGGAGGAAGTAGGACATGGGGGTATTCTCTGGAAGGATACATTTAGTCCCTATCACCTTCATCTCTGCTTTCTGGCTGCCATGTGGTGAGCAGCTCTCCTTTGCCACCATGCATACTATGGTGCCTTGATCTTCTATCTCAACTCAAGCCCAGAGCAATGGCACCTGCTGAGCATGGACTGGGACCTCTTCAATCATGGGCCAAAAATAAATCTTTCCTCCTTTAAGTTGTTCTCTAAGTTTTATTTTTTTCTCACATTAAAAAAAAAAGCTGAACAATACAAATACAGGTTGTATCATTATTTTACTCTGTATATAAGAGTTTTATCTTAAAAAGTTTAAGAACAAACCAAAACGAGTAGTGTCTTCGTTCTCCTTTTTGCTGTAACAAAATTATGACAAACATTTCTTACAGAGAATTCTACAACTTAGGTGCTGGAAAATTAGGTGTCTGATGAGCATTTGCTTCCTGACTTGTAGAAAGCCATCTTCTTGCTCTGTCCTCTCAGGGCTGAAGCAAAAAGGCAGCTTGCCCTCTGCTGTCTCTTTTACAAGGGCACTAACCTTATAATGGCTCCATTCTCTTAGCAGAGAGGGATTTCAACAAATGAATTCTACAGGGATACAGCATGCAGTCTACAAGGACTGATTAGGTTTTGGGTCTCTCCACACTGACAGACTCTTAGGACAAAAAAAAAAAAATGCAAACCATCTCTGTCAGTTTACTTATTGTTGTTGAAAATAAGGAACTTCTCTCTCTCCCCATAGAAAGAGAAGAACCCATAACCGTCTGAGTTCATGTGTAGAAGAACCAAATTACGCCACATGAGTGTCCGTGACGGTGCTATATTTTGAAATAGTTTGCCAAAGTTTTTCATATATTGAAGTTTGTATACTCATGACATAGGATGTGGTAGCATAAAATTCAAATTATTAGTTCTGTCAGAGTTACTTTACATGATAGAAGCCTTGACATTCTTATTTCTGTAGAAGTCTTTGCAATCATTTTCTGTATTCTCTGAACTTCCTAAAATAATATAATTATAAATGTGTATAATGAATCTTCCTTAGATACTATTTCATACCACATTTTATGGAACATTTCACCTAGAACCAATATTTGTCATAATCTTTGGACATTAACAGAGAAATTATTTTATTTGTAGCCTCTGACTTATGCAAACCATATTCTAATTTTATTTTCACTTACACATCTTAACATACTTATTGAGCTATAAGTATAGGAGTCATAAATTTGAAGGAAGGGGAAGAGATTGTGAGAATGACTGACCAGACCCCAGCTAGTTCTCTAACACATTTAATAGAGGGCTAGGCAGGGGAGTTTTCACTAGTTCTCCAACATAATCTCTACTCATTTTATGCCCAGCAGGGGAAAATAGGTATAATACTTTAGAGATACATAGGTACCTTATGGATTACTTAAATGCCGGAAAGAGAGAAAGTTATTCTGCCCAAATTATCATTATCATCATCATCATCATAACACCACCTATTTGATGTTGAAATTTCTCTTGGAAAATGGTAATTAATTTGATATCTTAATTACCAATAAAAATTGACCAGTGGTTCTTATTGGCCAAGAGAGAATATAGAGGCTGAGCATTATTTACTCATGTTGGAGGGGAAAGCTCACACAAAGAGAGGTTTGAGCATTAGAGAAAGTAAAAGTGGATCTTTTCAAATGAGCAAGCTGTAGAGTGGTGTGAGTAGAATTTGAATAGAAAAGCAGTAGTCAATTTATACAGTCCTGTAAACCATGTTAAGAAAGTACATTTTGTAAATTCCAATTACTAGAAATCATTGGTACTTATAAGGAACTAATAGCATCCAATATATATTTTAAAAATAACTAGTTGGCAGGTAGACATTGACATTAAAATATGCTACTTTTTTTTCTCTTTGTCTAACCTAATATTTTCTCTTTGTGAGTGTGCCACATGGAAAAGCAACAATTGTGAGCATTTCTTGCTTAACTCAAAGGAAATTTATCAGAGTTTTTTTGTTGTTGCTGTTTTTTAACACTAGGAATACCATGCATAATAGATAAAAGTGGTAACAGTGATTCTTAACTGAGGGCAATGTTGGCAACCCAGGGCACATTGGGCAATATCAGAAGATATTTTTGGATGTCACAACTTGGGGGAAAGGGGTTGCTATTGGCTACTGGGTAGAAGCCAAAGACGTTGCTAAATATTTTACAATGCATGCTAGAGCTCCTCATAACAAAGAATTTTCCAGAGTGAAATGTCAACAGTATTCATGTTGAGAAAATGTTGTTAATCATTGGAACTATCTTTCCATGCATTCCCTCATCTGTAAACATTTCTCTTTCATCAAATGATGAGGGTGAATCCAAAGTCAAGGCATTTTAGATCTTTCCATGGTTAGGTATACAAGAATTTATAAGGCTAAGCAATATTCTACTTGAATCGGTTATATTGATCCTGTGAAAGTTAAACTCTGATAGTCAAATGGCCAATGGCAAGTTTCAGCATATAATGTAATCAATTCCCATGTTTGCATATAGCAAGACAAGTAAGATAAACTGGAGCTCAGGCACTAATGAAATTCTTAGATTGACTACTGTAAGTTAGAGCTGCTCAGCTAACCTTACATTCATATTCATGAGTGAAATACTGAGGAGACCAGAAAAGATTTATCTTATCATTCCACAAGCCGTATTTAGGGGTGTGTGTGTGTGTGTGTGTGTGTGTGTGTGTGAGAGAGAGAGAGAGAGAGAGAGAGAGAGAGAGAGAGATTTGCCGTAATATTTTTTTATGAACTGCTATTTACCATACAGTCTTTTATCTAAAGTATATCTTTTTAACCGTGTACTTAAAACCAATTTGTTTTAATTTTATGAATAATAATTTAAAATGCTATACCTCCTCTCTCGTCTTCAGATCACAATAAGTTGCAATACAATTTCCAATGTAAAATCTACTGTAGAGGTAAAGAAAACCAGCCCACACAAGAGTAATCATGATGTTCTGTACAGTGCATATAATTGGTATTTCAAATCTTCAAGGAGATAACAAATTGTCAGAAACTATGCTCAAACTTTTCTCTTAGACAGTTACAAATAGTTTATATGACTTGAATTCAGCAAAGTAATGTGAAAATAGAATTCAGCAACTAAATTCAGAGCCAGACACTTTCAATTTACATAGAAAGCATGTCAAGGGAAAATAAAGGCTCACCAGAATGGCAAACTGACTGTTTGAAAGTTGAAAAGTTTTGAGTATGTATTAGAAATATTTTTTTGGCAAATAAAGTAATCATTTCCTCATTTCTGCACTCAGAGGAAAAAATCAATTTTCCATTCAGTTTCTTCACCATGAAAAAAAGACTAAATAAATACACAAACTTTTGGATGCTACAAATAAACATTCAACTGAAATAACTGATAGGACTATAAATACAATAGCTAATTTAAAAAGTAATTCAATAGGATTTTCTTCTCCAAATAATTTTAGAACTAAGATAATGATTATGATTAAGTCTTTGCTACCACTTTAAATTACTGGATGAAACATGTTTTTATATCCAAATTAGTAACTGCACATTTTTTAAATGCAAATTGCAAAAAAGGTAGACATCAAAAATAAAAGGAAATCAATTTTATAGAAGTATATATACTTTATTTACAAAAATAATATTTTAAATGACCAACATATGACATTCCCAAAGGATCTTTATGGGAACATAATGTGAGAGCAAAACAAAAGTCTAAAATAAAAACTTCACTAATTTGAAGCAATTATTTATATAGGGATTTTCTGATTATTTTTTTCTTTTTTCCACATAATATTTCTGCATATTGTTTTCAACTCTTTTCCAGCATTTATTTGATAAATGCTCAATCATTGTTTATGTGGGAATACCCTGATTTTTTATTTCATGTCTACTTCATTAGGCTGATTGGTTCTTTGAAGAGAGTAGCCTGTTATTTATTTTGGTTTCCAAAGACCTTTGATTATAGTCAGAGATTAAGAAATGTTGGCTAACTACATGCCCTACTCTGACAGATATTTAATTTTGCCATTCCAAATCCCCTTGATTCTTGTCTACATATGACCATTCCCCCAGGAGGCATATACCTGTGGACTGTGTCTACAGCTGTCTTGTCCTTTGGCTTATATCTGGATTATGGGAGACACTGATGAGAAGATGGAGAGCTGGAGGAGTATGGTCAAGCTATTCTCCCTCTTTCTTCCTCCTGCCTTAGGACATTTCTTCCAGTATCACATTGCTATTGCTTCTGAGTTTTGTGAAACATTTCTTCTCCTTGTCCCTTCAGGCATAGGGGTGATAATGATTCTTCATGTTTACTAATGACTAATGTTTGCATTTTCTGTGGCAAATTGATGAATCTGTCTTATTTTTACCAAGAGAAGCAGAATCTGGAAAGCTGTGAATAATTGATCCATCTGAAATTAAGGTAGAAATTGTCTGGCAAAAATACAGTCTTGCATTTACCCAAGGAGCACTGAGGTAGAAATTTTGGCAGCAGATGTTCCATGGTAGTATTTACTAGTAAACTAGTAAGCTTTGGTTTACAGATGAATATTGAATTGAATTCTGTCATTATTGCATTTCTATGTGGAAAAGAGAAATTCCATTTTCTGATTCTGATGTGCTCTGACAACATTTTAGTCTCTACTTTCTGGAAAAAGCAAACAAATAAACAAAGAAAACAGAATATAATGAGCTTAGTACACACTAAATTCAGTAACAAAATATAACTGTATATGCACTCTCTCATTTAGATGATACTTTCTCCTAATTACAAAAACTGAACTTGTTTTCTCTAGTCTTGTTTTAAGTTTCATAATTTCCCAAAATAAACATTATCAAGAATGTTATACAAAAAATGATGGAAAATAATATACACACACATAATGTTTTCAGATCACAAGTGAACAGAGCACAAATTGTAAACTGCCTCTTTAAAAAGGGAATAACTTTTTGAATAATACATTTTTATTTAGCACTTCTATCAATCTGAGATGTGGTCATCTCAAAAACTTTGATTAATACTTTACATGTTTTTATAAAACAATGGTTATAATTATACAAATTATTATATATTGCACAAATCTTTCTGAAGATTTGAAATGAACTAGCCAGGATATTAAACTCTTTGTTTTCTGAATTGGACTTGCATGATACTAGGTCAATTAAATTTCTTATTCCCACTTATAATTTTCTCATCAGTAAGTTGCAGATAAGTGTAGCCATTTCACATATGTTATAAGAATTATTTGAATAATATATGTAAAATAGTCATAGCAGTTACCAGTAAAATGAGTAGCTGAAACATAGGTAATAGTCATTATTTGTTTTTCTGTGTGGGTTTCTACACCATACCAGCTAATCACATTCTTCTCCAGCTATGGCACTTGGCTCACAATTAAAAAGTCAGCTTTTCTCAACTTATCACTCTCCTTGCATCTTAGCAATTGAGGGATAAAATCAAACCAAGGATATACTTTTAAAGCTTCCTGCAGAAACCTCCCATTACATTTCTCTAGGCTCACAGATTTCTAGTGACTACGTTTTTCAAATTTAAATCTATTTTGAGTTGCAGTAAGACTTACTGTTCTAAAATCTAACTGGAGTGACAGGGAATTTTTTTTTTAAGTGTAAACTGACAGGATAAGGGATAGATAAAAGGGAAAAGCAACAACAACAATCAAAAAAAAAAAAAACTTTAAAAGCTAAAGTATAGACAGATAAGTGGTAACTCAATAATTACCTTCAGAAGAAGTTGGTTCCCTATCCAGTAGTGGTGAAAGCCAAAACATTTTCCAATCTATAATCAAGGGTCTTCAAAAGATACTGGTGGCACCAGGTCCCTCTGCAAGTGATGGCAAAGTATAGAACAAAAAGTGGTGGGTTCATTAGAGGTATGCTTATAAAGTGGACTCCAGAGCTTCCTCACCAACTCTACCCAACCATTTACTACTGGACCTCAGAAGTTCAGCCTCTGGAGTTATTAAAACTTCTCTGTGCTTCAAGAACTGGACAATTAAACTAAAACAGTAGAATTGAGCAAACTGGCCAACTGAATGTGGAGACTTTGCATTTTTTTTTCTTTATGTCCTGCAAAACTAGCAGATATGTTCTCTAAGAAAATGAACAGTTTTCCATGGTGAATCTGACGAGGCATACATGACATCATGGAATGTTGAACTGGGAAAGGGGTATAGTCCACACCATTATATCAGATTACTACCATATATTAGAGAATAAATGGTTTTGAAAGTATCAATAATGGTTAAAAATATATATTAAAATAATCCAGAATTGATATGTTTTGAATATTTTTATGTTTTTATTAAAAAATAAGTTAAAATAATTTTAAAACTTTGTATTTGTATATTTTACCTGTTTGTGTTATAATTTACTTGATGTAAGTTAATATAATTAAAAGTTTTTAACATAAATGCTGCATTTACAATTTGATCTCAAAACATCTAAGAATTTGACAATCATCTCTCATAAGCCAGTATGAGCTAGTTCCAGCACACTACTTACTGTTAATATCCAGAGCTACTACACGTTTTGTAAACTGTTCTACTACATTGTCCAAACTGTAAGTCCTAATTAAACCATTAAAAAATTAGACTGACAGTTTCTCTAAAGTAAAGTGCACTAGATCTGAGCTGTAGTATGAATCCAAGAGTTCATTTTTATCCAAAGAAACAAACACTTGCATTAGGTAAGTTAAAAACAAATGGAAGAATCACTTTTTATCAAAATTTAATTAGCTCTAGAATTATATAAAACTAGCTGGGCATGGTAGGACATACCTTAATCGCAGCAGCTCTGGAGGCTGAGATAGGAGGATCAAAAATTCAAGGCCAGTATCAGCAATTTAGCAGTCTATAAGCATCTTAACGAAACTCTGTCTCAAACTAAAAAATGAAAAGCACTGGGGAAGTGACTCAGGAGTGAAACACCCCTGGGTTCAATCCCCAGTTTATAAAGAAAAATTATATAAAACTAGCCACACTCAATGCATTTAATTCACATTTTAGAGGATATTCACCTCAGAGGAAAGCCCATCTTCAAATACTTGAGGGTACATATATATACAGTCAGTACTCCTAACATAATCAACGTTAACTCCCTCAACTAAAAAATATGAATCTTTTTTCTTCCATCAAGACTTGTATTAACTAAATTAATATTTTAAATTATCCACCTGAGAAGCCCTTCCTTTGCATTAAACTTTTATGGTATTCTCAACCTAAAACATTTTTAAGTACTATGACCATGAAACCTAAAAAATGAAAAGCAAGTTTGTGAATTTTACATTTAAAGGAAAAATAAGCTTTAACTCATAGTGACTTTCCTCCTGGCTGGTAGACAACAATAATATGAAAATTTAAATACCAGACTGTCTGGCTCATAATTGGACTTTGACCACACAAGTAGAGGCCAGGGGTGAGAAACTGTGTTATCAGAACAGTTAAAAATAGCAATAAATATAGCTATCATGTATTGAATATGTGGGCAAGTCAGATGTCAAGTCCTGTATGTAAACATATATTCTCACTAAATTTTCCAAATAGTCATAGGAAACAAATTCATTTGACTAAGGAAGATATTGAAATTTATAAAAATTAATCATTTTTCCCAAATTTATAGACCTGACAGCTATAAATGGACATAAAAGGAAAGTTGGGCTAATATGACTTCAAAGTCCATCAACTTTTCTGAACCCTCTACTTTTATTTACTGAACACTGTTCAGAGTAATTAATAAATCTTAACACCAGTTTAAATTACAATCTCTCTTTCATATTTCTTCCTTTGCAAAGATTATACTTCATCCAGATTCATGTGGTACATATTTGAAATACACATAACTTGGCCAGTGTTCGCTCTCCTTATTCTGCTTCCATCTTGTTTCCTTTCCCCAGGCCAATTAAGTAGTCCTCTGCAAGTCCCCTTCAACTAGGGGACTTGGTCTCCAGAACAGCTACAGTCTCTCTTTGCACAACCTATATGTATTAGTTACCTATGATCATGTGTTTATTGGACTATTGACCAGTAGTTCTTAAAGTATAACACCTGGACACACAGCATCAGTATCACTGGGGTATTGCTTGAAAATGTAAATCGTTAGATGTCACCTCAACCCACTGAATCAGAAATTCTTGGGGTAAGTAAGGTTCAGCCAACTACTAATAAACCCTACAGGTGATTCCACTCCATGACAAAGTATAAGTGTATTATATATGGAAATTATTCATTCTTTCCATATAACCTACACTCAGACATTGTATTAATTTAATATTATCATATTCTTTGATTAATATTATGTTATGATTAAAGCAGTCTATATAGCTGTATATATGTGTGTATTATACATAGTATTAATTTAATATTATTATATCCTTAGATTAATATTCTATTATGATTAAAGCAATATTTATAGATGTACTATGCACGCGTATATATAATCCTGTAGTAGGAAAAAGAGAAAAAAGACCATCATTTCAGGGACAGACTGTCTACAGTGAAACATCCTAGGAAGATGCCAATTCTGGAACAGAGAAGGAAACTAGCAAGATAAATCACTAAAACTAGGAAGGCTCTTAGAATTCTCAGAATACTGGCCCCAACTAGCTGAATACCAAGACTTTGGGAACAACAGTCACTGTGTACCTCTCTGAAACAGGCCAAAACCAAGTCACCAAGCTAAACACTGGTTCCTTCCTGACAGAATATCAGCTTCTACCAGTACCTTATTGTAATAGAAATTCCTTACACTAGGAGACTCAAATTTTTTAACCTTGCATCTAGGTTTACATGTGCCACAGCTGATTTCAGTATGATTTGAGGACAACAGGTAAGGATGGGCAAAGAGCTCTAGAGACACTGCATGAAATGCTGCATCTCACACTGTAGCTGAGCATTTGTCTCTATTTTGTTATCCCTGAACACTCAATAATGGATAGTTTAGGGGGCAAAAAAAAAATAGTGGTCTGACCTACGATTAAAGAACATACGTGTTTCCACACTTAGGGTAACTCTGTTGGTTGCCATGGTGATTAGAGAGCAAAGCACCAGGCAGGAAATCTTGAAACAATGAAACACTAGGCTAAAAGTGTTTAATGGCTTTTATAAAAGTTAGTGATAAGTTATAGTCTTTCTTTTCCTAAACATATAATGGATTTCTTCACAAGGAGAAATTATACTTTTATGTTCCCATCTATATGGGAATTACTGCTATTAGTAGTGGAGGAATGAACAAATGAATGAACGGCCTGTGCAAAATAGAGGTGTATTTATTTGACATTTCCCAGTCTGAGAAGGTGAGTCCTTGCATTATCATGCTTCATGTGGATCCTGGCAAAGACCCAGAAATTTCCAAGTACCCCAAGGATGGTATGTTCCTTATAGTTCAAAATGGTTTCCAGCTCCAGGCATTAGTGCAGAGAAATGGAGGAAAATGGGAAAGAGGGAAGTCTTCTGGAGCTGGTGTGTGAGGCTGCTTCTAGTGTCATTTTTTACTGAATTTAGTCATATGACTAAATATCTAGATGCATAAAAGGCTGGAAAAAATTATCTTTATTCTATTATGGTTCTATTTCCAGCTTAAATTCTGATGATGGAAGAAAGGGAAGACAGGTATTGGGGATTAACATTATTATGTATCATATATTCCAAGTGTATTAGATAAAAAATAATAATAATAAATAAAAACCTTTCTCAATGTGGCAAAGTCAATATTGTTATTGTCTGCTTTGAATTCTCTGTTTATGTCTAGTTAAAATAATAAAACAGATTGCAAAAAAAAGATACAAAACAAAATATCTGTGGCTACACCTGAGAGAAACAAGTCAATTTATATAAAACAAAGGTTTCTCCAAAGAGCAAAAGCATGTAATTAAGGTAACAATAATCCAAGCATTCAGTTTTTTTTTTCCATTTAGTACATTCAAAGTCTAAGCACTAAAATAATAGATGGTAAATTTTCAAAATTTTTTCATGAATGTATACTAGAATGCATACTATTTTAATAAGAAGAAATAATAATTATTGGAAGTTTAATGTTAGAAAACAATACTGGGATGGAGATTTTATATATATATATAATCTTGAGCCAGAATAAAGTACATGAAATTCATGAGGATTTGGCACACTCCTAAGAATAACATGGTGCTGTTTCTTTGCACGTGTTTAGCACAGCTTTTGGCACTATTATTATTAAGTATTAACACAATACATGATGTAACACTACTCTCCAGGAGAGAAGGGGAAAAAAGGAAATTCTGTGTGCCTTTTGGGACACTATTAACAGAAAAGCAAACTTAAGGACATTCCAGTACCGAGTTCAAGCATCTACTGGCAATCAGGAAAGACAAATGATCAGAATGAGACAAAGTGAGGAAATACATTTTCCAATGCTCATTACACAGAATAAGAGTATGACATGGGCAAGTAAAAAAGAAAAAAATGTAGAAAATTCTGGAAAAAATGCAAATTGCCTCAGAGATTTTGATGACTTTATCCAGGTAGGTATTGTCTTTTACCATATGTTGATAAAGCAGTTTCTGAATTATTTGAGTTTGGGACATACTTCCTCCAAATAACTAGCAGAATTAGCACTGGAGGTAACATCTGTTCACAAAATGTTGTCTTAGGGACTTCGCATATCACTGTTGAACACTCAGTTAACCTGACTACTGAATTTCTCTTCTCTCAAGCTAGAATTCCATCTTTTGCTCCTCAAATCTTATCTTTTGCCTTCCTTCATAAACATCACTACTGAGATCCTCTCTTATGTTTCAGGGATCCATCTTTACCCCTTCTCTTCTTTCTCAGCCTCTAATTATTTTTGCAATTTAATATTTTCCTGAAAAACTGCTGTTAACACTATATTCAATGCCTAAATTATGTTACTTTCTTTGATGATATTGTATACTACAAAGATTCAAAACCTCAATATAGAAGGGTATAAGAGGAAGTCATCCAACTTCTATGTTCAATTTGATGATATGTCCTGATGAATCCAAGAAGCAAGCTAGATAGCACTGGCAGAGAATATGTAGAATGGAACACAGTAGTAATGCAAGAAACTGATGTAAACAGAATTAGAAAGCATGATAAAAAGTGAATTCTGAGGCATTTTCTATGTGTGAGTACCCATCTATGTGTGACATACCCATCAGCACATTTCTTGTTTTTATTTCTTCAATAACAAGAATTACGTTTTGTGATTCTTAATCATTCCTCGAATGTACACTATGAAAAAAATCAATAGCAAAAACTTGTAGTTAAAAATTACAAAATGAATTCTATTGATAATATAGATAATGTAGACTATGCTTAATGTGAATTAAAGAAAGCAAAAAGTACATTTATGAGATGAAGTTATATGATGAAATAGCTTAAATTATTAATTAATTCATCTATTTATTTTTTAAAATTCAATAATATGTGTTATGTAAAGAAAATGAGAAGCCATAACTACTGCTCACAAAGAGACCTTAAAATAATATGTGTTCAAGGTTCAGTGGAGATATCCAAATATAAAGTCAAATATTCAACACACACACACACACACACACACACACACACACACACGGTTGATTTCGATGATACAGTGATGATCTGAACAAATTGTTACTGAAGTGCTAACAATGATAGTGGAAAACATAATTAATTTTGCTGGGATGCCTGTAGGAAGATAGCAACTTGAAGTAAAACTAAAGATTTACTTTCTGAAGAAGCAGTGGGAAAAAACAACATGAAACTTAAAGGGATAAATATCAATGAAATAGCTCAGAAGAGCAAGTAGAGCTATTTAATTCAGCAAAATGTACAAGCACAGTAAGTCCTCTGTATTTTCCTCATAAAGAAATGAATGTGTAAGGGGGGATAGGAAGGGCAGTAGAATAAAATAGACATTATTATTGCTGTATGTATATACATGACTGCATGACCAATGTGATTCTGCAACCTGTACACTCAGAAAAATGAGAAATTATACCCCATCTGATTCAAATGTATGATATGTCAAGATCATTGTACTGTCATGTGTAACTAATTAAAACATAAAAAATAATAATAAAAAAAGAAAGAAATGAATGTGCGTAAATGAAAGACTAAATTTACATGCAGGTGGTTAACAGAAGAGGAACATGGATGGTAGGAAGAAGCAGAGAGCTTAACTCACAACATGAAAGATTTCATTCACTGTGACTTGTAAGACTTGCCCTAACATTTGGAGTGAGTAGTATATCCATGTGTGGAAGAAAGGAAGGAAGGAAATGAAAATTGATCTTATATCTTAAGTAAAAATAACTGAAAATGGTTAACACACCTAAATGTAAAATACAAAATTATAAAACATCTAGAAGAAAACACAAGATAAAACCTACATAAAATTGGGTTTGGTGCTTTTAGATATAACACAAAAAACATGATTAAAGAAAAACTGGATTAGGTGTATTTTATTAAAATTTTAAAAAATAAAAATTAAATTAAAAATATATTTTCTCTGAAAGACAAAGTTAACAGAGTAAAAAGATAAGCCACAGCCTGGGAAAAGAAAAAAAAAATGGAGTGTATATCTGAAAAATAGCTTCTATCCAAAATAAATAAAGCACTTAAAACTCAACATTTGAAGAATACAAATAAACCTAATTAAAAAATTTTAAGATCTCATTCAGGAAGATATTCAGGTCTCATCTCATTCAGGAAGATATCAAATAAACAAAAAATTGATGTTCAGATTTTTTGTCACAAGAGAAATGCAAATTATAACAATGTAATACCACTAACCTATGTGCAGAATAGTTTAAAAATAAAACAAAAATAAGTAAAAACAAAGTGTTAATGGTTGATGAGGCTACAGAGCAACAGTTATTCATTCTCAATTATTTCTGTCATTGCTGGTGTGAATGCAAAACACTTCTGCCATGTTGAGAGAGAGCTTGGCAGCTCCTTGATTTTTAACTCAGACAGTCCAAGAAGGTAGCTTTAGAGTTCAAGTTTGACCAGCAATCCATGCAGTATCCTTACTCAGTAGGTCCCGGCAATTTATGGAAATTTTGGCAACTGGTAAGTAGATGTTTTTAAATAGGAAAGGCTTCAGGCACCAGTTTCCAATTTGACTTGGAAAAGTGACGAAAAGCATAGTAAGCAGGAAATGATGTTATCTAGGGAGAACCTTTTGACTGTAAGACACTAGCAGGTAAATTTTTTAAACTGCTTTTGTTTTCCTCTATTAGATCTGCATGGGATGCTGTGACTTAAATGGCAAACTATAAACACTGAAAAGCACTTATGAGAAGAACAACAAAGAAGAGTTCATGTCAAGTACAGGTAGGCTATGCTCATTCCCAATTGCCCTGAGGGAACTTCAGCCAAAAAAGAAAACTATGCTCCCTGATCACAAAGAAATTAAAAACAAATCAATAATAGAAAGATGATTACAACTTGAGAATTAAACATACTTTTAAATAATCTGTGGTTCACTGAGGAAGTCTTATATGAAATTAGAAAATATCTTGAACTGAAAATAATGAAACTATAACAGATCAAAATTTGTAGGATGCAGTTACAATAATGTTTAGTGATAAAATGATACCATCAAACATTTAATTATAATAGAAAAGTTTTCAGCTAGCAATTTAAGTTTCTAACTTGAGCAACTAGGAAAAGAAATATAAAATAAAATAAGCATAAATAAGGGGATAAGAGGGAACAAAAATCAATTAAACATTTCTACAAAGAGAAAAAAATAGAAAAAAATCAATACAGCTAAAGTTGATTCTCTGTGAGTTAATAAAATTTATAGACTTACAGCCAGAACAACAAGTAAAAAGTGGAGAAGAAACTAATTAGCAAAACAAGAATCGAAAGAGGAGTCATACTTCTCAGAGGAGGACATACAATCTATCAATAAGTACATGAAAAAATGCTCACCATCTCTAGCAGTCAGAGAAATGCAAATCAAAACCACCCTAAGATACCATCTCACTCCAGTAAGATTGGCAGCCATTATGAAGTCAAGCAACAATAAGTGCTGGCGAGGATGTGGGGAAAAGGGTACACTTGTACATTGCTGGTGGAACTGCAAACTGGTGCGGCCAATATGGAAAGCAGTATGGAGATTCCTAGGAAAGCTGGGAATGGAACCAACTATGACCCAGCTATCGCCCGTCTCGGTCTATTCCCTGAGGACCTTAAAAGAGCATACTGTAGGGATACTGCCACATCAATGATCATGGCAGCACAATTCACAATAGCTAGACTTTGGAATCAACCCAGATGCCCCTCAATAGATGAATGGATTAAAAAACTGTGGCATTTATACACAATGGAGTATTACGCAGCACTAAAAAATGACAAAATCATGGATTTTGCAGGGAAATGGATGGCATTAGAGCAGATTATGCTAAGTGAAGCTAGCCAATCCTTAAAAAACAAATGCCAAATGTCTTCTTTGATATAAAGAGAGCAACTAAGATCAGAACAGGGAATAAGAGCATGAGGAAAAGATTAACATTAAACAGAGACGAGTGGGGGGAGAGAAAGGGAGAGAGAAGGGAAACTATGGAAATGGAAGGAGACCCTCATTGTTACACAAAATTACATATAAGAGTTTGTGAGGGGAAAGGGGAAAAAAAAAAACAAGGGAGAGAATTAAACAACAGCAGATGGGGTAGAGAGGGAAGATGAGAGGGAAGGGGAGGGGGGATAGTAGGGGATAGGAAAGGTAGCAGAATACAACAGTCATTAATATGGTATTATGTAAAAATGTGGATGTGTAACCGATGTGATTCTGCAACTTGTATTTGGGGTAAAAAATGGGAGTTCATAACCCACTTGAATCAAATGTATGGAAGATGATATGTCATGAGCTTTGTAATGTTTTGAACAACCAATTAAAAATAAATAAATAAATAAAACAACACTATACATACTTCAAAAAAAAAAGAAAGAGGAGTCATCATTATAATAAATATGGATATACTAAGAGGATAAAAAGTGAATATTGCAGCAATTCTCAGAAAAAAAATTGACCATTTCCTTGAAATAGTACAAATCCAAGTAAGAAACTGCCAAGATTCATTTAAGAATAAGTAAGCAACCTAAATTGTCATTTTACTATTAGTAAAATTAAATTCCTAGTTACTCTGTGAAAAAGAAATCTTCAGGACTTGATGGATTCACTGTTTAATTGTACCGAACACCTAAAGAATAAATATGCATTCTACATAATTTCTTTCAACATAGAAGAACAGTTTTATACCCTCCAACTGACCTATTGTCAAACTGGACATACAGATTACACAAGAAAATAATTCTTAAGAAAAATATCTTTTTTGAATACAGATATAAAAATAATTAACAAAATACCAGAAAAAGTTTAATACACATTTAATTTAAAATCCATTCTTTAGCCAGGCATGGCGGCACATGCCTGTAATCCCAACAGCTTGGGAAGCTGAGGCAGAAGATCACAAGTTGGAGGCCAGCCTCAGCAATTTAGCAAGGCTCTAAGCAACTTAGCAAGACCGTGTTTCAAAAAAAAAAAAAAATTAGAAAGGGCTGGGGATGTGGTTCAGGGGTTAAGTACCCTTGGGTTCAATCCAAAGATTGAACATTTTTGGTACCCCCCCAAAAAAAAAAATTAAACACCCTTTCTTTTATTAAATACATTGTGGAGGTTGCAATAGTTAAGGCTTATGGTCATAGGCTCAGGGCTTGGTCATCCTGATATTTTCACCAAACATCTCTTATCTAGATCAAGTTACTTACCTCTCTGTGACACAGTTTCTTCATCTGTAAAATGAAAATTATAATGATATCTACCTCCCAGGGTAGCTGTCAGGTATTAAATGGCTGAAAGTATGCAAATGACTCAAGATAGTACCTGGCCCATATTAAACATGCTGCAAGTCATTATTTTTACTGTTAACTCTCTTTTGTTTGTAACTTAAAAATTCTTTCACCATATCAGAAAATCACATCATTAATGATGATATTTCTCATAATAGTTTAGTTGTAATACATTTTATGCATATTAATCCATATTTGTTTCAGTCACATTCATGGTAAATTAGCTCATATTTAAAATAAATATAAAACGTGTGTGTGTGTGTGTGTGTGTATACAATGAAGGCATTTATATATAACAATATATCCCATTCTTGTTAAATATGACAATTAATTTTTATAATAAAAAAGATAAAATATTCAACATGGGAATAAGGATCTATAACAATGAAACTGAATATTATAAATCAAGTTCATCAATTGACTCACAAATGCATTACCTGCCTATGTTCCAAAACATTTTTCTCTAATGGAGGAATAGAATCATGATGATTAATGGAACAACTTACAAAGCAATAAGCTTATAAAATTGGCAAAGACATATGCAAGATTTAAAAGGAAAATTAAAAACTATAATACTGTCTCAGCAATGTTTTTTTTTTTTTAAGGAAAAAGAAAAAGAACCTCTGAGTGGTAGAATAGAAGTTTGATTTCTTACAGAACAGTACCAATAATAAAACATGGAAGGCCTTGTCTTACAAAGTAATTAATCATAGCAGCTGTCCATTGCTGGAAGGAAATCCAAATGGAACAATTTCTTCTCTTTCATTCAACAATCATACTGTTTTGGAGAAATTGATAAGAGGGCAAAAGATATTTGAAAATTAACTGTTTAACAATGAAGTACAGTCAAATAAATTTTAAATTTAAATGGGAGAAATATCCTGGATAATACTAATGCATTCCTGTTTGCATAAAATTACTGAAAATTTATACAAAAGTTTTCTCTATATTTAAGAAAATAATAATTTTATGGACAAGGAGCCCTTCCCAATGTCATTGCTGTATAACAAATGAAACATGACCAACAGGAATAGTTGTTCAGCAAAATGAATTTATAGGCAGCTGTCAAATGGATATCAGGTGTTATATCAGGTCAGTGTTTTCTTTATCAAAAATACTTAGTCACAATGAAAGACTCCATGAACATGTTATTTTATAATAATCAGCATACTAGAAAAGTTGAATATTCCCTTTTTCTTTTTCATATTCCAGTTAGACCATTATATTTTCATTTTTTGTCTAGAAGTGAATTTAATAGTATATTCTATATATGAATTTTATGATTTAGGCTGGCAGAATTGAGACTCACTATGCTACAACTTATTCAATTTTTGGCTACATTTCAAATAATATCATTTAAAAAATCTCATTATCAGATAAACTGTTATTGATCAGTAATGTCATTTCAGGGTTTTTGCACATAAATTAGCCATTTGTATTTGTTCTCTCAATTATGTTCAGTGATTTCTACTCATTCTTGTATGTTTTATTACTTAGGTTTTATTTAAATCTATTTTATAGATATTTTATATGTTAAGTCTTCATTATATTTAGGGAATTTTCAAATATATTACAGAAATTTTAATATCAGTTGGGATTTTTGTTTTAGAAATGGTTACCAAAAATAATACATATTCTTTGATAATAATTTCACTTTATGTACCCTTAGGAGATCCTCTCATATGTCCACAAAAATTTCGATACTTTTCTGGTTTTTCATTGATAGTTCTATCTTAATAAATTTAGTTTGATTTGTTTTCTAGCATTTATTTTACTGAAAACAATAAGTTGTCATTCTAACTTGTTTTACCATAGTTTATCACTGGTCCCATTTACTCCTTAACTGTGGATATTATGTTCTAAATAAATTTGTACATAGTTTGTTTTTATATTTATTTTTTCCAGTGATCATTGATTCTTGTCCTGTTAATAAGGTGAACTAATTTTTGTTCTTTATGATAACTAGTATGTGGAAGACCAATTCTCCATGTTTATTCTTTCTTTGAAGTCACTACCATTACTTTCTCAATCATTTCATGTGAATGATTTAAAAGATTTTTAAGGTTATATTAAATTTCTATATGAATATGTATTTTCATATTAATACATAAAAATAGTCAGGCTTTCCACTGGGCATGCCAAGCTGGAATTGTGAATTCTATTAAAATAATAAACGTATAAACAGGTAAATATTTTTAAATGCATTGATTCATTTCAACTATCTGATTGCTACAAAATAATAATTCTATCAGTTTGACAATACAGATAAGTGATTGGCTTTTGGAAAAGTTACAAACTCTCCAATCACTAAGAACTAGTTGTTGTATTTTCAAAAATATACTCCATGAAAACTTTGCCTGACTAACAGTTAATCCTAAATACACAAGTACAAATAGAAACTCAATAGAAAGAGGAACCAAACTAAAATACTTAAATGATCAATGTAAAGATTCAGAAAATAACATTGAAGCCTATATGTGGCTCTCGCATATAGGTACTTGGATCTTCTCTCCAAAGGAAAAAGAAATCTTGCCATTCCATATATATATTTCCAAATTTTGGCATAATTACTAAGAGAGATTTGTATCCACTGTATTCCATAGCACATGCATCTCATTCTTTTTCTATGATAACAGAGTGACTGATGAAAAGGTGATAAACGACTTGTGGTTTCAGCATAATTAGGGCACATCATTTCTCAGATTGTCAAAGTCTCCTTCCAGATACCAATCTTCCAGTTAACTAAAAGACGTAAAGAATCAAGATTCTGTGTTAACCTTCCATGGGAGCCCTTTGGGAAGAGAGGAAATTCCTCAACTTAGTACACAAAGATTTCCTGTAATGAGCAGCAGCTTTGTCCATGAAGTGAAGGTTGGTCCTGTTGCATCAAATCTGTCAGTTTCCTTCACAGACACCCACTAAAAGCCTCAAGGCTGCATTTTAAAGCAGGAAAGTGGTCCAGCAATGGTTAGTGAGACTATGATTTTCCCCATGGGAAATACCCTTCTGAACTAGAAAACAGGCAAAATTAGTCCATTAACTCTGCTTTGAGAGGGGTATGCTTTTGTGGCTTTATATAAACAGCAAAGCAGAGTTGGGAAGAAATAAAATAAAAAGTCTCAGACTTTAAATACTGAAACCTATCCATTTGGTAATCATTTTAAATATGCTTAGTAAGTAAAAAGATGGAACACAAAAGCATACATCTCAGAGAGATTAGTGTAAACCCACATTACAGGGACACTGAGTGACTTCCCCAGAAGCAAAGATCTGTTTTTTGCCCTTGCCTGTGGCTCCTCTGCATTCATTAAAGGCACAGATACAGATCACCAAAGCCTTTGCCCTGTGGGCATGTTTAGGAGGATATTTGAATTGTGGATTATTTTTATTTTTTGCTCTTGTTTGTTGCATTAGAATGGTAACAATTATCTTTTTATGATGTGAGAAAATATATTGTTTAAATAAAGAACTGACTATAACAGGTTTCATATGCAAGGTAGCTCAACTGACATCAGTAAGAAGGGCACCTTCCTTAGGAAAAGGGCCCCTTGAGTGTGAAAGGAGAGTCATCCTTACCCTCCTTGATCCCAATATTATGTTTTCTGAAAGACAAGGAGAAATCAGACAACTGATTTTTTTTTTCTACTTGATAAAGGAAATGGAATGGGAGAGTTTGCTGAGCATACTTGAGAATTGAGTGACATAAACAGAAATAAGGGAGGAAAGGAATGTGTGAAAACTGTGGAAAGAGAAAGCAGTCTAGCCAAAGTCGTAAACCTAGGATACTGTTTACTAAGGTGACTTTGAACTTTAGACAGGCTTTTTCCTCACTACAGACCATTGACTTTCATTTTCTTAGAGCATTTCTTATGGAAAACTTGCCATTATCCAATTGTTCTACATATATTTGTTTTCCAGCTCTGAGATACAAATCTTTTTCTAACCTATTGCCAATTGTATTAGTCAGGGTTCTCTAGAGATGCAGAGCCAATAAGATTAGATATAGACATATAGAGAGATGTAAACACAGATACAGATATACATATAGTCATTTAAGAGGGGATTTAACATGAGAGTTGGTCCATGTAATAATGAAGGCTGAGAAATCACTTGATAGGCCATCAGGACACCAGTGACAAGGCTCAGGCCTGGTCCAAAGGCCTCGGAACCATAGAAACTGATGGTGCAACTCATTTGGAATCCCAAGGCAGAAGAAATTGGAATTTTAATAACAAAGGGCAGGAGGAAATTAATGTCCGAATAGGAGAAAGAATTTATCTTTTCTCTTTTTGATTGAGAACTGGGCTCTCAGTTAATTGGATGGTACCTACCCACATTTAGTGAAGGTATATCTTTCTTAGACTACTTCCTCTTGTTTTCCTCTTTTCTAGAAATACACTTCTGTGTATTCTAGAAATATACAGAAATATTGTTGCATTCATGCTGTTGTTAGAGAAGATCCCTTGCCTCTGATGATCTCTGTGAAATAATTATCATGAACTATTTGATAATAGGAAAGACTTCTTTATATACTTACCTGATACTGCAAATATCTCTTTCTATTTTCCTGCATTAGTGTGCCAAATTCTGCCTTGGTAAAAGGGAGAATTATTATATTCCACACTCTGGGATAATAAAAATAAATTCCAGGTTAAGTTGTGAATTAAAGCAAATCAAGACACCAAAGTCTTCCATAGTGGCATTGTTAGATATCCACAACCTACATTGTGGCTTAAGCAATTAACAGATGCTTATTATTTTTATGTTTTACAATGTAGAATTATTAGTAATAAATGGAACAGGAAAATACCATATCAGAAATGAAAACAAACCAACAACAACAAAAAAAGGTCAAATCATTGCATTTGGGAGGAGGGTTGCTTTATTTTCTTGCAGGACCCAGGAACAAGCTCAGTGCCTTCCTTGCACATGCTGGGCAAGGATTCAACCTCTGAGCTATATCCTAACCTCATCAAACCTTCACTGTTAAAGGAGACTGTTTCACAACAGGGAATGTGTGCTTTGGGAAAAAAAAATAACTTGTTGTTTCTCTAATAATTAACAGAATATATGGTTTGGAGTTCCAAATTTTTACTGTATGATATGCCAGTCTAGAAATCGAAATAATTACTGTCTGATATATCAGCTCCCTTCCAGGTCTAAATTTCTTTCCTCTCTACCTGTGTCTTATTTTCTCCTTTCTTCTTTCCTGACTGCCTTCCTCTATCTCTACTTCCCTCCTTTTTCTCTCCTTCTTCCTTCTACCATGTCTCATTCCATCCCTTCATTACTGGATTTCAATGTCCAGTGCAGTATTTCCATACCTCAGACAATGTATTGATTGTATTACAAGAAAAACATTGGAACCTCCACATCAGCCATGTAAAACAGACACGAGCATTATCTTGACCTCTTTGTAGCAGTTGTACATTATTCCCTGCTGAGAAATAGATTTCCAACTGGCAGAGACACACAGGTTATTTTCAATATACAGTATTAATTTAGGGCAATTATTATGATTAATGTTTTTAAAACAAAAATTTTGAGGTTTTTCCAATGAATGAAGCCGAAATGTTTATCTTATAATAATGCTGTGGCATTGTATTAATATGGAGTGGGACAACAAAAGTAGAAAAGCCAAACCATAATTCTGAACACCAAAAAATGTGCCTTTAAACATCATTACCTCACTACTATAAAATTTCCTAACTTGAAATGCAGAAAGTTTATTTGAGAATTCCAAATGATATATGATTTCCTTAGGCTTAAATTCTATGTCCAAAAACTAGAGCTATGTGAAATGAATTAAAAAACTCTCAGTTCCATTATTAAAATGCAGAGTACAGATCAAAGCAATTAAAATAACAATATTGTACAATGAGATATATAAAGGACACTGTGTGATACTTAGAAATCTTAAAGTACAAGTGGCATTTATTTCAATTTAGAATATAATAGTAGTAAAAATAGCATGGATCAAAGGATTATTGTACATTTGTTAAATACTCTTTCTAGAGTCAAAATGTTTGAACTTAACAGACATTTATCTGCAAGGACTTCTACAAATTGCTTAACCTATAAATCAGAGGGATTTGCACATGGATTCCTGAATATGCACAAAGAGTTTCCAAGGGCATGAATGACAGAGGTGATTTGAAAGTCAATTTTCAGACCCTCTAATATGTACTATTTTCTAAAACCAACTGACCTAGGACCAGACTCTGGTCCATGTATCATACAGGATTTCCTTCCCTACCTGGCTCTCACAGTGACTTCTCCTATTTGACACACAAAGAGAAAAGTCTCATCCAACTTAAATTTTCCTGGGGTATAAAAAACATTTGAGACATCAAACAAATGGATGATTCAAATTATTTGGGTTGATAAAGCCCCTTTATATGAATTCCTCCTACAGGCCTGTTCTAGGGTTTAAGCTTTACTGTGTGAATGTGACTTTAAAAATAGAAATGTTTTGTTTTTAAAAATTCTGAAATTAGGTATACAATAGGATAAGAAGGCAAGAATGAAGATAATTCTCATTTGGCAAACTTGTCTCTTCCACGCCTATTATTATTTTTTTTTTAAATGTATTACTTCTGAGGTAGAACTCTGCCAGAGTAAACAAAGATGGCCTAAGAAATACTGAAGAAATGGTACCACAGTTCACCTGGGTAAGAGCTCAGCCAGGTTCCATGCCTTAAAGACACACTTTTCACTAAACTAGTATTCTAATATATGATGGTTGTCTTTAGAAAGGATGTTAACAAAATGACTTGATTTTGCAATTATTTTATCTCAAAATATAGTAATGTATTAAAATCACTAATATTTTTAATCATTCTGAATAAATAATTTTAACAATTTGTTTCTAAATGAAGCAGTAACAGGTACACACTTAGTGATTTGAAAAATTTGGTTAAATTTATTGGTATTCTCCCAAAATAATGACTCGCATGTTTTGGAAACACATTTTTTTTTCAGATCAAATTGATTTTAATATTGGCTTTTTGTAAAAGTAGAGGGATCTTAAACAAGTTATTAATGTGATAGGCAATTTTTCAATCTCTATGTGAAAAAGTCTGTTGTGTTGTAAACTCAAAATCAACATAGTGATACTACTTTTACAAACTTTGTTCCATTTCCATCTGCATATTTATGATATTAAAATTTCTCATTATCCACTATGATCAAAAAATAAATAGTAAGGCATAGAGGCATAATCTATGATTCCAGAAACTTGGGAGGATGAGGCAGAAGGAACACAATTTGGAGGCTAGTCTCAGGAAGTTTGCAAGATGCTGTCTCAAAATAGAAAATAAAAAGGATTGTGGATGTAGCTCAGTAATAAAGCACCCCTGTGTTCATTCCCCAGTACCAAAATTGAAAATGAATGAATGAATAAATAAATAAATTTTCTGTTGAATTCTGTTGCACTCCATTAAAATATATTATTCATCCACAAATATCTAAATTAGTTAGGAAATAATCTATTTATCTTAAGCTATTAATTTTCAAAAATATACTTTTGTTTAATAATTATTGGTCACTATAACAACATTTGTATTATGTTGATTTCTATGAAGTTTGTAATTATAGGGAAATGTTTTAATATCTAGAATCTTATGGTAAATTAATATTTTTAAAATAAAATTTCAGCTTATACTCATTTTTTTGCTGTTGAGAAGTATGATAATGGGATTATAAGACACAGTCTAGCAAAAATATTTTAGTGAAATATTTTTTTTTTAATTTTTTATTGTGGGTTGTTCAAAACATTACAAATTTCTTGACATATCATATTCCACACTTTGATTCAAGTGGGTTATGAACTCCCACCTTCACCCCATACACAGATTGCAGAATCACATCAGTTACACATCCATTGATTTACATATTGCCATACTAGTGTCTGTTGTGCTCCGCTGCCTTTCCCATCCTCCCCCCTCCCCCCTTAGTGAAATATTTCATGGGAAAAAATAATATAGGCAGCATGAGGGAAAAAAGGAATAATAAAAATATTCTATGTTCAGAGGAAAATTTTCTAATGGATGATGAAAGACTTCAAATTTTTAATTACTTAAATTATGTTATAGACTTTAATTATTTAATAGTCATTGAAAATGCAAATTTTCAAGCACATGCAATATAATAGAAAACTATGTAAACTTCTAATAAATTTTTTTGGAAGGAAAACTGGACAAATTAAAAGTTGTGTGAATACTTTACAATATATTGTAAGGAGAATTGAAGCCAAAATATCTATTGCCCTGATACAGTTGTTTTCTCTGTCATGCAGTGGGAATAATATAATTATACTTACTTTAGAAGATTACCTAACAGAATGATTGTGTATTGCCTATAAATGTTCACCACAGTTCCTGGCACAAAATGAGTAATCAATAAATATTAGCTAGTTATTTTCCCAATGGGTGGGAAGTAGTAGTTTTAGAGATCATAAGTCTTAAGGATCAACTTTTATGTGTACCCTATTTTAGTACTAGCTTCCTTTATTCACATATGAAGGATGAATAGAAATGTGATGTGTATTTAAATCTAAAAGGAAAATAAAAGGACAACAAAATAATGGATAAGGAATAATAATGGAAATTAGATTTATTAATTGCTTTTAGGATAGGTAATAACATTTCCTGGAAAGGATCTTCATAGATCTCTCTGTTGGAAATTTATATATAAGAGATATTTAAAATTATTATCTGTATTACCTCTTTAATAATCATAACAGACTTACTACTACTTAACCAGTAGTAAATACAATTAATAAGTACTACATATTTGACCAGTAGTAAATATAATTAATAAGTGCTATGTATTTGACATATGCCCAAGAATAATGACATGCATGATGGCAGAAGCTTAATTGGTAGTTTAGATTTTATATATCTATGTCCCATAATCTTACAGAATCTGAAATTTTATACCTTTTTTAATAGATAAATGCTAATGATGCAATATGAATTATAATGCTCTGAATATTTGATATTATAACTCTTTTTTAATATATATGACCAAACTAGCCCTTTTTTGTGTTTTTATTATTTTTATATGTTTCTGGAGGGGGCATGTTATTGGTAAGTTAAAGCTGACAAAGGTGATAAATATTCTCATTTCTTGATCAATCATAAAGTAGTTGATGCTACCAAGAAAATGTCTTTTTATCATCCATTTGTTTAAAAATGGAATTTTAAGGAAAGTGAAATTTGTTTGCACTAACATTTTCAAAACTTAATTAAATGGATAACTCAATTTCAAATAAATTATGTCTTTGATGTTTTGAATCTAAAGGATGGACTGATTCGATAAAATAAGAATGGAAGAATAAAATAGAATTCAGTGGTCAACACAATGAGGAAGAACTATCATTTTATTTCCTTCCTATACAACCAAACATTTGATTAAATTAACTGTGATGTCATAATACACCCTGCTTGCCTTCCTCCCTCTCCTTCTCCCTCCCCCATCTCTCTCCCTCTCCATATGATCCTTTATACCCATCACAAACAAAAGAATCCACATTGTGATATCATGGTGATGTGTCAGCTGGCTGGCTAAACTGATTTTCCTGTAACCTCTCCTTGTGATTTTCCAGGTCAGGAGGGCCAACTCTTTGCCCTATTGACTCCAAGCTCTTGGATCAAATGTTACTAAATGCAGCCTTTCAGAGAATGTTTATCCAACTCCCACAACTGGGAAACATAAAATCCCAATAACAATCTTATTTATATATAACAAACCAATACACACATAAAAATGCGCTTTTTCTCCAAGCAATATGTGCCACATGAATTTTGTGTGTCCTCCTGTGCCACATCAATTCTATGCTGGCTGTGTTTTTTTTTTTCTTGTTTTGTTTTGTTTTTTAGCATTGTGTCACTATTAAACGTGATTATTATAGTCATCAAATTATTAAATCCATCAGAATAATTGCCACTTCTTATTTACTTTGAGTAAGAGTCAAAGTAAATGAAGGAAATCTAATAATGCTACTTTATTTTCCCCAGAAGACATTTATTTTATACCTGAAAAGGTGTAATTTTCATTTAAGTTTCTAATCCATGTTGAGTTAATATAAGTGTACCAGGTAAGATAATGGTCCAGCTTGATTGGTCTGCATGTGTCTATCAAGTTTTCCAAACAGTGTTTGATGAATAGACTACCAGCTATTATTTTAATGTATATGGTTCTCCAAAAGTAATACATTGGAACTTAAACCCCAAGGTGAGAATGCAAACAGTTGGAGCCTTCTGTAAAGTGGCTAAGTCATGAGGTCCCTGCCTTGAGGAATATATTAATATACTTATAAAAAAGGGCTAAGTGGGGAGCTAATGGCCTTTTTCACCCTTGCATTTTTTTCTGCCATGTAAGAGACCAAGAGAAAATGCCATTTATGGAACAGGTCATCAGACACCCAATCTGCTGGAACTCTGGTCTTATCTTGGCCTTCTCAGCCTCCAGAAGAGTGAGAAATAAATTTTTTGTTATAAACGACTCAATCTATGGTATCTTATTATTGCTGCTCAGGTGAACTAAGACCATCTTTTCCTTTTTGTGTATTTTCGGCACACATTTGAAATCTGTTAACTGTGTGTGACTGTTTATTTGGGTCTCTCTGTTCTCTTACATTTATCTTTATGTCTGCTTTCATTACAGTTCTATAATCTTTTAATTACTGTAGCTTTGTAATATATTTAGAAATCAGGACTTAGGATGCTTTTGGCTTTGTTCCAAGATAGTTTTAACTACTGTCAGACTTTTTTTTTGCAGTTCTGTATGAATATTTATTTTTTTCCATTTCTTTAAAATTTGCCATTGATACTTCATTAGGGATTGTATTGAATCTGTAGATCTCTTTGGATAGTATGGACATTGGAGTAATATTAAATCTACCCACTCATGAACACAGGGTACCTTCCTATTTGTTTATGTCTTTAATTTCTTTCATCAATTTTTTGAAGTATTCATGGTACAAGACTTTTACTTATTTATTCCTAAATACTTTATTGTTTTGCTACTATTATAAAAGAATTTATTTTACTTATTTCCTTTACAGATAGTTCGTTATCTTCAGATAGTTCTTTATTATTATACAGAAAGGCAACTGATTTTTGTATTTGATTTATCTTTCAAACACTGCAATTTTACTGAGTTTATTAGTTTTAACAGTTTTATTTTTTGTGGAATCTTTGGAATTTTCTACAAATAAGAATATGTAGTGCACAGATGGAAAATTTTACCTCTTTATGATTTGGATTTCTTTATTTCTTTTTCTTGCCTACTTTATCTATCTTGGGCTTCTATATTGAATAAAACAATGGTGAGCATCCTTGCCTTGATCTTATATTTCCATTATTATGCTGAAGTTATTTCCTTCCTAGTTTGCTTGGCATTTTTATCAGGAACAGAGAATGAATCTATGCAACTTCTAGAAGGAAATAGGAGGAAAGCTCCATTACATTGACCTTGGCAGTGATTTCATGGCTGTGACATTAAACACACAGGCAGCAAAAGTAGTCAAGTAAAACCATAAGAAACTGCAAACCTTCTGCACAGCAAAAGAAATAACCAACAACAGAATGAGAAGGCAATACCCTAAATGGGAGAAAATATTCTCAAATCACATGTGTGAGAAGGGGTGAATGTCTAAAATATGTAAGGAACTCCTCCACTGCAAAATAAAATGAGATAATAACTCCTTTAAAATGACCTAAGGGTTGAATAGTCATTTTTCAAAGACAACATAAAAATAGCCAACAGGCTTATGAAAAGATGTTCAAAATCACTAATCATTCAGAAAATGTAAATAAAAACCATATCAATGATATATGAACTCACATCTGTTAGGATAGCTATTATAAAAGATAGCTATTAAAAAAGACAACAGTTGTGAATATAGAAATTGGTAGGAATGCAAGTGCTACAACTTTCACAGAAAACAGAGCAATAATAGTTTCCTTGAAAACAGAAAAAATAGAATTAGCATATGATTCAGCAACCCCACTTTTGGATATTTATCTAAAATGATTGAAGTCAGGATCTCGAAGAGATATTAGCACTTTGTGCTCCTTGTAGCACTATTCACAATGGCCAAGACATGAAAACAACCTAAATCTCCATCAGCAGATAAATGGATTTTTAAAAATGTGGTATATACATAAACTAGAATACATTTCGGCCTTAGTGGAGAAGAAATCCTGGAATATATGACAGCATGGATGAGCCATGAGAACATTAGGCTAAGTGAAATAAGCCTCTCATAAAAGAGCAAGCACTGTATAGGATTCTACTTATGTCAGGGATCTGAAAGAGTCAACCACATAGAAAAAGGGAAAAAATGATGGAAAAAAAATGATGGCAGGAGTTGGGAAGAAGGAGAAATGGGAAATTTGTCATAAGCAGATATAAAATTTCCATTATACATGATGAAATAGTTCTGGAGATCTGCTTGTGTGGCTGTGGCTATGAATAAAAATGCTGGTTTGTAATTAAACATTTGTTCAGAGGGTAGGTCTCAGGTTGTGTCCTTATTAAAAAAATTAAAATTAAATTTAAAAAAAGATGGGTAATTTTCAAAAATGTTTATAGTGTATTAGCAGTGTGTTGCCATGGTGGAATTAGAAAAGCTTTGTGCAGATTTTCTAGAAATTAGAAAAATACATATTATATATAATATATATTTAAATATGTGTATATATGTATAAATATATATAATATGTCTTGAAATAGTTGACATTGTCTGGAATGTGAACATCAAATCACAGAATTAGCTATACTGTTATTTAAAATATGAAATTTGTCACTTTTAAAATCATTTTAAATGATTTTTTTTTCCATTTACATTAAGTACAGTTAAATAAACTGGGTTAGCATCGGCTATTGCTCTCTTTCCTTTCTTAGGGTCTGGGAATATTTTACTCTGAATTTAGTTATTCTGAATTTAGAAGCATCCTCAGAATGCTTACTGGCATAGATCTTTAAAATATCATAACCCATGAATGAGGATTATTGGTAACTGATTTGGTATTGCATGTTTAACAAAAAGATAAGAAAAAGAAATATTCAACAAATTAAAAATATGAAAGTACCTAGCAGAATTATACTTGGGAATGTACCCAAAAGAATTTAAACCAGTATCCAGAAGAGATACTCAAGGATACTACACACAGCCTCAGAGATTCATATTATTAAAATAGGGCAGGTGAGTGTAGAAATAGAATGTTACATAAGAATTAAGAAGACCTACCTAGTCCTTAAGCTCTGACTTCACCACCTAACAGCTCAGCAGGGCTGAATCAAGAAACTCTATTAAATAGTCAGGATAATTGGTATTAGTTGCTGCAATAAACAACCACCAATTAAAATGGCTTTACACAATGAAGTTTTTCATGCAACATCTAACATGGTTCATTTCAAGTAGCATCTCAATTATCCAGAATCTGTACATTTGGGACACTTTCATCTTCAACAGATTGTCCCCATGGTCTCTTGGGAAGGACAAAAGATATTTTACCCTGTCCTTAAAGTCTGCCTTTTCTACATTGACCAGAATAAGATAGAGGCCCTCCCTCAATTCATACAAGGGGCTGGAAAACTCTGTTCCTTGGGTCCAAGAAGAAATTGAAACAATGTGTTGAATACATGACATTATCTTTGCAACAGTCACTTATCTCTCTGACACTGATTCCTTATTTCTGTCCTGGTTTTAATACCTCATTCATCTTGCACAGTTGTTCTTAGGAATAAATAGAATTATAAGCTTTATCAAATATGAAATTCTTACTATTACTTCAGTGTTTAAGGATGTAAGTTTCCATTTGGAATTATTCCAGTCCCCATTTGTTTTTCCTATTATACACAACAAAAGTGGAGGGGAAAAGTCAAAAGAGCAAAAGATTGAATTTTGGAATATGAAAAAGAATTTTGATTACATCTAACTGCTAACAACTGTTTGCAATGAAAAATCCTGCTGGTCTTTTTGAAGTAAATAAGTAAGATTAATTTGTAATTAGTAGCTTCCATACATAAGCTAAGATTAACTTACTTTGAAAAATAGTTTGCTATCTGGTAGAGATTGAAATGAATCTTTGGAATGTTATTGGTTTTATTAATTATTTAATCAAAGCTCATCCTTATAGATAGTAAAAATAAGTACTTTTTCCCCCTGCTCATCCTAGATTAAATAATCAGAAATTAAAGAAACATTTGTTTGAATGAAAATTAATAATGCCTACTGATATTTCTTAATGTGATATTTGATATGTTAATTCCTTGTTGGCCAAATGTAGTAAGATTTTGTAGAACACCTGGGAATTTATTACATTTTTATATTACTAAATAAAAGCATGAGAAAAGCTATTTGAATATTTTGTGTTTTCTCCATCGCCTTGTAAGTGCAAACCAAAAGTCAATTTTTTATGTTATAAAAGTGACCTAGTTTTATGCAAGGCTATTAAATAACAATGTTAAAATATTGTCCATCCTTATTTGCTGGGTGTGTGTGCATGTGTGTGCATTTATCTTGTTTAAAAACACTCCTCTTAAAGTTTATTGTGGTAGAAATACTCTTATTTCACAAAAGATGTCTTCTATGCATAATCTGCTGCAAGCAAACACAAAGCATATTCCACATTCAGTTCTTAATTTTTCTGTGCTTTAAACATTATGTTTAATACATACATTTACTATGTGTCATTGCTATTGAAAACATGGACTAATTAAAAATTGGTGTTAAAAACCTCCTGAAGTAGAGAAAAAATATCATAAGAGAATGATAATTTTGGAATTTAAGTCTTTATTCAATAGTTTATTGTAGGGAGCCACTCTGAATGACTTGCTCCTTCCATCCTGAAGCAACAGGCTTTGACCATCACTACATTTCCTAATGATCTGGGCGTTGTCCTGGTTCAGGAAGTTGAGGGCATGTCTTCAGATGTAGGTGACACTCCTTGGGTTGAGTTACTCTCACCTGTCCCTTGTACCCCTGCCCCTTCTGGCCTTTTGGATCGAACTTTCTAAGAATAAGGGTCACCCCAATAAAAGCCCACTTCTGAACGTGCTTGCTCTCTCTCACCAATCTCTTGTGACTTTCTCTTGCTCTCTCCATTTGGGGAGCCTGAGGCTGAGAGTGGAGAATCCATCCTGAAGCTTGTTTAAAGATAAAGTGTGTGTCTGTGTTTTATTTGGTGTCCCTAGAAATTCACACGAGTAACCTTAAGTCCAGCTGCCCGCGTGGGTCGGAGACAGCAGTTTATGATATGCTATTACATATCTCAATGACACAATGAAATGCCCTTCCTTAAGTTCAGAGTCATCTGAGTGGCCTTCATTATGCTTCCCAGGCTCCTCAACTTATGAAGGAGCTAATAATCCCCTTGTTAAGTTGAAAATATTGTATGTCCAAAATGCATATAACAACTTACAAACATCATAACTTAGCTTAGCCTACCTTAGATACATTCAGAACACTTGCATTAGCCTGCAGTTGAGAAAAGTCTTCTAACATAAAGCCTAAATATTTTATAATGTCTCAGGTAACTGAAAAATCTGCAGTAAACACATTACCCTGTAGAGTATCATTGCTTTATATCCTGTAATCATGTAGCTGACTGGGCACTGAGCCTCACTGCCACTGCCCAATACCAACCGACCCACATGTCTACCTTGCCTGGGAAAAGATAATGATCCAGTATTTGGAGTATGCTTTCTACTGAATGCACACTGCTTCCATATCACTGTAACACTGAAACAATATAGCCAAGGTAAGTCAGGAACCATCTGTATTTAATAAACTGAGTATAGGAGACAAAGTCCCCAAAGAATTCACTGTTTCCTTAGTAAACGTTTACTAATTTTTTGCTTTTATTTTGCAAAAACAGACTTACCCTAAATACAGAAAACTAGAAGAAAGGAGGATAATATTATGAGTTATTGACTTTTGTATACAGAACAGAGTTCTTTGTTGAATTAGAAGTGTCTCTTCTCTAACTGCTTATAAATTATAAGGCTTGAACACGGAGATGACTCCAGCATGAGAGTATACATCTATAAAATAAGAGAATTAATATCTATTTCTTGCTTTATGTCACTTAAATTAGGTTAGTGCCTGGTAATATACAGAGGGTGTTAAATAAGTAGTGGTTATGATGGGTAATCATCTCTTAGCTTGAAGTGTGTATATCTCATGTAAAAGGAAATCTTTTAATGTACTATGCAGTAGTAGTTCCCCAATCTACTATTTCACCAAAATCAGCTATGGAGCTCTTGAAAAATACATTTCAGAATTCTAACTGACATATAAAACCTGAAATTCTGAGACTGGACCCCAGAACCTTGATGCCCTCCCCATTTTGAAAATAAATTATTTACAGCAGTGGCTCCTAAGTGAGAAATCAAATATCACTTTACATCAAGCCTCTTTCCATACCCTAAATGGGTCAGATTTAAGACTCCTGAAATCACATCCATTTAACTTACTGAAGTACAGAAGCACATAAGTATTTTATAAATTAAGATAATATGAAATTCCTACAGATAATTACTTTGAATAATTAATGGTATATCTTTTCTCTTTTTCTTTCTTCCATGAAAGAATTAGCACAGAGGAAGTAATACCACATTAAATATCATTAAAAATAACAAGCTAATCATTGTAGCATTTATTTATGAAATACTAAATGATACTGAATGAGAATAAAAACTGTTAAAGTTTAAAAAAAAATGTTTCCTTGTATTTTCTTTTTTCTTTCTTTCATTTCAGTGCTGGTATTGAACCCAGGGCCTCACATGTGTCATACCACAAAGCTCCCTCATATACTCCCAGCCACACAAAATGTTATCTTAACACTTGCCATTGTTATTAGATTTATTGAAAGCACTATTTTAGAATTATTAAGGTACAGATAACATATGACCCAATCACCCGGGGCATTGACAGTATAATCATATGGTATGTCAGAGAACAGGAACGTTTTGTTAGCATTTTCTGTTTTTCTAAACACACAGTTCCATTTTTTCATCTACTGAGGTACATGTTGCTGAAGCCTGTGCTGCTTCTGTTGAAAGTCAGTGGGAATTTTCTGTCAATTGGCACTTGATTCATTAACACGAGTTCTACATTACGCAGAATCTTTAACATTCGTTTGCTTAGATATGTCTTCCATCCTCTAAACAAGAAATTTCACCTTCCAGTTCTTATCTGATGATGGATAGGAATCCTTGTACAGGTCTTCCAGTAACAACCATATCACAGTTGCATCTGTTCATGCAGAGCTTCCTTCATTCACGTGAAGCAAGGGCATGTGGGACACTCGTGACTCAATATTCACTCTCTACCCTACTTCACCCTACATTGCGCCTTTAGGGGACTGACTCAGAATTGCCATGCAGGCTTCCTTGCCTCCTAGTTTCTCATTCTGGTCTTGGATAAGCAGGAAGAAAGAGCAACCTGAGTGTATTTATTTACCCAGGTCCCTCCGTACAAAGTCACTGCCTATCCCAATGGAGATCACACTCCTGTTGGTGACCCTATTCCCTGTATCTGCCTGGCTTCCTTCTCACTTGGTGTTCTCTCTCTCCAGACTTCAGTAATCACTACATTTCTTTGCCTTTTCAGGTCTAAGAGTGCCAATGGTTTCCTTCAAGCCATTCACAGCACATGGGTGCTGTTCTGTCCCTGTGATTTTATATTCTTTTCTCACCTCCATTATGCATTCCTTTATTAAACTATTCTCAAAAATATTTGAGTATATCTGCATTTCCACAAACTTGATATAATAACTGATGTGAAGTAAAGGCTCACAAACTGGGATTCCAGGAATCACTTGCCTATGTAGCTGTGGAGTAAACACATAATGCCTTTGCTATGGAAAATGAGATGCAGATAGTTCCTGACAGGAAATGACGTTATATTTACCCTAATTATCAATAATGGACAGGATATTGTATAGATAAGATTGTGGCTTTAAGAGATGCAGTGATGATTGTAACACTGAACCATTATGATAGATGTTGAAAAACTGATGGTGTCAGTTGACTTCGCCTGCTAACTTTAGAGAGCTGAATGTCCATCTGAAAACCTAAATTGACAATTAGAAAGTCTGACTGATCTCTTGGAATGAGCTGATATCTACTGTGTACAGCATTACAGAGCATAAATGGCCAAACAACAAGTACAGAGTCTGGTCTTGAAGTTTGCAGAGTCACAGGAACAAATAATTGCTCGAACCAACCAACTCCTTTATATGGTACAGGTAAAGAAGTAGTATTATTCTGAGACATTGATTGAGTGCATGTTGAACCCTCCAAATTTTCCTAAAATTTCTTATCTTGGAGACAACAATTCCAGTGACCATAGCCAATACAGTTACCTAATGAGTTGACACCTATTATTCCCAGGACCTAAGCACAACTGCTCATTATCCAAAAGTCCACAATGAAAAAGATTATAGCTCTGAGTGAGAACTCTTATTCTGGAAGCCAATACCTATAAACCAAAGGAGATATAAAATTTTCATTAAATTAAATAAGTAGTTACAGGCAACAACTGTGAGAGTAAATGCTAAAGGTGGTAGCACAAAACAGATAAAAAGGCTTATTCCTTGATTAAGCCAAATTTATTGACATGAATGTACTTGTAAGAGATTGAGGAGTTAATGCCAGAACACATAAGGTGTAGCACTATCAATTTACTGGTCAGCTAATAGAATTTCATATTCAATAATATTGAAATACTGGAACTTCTATGCCAGATTCAGGAATAAGTCAACAAATCTAGGGAAACAGACATGCTAAAATGGATGTAAATTCCTCAAAAAAATTAAAAATAGAACTAGCATATTATCTAACAATCCTAACACTTGGTATAACCAAAGGATGTGAAGTCAGCATCCCAAAGAAACAGCTGCCTCCCCATGTTTATTGATAGCACTATTCACAATAGACAAGTACTAGAAACAACTGAAGTGTTCATCAACAAATGAATAGATTAAGATAATGTGGTGCATATATACAATGGAATATGATTCAGCCGTGAAAAATAAAGAAATTCTGTCATTCATAATAACATCAATGGAACTAGAAATCATGACCCTAAATGAAATGAACCAGGCACAGAAAGACAAGTATAACATGATCCCACTCTTATATGGAATCTAAAATGTTCCTTTCAGAGCTGGGGATGTGTCTCAAGCGGTAGTGTGCTCACCTGGCATGCGTCTGGCCTGGGTTCGATCCTCAGCACCACATACAAACAAAGATGTTGTGTCTGCTGAAAACTAAAATATAAATATTAAAAAAAATTCTCTCTCTCTCTAAAAATAAATAAAAAATAAAAATAAATAAATAAAATGTTCCTTTCATAGAAGTTGAGAATTAAATGGTGATTATCAGAGGCCAGAGAAAGCAGGCAGGGAGAGAGGGTTGGGGAAAGGTCAACCAAAGTGCTATGTTACAGTTAGAAAGAATTAAAAGGTTATGACATGCGACTGTACAATAGGGTGACTATAGAAGACAATAATACAGCGTATATTTTAAAAATATAGAAGAAAATATTTTAAATGCTTTTACCACAAAGTAATAATATTTGACGAGTTAGATCTGCTTAACTTGATTTAAACATTAAGCAATGTATACATGTATCAAAACATCACTTAGCACCACATGGATATGTACAGTTTTTACATTGTCCATTTAAAAAATAAATTTAGGAACAGGCCCAGCGGCCTGCTGAGGGGCAGAGCCACCCCCCAACCCCCACGCCTGCCAAGTAGGCGGAACTGTGACCACCGACAGAAAAGGCCCAGTGGCCCGCAGAGGGGCAGAGCTTCCAATCACTCCTGCAAGGTAGGCGGACCTGCTACCGACCGGCAGAGCAGGCCCAGCGGCCTGCCGGCGTGGTAGGCACATTGCCCCAATTGGAGCAGGGGCAGAGCCGCCACCCGCGCCTGCGAGGGAGACTTTGCAACTATACAAGACCAATATAAATATATAGGGGGAAAATTCAATAGCACAACAGTTTCACCAAGTAGAAAGGAACGCGAACAGTATGAAGAGACAAGGAAAGAAAGGAC
>NW_025999949.1:14512424-14522993 GCF_001458135.2 Marmota marmota marmota
GGTCTATTCCCTAAAGACCTAAAAAGAGCATGCTACAGGGACACTGCTACATCGATGTTCATAGCAGCACAATTCACAATAGCAAGACTGTGGAACCAACCTAGATGCCCTTCAATAGACGAATGGATAAAAAAAATGTGGCATTTATACACAATGGAGTATTACTCTGCATTAAAAAATGACAAAATCATAGAATTTGCAGGGAAATGGATGGCATTAGAGCAGATTATGCTAAGTGAAGCTAGCCAATCCCTAAAAAACAAATGCCAAATGTCTTCTTTGATATAAGGAGAGTAACTAAGAACAGAGTAGGGATGAAGAGCATGAGAAGAAGATTAACATTTAACAGGGATGAGAGGTGGGAGGGAAAGGGAGAGAGAAGGGAAATTGCATGGAAATGGAAGGAGACCCTCAGAGTTATACAAAAGTACATACAAGAGGAAGTGAGGGGAAAGGGAAAAATAATACAAGGGGGACAAATGAATGTCAGTAGGGGGGTGCAGAGAGAGAAGAGGGGAGGGGAGGGGAGGGGAGGGGGGATAGTAGAGGATAGGAAAGGCAGCAGAACACAACAGACACTAGTATGGCAATATGTAAATCAATGGATGGGTAACTGATGTGATTCTGCAATCTGTATATGGGGTAAAAATGGGAGCTCATAACCCACTTGAATCAAAGTGTGAAATATGATATATCAAGAACTATGTAATGTTTTGAACAACAATAAAAAAAATAAAATAAAATAAATAAATTTAATTAAAGTAAGTAAATAGATAAAAAACAAAATGGATCTATAATGTGTGCATTCCTTAGTCACTCATTAATCAAGTACTTGGCCTCTGCCTTCACTAAGGTATCAAGAATTTACTGGTGTGAAAGAATCAGCATCCTTAAAAATCATCACTGCATCTCTTACATGTTACATTGTGAGGGTTGTCTTTTATGTATAACATATGATAATGGGAGATTCTCCCAGAGATCACATTCCTAGTTCATCACTCTAGGGTGATGGTCATTAATTGTTGTAGAAAATGTACATAGAATTACATATCAGAGAGGGCCGAATATTGATCAGTATTTTGGACTTCAAGAATCCAGTGGCAATGGCAAATTGAGCACAGTAACCCTAAAAGTAAAATACAAAAGAAACCAAGATGACACAGCGTATCATATATGACTGAAAAACTTCTAGATGTGATCAGAAACACAACTTGGAATGAAAGGACATGGAAATCTCCTTGAGCTCACATCATGCAAAAGGGACAATACTCTAAATATTTCTCCAGATTTCCAAAAAGTCATTCATCAGAAAAACTATCTGCTGGGCAAAGGACAGCACCCAAATTTTCTGAGAAATGACTTGACCTTTAATTCCACAGACACAGAATAAAAAAAACCACTGTGTGTTTTGCAAAGAAAAGCAGCATAGTCTCTAACATGTGGTAAGGAACTTTTGATGTGGAAATGCTCTCCTCACCCTGAATATTTGCCAGAAATGAAAATCAGTAGCAGTTTGGCTAGATGGGAATGGGAAATTCATAATTTTACTCCCTCAAAACTTAACTCTCCTCACTTTGATCACCATGTAGTCTGTGGGAACTTGATGTCTCAGGGAATATCATACTGACCACTGCACTTTGTAATACTCTATCTAGATGCAGAGGAAGATATAACTTCGCTGGGTATAGACATATATATATTAAATTACTGGGTCATAAAGTATATGTCTTTTCCATTTCGGTAGACAGTATCATAGATTTAAACAGTATAATTTACAAACATCAAGAATGTATGGAGTTTCAGCTGGGCGTGGGGCTCACGCCTGTAATCCCAGTGGCTTGGGAGGTTAAGGCAGGAGGATCTCAAGTTCAAAGCCAGCCTCAGCAAATGTGAGGTGCTAAGCACCTCAGTGAGACCCTGTCTCTAAATAAAATACAAAATAGGGCTGGGGATGTGGCACAGTGGTTGAAGGCCCCTGAGTTCAATCCCTGGTACCAAAAAAATAAATAAAATGAATTAAAAGAATAAAAGAATATATGGCATTTCAGCATTCCATGTGTTTGTCAGCTTGTGGCAGTCAGAGTGCTTTTATTTTTAATAATTCTGGGGGCTACTGGGCTCTATTTCCTTCTTGTATTAGCATACATTTTGTAAAAGTTCTTAATATCTTGGGCTGGGGTTGTGGCTCAGCGGTAGAGCACTAGCCTAGCACACGTGAGGCCTTGGGTTCGATCCTCAGCACCACATAAAAACAAATAAACAAAAAGTTCTTAATATCTAAAGGAGCAAGTGCTCCCATTTCCTTTATTTACTTTAGAATTCCTAGCTAGTTTTAAATCTTTGTAAGTCTATATAAATTTTAAAAAGTTTTAATGTTCTACAAAAACAATTTATTTTTAGTTGAGATTGTACTGGATCTATAGATGAATTTTGCAGAAAACTGATATTGCTACCAATATTGGATATTAAAATACCTGAAACATTTTAACTCTCCATTATTAAGTTGTTTTACATTTTCTTTTTGTGTGTGTGTGTGTGGTATCAGGGATTGAACCCAGGGGTGCTTAACCACTGAGTCATATTCCCATCCCTTTTTAAAATATTTTATTTAGAGACAGGGTCTCATTGATTTGCTTAGTGTCTCATTTTTGCTGAGGCTGGCTTTGAACTCACAATCCTCCTGCATCAGCCTCTAAGTTGCTGGAATTCCAGGTGTGCGCCAATGCTTCTGGCTTACATTTTCTCTTAAGTATAGCTTGCAGGGGTACCCTGGAGAGATGGTGTTAATTTTGGGAGTTTATTCCAATGTTTTACTTTTTAAATATTTTTAAGTCATTTTAAAAGTTATTTTATACTTAATTTACTATCTTAAGATTGTTAGTGATATTTTCCATTTCATTCCTATGATGGTTGGACAATGCATAGTCTGCCAAACTTTGTGAAGAAAAACATGAAAAACCAATTAATAAGAAAGTTCCATTGTCTTTCCACCTACAACAAGGCAAACTTGAAGAAAACTAAGTGGGGGGGAAAAAAGAACTTAAGGGAGGAACATAGGATCAGAGTACTGTTGATCTTCATTATTACAGTTTCTATATTTACTTTTTTCTTGCTCTAGTTAAAGAAACCAAACTAAAAGTGGCTCAGAGACAAGGAAAAATTATGAAAAACATACATATCTCTAGGGAATCTAGAAGAGAAAAATAGAAGATGAGGCATCTAAATTTGTTAATTACTTTGGAAAACAGTTTTCCACTTCAACAAAGTTCACTAGAAATCTCCAAAAGATCACTCTATACCTACAGGACTCAAAACTAGCCTATCCTACACAGTTGACAATAATGAAGCAAGAGACATTTCCCCATGTGTAAAAAATGCCTTTTTAAAAATTGGAGCGTTAATTCTTTTTTCATTTTTTTACTGATTTCACAAATAGCAATTCACCTTATTTATGTATATAGCCATAACTCATTCAGTGCCTACATTACATATATATTATAAACTTCAGATTCTCTACATATATTTGTCAAATTTATGAGTTAGTGAAAATGGATTATTCACAATTGGGTTTTAGAAATGAGGAAAAAAAACATGTTGTCATCAAATGGCTATTTTTTTAATTGCAACATTATTTGCCCCAGGAGAGTCACTTTAGGCAAATGATCTACTATGCAGAAAGAGCAAAAGACAAAAGTGTTAATTAAAGTGTTTCTGATTGCGTGTACATTAATTATAATTATTTATGATAAATCTGAATTGTTCAGAGCAAAATCTCTTAGATACCAGATTGGATTCTCCCTAAACCAAGTTAAAAACAAACTCAAACGGATTAAGAAAAGTACAATCAGTTCCAGAAAGCATTTTCTTGCTTTAGAATAGTGGACTTTATTGTCTCAATATTTTCATCCTCTTAAAAACCACAAATAGCTTGGCAAATGATTAGAGCTGCTTTCTCTAAAAACTCTAGCTCTGAAGAAACTAACAGCTTTTCAATATACCAGTCATGATTTCAAAAGAAGGGCAAGGCTTGGTGGGAAATTAAGACTGGTAGGAACAAGAACCAAATGTACTTTAAACTGAGAAGTACTCAACCAAGTTCACGATATGGTCTTTGTACAGGAGGAGAGACACTAAGTTAATACATATTTATTCTAGATCAGGAGTGAACTCAGTCAGGTCTTGGGGCCAAATTCATCCTATAACTTGTAGTTGTATATATAAAAAGCTTTATTGAAGCACAATCAGTATTATCGACTTACGCTTTGTTGCTATGAGATAGTATGACATACAAATCCAAAAATATTTACATTTTGGACACATACGTTTGCCAACTCCCATTCTATACTAATATTTCCTATCCAGATTTAATAAAAGCTTCATCTACTCTGTCTTGTTTACCTTGTCTTAGCAGATGTTTTCAATATTTTCTTAATATTAAGTAAAACTCATAATACAAAACATCAAATTTGATTTCCATTGAATGACTTCCTTTGTTTTTTACTAAATAGATATAAGATCATGGTGCATTCTATTTTTGCTTTATATAACTGCCCTATAATAAGCTGTATTGTTCTATTAAACCCAATATTTCTGATATTAACCAAAGAAAATTAGATTGAAAAAACAGAGTAATATAAAATATAAATAATATGTAACACAATTATATGATTTGAGTCCTTTTGATTTTCTATTTTCACTTGTCCAACATAGATCTAAGAATAGATACTAAAAGGCTCTAAAGATAACAGTGTAAATATTTATCTCTGACCTAAGCTTACTGTCTAACTTGTAATCGGTTTTTTTCAGGAACTTTACCTTCTTACCTCTTACATATTATTTTTATAAAAATACCTTATTCAAACTGATTAAAATTATGTGTTTTTCTAATTTTTCAGGTGTATTATTTCCTTTGAATTAAAAAATCATATTAAATAACAGATTTCAGGACATTAACTTGTTCTACCCCGATCTGAAGAAATATAATATCCTTCTTAGAAAAAAAATCAAACTTTTATTGATATACTGGTCAAATTATTTAAAATAAGTGGAGAAACAAAACAAAACTCCGGCTTAATATTTAGTATTACATTTTGCCAAATATCATATTATGATGATACAAGAAAAAAATACAGAACACATTAAAGCATAAAGCACACAGCATGTGGGAGTTATAGAGTATGGCAAGCTCTGAGCCAATTGCTAACCTTACTGTGTTGGAGATATGAATTAAAGAGTTAGGCTGAACTAAAGAAACCATTTCTATTTGCTTGCTCATGCTGTCTTGTGAAATGAAGAGAATGCAGATATGTGCCACATTTTCCCAATGTTTCGTATAATCCAATCTATGAAATCCTATGTCCCATGGGACTTTTCCTATTATCTCCCAATTGCTGTTGAAGACCAGAAAAAGAGCAATAGGTAACAAGCTCCTCCACATTCTGAAGAGGCTTCTTGGACACGTTGTCATAGGATTGATTAAGATTCTACCAGCCTTCTCCTTCCTTCACTCCCATTAGCCCTTGCAGCCTGAATAAGAGAAAGGCTCCAATTCACCTGGGGGAAGAATTCATCTGATTGTTTCATTATTAAGAAACACGAAGGTAGTCTCTGCCCCAGACAGAGCTAATTAGGAGCCAAGAGGATCATACAGAGATTGGGAGCCTATTTGAAGGCAAGTTTCTTATAAAATTCCACAGATGGTTGCTGAACTGGAGAAATTTGTGCCAGAATGCTGAAGAAAATTGGGTGGAAGAGTTTGGGGAAGAGCTTGGCATGTATCCCCCTGGAATTTCAAGGCATGTGAAAACGAGATAAATGCTGAATCTCTTCTACGGATATCGGAAAACTAGATTCCAAGTGGAGCAGGCACAGACAAGGCAATGACAAGAGAGGGAGTCACTGGAAGTGTCGTGTATGTCCGATTTTTAGTGTCCTGTAAATTACAGTCGACAGATAAAATACAGGATGCCCAGTTATATTTGAATTTCAGGTAGAAAATGAGCAATATTTTCTGTAACCATACCCTAAATGTTGCATGGAACATACCTGTTTTAAATGTGATTTTTTATTTCTCTGAAATTCAAATTTTAAATGGAGGACCTTTATTTTTATTTGTTAATCCTCCCATTGAAGTCAGACTACGTGAGTGAATTTTTTAAGGTACTGTTAGCTGCCACAACAAGCGAACTCTAAAATATATAATGGTTCGAGCATGAAAGAAATGTAATCCCTGCTCATTAAAATCACAAAGGAACAAGTAGTTTTGCTTTAATTGGAGCCAGGACTATTTCATCATGATTTCCATCATTTTGAAATGTACCTTCCAAGGTCTCTATGCCTCAATAAGATGTGAAAAGAATATGAAGGATTATATTTGGAAGGTTTTTGGCATTCCAGGCTTGGTACATACATATTTTATGTATTAGAACCCGATCATGTTCATTTTAGGCTCAAGGAAAACTGGGAAATATAGAATAGATTTTTGTCCAGAAAGAAAAGGAAATAGGTTTCATGAACAACTAGCCAGTTTCTAGCACACCAAGTTCCCTAGTGCCAGTGGCAAGCCTGGATATTAGCTTAACCAAAGTTTCTTTAAAGGACCTGATCCAAAATGTATCTTCCCTTTATGGGGGCAGGATTCAGAAATGATAGACTATAACACATTTCCTGAGGGAATAAGAGATGGAGACAGTTGAAGGAGGGTGACTAGTGATTAGACTACACATTTTCCCACATCAGTAAACTGTTTAGTGTAGGAATTTCAACAGTCTTAAAAACTCACACATACATTTTAAAAGAAATTTATCATTTGAACACATTTAACAGCCTCATTAATGCTGTTGCCTGTTGCTTTATTCCTATTTCTCTAATGCTCCTCCTCCTCCTCCTCCTCCTCCTCCTCCTTCTTCTTCTTCTTCTTCTTCTTTTGCAATCCATGTAGAAGCCAGCAATACAAGGAAAGAAAGAAATAACAGTGAAAGAAAAGATTTTACCATCCACACTGCAGATCAGTCCATCTGGAGAAAAGGAAAGATGGGGAGACAAATTTTTTCAACTGAATGTCATAATGAATTTATTTGACTTAAACCAATCAACACATGAAAGAGGCCCAAAATGGGCGTGTCTATTCATATGTCCCTATGGTTCAGAGAAATCTGAAAGTGGAGTTGAAGACAATGGTTAATGAAAAATTAATATTCTGTTTTTATCCCACATCTATATCATTCATATTCCTGAACACCTGGTTTCACGAGAAATAGAAAAGTTATCAAATGTGCTCATCTAAATTCCAGATGTTTCAAGTGTCCCATCATACCAATTGGTAATCAACAGTGTTTCTTCTAAAGCAAGCCTTTTTTTTTTTTCGTTTTTTAAATCCTATTGAATTTGAAACAGCCATGTGTCTTATATATAATTGAATTCCAGCCAGGAACAGCTAAAGTACAGAACCAGACGGAAGTTTTGCTTCATGTTTTCTGGTAATGATTGATCCCAGGGGCCAAGAACTCTAGCTTAAGGCTTGATTGTAGGGGGAAGAATAAAAAGAGGAAGGAGAGTTGTGAAAATTGGCAATAAGGATTGCTGCAAATCAAAATTGTTAATAAAAGACTACAGGCATTCTTCTGACATCTTTGGTTTATAGCACATGAAATTCCTCTGATTGTGCCTAAGATGTTTTAAATCTCATACTAGGGTTTTTAAAACTTAACAGTACTTTTATTTTAAAAAAATATAATAAACTGTCTTCTACAAATTGTTTAGATAGGTGAGAAAACAACATGATCTGTAGATAACATTTTTGTTGTTTTTCATTGTAACTCAAATCAAATAATTCCCAAGATTTCTAAGTGGCTGATAGAAAACAATAATCAGAGAAGCATACCATCAAGGTATCTGTTGTTTATCATGGATATGGTAAGATATTTGCATTTTCTATGCCTAAAAAAGGTTTTCAAGGAATGTCTTTTATATGATTATAAGCATTATCAATTCCAAAAAATTAATCCATTATCATTTCCATAAAAATTTATTGTTGTTGTAGCTGCAATTAGCAGAAAAATAAAACATAATGGAAAGTGTAGATCACCTTTTGCACTATTATGTTCTATTTTAAGATTCCATTTATCAAAATGAAAAAGAAGTCATAGTCTTCAAAAAATTTTATTGTAACTCTCACAATATCTTTTAAAATTATTTATTTAAATAAATTAATTTTCAGTTGCTAGAAAAGGATATATCAAGCAGATGTTCCATGATCCCATCATATAAGTAATCATATTCTTCTTACTCAATTTATGTTAGGAATATGGTGTATGTGTCAATAGTATATACAATTTTTCTTTGATAATTAAATTTATAATCTTTGTTGTCTTTATAAAAGTAGAGTGACAAAAAAAAATAGACTCCCAGGATACTAATTCCCATAGTTCCAGATTCATTGATATCATGCAGCAATGATATCAATACAATTACAAGCATGGTTAAAACTTGGGTGTTACAGACCAGTTGCCTTGATTCAAATCTCAGCTCTCCCATCTAGTACCATTATCAACAAGTCTTTAAGTTTCTGCACTTCATTTTCCCATCAATCAGATGGGGGCAATAATAAGGCTGACACTGTGGAGCTATAGAGAGTGTTCATTGAGCTAGCATACCTGAAAACACCCAAGAGAACTAGGATATTGTAAACACTGTATAACTGCCAGTACCTCTTGACTTTATGGATTAATATAACTTTATTTAGTTCTCAGTACCTGCTTGCATTGAATTTTCAATATTTTTGCATTTTAAACATTTAAATATCCAATCTAATGGTATCAACTATATTCTCAATGTTGTGCAAGCATGATTGCTATCTAATGCCAAAACTTTTTCATCATTCCAAATTGTAATGTTGAATAATTCCCTGTTCCTGCCTTCCCCCTCCCCCTGGTAACTACTCTATTTTCTCAATAAAATTGTCTATTTTAGATATTTCATACAATAGAATCATACTGTATGTCTTCCTTTATTCCTATTTATTTTGTTTAGGATAGTGTTTTCAAGGCTGATTCATGTTGTAGAATACATTAAAATTTTATTCCTTTTCAAGACAAAATCATTTTGTTTATCCATTTATCTGTGGATGCATGATTGTGTTGTATCCACTATTGGCTATTGTGCATAATGATGAAATGAGCATTAGCATACAATATCTGTTTAAGGTTCTGTTTTCAATTCTTTGGGTTATAAAACAAGGTGTAGAATGGCTGGATCATATGTTCATTTTATTTTTAACTTTTTGAGGGGCAGCCAAATTTTCATTTTGTCTTCCCAGCTTTTTACTTGCAATGTACAAGAGTTCTTATCTGTCCACATCCTCACCAGCACCTATTATTTCCCTTCATTATGAAAATCCCAGTGTCTGTGAAGTTGTATCCCATTGTGTTTTTTAGTTGCATCTTTGTAGTGACTATAGTCTGAATGTGGGTCCCTCCAAAATTCATATTTTGGACCTGTAATTCCAACATGATTATATTAAGAGATGGAGCTTTGATAGAAGTTAATTAATTGCTTCATGAATGGAGTAAATACCCTTATAAAAACAAGGTTCAAATCCAGTCCTTTCATCTCTTCCTCCAGGTAAGGAAACAGCATTCTCAATTGCTACCACATGAGGACACCACACAGGGTACCATCATTGGAGCAGACAGCAGCTTTCACCATATACTAAATCTGATTGCACCTTGATCTTGAACTTCCCAGTACCAAAACAGATAAATTTTTATTGTTATAAATTATCTAGTCTCAGATATTTTACTATAGCAACACAAATGGATTAAGACAGATGTTGAGCATCTTTCTATTTGCCTTTAGGCCATTTATATATTTTTGGAGAAATGTCTATTCAAATTTTTTGTTGTTTGTTTGGTTGTTATTATTGTTGAATTTAAAGAGATCTTTATATACATACTGTCTATTAAACACTTATCAGATATATGACCTACAAATATTTTCTCCCATTCTCTAGGTTGTCTTTTAATAATCTTAATAATGTCCATTAATTCACACTTCTTATTTTAGTGAAATATAACTTGCTTTTTTTGTTTTGTTTTGTTGATTGTACTTTCAGTGTTTTATCTGAGAAACCATTATCAATCTCAAAGTCATGAAGATTTACCCCTGTGTATTTTCATAAGAACTTTATGGTTTGGAGCCTACATATAGATTGACCCATTTTTGCTTAATATTTGTATATGGTGTGAGGCAGAGGTTCAGTTCAATTGTTTTACCCCTTAATCATTTCTTTTTCAGTATAACCTGTTGAAGGAATGGTTCTTTTCCCATTGAATGGGCTTGTCACCTGTTTCAGTCAGCTTTTTCACCTCTGTGATCAAAAGACCTGACAAGAACAATTTTAGAGGAGAAAAAAGTTATTTGGGGTTTCTGAGATCTCAGTCTATAGATGGCCAACTCCATTCCTCAGGGCCTGAAGAAAGTTGGGACATCATGGCAGAGGGATATGCTAAAGGAAAGCAGGTCGGGACATGGCATCAGAAAAGGGGGGTGGGGAGAGGGAGAAAGGGGGGG
>NW_025999949.1:14524470-14543041 GCF_001458135.2 Marmota marmota marmota
CTAGCTCCAGCCTCCAGCCACCTAATACGGTAGCAAGGTTTACTGAAAAGGCTAGAGAGAGAGAGAGAGAGAGAGAGAGAGAGAGAGAGCGTTCTCTGCTCAACAAGGATGAAATATAAACCACAAAGGCCTGCCTCCAGGGACCCACATTCCCCAACTACACCTTACCTGCCTACACTAAGTTAATCCCTATCAGGAGATTAATTCACTGATTGGGTTAAGTCTCTCATAACCTAATCATTTCACCTGAAAACTTTCTTGCGTGGTCTCACACAGGAACTTTTAGGAGACAACTCATGTCTAAACCATAATAATACCATTACCAAAAAAATTATACACACACACACACACACACACACACACATACACACATATATCTGGACCCAAATTCTATTTCATTGATTCATATTTCTATTCATCTTCTTGACCCATACTATTTTGATTATTATAGTTCTGTTATAGATTTTGAAACTGAGAATATGAGTATTCTACTTTGCTCAGGATTGTGTTGGATCTTCAGAACACTTTGCAACTTCATAAAAATTTGAGAATCAGCTTTTCCACTTCTCCTTAACTGGATCATTAAAATTATAATAGGAAATGCATCAAATTCATAGATTATTTGGGGGCAGTACTTAACAATATTAAGTATTCCTACCCAAGAACATGAAAGGTCTATTTGCTTAGATCACCTTTTATCTTTTTTTTTTTTTTTTTGCAATATTTTAAGGTTTTCCATTTATAATCTTTCACTTCCTTGGCTAAATTTATCCCCAGATATTTTAATCTTTTAGTGCTTTGTAAATGGACTTACTTTTTATATTTCCTTTTTGAATTATTCCTTGCAGATTTATAGGAACACAACAAATTTTTATTTTGTTGATCTTATATTTTGTAAATTTTCTAAGTTTGTGATTTGTCTCTACTAACTTTCTTGTGGGTGATTTAGAAAAAGACTTCCATACCTTGGTTCTACAACCTCTCCTTCTTCACTTATAACAATTTCAAAAGCAAATGTTTTTAATCTGAATCTATTTATGGAATTCATGGTAGTCTAGGGACCACCTCAAATATCATGACAAACTTACCATGTATGTGCAATGTTCTGAGGAAAGAATTAATTGCTTTTATAGAAATATAAATAGCTATGAAAACCTCTTTCTCTCCCCCTAACAACAAAAAATTAAATTTCACTTATTTAAAAGAAAACCAACATCAGAATTCTTTAATGCATCTTGTTAAATATATTGGAAATTAATGGTGAGGGAATATAAAGATTATAATAAAAAATTCAGGATCTTGATTTTTGTCAATGAACAAAATGTGTTAATGTATTTCCATTTCTCTTGCTTTAGAAGGGAACAGAACAAAATACACTCTTATACTAAGGTCATCTTTACAACTAAAACATTGTCAATAGGATATGCACTTATTACATCCATATATTTGCTTTCAACACCATAATATTGTGCAGAAATAAAGATATGGTCTCTAAAAGGAGGTCTTTGAGTAGCAAGAACAGTAACAACTGGACACTGATAAGAAATGCAAATTCTATGGCTCAAGCCTGAATCTGAAACTGAAAAGAAATCAAGCAATCCGTTCTAACAAAGTCATTTAGATTCAGGCTAAAGTTTGAGACTCACCCGTAAACAGAAATAATAACATGACCAAGACCTCAGAGAATGGCTTTTCTAGTTACCTGCTTTAATTTCTCCAAGTCAGCCTCAGATCAGAGGAACTGATTCTATTTAGTCTTCCATAAGTGTTCATTCCAAATAGGCAACTCTGACCTAATTAAACCCTAAGCTAGATTCTGGGGAAAGTGGAAAGAAGGCAAAACATCCATATGTAGGGGGCAAATGACCTGCAGGAAAGCCCCAGAATCAGTAATAAGCTAATGGTTACAACAGAGTTACCCACAGGGTGCTATTAAAATCAAGAAAAATGTCACTTAGAAGCCTTGGAAGAACAGGCAGGGGTAGTGGAAGATTTCTCAGAAAAAGAAACTTTAAGTTGAGTTTTCATGGGGAATAGAAGTTTCTAGAAGAACAAGTGAGTACAGGCCACTTCCCTCAGGGAGAACTGTTATGTGCAAAATGATGCAGCAAGGCTCATTTGAGGATTTGGGAAGTAAGGACTTTCTTCCTTTTGATAAAGGTATAGTGTGCATAGGGGCTGACTTCACATGGCCAAAGTGAAATTGGAGAGTTAATAAAAGCCGGATCATGGAGGACTTGCACTACCATGCTAAGGTGGGTAAAGTTGATCCAGTAGGCAATATGGGGTGTAGAAAAAAAATTATAGCAAAAAGTAAAACAAAGATCCTTATCTTTTGGGATAATGATGTTGAAAGATAAGTGAAAAAGAAGTCAGAAGAGATCTATTTTTGTATGATTAATACAATAACTTAATAAGTTTTCTGAAGTAGAAATGTAGTTTGGACACATTCATAAGGATATGAGTATTTTAAAACATCAGAGTATATGAAATCCACATGTCAGTGATGTGTCACTACCCTAAAAGGTGAAAATTTAAATAACTGTCATCAAAGTTTTCAATAAGGAATGTAGAAAGTCGGCTACAAGCTTTTGATATATTTTCAGACAAATGAAGCAAAGTGTACATATTATTTTCTATTTTATCCCCAAATATGCCATTTCAAGCTGCATTTGAAATGTATACTTAAAGACATTTACTGATTAATAGGTTTGTAAATATGATTTATATGGTTGTCAGTTTTCTTCTATATGAATAGAAGAAAATTAATCAGTTGGGGTTCAATATAAGTAATATATAGTTTTAATAGCATGAGACTTTCAAGACAGATACATCATTTTCTTATTATTATTATCAAGCTAACAGATTATTTTCAAGTTTGACTGATTATTTTCTAGTTTATTGTTTTCACATTTAAGATTAGGTCTCCTTTCTTCACAGAAATGCATGTGCATACACACACATGTGTGTGCACACATACACACACACAACCAGATGGCAGAAGAGGAAGCCCTAGTCTCTGCTGCCTCCTTACAAACACTGATTCAACATATACATGAATCAATTTCCAGAAACTAGTTAAAAGACTCCTGTATCATGATTAAATATGAAACTGGAAACACTGGAGCCAGAAGAAAAAGGAAATATGCCCCTTCATCAAAATCTCTACCTCTGGCACAGCACCATGCAATCAAGAGAGAACACCCAGTTCGCAGCTTCTCCCTGAGGATCAAAGGAATTGAACGGCAAATTTAGCTTGCCAACTTTTCTGGATGCTACTCAACAGTCTTTCTCCAACCTCTTGTTAAGCTGGCAAGATGTAGCATAAACTAATTTATGAGGCTATAGAAAACAGAGTGGTGATGTGAACTAGCATTTGGGCAGTCACCACATCTCCTGTCCTCCTTCAGTGTAGAGCAAATAGATGAACCAAAAAAAAACAAAAACAAAACACCTCCTACTTCCTCACTGGAAAGGAAAAGAGCTCAACTAAGGACCCAGAGTTCCAACTCTTTAGGGTGCTACCTGAAAGACTGATTTCTATCTTGCATATTTGCATATTTCAATCTTGCATATTTCAGGATGTTCACAAGACCTGGTATACTCTATTCCTGAAGGCTCTCAAATAGCAATTTGGGCAAACTCCAAGAATTAGGAGGCCCAGAATTGTCATGCCAGTGGATAGGTGAAGTTTTTTTCCTTATGAAGCCAATGCAGGAAGACAAAAAGAGATTTTGGCCTTTCCTAATGCATAGATACCAACATGGAGTCAACAAAATGAAGAAACAGGAAAATGTAATCCAAGAAAAGGAAAACGATAAAACTCAAGAGGCCGATTTTAATGAAATGGAATTAGATGATTGAAAATTCAAATTGATGATCACAAAAATGCTCAATGAGATCAGGAGAACAATACATGAACAAACTGAAAATGTTTTGAAAGATAAAATTTTAAAAAAAAAGAAACCTAAAATCTAGAAGCTAAAGGCTATAATAAATTGAACAAAAATGTAATAAATTGATTAAAGAGTTGACTAAATAGAAAAATGAATCATCAAACTCAAAAACAGTTTATTGGAAACTATGTATGCAGAGAAGCAAAATTTAAAAAATTAATGAAAAATAGTGAAATTGGCTTGAAGAATCTGTGATATACCATCACATGGATGACTATGCATTACAGATTATTTAGAAGGAGAAAATTATACAAAATTACCAGAAAGTGTATTCAAATAATTCTGGTTGAAAACTTCCCAAATGTAGAAAAGAAAATGGGTATCTATATCCAAGAAGCTCAAGATTTCTCAAATAAGATGAACCTCTAAATGATAGACAAAGAACTATATGTCAAGCTGAAAACAATGTAAAAATTGGCAATAATAATTTCTTTTTCATCAATGATTACCTTAAATATAAATTAATTATACCCTAAATAAAAAACAGTATTGAATGGATTAAAAACAAAGAAAAACAAGCTCCAATAATGTATAGCCTACAAGAAGTTTGACTTTACACTTAAGAACAAATACAAACTAAAAGAAAATAATCTCTGTACAAACAGAACAACAACAAAAACAAACAAAAAGAATAGATATAGCAGATGAAATATCCTTTAAATTGAAAACTGGCTGTCACAAGAGCCCAAGAAGGACATTAAACAATGATAAAAATTTCAGAGCACCAGGAAAACATAATAGTTATTAAAGACATATCCAATAAAATCATAGAACCTACATACATAAGGCAACGATTGACAGAACTGAAGGGAGAAATAAATAACAATACAATGCTAATAGGAGACTTTCAACCACCACTCTTAATAGTGGTAGAACAACAAGGCAAAGAAACAGGGACCTTGAACAAAACTATGGACCACAAGACTCTAACAGACATTCACAGAACATCCGACCCAACAGCAACAGAATAACCATTCATCTCAAGTTCACACAGAGCATTCTTCGAATAAGTCACATCTATGGTCACAAATCAATACTTAGAAAATTTTAAAATGTTGAAACCAACAGCAATAGGAAATCAACAGCAATAGTAAAACTGGGAAATTCACAAATATGTTGAAATGAAAAATACATTTATGAGCAACTAATGAGTCAAAGAAGAAATCAAAAAGGCATATAAGAAATACCTTGAGACAAATCAAAATGAAACCATACATACCAAAACTTATGGAATGAAACAGAAGCAGCATTAAGATGGAATTTTTTGTAGCTTAGTATAAGCGTATTTGCTGAGCATAAATAAGACCCTGGATTTAATGACTAGCACTGAACAAAGAAAAAAATAGAAGGTGTAGCAATGAATGTCTACATTAAGAAGCAGAATAATATCAAATAAATTATCTAAATTTATGCCTAAATGACATAACAACAAGAACAAAAAGAATAAATCCAGACAAAGACACATTAAGGAAAGAAAACGTCAGGCCAATATCCCTGATGAAAATAGACACAAAAATTCTTAAGAAAATACTGGCAAATAACAAACAAAAACATATTAAAAAGATAGTGTACCACAATCAAGTGGGATCACCCCAGGGATGCAATGCTGGGTTCAACATACAGAAATCAATAAAAGTAATTCATCACATCAATGGACTTAAAGATAAGAACCATATTATCTCAAGAGATGTAGAAAAAGCATTTGACAAAATTCAGCACCCATTCATGTTCAAAACACTAGAAAAACTAGGGATAGTAGGAACATACCTCAACATTGTAAGAGCTACATATTCTAAACACAAGGCCAACATCATTCTAAATGGAGAAAACTTAAAAGTATTCCCTCTAAAAAGTGGAACAAGACAGGGACTCCTCTTTCACCACTTGTATTCAACATAGTCCTTCAAACCCTAACCAGAGCAATTAGATAAAAGAAATTAAAGCGATACAAATAGGAAAAGAAGAACTTAAACTATCACTATTTGCTGATGACATGATTCTATATTTAGAAGACTCAAAAAACTCCACCAGAAAGCTTCTAGAACTCACAAACAAATTCAGTAATGTAAGAGGATAGAAACTTAGCACCCACAAATCAGTTGCGTTCCTATATACCAAAGACAAATCATCTGAAAGAGAAATCAGGAAAACTCTCATATTCACAATAGCCACAAAAAATAAAATATGTGGGCATCAATCTAATGAAAGAGATGAAAGCCCTCTACAATAAAGACTACAGAATATTTTAATAGGAGTTGCATTAAATCTGTATAGTGCTTTTGGTAGTATGGCCATTTTAACAATATTAATATCTGCCTGTCCAAGAACATGAGAGATCTTTCCATCTTCTAAGGTCTTCTTTAATTTCTTTCTTTAATGGAGACTCAGGGAGAAGCTGCGAGCTGGGTGCCCAACTCAGTAGCATTTCTGTATACTAATAAAGAAGCATCTGAAAATAAAATTAGAAAAGGAATGACATTTGCAATAACACTAAAAATAAAACTCTTAAGAAGAAACGTAACTAAGGAAGTGAAAGGTTTATATATTGAAAATTTTAAAACATTGATTAAAGTAATTAAAGAAGACACACACACACACACACAAAAAATAGAAATAGGTCTTATGTTCATGGACTGAAAGACCGAATATTGTTACAATGTCCATACTGCACAGAAGAGATCTGCAAATTCAATGCAATTTCTGTCAAAATCCAAAAGAACTTTTTCATACCTACAGAAAAAACAATTCTAAAATGCATAGGGAACAACAAGAAATCACAGATATTTGAAACAATCTTAAACAATAAAAGCAAAACTGGAGATGTCACACTTTCCAATTTCAAAGTTGCAGAAAGTAAATCAGAAATATAGAGAAATCAACACAACAGAAAGCCAGAAATAATACCATGCATATATGATGAAGAATACACAATAGGGAAGGATAGTTTCTGCAAGAAATCATGTTGGAAAAGTCAGAAAACTGTATAAAAAATAAATAAATGAACTATATCTTTAATCATGCACAAAAAATCAACTTAGAATAAATTTAAGACTTAAATGTAAGTCCTGAGAGAGTAAAGCTCCTAGAACAAAATGTATGAGAAAAACCTCTTCACATTCAACTTGGCGATGACTTTATGGATATGATAGCAATAGTACAGGGAATCAAAGAAAACACAGATAATTAATAGTATAATAGCCTGAAAATCTTCTGAACAGCAAATAAAATAGTCACCAGGGTGAATAGACAATCTATAGCATGGCAAAAATATTTCAAAAACAAATTTTAAAGGCTCATATTTAAAATATTTTAAGAGACCCTACAACTGGATACCAAAATTAATAACCACATTTTAAAAAACACTTCTATAGACATTTTTCTAAAGACGACATAGGAATGGACAAGGGTAGATGAAAAAATGTTCCATGTCTCTAATCTTCTAGGAAATGCCAATCAATACCACAATGAGCTGTCCCCTCACACCTTTTAGAACAGCTATCTAAACAACATAAAAATACCAAGTGTTGTTGAGGTTGTGGAAGAGTTAGGACTTTATTGCACATTTATTGTAGGAATGAATAAAAGTGTAGCCACTATAAAATACACTATCGAGATTCCTCAAAAGCTTAAAAATAGAACTTCCATATCATGCAGCAATCCCATTTCTGAGTATTTATCCAAAAGAATTGAAACCAGAAATTTAGAGATACTGTTTCTCCCTTAGTCATTACACTACGATTTACAATAGCCAACATGTACAAGCAACTTAAATCTTTATCCATGAATTAATGTCTAAAAATGTGGTGTGTACATAACAATGGAATATTATTCAGTCCTAAGAATGAAGGAGACCCTGTAATATTTGACAATGTTTCAAACGTGTCCATGTGTCAAAGCCACTCAGAGAAGGATAAACATGGCATGACTCCATTTAGACAAGGTACATAAAGTAGGAAAACTCGCAGAAGCAAGAATAGAATTGCGGTTTTCAGGGTTTGGAGATGCTATAAATAAGGAATTGCTAATCAACAGGTATAAAATTTCAGTTGTGCAAAATGAAAAAAAAAAAAACTATGGGGATCTGCTGAATACAGCAGCAGGTTGTGCAATTTAAATTCCTGCAAGACCTCGGGGCACACGTTGTGTTCGAAAAATAAAATAAAAAATTTAAAAATGATTCTTTCTGCTTCTTTCTCTTTTATCACCTTATTCTTTATCCATGGATAAAATAATGGCTGCCTTTCCTCTTTTGTTCATTCTTCCTTTCTCATTGTGTGGGACCTATAATTTCAAGGACCCACTTGTTTAGGAGTAAGAGTTATCTCTTGACTATCCAGAATTAATCTTATTATCAATTTTAGAGATTGCTATATCAGCAAAGATACACACACACACACACACACACAAATTGGCACTAATTTCTGATTAAGAAAGAAAAACAAAATTTTAGGAAATCTAAACTCTCAACTGAAGGTAATTATTTTAATAAAGAAAGAAAGGTAAAATATTTTATAAATTTTAAAGATTATCCAAAATTTGGAAATAAAGTAAAAAATGTTCTACAGATCCTTTTAAAGTCATAGGAGAGCATTGTCTAATAGGTCCCCATAAGAATTATTATTTATCCAGGCTTACATGCCTTCATTTAACTTGCTGTTAATAATTAGGTCTCCGAGACAATAGTTATTTGTAGATTCGTGTCTGGTAGAGTGCTAACTTTATTTTCCTGTTTGATGGACATGATAGCCTGAAAGGTTATAATTTTGTTGCCTTATTGAACATTTGTCAGCTTTGTAGCTAAATTAACCATATTAATCTTTATTTCATAGCCTATAAATATATACAAGTGGGCGTGTGATGTGTCAACTTGGCGAGGACAAAGCACAATCCCCAGAACTGCCTTTCCAGTGTTTCCCTCTAAGGTGGGCCATAAGAGGCATTCTTCATGAGAGCTGAGAAGGAAGGGAAGCAGCAGGCACGTGGTAGCATGCACACAAGTTTGGTCATCTAACCAAACACCAGTCTGGCTGCTGCTGTGATTGGATTTTGCGGATGTAAAGAAAGGTCTATCCCCCGTCAATTATGTTTAAATTAGAAAGGTGCTCTGAACAGACCTGAAGTATTTAGCCAGAAGGCCTGATGAAGAGTTGAAGCCTACATACCCTGAGAACACAGGGTGGGCCTTTTAGGGTTCTGGTTTGCTCTTACTCATTTTCCTCTGGCAGCCTGTAAATAACAAACTTTGGCCCATGCTCAAGGGGACTCTGCACACTTATAATCTTCCCTGCTTCACTTTCTGATATATGAAACTACAGACTTCATATAACTAAAGCCCACAAAATATGTAAGCCAATTCCTTGAAATAAACAAACAAAAAATAAGTGTGTGTATAGTATGTTTATATATTATATCATCTTATGAATTCTGCTACCTGGTGGAATTCTTGGAAAACAAATCTCAATAATGAGTCAAATAAACTTTTGAGATGGTAATTCTATGTTTACAGGAGTCATCTTTTCTTGAAATTTTAACAATGTTTTACTTTGACAAGGTAAACAGTGAGTAGTAGCAATCATTCCTTTGTGCTTTGCCAAATATACTTATTTCTTAATGTTGGGGGAAAAAGACAATATTCTGTTTGTTTGATATAATTTCTTTCCATGCTTCGTAAACTGCTACCATCAAGTTGTAATAGAGATATTTTTAAAGAATTACCTTAAGTTATTGTTATTTTTATTACTTAGAATCTAAGTTCCCTAATTTTTGATTTAGTATTTGGAACCCTGTTAAATTTGGGGGAAGTAACTTTTGCAAGGTTCCAAACAAGATACTCCAGAGCTAGATTGCTTCCTGACAGCTACTTATTTTGCTCATCACCCTCTAGATCTGATTGCTTTAGCCATCTGTAACAGAGACAGGAAAAGTACAAAGGATGTAGTGACCAGGTAAACTAGTCAGGTCAAATGCTGCATCCTACCAGTCAGTTGAAATCAACAAGATGAACTGGCAGTTAAGAAGCAACTCTGAGAAAGGCCAACTATTTTTATTAAGTATTTCTGTCAATTGAGTCAAAAACATGACTCATGATGACTTTTGGCAGCTGGAGAGACAGAGATTGCTATTTTTTTCCAAATGAGCCCTTGGAGAGTTGCAACTGGTGAGCAAGCATCCTTTTAAAATAGCCCTTGATATTAGAAGAGGGTGGGTTAAGAGAAGGATGATAATTAAAAGCTGGAAGAAATGAAAGAAAAGGAGGGAAAATGACTCAGATGAAAAGAAAAAATGACAGAGCATAGATTTTCTTTCAGATCCCTGCCCTACACCACAAAGAGGAAAGCAGCCAGTCTCTGGGATTTTCTGGTGGTGACTCAACAGTGGCATGATTAGTTGCAGTGCAGATATGGACATGGTTTGCAAGCCAACTAGGGCCTTTCCCTAGACAGGGAGGTGCGATGGGGAGAGCTGGCAGCCCACCACTCCTTGTGACTGAAAGAGGAAGGGTGTAGTCTGTTTGCACTTATCCTGCATTTCATCAGTTCCACTTGCGATGTTTTCATTCACTTAAAAAAAAAAATGATGAAGTGATCCCCCATGGGTGTGTTTTGCTTTCTACACAATAAAGACGTCTGTTTTTTTTAGTGATGCTAGAAGCCCAAATTTTCACCAACCACTTTTTCCACATTACACAGGGAGGGTATTCAATATCCAAGTGGGTGGCTCCCTCAAAGGGACCAATTTTGGAAACCCCCATCCAGAAAAACATTTTAGTTTTTATGGGATTTTTTTCATCCAAAGATCTCAAGGAATTTACCAAGTAAAATAGGAGAGTCCTGACAACATTTCAAGGTGGTTCAAGGTGGTAGCCGACAGGAGTTGCTGACATTTGTTGGCAAATGAAAAAACAGTGGCTAAAGTAAAGGTACCAGAGAAAAGAAAATAACAACAGAAATAAGAATTTATACCTCAAACTACTGCCACTTCCTTGGAGTTTGTGTACTCTTCTGTCATAACATAGCCTCATTGTGACTATGCACAAAAGAATATCCCTTTATTAAAATGCCACCATTCCCCATGTGACAGTAGGTATCATAACTTCCTGACTGAGGATCACATATTCAAGGTCAAAGGCAATTCCCAAGATGTATGATACATAATTCCTAGTATTTCCTAACTTTTGCTGCTAATAATCATAAGAAACCTTTGGTTAATATTTATTTACATGTATAATTCACATTCAATTTGGGGAATTATTTATGTATATGAGAATTACTGGTTTTTATTTTACTATAAATTGTGTTTTCTGTAGAATATGCCATTGCTAGTGGATTATTTAAGTTTTCCACATGGGAGGGGGAAAAATGATTAGCAAATACAGTTTTTGTGTTCTTGAAAGAGCTATGCTTTATTTTAAAAATGAATTATTCTTTATCCCAAATCAAATCGTTTTGCATTTCACCAAACTGTTGCTAAATTCAAGTTGACTGTAAGCTTGAGAGTTTTCCCAGGAATAGGTAAAATCAATTAGTGTTGATCTTATCCAGCCACTTGATATGTAAAACAAATATCTAAAATATTAAATATACTTCCTCGGTTCCAAAGCTCAGACTCAGAATATGTCTCTCATGACCTAAAAGACATGTAATTAAATGAACTGCAGAGAAAGCTCCTTTTTGTAATATTAATGAAATCTTTGCCAAATTGTGTCTGTTCCAAATTTTAGAAAAAATCCTCATATACATACTTTAATATATTTAAAATGCCGAATCTAGATTTGGAGACCATTAAATGGTTTGTATTTACCATCTTGAATTTCAAAATGGAGTTGGTGCCAAAAAGCCTCTGGGTGTATGTACAAAATTTGTAAAAATACATAAAAACCTACTGAACCAAAACCACAGTGGAACTCCACTAACTTTCCAGACAGCATAATTCACCACTTGGCCACTGGGGAATGCCAATCTCAAAAGATAGATTTTTGCACTAGGCCAAGAAGATCAACAAAAATAAATGCTCCTTGGATCAGGAACAAAAGTAAAGTCCCGTTTCATTGGCCTTAAAACAATCCTAATACTAGTGAAAATAATAATAAATTAACTGTCTATTTTAGTGTGCCAACATTTGAGATATTTTTTTAAACATTGTACCTTATTGAAATGATACAGAATAACCAAGAGTATCAGAGTGTGTGGTATTAACTGTTCTATTTATTAGAAGATGAGCTCTCTGTGTCTTCCTGGATTCTGATTAGAGAAACATACTAAATGTATTTACATAAATGAGAGAATTACAGCCTCTGTCTTTCAAATCTGATCTCAGATAAGGAGCCTAGAAAGTTCCATTCCCTCTGTCTCCACCACCCTTCCCATTGTCCTCCTGCAGACTGAGATGTCTCTTGCCTGGGCCATTGTACGAGCATCTTCTCTTCTCTTCTGTCTGCTTCTGTTCTTCTTTGCCTTCCCTGATCACTACAGTTCTTCAACTTTTCCTTCCCTCAGAGGCACTACCAGAAAAAAAGTTAGAAGGCCCCAAACACAGAGAAATGATCATTGTTTAAGGAAATGGAAATTCTAATTAGCCTGATTTAATCAATATACATTGTATACATGTGTCCACTTATCATGCTGTACCTATTAATATTTACAATTATTATATATCAAATTTTAACTTTAACTGATCTTCAAAAACAAAAAAAATGAAATTATAATCAGATCATTTCCTACCTGAACATTTCCAGCAAGTTCTCATTACACGTAGAATAAAATCCACCAGAATAAGATTCTATCACAGTCTACACAATTATGTATATGTACCTGCTCGTTTCTCTCTTGTACATACAGATACAATCCATGGTCATGAGAGCAAGGAAATGAACATTGAAGCAATGTGGTTTTTCAGCCTGTTCGGCTTCTGTTTAACTACATAAATATATAAACCTAAGAAATCACAAGGTAGATGCAGAGACATGCGATCTCATAGTAAAAAAAGGTAGTTATATTATACATGCTGTGTGTGAACCTGAAGTGCTGGATGTTTCCATATCATCTACTGTGTCATTCTGTGCTTTTTTCCTGTAGCAATAAATAAATACATAAATAACTGTTTAGCTATTCTAGGACTAGCGGAACCAAAATAAATAGGTAACAGAGTGAAGAATAGCAGAGGAATACTGTGGCATATAACAACAAAAAACAGTAAAAGTCAAAGGACCTAGCTTTCCGTCTTGTTTTTGTCATGTGTGTGATCTTAGGGAAAAATAATGTCTTAGACTCCACTTTGTTGGTCTGTCTGCTGAGTGTGGTGCCTGGAATGTTTCCACATGCCTCCCATTTTGTGATTCTATAAATAAAGAAGACTGAGAGGTGTAAGAGACAGCACTTTGACATTAGGCTTTGTTTTTTGCCCCCAAGTTCCTATCCCCGCTCTTTCCCGCTTCACTTGAAGTAGTAAAAATATCAGCCAAGAGTCCTGAGTAGAGCATGAAAGCATAGCTTAGAACAGAGAACTCAACTGAGACGTAAACAGGTTTGAAATTCATAACAAACAATTGTCTAAAAGTCAAAGCATGCATCATATATAAGATCCCAGGCATGTATTACGGGAATAATTTTCAGTTTGTGGTTTTGAATTACAAAAGAGAAAAGAAAAGAAAAGAAAATGCTTGTCATAGAAGAATAGAAGGCAGAACCTAAGGAACTAAAAAAGTCTGGAAGGAACATAGTGTGAAGGAGAATTATGAATATTAACCCAGGAGCAATTTTCTTGCTACAAAAGAAATCTCTCTCTCTCTCTCTCTCTCTCTCTCTCTCTCTCTCTCTCTCTCCCTCTCCCTCCCTCCCTCCCTCCCTACCTCCTTACCTCTTCTGGACAAGGAAGAAGGAGTTGAAATATTTTAAGTGAATATTTTCAAGTTTGCATGCTCTCTGGATCCCAGAGAGCCAGAATTTCATATTGTTGAGATGGACTTGGGAGGTGGGGGATGGGGAGAAAATGGGATATAAATAACCAGAGAAGATTGGCAATATTTCAGAAGAGAGAATTCATATCTTACTTTAAGGAAGCATTTAAGGGAAATGTCAAGTTCCTCAAAAATCTTCATTCAGAGAAATACTAGAATGTCAAGACATGGACAGAGATTATAAATGTCTGGGAGATTTGTCGGTGGACCAACCTAAGGACAAGCCCTCAGAGTCTGCAGGAGGCATAGTGGAAAGGAGACAGGAGGACACAACTCCCAGGGGAGGCAAGGGGCAAGACAGGGCTGGAGTTGTACCTCAGTGGCAGAGCACTTGCCTAGAATGTGTGAGGCACTGGGTTCGATCCTTAATATGGCATAAAAATAAACAAAATAACAGTATTCTGTCCATCTACAACTAAAGAAAAAAAAAACAGGAAGGGGAGCAAGACACACTCAGAAGGTCTTTGGACTGAACAGACTGGTCCTTACGCTGAGTGGCAGGGAGTTTTGCCAAGAGGGTAGAACCCAAAAAAAACTAGGAATGGCAGCTTGAATGCCCGTCTATAGCACCACAGATCAGTTAAGAGTATGTAATACCACAGCAGAGTTTCGCCAAATGATGCCACTGGTGTCAGATATACCCTCAGGAGAAAATTTATGTTTCTAAATCAGAAGTGACAAATTATGTTAAAAGTTTCTAGATTAACCATGCTACACCATTGGGAAAATGGGAGTCCCACTGCTGAGTTAAATCCACTTGCTGAGAATGAAGATAAAATTAATTCATGTGAATACACAGCTGAATTGTGACTGTAAAAACATCTAATCTCTCACAAAAAATATCAGAGAGTCTAGAAGATAGCATTTTTATAATTATCCATATTATTAATGTGAGAATCAATCATTTAAAAGTTACCAAATTATGCCACTTCTAGCTGCAGATGCCATATTCTGCATGGCCATTTACTCAGGTTCCAGAACCAGGTGGCCAGGGGATTGAGAAAACACAAATGGACACAAAAGTAGAGAAAAAGTTGGGGCCTGGTGGTTCAGCCAAGCTCTGATGGAGGAAAACAGACCATGAGCAAGCTCAGCACATTTATTATATAGGTTTTAACATCAAAGGGATTTTTGTGAGAAAGTTACTTTAAAATAAACAGAACTGAGGTCAAAGGTGTGAAAAGCTCAATTAGAGTTATCTGCTTATATCCACAATTCTCTACCCCTGGGTGGCTGTTGTTTGAACCTTAGGTCATAAACTGATAAAGTCTGTGGCTGGCGCAGAATTTTTCTTTGAACACGGCATCACCATAATAACTGGGCCATCTTTGATGGGCCCTTACCACTGAGAAATTCCCAAGAGAGGTATCACCTCTGTCTCTGGGAAGTTCAAGACCCATAACACGCAGAGACCACATATTGCCATGAAGCAATGATCAAAATGGCAGAAAAATGTTTGACACCATCTGTCCTTAACTGTGTGCAACTAAAACAGAATAGGAGACACATCCATAACTCTTTCAAGTTCCTTGTTTGTTAGTTTTCTTTCTTTCTCCACAAGGAAAATATAAGGGAGACTGAGGGCTTTGATGGTAAAAGCAAAACCTGATGCACAAAAATGACATATATAGTTATATCCCAATTTAAATATAAAAGTGTGACGTTCTACACTCCTGGGTGTTGGAGGAGAACGTGGCAATTACAAAGAAAACATTGCAACTTACTGTATGGGAAATGAACATATATTAAGAGATATCTAAATTGTCTATGAGTCTTAATTCAAACTGTATAAATGTATTTAAAAGAAGTCACAAAGACAATTGAATCTGAAAGAGTAAATTAAAATTGTCTTTGTTTTTTATTTGTCTCTTTGTAATCCTCCTGCTTCAGTCTCCTGAGCCACGGGGATTAGAGGCATGCACCACCATGTCCTGTTTATCCATGCTATTATAATAAATACAGTTATTTTCTCTCATACACTAGTTTTATAAAGTGTATTAATTTTATATCTATATATCTATATCTATATATATATACATATACATATGTATACATACCTATACACACAATGGGTGATTATATTTATCAATCACAGATGGAAGATAGCAAAACCTTTATTCTGTCACCTTCATAAATTCTTGCATTTATTAAAACTCACTATAGATACCCAGAAGAACCATTTAGCCTTCCCTCCAACCATAAGAAAAGCAGTAGACAATCAAAAAGAAAATTGCATCTCTTGATTTTGTGCTAACTATGGAATTGTCAGGATTAGATAATGAAAAGAGAGTATTTATTTCTGTCTCAACTATTTGAGAAATTGTTGTATTGAACTGAATATACATTAATAAGAAATGGAAACTGAAAAAAAAATGTTCAGGAAACAGTGCCAATAGCTAAAGAATCATAACTGTGTGAGGAGAATTTTCAATCCTTCATGAATGTGTTTTAAATATTCTGTCAACATGTGTTTCAATTGCCAAATCATGTAAGAATATAGTCTTGAATATTTTGAAAAACATTTGCAATAGCTCTGTTAAGTAAAACCTCATTTATCTGATAACAGCTCATTCAAAATAAATTGTAATTTGAAGAACCACTTTTCAAGGTACCATAAGTACATATATGAGGGAAGAGAATGGCTATGCAGCAGTTTTAAAACTAGGTTGGATTTATCCCTAAGCAAAACCCATGAAGATTCAAGTACTAGGATCACATTATGACACATTTGTCCTATTCATTAAATATCTTCACACTAAATCCAATCACAAAGACTAAAATAATCATGAGTTGGTTTCTGTTGGTTCCAAGGTAATTGAAATAAATCAACTAACCTTACATTTCTGTTCACATGAGACCTAGGACTATATAATGAAGATATAAATATTGTTCTATATTGTGGCTTATGTTAACCTTTTGCTTTAATATTTCTCAAAAAGCACGAATCAATATTTTTAAAAGAGCAACCAAAAGTAAATGAAAGAGAGAGAAGAACAGCTGCCTTAGCATTTATTTTTATAATATTATTTTTATTTTGTAGTGAATGTTCAGGGAAGCAAGTTAAAACAATATTTAAGTGTATATAATAAAAAAGTAATTTTTTCCATGGTACCCAGCTTTTCTCCCCAAAGCAATCATTTTTACTACTTCCTTGAATATTCTTCCTTGAATATTTTATGCACAAATGAATATATACATGTAGACTACTTCTGTAACATGTGAATATTAGCATGATATGAAGTATTTTCTATTATCTTGTCTTTTTTCACTTAATCTAAATAGTTTATTCCATTTCAATGCACAAAATCTTCTTTATTCTTTTCCCTATCTATTTGACATTCCATTGGATGGATTTAAAATGATTTATATAAACAGACCAAATCAGTGTACATTTTTAGTGCTGCTGTTCATGTTCTTATATACACATTATCCTATATATTTACAAGTCTATATGAAAGAAAAATAGATTTTCTGGGAGAGAGGAGATATATTTACATTTATAACTACATAGCTATAGCTATATTTTGCTCTGATTTTATCAATTTGTGCTCCCATTAAAGTTATGACAGTATCTGTTTTCCTCATTCTATAGAGTTTAGAACTTATTTATACTAATATTAAAAGTAATCAAATGAAGATTTATTTTTTGCCTCTGAAAAATAGGAAAAATATGCAGACATGAGCTCAAATTGAAGGTTTGCATGTTTCCTTTCAATAAGGCCAAATATAATCTGTACATATGAATTTCCTTTGGACAGATAAAATGATGACATTTATCACAAGGCCAAGTTTCTCAAAACTAATAATTCTCTCTGAATTTCAGAATGAATTAGTGTGAAAAAAATCAAAATAATTTCAGCATGAATATAAATGTAAATCAGTAGAATGATATGCACTTGTTCATGTATATTTTAGAGATAGATAATGCTGGTAATTTAAAATCATTCAGCAGGCATCAAATATTTAATTCTATTTTCCTAAATTACTTGTTTTCTCAGTGTTTTATATCCTTTTTTTTTCTCTAAAATAAGAAAACCTAGACTTTTAGTTCCACCTAATAAATCACAGCTGGAAATCAAAAGGAAATTCTTTAGCAAAAATTTCATTCCTTCCAAACTTGTCTCTCCTTACTAATTTATTTTTTGAACAAATTTGTAGACCTAAGTATAAAAATTCACTGACAGTTTTAATACTTGAGGAATTCCAACACTGCAATGATGGGTTAAGAATTTACTTGCTCAATAATATTTTCCTTAAAGGAAAATTAGATTTTGCATTTTAAAATTAACCAGTTTAAAATTCTTAGGTTGATAGATTTCTTTCATATGATAGCTTGGTATGATTTTTATATTAAAAATATCTATGTGGCTGTGAAGGATTCTCAGTGCCTTAAAGGTGTTACCAATTTTGTATTTCTTCATAGGATATGACATTAAATTTAAATCAAGAAGGAAATAAGAATTTCTTGTATGTTTTTTTTTTTTGTGATCTTCTGCTTCTTTTTTTTTTAAACTTTTTATTGTTGGTTGTTCAAAACATTACAAATTTCTTGACATATCATATTCCACACTTTGATTCAAGTGGGTTATGAACTCCCACCTTCACCCCATACACAGATTGCAGAATCACATCAGTTACACATCCATTGATTTACATATTG
>NW_025999949.1:14544442-14551717 GCF_001458135.2 Marmota marmota marmota
CAGGCGAATGGCAGCCTGAAATTACCTGTTCTATGGCTAAATGAGGTGAGGTCAGTCGAAAACAGGGATGGTGATGTCAGCTTTCCAACATGATGGCTGCTGGCCTCCTCTGTGGTCTGACCGGTGTGGAGAACCGAGATGGACCGCTTCCTTCCCCTGTCTCAAACCCAGAATTCAGCCCTGAGTACGGTGCTTGCACGGCTGGCAGAAACTGCAGCGCTGTATCCCTGCGTCGCTATCTCCTCGTTTCCCAGCGCGCGCTGCAGACTCTAGCAACGGGGCGATTTGCTGAATAAGCAGTGTTACCCTCCGTGCGACAAACCTCTCGCATTTGAGTCCCCGTAGCCGATCCTCGTGCGATGGAAATCCTTCCTCCAGGTTCCGGAGCACCCCACTATTGCTGGAAATTCCTAACAAGATAGCCTTTAGCCGTCCTGACTTGTCATACTCCCACACAGTGAAGCAGCACATGGGGGCAATGCACTCCCCTCGCCGCCATCTTCCTCCCGATCTCTTTCTTGTATGTTTTAAGATCACTATGAAAAATGTTTACTGCCCATGCTCATGTTTATGTGCTACTTTATTTCCTCTTGGTTGACTAACTTCTTATGTTTCTTGTAATGTCATTACACACTAGAGTTGCTTTGACTCTGATACACCTCCAGTAGTTTTAACCTGACACTTTGAAGTATAAGGCACCAAAGTTAAGCCAGAACTCCTTGGGAATCAAAAGTGTTCCTTTAAATAACTACTCAACTGAAATTTGTCTCCCTAAGAGATTTAAGAAAGGGTATAAGCTGGGTTGATCTTCATATCAGACTCTAGTGATGTTGAATGCAAAGATTTGACATGAGTACCAGTTTGACCTCCCTTGACCACTACTGTGGTATACAAATATCCAGGCACGGCTAAAGAACAGTGGCTAGGGACCAGCTTCACTGAGGAATTTGAGTGAGGCTCTTGGTAGAGTAAGAAAGAAGGGACTCATAACTCTTCAGAAAAGCAACAGAATGAAAGACTTGGGGTATATCTTCTGTAAACTCCAAAATGCCAAGCCCCAAGGATCCTTATCTGTGCAGAACTTTTAAGAAAGTTTTACCAGACACTAAGGATAATCAGCCACAGCAACTGATAAACTATTAACAATTCTCATGCATAATGACAGTGCATTGTGTTCATTCTTGCAAGTAAGGATTTATTTCATGAAAAATACATTTTTGGAAATGTCTTAGAATTACCAGATATTGATATTCTATAATTCATAAATATTTATGGGTACCATTGGCTTTTACATAGCTTGGAAATTTAAAAATCTATTTCACCATTTCAGCATTTATTGTTCATTTTTTGTTCACTGATTCCTATAGTAACTTCCTGCTATGAACCATGATCAGTAATTTTATCACATAAAATGAAGCACTTTCCAGCTCTTTCAATAACACAAAATTGTGTCCTCATCACCAAAAATTTAAGACCCAATCCCATAGTGTTTGGCATACTATTCAGAATCTAGTGCCAACTAACTTCAAGTCATATCTCTTTTATTTACATATGTAAATCCTGCATTTCAGACAATAGAAACTTGCTGAGGTTTTTCCAATGAAACTCTCTACAATTGTTCTTAGCTGTGTACCTGGAACACTGCTACTGTTTTCTCTAGTTAAATCATATGTCATATTCTCTGTAAAGTCTCAGTAATCATGATAGAAAAACTAGTAGGTCTCAATTAACTATTGTCTCTCAAATCTAATAGAGATAGGCTTAACCTGTATTATAATTATTTTTCACTATATTTGTATCTTTCATGAGACTAGTAGTTAATTTTCAGGAATTGACTTTCACATTTACCTCTCTAATATCCACATGCAATTTGACCCATGACAAACATTAATAAATGTGTATTTAATGGATAAACAATGAAGTAAATATAAATGCAGCAAAGTCACATGAAAGAACTAATATTTTTCTGGTAGAAAACTGCCTGTTTTTCCATACTCTGACTTTATAGAATATTTGTGTAGACAACATATTTATAGAGAGAAAAAAATTACTTTTACGTCTCTAAAACTCAGTAAGATACTTTGTTAACAAAATTGAGGAAAACTTAAAGTCCCAGAAAGTGTTGACACAATGTCAAAATCCTATGGACATTTTGAGGAGCAGGTATTTATCTTAGACGTTGCTGACACTAAGAAAGGAAACATTATAAACTATCTTTATAGGGATATAAACTATATTTGGTTGTCTAAAATAAACATTTTGAATGTTTAATATATTTATAAATTTAATGGATATACATAAATACTTCTCTGTTTTAGGAAATTAGGAGTTTGGTATAGACAGGTAACTCATATTTTTCCCCATTTAAAATAATGGAAAAGAGATTCCTGATAGCATTTTCATTCATGTCATCATGTTAAGAAATAGGTTATTTTTAGTAAATGGGAATTATCTGTATTAGATATTTATTCCTTGCAAATCACTCTACTATCTATTGTGAGAAATATGAAACTGGTAGGAGAGGTCCTATCTTCAAAGTGCCTATAACTCAATTGGAAGAATATGCACACATATATATTAACTTTATACTATAATCCACATCTAGAAAATATAATAGAATCACAATTACTCTTCCTATCCAATGCTAATTCATTAAATTGTAGTGGACAGGTGGGGTATTATGTTATTAAAGATTCTATGGCTACAGCCCAGCTGGGGAGAAGAGCACCATGATGCTTAGTGATATTTGTAACAGAAACTTGCCACCCCTACTCTATGGAGTCACAGAAAGAAAAAAGAGCTTCTGCTTGAAAAGGTAAACTAAATTCTCTTGAAGAGTTGTATTTTAAGCTGGGCAGGGTATTTTTAGAAGCAGGAGTGAAAAGAAGAAATAAAATTGTTCCAGAAGGGAAGTGTAGATGAGAAAATTCAACAGAGAGCAGTGGTCTTGTGGGTAGAAGCCAAAGGTATCCATCTGATCCTCAAAACAGCAACAAAGGTCAGCTCTCAAGAGCACCTCAGTCAACCTGACACAGGATGGAGGAGGCAGCATCTTGTTTTGATGGGAATAAAAACTAACCTTTGATGCCAATTTGCCTTGCTGTACCAATGCTTGTGCCAAAACTACTCTCATGGTCTTATAGAATGCTTTGTCCATGACATTATACACAGTATTTTTTTAAATTTTATTTTGAATGGACACATACTATTTGTACATATTTGTGAGATACAGTACAATAATCTGACATATGTGTATCCATAAAGTATTGCCTCTGACCAAGGAATGCATAGAGAGCCGAAAACAGCTCGTGCTTATGGAACCCACTGGTTTCCTTGCTCTCCACATTCTGGAGCAGCTGGTCTCAGGGTTGGTGAAAAGGCTTTTTGAAAACTCAGTTGCAGAGCCACCTAGGAGGTGATACCTCGCAGGGTGGAACAAGAGTCCTAGAGGGATGTATATGTTCTGAATCAGTACCCAGGATATGGTGTTTTGTTGTTGTTGTTTTTACAAGTTCCATGATCAAGGGGTGGAAATAAGAGTGGCATCACACACTGTTACCCATAATAACCCATTAGAAAACTTTTGGTTTCCTATTGTCATTACCCTGTGCTCTGCTGGCCTACAGGTTTTAGCTCCAAAGGGAGAAACGCTATCACCAGAAGACATAACAATGATCCATTATACTGGAGGTTAGGAAGGCCACCCAGCCAGATTGGGGTAACTCATGCCTCTGAATCAACAGGCAAATAGGGGAATGCTAACTAGTGTGATCACCCTGACTACCAAGGGGAAGTTGGAGTGTTGCTCCATAATAAAGAATGTGTCTGTAATGCAGGAGATAGATCTCTTAGGGCATCTTGTAATTTTGCCATGCCCTGTGATTTAGGTCAATTGAAAATTATAACAACCCAAATCAAAAAGGACTTTGAATGGCCTAGACCTTATGGGAATGAAGTTTTGAGTTGGCTTACTCAGTAGAGAACCATGGCTGCTGAGTGTTTTCTGAAAGCAAAGGGGCTACAGAGAAGATAGAGGAAGAAGACAGTTGTAAATACCAGCTCCAAACATGTGACCATTCATGGAAACAAGGACTGTAACTGTCATAAGTACATCCTTCTTATTTTGTTATGTTTGTGTTAATCAAATATATTTGTTTTCTTTCCCTCTTTAATTTCCTTGTCATGGAACACAAGATATGTTGACTGTATATTATGCTATTAAAAATTATTAATTATACACCATAGTATTTAAGTCATGGATATCAATGAGAAGAGTGAACATCACTACAAGACTTTACTTCCTCTTCTGGAGAAGGAAGTAGTGGTTTTGATGAATGAAATAGTTGGACCTTCAAAGGTAGAATTATGCCTTCTATTTTTTTTATTTGAAGATTAAATATGGTTTCTGCAAGATACATGTGGATGCCAAGTTGACAAGATAGACTTGTGATAGTTAACTGTATATGTCAACTTGCCTGGGCCAAAGGGTACCTAAATATTTGGACAAAATTTATATTGGGTGTTTCTGTGAGGGTGTTTCTGAATGACATTCACATTCAAAAAGATAAACTGGGTAAACTCAGATTGTCCTCCCTAATAACAGTGGATCCTCATCCAGTTAATGGAAGACCTGAATACAACAAAAGGCTAAGTTAAGAGAACTTCTTCATCTTGGCTGCTTTAGCTAGGACATTGTTTTTCTGCCCTGGACTGGAATTGGAACTTATACCATAAACATGTACATATCTCTACATATGGAATATATAGATATGTATGTTTTTATTGTTTGTTTTTGTCTTTATCATGGTATTGCGAATTGAACCTTAGGTGCTCTACCACTGAGCTACATCCCCAGTCTTTTTTATTTCTTGAGACAGGGCCTCACTAAGTTGCTGAGGCTGGCCTCAAACTTGTGAGCTTCTTGCCTCAACCTCCTGAGTTGCTGAGATTACAGGCATGCAACAACATATCCTGCTAAATTGTATGTTTTATATGTATGTTAAACATCAGTTATGTTGACCCTGTATTACAGTATTTAAAATTATTAATTATTTACCATAGTATATCAGTTGTGGGATATCAAAAAGAAGAGTAAACATTACTCAAGAACTTTACCTCTTCTTCTGGGGAAGGAGTTAGTATTTTGATTTTATGTATATACAATATAAATATAAAATAATTTTATACATAAAATGTAAGGACAAAGCTCTGTACTGTGTGTGTGTGTGTGTGTGTGTGTGTGAGAGAGAGAGAGAGAGAGAGAGAGAGAGAGAGAGATTTCTTTGTGTGTGATATTTATTTTTGTTTTTCTGGAGAAACCTAACAGCTCTTATCAATAAATCTCATCAGATTCAACTCATATGTTCTGTTCTCTATTTTCCTGTGCACTTCCTACTTCCTGGAAGGTCAAAATTTTACCTCACCTTTTGGTGACTACTGAGATTTGAGTCTAGTTATAGCTCTGGAAGCAAAGAAGAAATGGAAATGAGCAGTGCTTTCTTTATAAAGTGACCTCCACCAGGGAGGCCACTATTAGTGGTTCAAGCTGAGGAAGACTAATCTCTTTATAAATAAATTTTACAACATTTTTCAAAATTTATTATTCTTATTATACACACACACACACACACACACACATACACACATACATATATCTCACCCTACAAGTCCGCATTTTCCACATATTTCTGATAATGCATTATTTTACTCTGAGACATACTGAATACTTTGAAAAATCACTATATAATAATAAACGTTTTCCACATTTTTTCATATTTACCACAAATTAGCATAGAAAAGATATAAGTCTCAGATTGAAATTAAAGAACATATTATTTTTCGAGAGTCCAAATCCAGTCATACAAAACACAATATTTTAAATGATTCATTTGTATGTTATATAAATTTGCATTCACTTTTTCTGTGTGCATATTAGTGGTTCATGTCCTCCTCTAAACTTACCAGACTTATCACAATACATGCTTTCCTTTATATGTCAGGAACTGCCAATCGAATTCAACATGCATTTCTTCCTGATTTGTTTTCAGAACAAATTCATTTTACTATTTTACTGCATTTGGATGCATTATATATGTATAAAATATATTTATTAATATACATACTATTAATAGGTAATATGAACCACAAGAATGGGAAGTTATACTCCATGTACATATAATATGTGAACACCCATTCTAATGTCATATAAAATTAAAAAGCACAAATAAAAAATGTTTTTAAATGAATAAACTTGCTTCTAGGCTAGACCTAAACCAAAGACATTGTATTCAAGTTCCAGTGAGCTGCAAGCCTGGTTCAGCCCAGACACTGGATGAACAGACCAGCTGGGGCATATCCATGAGCATAATTCTTTGGGAAGCAAGTGGAAGCTTTGGAATCATGGTGCTATGGTTTGAATGTATCTCCCCAAGAGCATGTGTGACAGACTTATTCCCCAATATAACAATGTCAGAAGGTGAAGGCTAACAGGATATGCTGCAAGGATTCCACTGAGTCGATGAATGCCAATAACAAGATGACTGGAGCTGAATTTGAACTCTTCTTCTCTCTAGCCCTACCTTTGCTATTCTGCCATGGGATGACACAGAAGGACCTCACCAGATGCTGGCCCTTCCATTTTGGTCCTCTTCTAGAACTTTGAGTCAATAAATTTCTGTTCATTATTTTTTAAAAGTAATATATAAATGTGTATAATAATTGTTCTGATTTGGATATGAGGTATCCCCCCAAGTCTTCGATTAACTCAGAAATATTTAGAGGTAAATGGATTAGATTGTGAGGGCTATAACCTAACTATTCCACTCCTGATTTTAATGGGTTGATTAAGTGATAACTATGGGCAGGTAGGGCATGACTGGAGGAGGTGGGTCACAGAAGCAGAGCTCTAGAAGGGTATATCTTTCCTATGGGCTCCTTCCCCTCTCCTTAGCTCCCTGCATCCTGACTCCACCATGAGCTGAGCAGTTTTCCTTCACTGAGCCTTTCCTCCATGATGTACTACCTCACCTTTGGCCCAGAGCGAAGGAGTAGTAGTCCATCTATGAACTCAGACCTCTGGAACCATGAATCCCAAATAAACTTTTCCTCCTCTAAGTTATTCTTGTCCAGGTCTTTTGGTCATAGCAATACAAATCTGATAAAACAATAATATATCATATTTTGATTCTGGCTCATAAATATATTATAATTATGTATTTATCTATGGCAATTTTGTAGTCCTCTCCAAAAAAAAAAAAAAAAAAAAAGAAAAAAAAA
>NW_025999949.1:14551731-14577208 GCF_001458135.2 Marmota marmota marmota
CAAAAAAAAAAAAAAAAAAAGATTCAGCGATTCAGCACCGCCCGGTACTAATTATATAAAAGTGAGAGAGAGAAAGAAAAAAGGGAAAGAGCCTCCTTCCATGAAATGGCATCTGTAAAATGTAAGATTACTACAACATTATCATTATTTTTAATGAAACAAATGTGGGAAAAGGCAATGAGGAAATAGAAACATGAATAGAGTGCCAGGTCCGTGTGTCATATAGGCAGAACTCCAAGATGCCCTCAAAGATTCCCATCCCCTGGTGCACATGCCCTGTGTGAGTCCATCCTCTTGGGTCTTAGCCAGGTTTGTGAATATGAGTATGTTACATTGTAAACATAAAGGAATTTCACAGACAACAATTAAATTCCCAAATCCACAGACTCTAACACAAAGGGGGATCTTTTTAGGGGTCTCAGCTAATCAGATTGTTTCTTAAAAGAACCCAAATACTCAAAGCGGCACCAGACACTTGACTGTTCAGTTGGCCTTGAAGAAGCAATCCACAATACTAAAGAGAAGTCCATGTGGCACAAAATTGCGGGCCTTCTGTGAGTTAAGATCATAAGTCCTGAAACCACAAGGAACTGAATTCTGCCAATGACGTAAAAGAACTTAAAAAAGGAATTGAACTCCATATAAGAATGCAGCTTCACTCACACCTGGATTTTGATCTGCTGAGACACTAAACAGAATCTATCTATACTGTTCCTGAACTTCCAATTTACAGAAACTGTATGTTAATAAATGGTGCTATTTAAGCATCTAATTTGCAATAATTTTCTACCTATAAAGCAATAGAAAACTAATACACCTTGCAAAGAAGACAGTCAAAAATTCAAAATGGATTCACCAGTGTATCATTTTAAAATAATTTTCCAAATGGTTTAGAAACTTTTTCTAAGTGCTTCCTCTTTTAATCCCAGTTGATGGTACTTATTTTAAGAATTTCTGTCTTCCCCAAAAGAAATGTGCCGCTAGATATACCTGTGAGCAAAATAGGCAGGCAGCCAAGTCACAGACAAGAAAGGGAGTCTCAATTCCAATGAAATCTATTGAGAGAAGAGACTAGCAAGCCAGCTTTGAGTGTTGTCACAGGTTCACTTCTTCAATATTTCAGTTTACATTCTTCTCAAACTTCATTTTTTTTTTCATCACACAAACATGAATTCTATAAACCCAATAAACCAATGATCTTAAAATGATTTGGGCAGATCTGTATACTTATTGGAAAAATGTCTCTTCTATAGGAATCATATTTATCTGATAATATTTTCTTTCAGTTCCAAAAGTAGGTACTTCACTTTCCTATATGTAAACTGGAGAGTCCCTATGCATATACTTGACTTTTCATTCGATACCATCTCATGCTGAGTAGACCAGGAAAGTAGTTCTAGGCCAGTTGTAATTGCTTTGTTTACATAACTTAACACAAGTCCAAGTTAAAGTATTTAAAGATTTTTTTCAACTTTAAATGAATTGTATACTCTAATAGAATCCTTACTTATTTTTGCATTGATTGTAATATAATCAGTCAAGTTTACGACTGGTCATCTTTCTATTGTTCCCATCAATCAGGTCCTGATCAGTACAGTAAGTACTAGTTACATGTGACAACTTAAATCAAAATTTAAATTAATCAAACTAAAATTAATTGCCTCAGTCTTACCAGTCACATTTCAATTACTCAATAAACCACATGTGGCTAGTGACTACCACTTTACCCACTGCAGATTATAGAACATTTCATCACTGGAGACAATTTTTTTGGATAATATTGAATTAATTCTAGATTTTTAAGGCATTACATTAAAGCATGTTGTAGTTTACTTCATTTTTATTTTATTTTTATTTATTTGTGTGTGGGTGGGTACTGGGAATTTAACAGAGGAGCACTTAGCATTTTACCACTGAACTATATTCTGAAACTTTTTTTTGAGACAGGGTCTAACTAAGTTTCTAAGATTTTTGCTAAGTTGCCCATGCTGATCTTAAACTTGTGATCCTTCTGCCTCAACCTACTAAGGTGCAGAATTACAGGTGTTCAACTGCTATTGACTCTTCTGTTTTTAAATCTAATTTCCCTCTTTCTACCACATTCCTCCAGTGTGCTACATTCTAGAATACTTACCATTCACAAATAAAATATTATGGAAATATTGAACATATTATTTTATGATAATATTCATTCTCTTACCTATCTGAATTTCTGCTAATCCTTTAATAGTCATCTCTAACATCACCTCCTATGAACTACCTTTCCTTATATCATTAAGCACAGATAAATGTTTACTCTTCTGTGATCCCATTGATGGATTTGTCCTACTAGAGACCATGGTTCACATGGTTTTATTTAATTATAGATCAAGAGCCTCTAGAAGAAAGGGACTTTTTATTTTCATATTTATACCCCCACACAGGTTTGTAGCAGGCAGCAAATATTTATTAATTTATCCATTTGTGTTTATTGTTCTCTTACTATTTGTTTACTAATGCTGGGGTGATAGCTTTATTCACTAATTATGAACAGAAATCCAAAATCTACTAACCAAATATTGGCCATATAAGAAGAGAACTATTGAAAGAAGGGTGGAGGAGGAAGCTGCTGTAAGCAAGAAATGGCTTGGTAGATAGTGCAACATGAATAACTCACTTCATAAGGAGGCAGAGTTGTTCTTCCTGAAACCCCATAAATTTGTATGAGAATGTCCTTTTTCTATCATGAATGAACCAATGCCATAAGTCAAAAACTGAATATGTGTAAGAGGTATATGTACAAGTCTGTATACAAGTGAGTGTATATTGTGTGTTTACTTATTTATATTTACATATATTGCAGCTGCATGGTTCTTGGCTCCCAGAGAAAGTGGCAGGTAGTCAGAAAATTGAGGAGTCTGTGACTTTTCCTGGAAGATTAAGGGGTGGAGTAGGGCACAGCTGTCCCACACATTGTCATTCATCACTATTTAGGTAAACTGCCCTGAATTTATAATGTATTCACTAGGACATTTTCCATACATTCCTATTATACAATTCTCCTTTATGTTGCTCTAATTCCACAAGTAGCTTATTGAAGAGAGAAAAATAAATCCTAAGATGTGCTATTTGTAAATGTTGCATTTACAGTTATGAATAAAAATATTGTTTCACTGTCTAGATGTGAGTCATCCTTTTTGTTTGTTTGTTTTGGTAGCCTTTAGAAAATCAAAATTCTCTAGTAGCTTCCTCTGGCAAAAACAGGAGAGCTCTACAGATTTTAGTCTAGCAGCCTGCCATCAGTCACAGAGCTGGAAAGGCCCTCTAGCACAGAAGACTGTCTGAGTGACGCAGAAGCGTCCTTTTCAAGGGTCTTGGAACATGCAATCACTTGGCTGCCATCAAATGTTTCTAGAGGAAAGGAATCCTCAAGTCCAATAGACCAGAGGGTCTTCTGGCTCTGCCAAGAGGAGTGACAGAGGCCATAAAACTGTCTGCTCTCCTCCTCTGCTAAATGTCTTGCCAGAAATCACACAGACTCAGAGCTGTTGAAAATACGGCTGCTTTATTTCAAACTGCAGCATTCAAGGGATGATGCTTCCTACTCTCTCACTCCATCTGCTGGAGCTTACTCAAAATACTGATCTGGTTAACACTCAGCTAGAAAATTGCATTCCAGAGTATCTTCCACTCCCATATTTTTTCCCCTTGAGAATAAAATCCTCAGGGAGTCTGACTCTCAGCAATTTGAATTTGTTTGCAAAATATTTTAAAGGAAAAAGAAAGTAATGGAGAGGCAAAAGGAAGCCAAGTTCATTCTAAACACCATATACTTTTTGAACTTCTTTTCCAGAATAGCCTTTTTCTTTTTCTTTTTTCTTTTCTTAGAACATTCCACCTTTTCTATTTTGACTTGCCAATTTATGGTAATTATATCAGTCTCTTGCAGTAGAGGAATGGATCCTCTATTTGAAGTCAGATGACAAAAATTCAGTGCTTTCCTGTAAACCTTAATATCACACTTTTGCCAGGATTCTCAACATTCAACGTGTTGGGAACAGATGCTCTTAAGGAGTTTTCATTAAAAATTCTGCTGTGATAAAAGACGTACTCCAAAATACAGTTGGCCCTGGGATAGGTATAGCAGATTTTCATTTAAAAAAAGTCTTCCTGTTTTAACCATGGGTTTTTAATCCTGTCAAGTTAAAAGAAAGAACACTATCGAATATAATTACTTCCTAACATTCCTCTAAACACCCCTTCTATTGAATGTTGCTGAATTGATGTTCATTTCCATATTTTACTTGTGAAAATCAGAAATCCAAACATGGTGGTACATTCAGTCTGCCTTTTATATCAGCAAGTTCCAGAACTGTTGAAAAAAAATGCATCTGTACTGAACATGTATAGACTAGTATCTTATAATTTCTTGAACAGTATAGTATAACAACTATTTACATAGCATTTGCATTTCATTTGGTATTTAACTAATCAAATGATTATTCAAAGTATATGGGAAGATGTGCATAGGTTATATGCAAACTCACCATTTTATAAGGGACTTGAGCATCTGTGGTGTAGGTACCTGCAGCAAAACACAGGGGAATCGGGAACAAATTTCTCCCAAGTGCCAGGGGAAGGCTGCAACTATGGACCCTGGTTCTGGCCCTTACCACTCTTCTGTTTGCCTCTTAAATCTGTCTTTGATGCTCCTATATTTTTAATAGACTATATTTCAAAGTAGCTTTGGGTTTTCAGAAAAATTGAACAAAAAACACAGGAAGTTCCCATATACTTGTAATACAACTGATAAACTAATTTTGCTACTATATTATTAGCTACCATACTTTAAAGTTCATAGTTGACATTTGGGTCCACTATGTGTTGTTTAGATTTGTAGATTTTGACAAACACATAACAGCATTTATCCATCATTACTATGTCATACAGAATAGTTTCCCCCACTAAAAGGCACTCTGTTCCATTTACTCTTTCTCCACCACCACTCACCAGTAATACCTGCACTCTTTACTGTTCTGTACTTTTGCCTTTTCCACAAAAGTTATTTAATTAAAATCATATAATATATAGGCCTTTCAGGTTGACTTTTTTTCACTTAGTGCATGAAAGGTACAACTGTCCTTTTGTGACTGAACATCTCATTTCTTTTTATTTTTGAATAAATATACCATTCTATGGATGCACTACAGTATGTTCATCTACCCACCATTGAGTTGCTTCCAGGTGTTGGTGACTGCAAATACAGCTACTACAAACATGCATGAGCATAATTTTGCATGGTCATGAGTTTTCACTCATACCGGTAAATACCTAAAAGAAGGATGGCTGGATAGTGTGGTAAGACTGTCCAGCTTTTTAAGAAACTTCCCTACTTTCTTCCAAAGTGGCTGTGCTACCAACAGTGAATGAGAGCTTCTTTTGCTTTGTATCCTCCTCGTCATTTGATATCGTTAATGTCTTAGATTTTGTCCATCCTAATAAATGCACAGAACCTATTTTCACTCCCTCTTCTTGTGTCTCTCAGAGCTTTATTATGATCTCTCTGTCATTGACTGACCTTAGAGCAGGAGCATCCCAGTAAAAGCATCTGCTTTTCTTCATATCTGCATCTCTAGGCACTATAGGCCTGGCATTAGAAGTCCCTAGAATGTGATCTCCTGACTTCAACTGTCCTGCCTTAGAACCAGTCTCTGTCCAGCTCCATCATTCTGAACACTTCATTTCATGCTAGTGTGACCTTGGGTATGTCACATGATAACTCTAAATATTTACTTACTCATCTAAAAACAGAATTTACAATAATCTCTCTGACAGCCTTAAAAGTTTGGTAAAGAAGAAATAAATAATATGAATATACTTTATTTAATTTATAAATGTAGTATAAATACTTTATATATACACTATGTAAATATCCTTCTCTCTGTCCTAAAATACTTCTCCATGTATTGACTCTTCTCTATTCAATGAATCTTGGCAATATCAGTGAAACTTACTTCAAAATTTTCAGAACATTACACATACATGTAAACACACACACACACACACACACATACACCCTCTAAATATCTTAATTGAATATAAGCCAAGTGATAGCAAGATTTGAATTTTTTTGCACTTGAATGACAATGCACACTGAATGTACCATCTTGAATATAATATTCATTTAAAATTAATTCTCTGTTTAAAAGATTCAAGTGTATAGTCTATTTTTCAGTTATTTTGTACAAACTATTTTACAAATATCCAATTATAATTGAAGGAGCTGCTGTTGGCAATTGGGATTGGGGAGCATGGGAATGATAGTGAGGGGTTAACAACAATACTAAATATTGCTGATGTGACAGAGGAAGTAAGTGAAACTATCCTTCCTGCATTCCAGAACTGGTACAATATTGTCCAACGCCATTACATTTCTTCCTCTTGTTGGTCTTTAAGACTGCTCACCTTGTATTTGGTATTGTAAAAATTTTAATGCATATTAGGTTGGAGTAATTATTATCCTAACCTTTCAGATCCATTGGGAATCTTATATCTGTTTCTTTCATTAGTTCAGATAGTTCTATCTATATTTTATCCAACATGTTTTCATGTATTACCTTTCCTCTATTCATTTCATCTTCTATAACACCAAGGAAACATACTTTACAATTTACAACTTAATCTTCCTCGTCTCTTTACCCATCCTACATATTTTTTCATCTTTAGATTTCTCTATACCAACTTCTAGATAACTCCTTCAGACTAGTCTTTAAGCTCCTCTTTTCTTTTCAGTTTTATTTTCTTTGAAAATTATCCACTGAGGTAATAGTTTTAGTTATTCCATTTTTATTTCTAGAATCCCTCTGTTTTTTTAAATTTTTGATAATTTTTTACACTTCATATATAGATATTTTCAAGTCACACTCATTCTTTAAACACATTAAATGCATTTTATACTATCTCTGCAAAATCCAATGTCTATAGTCTGTGGACATATTTTCATTATCTACTCTTTCTGCTGATTCTGGCTTACATTGCCTCTACTCCTTTTTTTTTTTAAATTTATTTATTTATTTATTTATTTATTTTAATATTTTATTGTGGGTTGTTCAAAACATTACAAATTTCTTGACATATCATATTCCACACTTTGATTCAAGTGGGTTATGAACTCCCACCTTCACCCCATACACAGATTGCAGAATCACATCAGTTACACATCCATTGATTTACAAATTGCCATACTAGTGTCTGTTGTGCTCCGCTGCCTTTCCCATCCTCCACCCTCCCCCCTCCCCACCTCTCCCCTCCCCTCCCCTCCTCTCTCTCTACCTCCTCCACTGTATAACCCTGAGGGTCTCCTTCCATTACCATGCAATTTCCCTTCTCTCTCCCTTTCCCTCCCACCTCTCATCCCTGTTAAATGTTAATCTTCTTCTCCTGCTCTTCGTCCCTACTCTGTTCTTAGTTACTCTCCTTATATCAAAGAAGACATTTGGCATTTGTTTTTTAGGGATTGGCTAGCTTCACTTAGCATAATCTGCTCTAATGCCATCCATTTCCCTGTAAATTCTATGATTTTGTCATTTTTTAATGCAGAGTAATACTCCATTGTGTATAAATGCCACATTTTTTTTATCCATTCGTCTATTGAAGGGCATCTAGGTTGGTTCCACAGTCTTGCTATTGTGAACTGTGCTGCTATGAACATCGATGTAGCAGTGTCCCTGTAGCATGCTCTTTTTAGGTCTTTAGGGAATAGACCAAGAAGGGGAATAGCTGGGTCAAATGGTGGCTCCATTCCCAGCTTTCCAAGAAATCTCCATACTGCTTTCCAAATTGGCTGCACCAATCTGCAGTCCCACCAGCAATGTACAAGTGTACCCTTTTCCCCACATCCTCGCCAGCACTTGTTGTTGTTTGACTTCCTAATGGCTGCCAATCTTACTGGAGTGAGATGGTATCTTAGGGTGGTTTTGATTTGCATTTCTCTGACAGCTAGAGAAGGCGTGCCTCTACTCCTGAAATGCTTGGTTATTGTTAACTGTGTGTGGCTTATGGTCTTGAAAAAAATAGCCTTATGGATATTCTGTAGGTTAAAATAAAAGTGTCCCTCTAAAGATAGTTACTGTCTTCCTGCATACACCTAGAGGCACTATCACTTTGTGATCATTTTGAAATTTTTTCACAGCCTAGGAATTTTTGGCTTGGTTTTCTCATTTTGCAATTATTAGGTAGTAATAATTGGGGCTACAAATCTGCTTTTCAACTCTAACTATGATTACAATTTGGAGGGGGGCTTTTTCTCTCTATTCAACAGAACTCAGAAAATTTCCCCTATTGTTCAGGGAACAGAGTACAGGGGTACAGAATTTATTCTGATTCACCATTCCTTTAATTTTCCTGTTCTCTGAAATCCTAACTTAATATGGGGGGAAAAGCTCTCATCAGGTTTATTTCTTGGGTGGCTGATAAGTCCTAGGTTTCAAGTTCTATTCCCCTCAAGTTTCGGTTGTCAAAACTGAAGTGGAGACTTTGTCTTTAAGCAAAAACAGCAGTACTCCCTTATCACTTGGGTTCCAGGTGATCTTGGCTTGGTAATTCCTTATTACCTTGTCATCTCTTTGATGATCTTTGAAAGCTACTTAAAAATATTTTATCAGGCATCTATTATTAGTTTTAACAGGAGGATTGGTATGAACAACACAAGTGTTACAGCCCTGGGAATAGAATGAGATGTACAACACTTTACAAATTGCTTAAACTGAGTTTGAATCTAAGTCTGTTGAGAAGTAGAACAAGACACTGAGAAAACAAGCCTAGCCAGAAATTAAATTCATAAACCCACCCCAGGGTCTCAGAAATAATGATATCATTATTCTGTAGCAAGTATATACCGGTGAGACTTTTTACAGTGTGCCTTTTAGGGAAAAAAAAAAAAAAAAAGAAGTTCAGCTGATTTTTTTTTCATCAACCCTGTACTTAAAAAATTTCTGCAATTGTAGGTAGAGAACCAAGGATACCTCTCAAAAAATAATAAAGAATCTTACTCAAAGAACCAACTCAACCTAACTTGTAATGGTAGAAATGAGAATGTAATGGAACAAAGAGAATAAAATCAAAGCATTGCAAACAATCAGAGAAATTGGAGACATTAAAACCAGTCCTGTCGCAATCTGTGTATGGGGTGAAGGTGGGAGTTCATAACCCACTTGAATCAAAGTGTGGAATATGATATGTCAAGAAATTTGTAATGTTATGAACAACCAACAATAAAAAATTAAAAAAAAAAAACAGTCCTGTCAGAAAGTGTTTAAAGTTTTGTGTCTGTAAAGGTTTTACCAATTTATTAATGGATGGTAGACCTGGAATTCCACATCACACTTCACTCTAGACCAGTCATAAGTTAAATTTTATTGTATAATTCTGTGCTAGTTAATTTCAAAGTAAATGGTATATATCACATTTACTTTTGTTTGAATTCAGCCATTTTTGTTTGCCTTTTTTTAAAAAAAACCAGTCCCAAGTTAGCATTCCAAATAAAACAATGTTTCCAGCTAGTGTTTACTAAAGATATAGGGACCAGGAGAGTCTCATTTTTTTTTTTCCGGAATGCAATCAAACCAGACTTATTTCTTGCTGGCTTGGCTATATGTAAATAGTAAGATACAGCTATATGAAGGGGAAAATAGATATGTTATTTATTTGTATGTTTTGTGTTCTGGGAAGAAATGAGAAAAACTGATTCCCTGGCAGAAATATAAGTACTTCAGAAGCTTTCTAATAATTACATGATATATACATTTCTTTAAATTCATTCTGTATTGTTTTAAATCTGTTATATAAATGTTGACCTCTGTAAGACTGCATATGAAATGCTTAATCATAACATTTCAAGGTAAAATGGCTTTTTATGGAAACCTTCATTACCTGAAAGCCTCCATCATCCACTTTCTTGATCAAAATAGGTAGTGACCTGTAAAGTAGCCAAGAAATTTATACTTGGAGTGGCTTTCTGCTGATGGATGAAGGAGCAGGCAAAGATTCTTCCTAGTAAAGTGTGGGTGGGTAATTTTATGTGACAGCCACATTATGAATGAGGCAATATGAGCATGAAACAGTTCACAGCATTCGATTCTACCCAGCTCTGCTGATTAAAAAAGCAAGGTGTGGTTCAAAAATTATCTAAACCGCCAGTAACTTTTGGCTTCTCCTAGCAGTCCGCCTATATGAGAATACACTAGAGGTTCTGGAAAGGAAGCCATGTCATCATTGGCAAGAAGACTTCCAGAATTGGCCCCAGTTGGTTTGACTGAGCTTTCCAGTGCAGCATGAAGTATGGAACTGGTGCATGTAATAGCATGAAGCCCCATATATTAAATTCTGAATATCACTCAGAACGGTTGTAAGCTTTATCAGAAATCCTAGATGCAGGCATCTTTTCAGGATCTCAAGCACTGAAAGGATCCTTTGTAATATTGCTCACTGTAGAACAAACATTGTTGTCATCAGCAGGTTTGGATCTTCTGGGAGTCTGCACTCTGTCAAGGCTCTTGGCAGAGATTCAGGTAGAGAAACATTTACTTTAAAATGATTAATTATTCCCAACTCAATTTTGCCGAGGACCATGCTTTTTGTCCTCTCTTTTGAGTCATTGATCCTGAAACACTTCTGCAACTTGCTCAGCTTTCAAATTAACATGTATACTTTGAAAAATATACATACTTGATTAAATCTTTCTTTTCTCTGGAAGCAGATCACGACAGACTCTGTTGGACAAGCATTGTGTAAATATCTATTTCATTAGTATTATTATTTGAATGGTATAATTTAATTAGTCCACTTCTAAACTACATTTATGGGCCAGCTGGTAAAGCCAATATTCTGAGACATAATCTTGATTTGATAGGGTTTTAATAATTCAGTTACTGTAAAAGTGTATAGCACTACATATTACACAATAATACCATTAAACTTTTTCACAATCAACAATAGAATAATCTAAGACTCAGTTATTTTCTAGTATGTGTAACCTACAACTCAGAATGCAAAATCTAAGATGGTTCTAAATATCAACTATGGTATAATTCATTTATATTACTAATGAAATATACTGAATACTTTTTAAGACAAGTGAAAGATTAAGAAGGAGAAGAAGGTGGTCTGGGGTTATAGTTTAGCTCTAGAGCACTTGTCTAGCACATGTGAGGCACTGGGTTCAAGGTTCTGCCCCACATAAAAATATAAAATAAATGTACTGTGTCCATATACAAATAAAAAAATTGAAAAAAAATGAAGGGAAAGAAGGAGGAAGAGTACTACATGTTTGTGCTTGGGTCTGCTCATGTATGTGTGTCTCCAAAAATAACCAGTTAGTGAAATAATATAATATATTCACATAACTTACTATGCTTTAATTTAAATATAAATTTTGGCTTCAGGTTTTAATGTAGTTTACTTTCGCTTGGAAATGAGTGAAAAACAAAATTAAGTAATAGGAAAGCATGTAGATTTAAATTTTTCTCCCCAGTGTTCATCTTAAGAGAAAGACTGGATGAATTACTCCATGTTCTCCAGAGAAACAGAACCAATGGGATATATTTATTATAAGGAACCAGCTAACATGATTACAAAAGCTGTCAACTCCAAAAGCTGCAGACCTGGTGTTCTCTTTTTGGTCCAAAATCTGGCAGGCTGCTGTTGGACCAGGAAGATCTGATATCCCAGTTCTCATGCTCTCAGTAAGAAGATTTCAGTTTTTCTCAGGAAAGACTTACCTTTTGTTCTATGCAGGTCTTCAGATAACTGGATGAGGCCCACCCACACTATGGAGAACAATCTGTTTTACTCTGTCTACCCCTGTAAATGTGAATCACATCCAAAAACATCTGCATGAAGACACACAGGATAATGCTTGACAAAATATCTGGCCACCTTTTGGCCCAGGCAAGTTGACACATGAAATGAACCACCACACTGTCCAAAGGGAATAATTTACAAGAGATCCAGAAGCTGGCAGAACTTGCTAGGAAAGCCTGGGTAGCATCAGAAGGAAGCCAAGTCTATGCTGGTCAAATTTTTCCAAATGTTTTTAAACACCTCTTTTATCAAACTAGTAACTTGTCCAAATGATAATCACATTTGAAAATTATAAAGACTCTCAATCAATATTGTTTTCCAAATTGTACTTATATTATAAAATATTATTTTTAAATCTCATGACTATTGCTAATAAAAAATTCTTGAAATCTTCCTTTAAATGGAGGTTAGTATTTTTTATAAGTCGACTACTACTGACTTTCTCTTTCAGGATTTGTTGTTTTTACATTTCTTAGGGCATTCAACAAGGATTTATTAAGTAATTACAGGTGCCAAATTTTGATTTATGTGTGGTGCATTGATAGTCAAGAAACATAAGAAAAGTTTCTATTTCAAGAAACATGTAAGGGTATTTGACAATTTGTACCAGGGATCCACCAACTATATTCCCTGAGTTAAATCTAAACCACTATCTTTTTTTTTCTGTGAATAAAGCTCAATAGGCACACAGTCACATTCATTTGTATATATATCGTCTCTGTTTCTACACAATGATAGAATGGTATAGCTGTTTCTGAGTCTACATAGTCCACAAAGCTAGAAATATTTACTATCCAGCCATTTACCAAAGAGTATTCTAACTCCTTACATACTACCACCACTAAATAAGACCTTGTGCATCATAGTGCATGCAACAAATCAATGGGAAAAGTTCATGGGACCAGAAATGGAAGAAAAATTCAAAATTCACTTTATTCAATATAGAGGTTTGAAGATGCATAATAAAGGTTCTCACAGGCTAATCTCTGAAATGTGTGAATATGTTATTTTACATGGCAAAACTTACTTACTAGATGTAATTAAACCAAGGATCTTGAGATTGAGAGAACACAAAATGTAAAATTATCCCATACTCGAGGATGAGGTTAGATGGACCTAAAGTTATCATAATGAATCTTTTGAAAGTTAGATGGGACATCACTACAACATCAAAAGAAGATGTGATGATGAAAGCAGAGGTCAAAAGAGAGAGAAAGATAGGTGTCAACTGGGAGATGCTATCCTTAGGACTTTGAAGATGGAGGAAGGGGCCACAAGCCAAAAGTTCAGGTGACATCTATAAGTTGGAAGGGCAGGAAACAGTTTCCCAAGAGTCTCCAGAGCAATTAGCTCTACCATTAATTTTGAACTTCCTGGGCCCAGAACTGCAAAATAACTAATTTTATATGTTAAGTCACCAAACTTGTGATAATTTGTTATAGCTGCAATAGGAAACAAATATTGCTATTATGTGGTAGAGATTGTCTCTATAGATGTATATCTTGACCTTCCTAATTGTTACATATGGAAATAATGTTAAATAATGTTTAGTGTTAGGCAGATCAGTGTCTCTAGGTCAACTGTCTTACAGATGTTGAATAAAATAACAGTAGATATTCCATTGAGCCATTTGGGGTGCTCAATAAGATACAGTACATGTGAAGCATTCAGTGCAGTGTCTGGCGTGCAGTAAATGCAGATATTATGACCATCAGTAGCCTCAACCTGTCTCATATAAAATCAAATCAAGGCCAATTTTAAGTATAAAATCTTACAGGTTTAAAATATGATCATGGTGCAGTGATTTTTCTCAGATGCTTTCAGAGGGACATCTGGTAATCATGATTCAATTTTCATGGTTTATTTGTTGATGTGATCTATTTAGTTCATGTATTTAATTTAGTTTCTATAACTTTCACACCTTCAACCTTTATTATTTGGGTTACAAATAGCCTCAAAATTAGTCTGCTTAATTCACTTCTATTCACAGTGTAAAGGGATAAAGTTCTTATGAAATACAATGTAAATCTCATGAGCCCTGCACTTAATACTCCATGTTCCTTATAATGGCACAGATAGGTGTTTATGAATAAATAATTAAATAGTCACTAAACATGGAACATGAGATGTCAATTCTCATTCTCTCTTTCTCTCTCTCTCTCTCTCTCTCTCTCTCTCTCTCTCTCTCTCTCCCCCAACTCATACTCATTTGGTTAAAGCATACCTCCAAGAAAGCATTACTTTTCAAAATTATAAGGCTGAAGATGTAATCTCAGTAGTACAATAAAATCCTCCCCAGACGAAGCACTCAATTATCATACCTGCATTCTCCCAGTCTGGGAGACCCCTATTACTCAGTGAATCTGGCTCCATCAGCATTTCTGAGAAGCCATCTTCTTCCTAGCAATTTATTTCTCCTGTTATCTTGTCATTTGGCAAGAAAACATCACTGTTTTGTTTACAAAGTGAAAGTTTAAAGAAAATGACATAAAAACTCTTTAAAGAGAAGGCCATCCTCAAAACCAATATGTCTATTAAAGTGTTGATATCAAATAAGACATTTCCTAGCAAATATGATATTTTGGTAATGTAAAAATAAGCTAGAGTAAGGGAAAGTGCATAGAAAGATTATTATCTTTTTCTTATTAACTGGAGCCTTCTAATGCATTTATGTGTAACATCAATTCAACATTAACTTCATACTAGCCTCCTGATGAAGGTGGAAAATAGGACCAAAATGTACGTTTACAACCTGGCACGTGGCATCCTTTTAAAATCAAGAAGCAATGAAAAAGATCCCAAATAAAAAAACCAGGAAAATGAAACCACATGCAAGCTGCACCTCATCCATGAATGGATGTCATACATCCTTCAATGTTTTTATGCCTGCCTTGATACCAGTTTTATTTAGACTACAGAACCAGCAGGAGGAGGCCACAGCTTTCTCTGCATTGTGGATAGTTATTTGCATATTATAAGTACTCAAGAAAAGTTTCTAAGAGTAATGACTCAGAAAACAAATCACAAGTAATAAATTCTATTGCACTTCACACATATATTACTTCACCACCAACATAGATTATTTTGCAACTTCTCATGTTTACTTATTCAATGCATATTTCTGGGAAAGAGGCAATTCTTCATTACTCTGAAACATTTTGTGCCATCTACTTTGGTACAACTGAATGCCATGTGAGTTTTTTATCTTCATTCTTCTTGATACTTTCTCCAAGGTTAGTACATGTCCATTCCAGCTATGGTCCTACTCTACAATGTTTTCAGAGACTGATTGACATTTGTATTTTGAATCAAATATCATTTCTTTTGGACATATGATATATTCCCAAACTTGTGAATAATCCGATTTTACACACTTCTGTAAAGAAACTCACACATCATTACATGGCTAACAAAGCTTCATGGGAATTGTGGTTTAGTGATCTGTTGTCACTTTCATCAGAATTTTGATATTGATATCATGGATTAGTTTACACATAGGGTTTAATAAAACATTAGTGTCTATAATATAAGAAATTTCTGAGTCAGTTTGAGAACCTTCCATTGTTTATTAATTCAACAGGATTTTTAAACAAAAGCATTATTTTATTACTTAGTTTTGATGAAAAAATAATAATTCACAGGATCTTAAAAGTTACTAAAAATAATCTTGCTTCTCTAGTTTTGTTTTTTAATAGGCTATTTTAGGACAGTTTTAGGTTCACAGAAGAATTGATCAGAAGATATAGACATTTCACATTGACCTCCTGCCCCTACAATGGGTAGCCTCCCCTTTTATCAACATCCTCTACTAGAATGGAGAATTTGCTATAATTGATGAACCTCCATTGACACATCATAATCAACAAAAGTCCATAGTTGACATTAAAGTTCATTCTGAGTGCCATACATTCACTGGATTTGAACAAATGCATGTATCTTCCATCATGGTGTCATATCAGAATAGTTTCACTGATTTAAAATTCTTCTATGCTTAGCTCATTCATCCCACTGGTCTCCTTAATTCCTGGCAACCACTAATCTTTTTACTATTTCCAAAGTTTTTCTTTTCTAGAATATAATATAGTTGAAATCATACAGTATGTAGTCCATTCAGAGTGGCTTTTTTCACTAAAAATGTGCATTTCTTAGTAGTACATGTTTTTTCATAATATGCACTTAGTTTCCTCCATGTCCTTTTATGATTTAACTGCTCATTTCTCTCTAAGGCTGAATAATTCTCATTGTCTAGATGTACCATTTTATTTACCCTTTCACCTATTAAAGGACGCCTGGGTTGCTTCCAAGCTTTGCTAATTATGAATAAAGCTGCTATAAACATCTGTGTGCAGGTTTTCACATAGGCATAAGTTTTTGATTCACTTGGCTAAATACCAAGGAGCACACTTGCTGAACAGTATGGTTATATTCTATTACTTTTATAAGAAACTGCTTTCTAAACTAACTGTACCTTTTTGCATTCTCACTAGCAATGAATTAGAATTTCTCTAAATATTTGCCAGTACTTGATGTTGCCAGTGTTCTGGATTTTGTTAATTCTAACAGGTGTGTAGTGGTATCTTGTTTTTATTTTCACTCCACTAATGACGAATAATTTGGAAGAAGTACCTTTTCATATGTTCATTTGTCATTGCTAGGTCTTCATTTGAAGGATGTCTGTTAGCCTTTGGCCCATTTTTTAATCTAGTTGTTTGTTTTTCTATTGTTGAGTTTTCAAGAGGACTTTGTATATTTTTAGATAATAGTCCTTTATCACATATGTCATTTGCAAAAATTTTCTTCTAGTCTGTTCCTTCACAGAAGTTTTTTAATTTTAATGAAGTCTAGCTTATCAGTTATTTCAAACTGATTTTCAGTTATTGAACCAGTTATATATATCTAGGACAAATGTCCCTCGGCTGTGGTATAAAATTCTTTTTATATATTTCTGGTTTGATTTGATAATGTTTTTTATGGATATTTTCATCTACATTCATAAGAGATGTTGGTTTGTAGTTTTCTTTTTCTTTATAAGTTTTTTCCCATGCCTTTATCTTATTTTGAAGTTGGGGTAATGTTGGTCTCATAGAATAAGTTAGAAAGTATTCTCCATGCATCTATAACCTGAAAGATATTATAGAGAATTGATATATTAAATTTTCCTTAAGTATTTGGTAGAATTTTTTTTTTTTTTTTTTGGTACTAGGGATTGAACTAAGGGGTTCTGGAACACTGAGCCACATCCCCAGATCTATTTTGTATTTTTATTTAGAGACAGAGTCTCACTGAGTTGCTTAGTTCCTTGCAGTTGCTAAGGATGGCTTTGAACTTGTGATCCTCCTGTCTCATTCTCCCATGTTGCTGGTATTAAAGGTATGCACCACCACACCTGGCAACATCTTACATTCCTTTTTTAAATTATTTATTTTAATTAGGTATATATGACAGCAGAAAGCATTTTCATTCTAGCACACACTTTGCAATATGATGTTGTGCCTCACCAGAGGCCCAGAGAAAAAAAGCCAAGTGACCAGACACTGATATCTCTGAAACCATGAGCCAAAATAAGTCTTTCCTCATTTAAGTTGTTTTTCTCAGACATTTTGCAACAGCCATGAAAACCTGATGAGCATGGATGTAATCCTTGACTTTGCTCCTCTGCAGGTAAGCATTTCCCTCCCCTTTTGGCTTCTTTCAGGATTTTCTCTGTTTTTGATTTTCTGTAGTCTGCAGTTTACAAATTATATGCTTAGGTGTAATTTGTCTGACACTTATCCTACTTAGTGGCTCTCTCAGTTTCTTGAATCTGTGGTTTAATTTGTTTACAATAATTTGGGGAAATTCTCAGGTATTATTATGTCAAATCATTTTCTTTTCTCTTTTTCTTCTCTGCTTACTTTCCCCATTATTCGTATGTCACACTTTTTGCAGCAGATCCACAGTTATAGGGTTGTCTGTTCTGTTGTGTATGCCACCAAACACGCACTAGTTATTCTTTTGGATTTTCAATTTTGAGGTTTCTATAGAAATAGCCTCAAGCTCAGAGGTTCTTTCTTCAGTTATGTCCAAGCTACTAATAAGTACATCAACAACATTCTTCAAGCTGGGCATAGTAGTGCATACCTACGATCTCAGACACTCAGGAGGCAGATGCAGGAGGATCATAAGTATGAAGCTGGCTTTGGCAACTTGGCAAGACCATGTCTCAAAACAAAAAAATAAAAAGGACTAGGGCTGTAGCTCAGTGGTAAAGTGCCTTTGGGTTCAATCCTCAATACAAAAAAAAAAAAAAAATGTAGTATTCATTTTTTATCTCTGCTACTATGTTTGGTATCCAGCATATCTTTTTGGTTGTTCCTTATTCTTTTTATTTCCTCTTTTTTATGAGTTATGTATTTTTATTGCATGTTGTCTACTTTATAGATTAGCGTATTTAGCATATGAATCAGTTGTTGTTTTTTTTTTTAAATTCTCAATTTGATAGTTCCAACATCACTGTCTGCTTTGTTTTCTCAAACTATGTTGGGGGTTTTGTCTTTGTTTTTCTTTTGCCTTTAATGTGTCTTATAAATTTTTCTTTATAGACAGGTAAAAGGAACTGCTGTAAATAAACCTTTAGTAATGTTGTCTTAAGGTAAAGCAGGAGGGGCGGTGTTCTCTACTCCTAGGGTTAGGTCTAGGTCTTTAGGTGAGTCTGTACCTTTGGATTGTAAATTTGGTACAGGCTTCTCCATCTTCCCTACTTCTTAGGTGAAAGGAGATAGTTCCAGTGGGTGGAATTGGGTATTCTCCTTCCTCCCATGCCAGTAAAGTTCTGACAAAATCCCACCAAGGCAGACACTGATTAAATAGTTTATCCTAAGGGCATACTTTGTTAAGAACAACAAAATGCTCTGAATATTTCAAAAGTTTCCTTCCCAATTTCTCTCGTGAAGCTTGAGGAAATTTTTCTCAGGTATTTATTACAAGTACCTGAAACACACACAAGTTTGGATCTCTTCCATCCCACTGGGTGCCCTGGAGTTTTTAAACCACAGAGTCATCCAGTTTAAGTCTCCAACAAGGCGTCAATAACATCTCACATTTCTTTTCTCCAACCCTGGTACCCACAAATTGCTATTAATGGATTTCTACACTCGTAAGTTGTGTTTCTCTATATTCACTTACTGGTCATTCCAATTTGGGGACAGTGTTTTGTTCTGTTATTTTGCGTCTCTTTAAGAATATAAGATTCCTTTGAAAACTTGGAATGGAACCACCTTTTGACCCAGCTACCCCACTCCTCAGTCTATACACAAAGGACTTAAAATCAGCACACTATAGTAATACAGCCACATCATGTTTATAGCAGCTCAATTCACAATAGCTAAACTGTGGAAGCAATGTAAATGCCCTTCAATAGATGAATGGATAAAGAAACTGTGGTATGGGGCTAGGGTTGTGGCTCAGCAGTAAAGCACTTGCCTCGCACAGGTGAGGCACCAGGTTTGATCCTCAGCACCATATAAAAAATAAATAAACAAAATAAAGGTATTGTGTCCATCTACAACAAAAAAATATTTAAAAAAGAAACTGTGGTATATATACACAATGGAATATTACTTCATATTAAAAGAAAATAAAATTATGGCATTTGCAGGTAAATGGATGGAGTTGGAAATATCATGCTAAGTGAAGTAAGCCAACCCAAAAAAACCAAAGGCCAAATGTTCTCTCTGATAAGTAGATGCTGATCCATAATGGGGGACACATGGGAAAAATGGAGGAACTTTGATAGGGCAAAGGGACAGAGGGGTGGGGAGGGGGCACAGAGGTAGGAAAGGTAGAATGAGATGGACATTCTTACTCTAGGTACATGTATGACTGCACATGTGGTGCAACGCTATATCATGTAAAACCATAGAAATGTAAAGTTGTGCTGCAATTATGTACAATGAATCAAAATGCATTCTGCTGTCATATATAACTAATTAAAATAAATAATTTTTAAAAAGGAATGTAAGAAGTTGCCAGGTGTGGTGGTACACACCTTTAATGCCAACAGCATGGGAGAACGAGACAGGAGGATCACAAGTTCAAAGCCAGCCTTAGCAACTTCAAGGTGCTAAGCAACTCAGTGAGACCCTGTCTCTAAATAAAAATACAAAATAGGTCTGGGGATGTGGCTCAGTGTTCCAGTACCCCTGAGTTCAATCCCTAGTACAAAAAAAAAAAAAAAAAAAGATTATAAGAAGTTGGCAGGGTTTTTTTTTTGTTGTTGTTGTTGTTGTTTGCATTTGTTGTTAATGTTTTTAGTTTTTTCAGCTCTTTACTTACTAAGAAGGCAGAAGGGTAACTTTGAAGCTTGTTAGAATAGAGTGAAACTGCATTGTTGGTGTCTGCTTCTGTAGTATTGCACCAGACTCCAGCCACCAACCAGAGACTTTTTTTCCAGGTTTTTGTCTGACAAATTCAAAGAAAGAAATCCATGGATAAGGAAAAGTAAGTGTAAAAGAGTAGTGTCCATTCAAGTGAGAAGAAAAGAGACAGAGTTCTCACAGAGCAAGAGGGGACCCAATAGGGTTGCCACTTATGTGTACTAGTCTAAGGGCTTATATAGCTACTTATACACTTATATAACATGATCCATATCTGTGCTAATCGAGTAATGGAAAATTGTCAAGGCTTCTGGTCAAAACCTATGTTAAACAGGTATTGGAAAAGCGTTCAGGCTACTGGTTCAGCCTGAAACATTAGGATTGGTTAGCCCTTCAGTCTATAGTCTTCACACAAGTCTCTTTTGGCCAACTCCCTTTTCCCACCATCCAAGGACAAAGGATTTGATTAGAAGTTTAGACTAATAACAGGCCATACTGTAAGTTTGTAGTTCCTCTTTAGATTTTTTACTATTATATTTCTCTTTTAAAATCCAGAATATGTTAAGTTAATGAATGAATAGGCATTTGGATAAATAATTTTTGAGAATAACATTAAAAACATATTGTGCTAGAATAGGTGTGTACCTTCCTAGTGGTACTTCTCTTTTAAAAAGGTCAGAGATCAAAAACATGTAAATATTTTGTGTGAAGCAAACTGGACTATGTGTTCGTTGAGACCTGTACTCACGTCCATGAATAAAAAAAATACAGATTTACTTTTTATAAAGAATTTAAAAACCATTTACCAGAATTAATTTATTTAAAAGATATACTACATGAGTGGCAGAACAATTTATACAGATATTAAATTATAGTTTGTTTTCTGTTCCTATATGTATGCCTACTTCCACTTCCTTACCAACTAAAAATTATTTGCTGAATAAGACTTAGTATCTAACTAGTGGAGACATGACAGTCAGCAAACAGACCAAAGTCCATACCCCTTGGGCTTGCATAAAAATCCCTACTCACAAGAATGTGCAAGAAAACCTTTGTATTTTCTTAACTATGATTCTAATGCAATAGGGGACAAAAATAAAGTTCGCCAAGATCCAGTCTCTTTCCTAGATGTGGCTTTGGGCATGACTTCTGCATCACTGGTGACCAAAGTGAAGAAAGAAGCAGAGGGGGCAATTTTTGCCTGCTATAAACTGAGAAAGAGGAAATTCTTGAGAAGAATGGGTATCATGAGCAGCAGTAAGACTTAATTTCCCACCCAATGGGACCTGGAAGCACTTTGCATTGTCTTTAGGTAAGTACAGAAGCTATAATTTCCTATACCAGGAGTTGCAGAATAAAATCCGTACCTACTAACCATGTTTAATTGTAGAATTTTTAGAAAAAAAAGTTACAGCATAATTTTAGAAAACATAAAAAATTAAAATAAGTCATTTTTGTGGTACCATTATTCCAGGACAACACTGTTATATGGTGAATACTTTGATTGATATGACCTTTTTCTTAGCAACATGTATGGTTTTGCTTTTGTTTTTTTACAAACCACAGATAATATTTATTCACTTGCATTTCAAAGGCTATCTAAAAATTCAGAGAATAGGTGTATACCTTCCTAGTGGTACATCTCTTTAGAAAACTTTGGAAATATATGAAAGTATAATCATAAATATTTCTTTAGTTATAATTGTGGTCTTACTGGCAGTAAAAGACTCTTTAGTATATGTATTTAAATTGCTAATACAAAAATAAAAAGTTCCAAAATTCATTTTTCATAAGGCAACTAACAATAAGGAAATCCACTCATAATTTGGTTGCCTTTTGGTTCTAAAATCAGAGTATAAAGTGTAAAATCGTATGTATAAAAGAACCCTTAAAAGTTCTTTTAAGAGGCACCAAGAGGAGACCCACTTTTAGTAAGATCTTCCAGCCTGTTTTAGACCAACATTAGTGAAAACTGTGGTTTCTTTTGGTACAGCACAGTTGAGGCAATTGGGTTGCTTCTTGATACCACACTGCAAGAGAGCTATGTATCCTGACTGAAAAGAACCTCACAGTTCTGTGAAATTCTTATCCCATGAGAAGCACATGGGGACTGATGCCCAGGGAAGAAATAATAGATTTAGGTGTCCTTTTAGTATTGCTTGAGACACAGGGGAAGGGAAGGCTTCATGAAGGAGACAGCTTTAATCCGTTTTCTGAAAGTTATGTAAGATAAATGGGAAGATGATGTAGGAGATAAGCCCAAGTGTGAAGCTGGAGGTCTGGCATAAGGATGTGATAGAATATCCAAGGTATCAGGTTGACAATTTAAGGGAAGCTTCCAAGGAAACATAGAAAAGAAAAAGTTGGCTACGATCTACATACTGTGGGGTCGGGCTCCAAATTCCTCAATAGAACACCCACAGCACAAAAGTTAATAACTAGAATCAACAAATGGGACTTACTCAAACTAAAAAGTTTTTTCTCAGCTAAAGAAACAATAAGAGAGGTAAATAGAGAGCCTACATCCTGGGAACAAATCTTTACTCCTCACACTTCAGATAGAGCCCTAATATCCAGAGTATACNAAAGATGATATATCAAGAACTATGTAATGTTTTGAACAACCAACAATAAAAAAAAATAAAAATAAAAAAAAGAAATATTCAAATTAAAAAAAAAAGAATGGAGTGAGGGTTCATCTTGATTAGCATGAGAATGATAAGTTTAAGTCAAACCTTGATGGTACTCAAGATGCCATGGAGAAAGACTACCAGGATCATTCAGTTGATGAACGTTGAGGCTCTGATTGCCTGGCAACAGCTGCCATAAACCAAGTCCTCCCACAGAACTGCACCTGAGCTCAGCTTCCTGGCGGCCTAAGTGCACTCCCTTGCCCAAAGACCTGGTGATTTCAGACAACTCTCTGGAGAGCTGGCAAATACACTTATTAAAACTTGACTCTTATCTCTTCCAATATTGTCCTCCCACATGTACATGAGAATGTTGCCTGGCAGATGGACAGTACTCACGGAAGACAAACCCACGGTTGTCCAGAGCACCCCATCTTCAAAGAATGCCTCAAGGGGAAATAAGACTTCAGGGGATCATTCTCTTCTCTTGCTAAACTTAGCTGTTTCCCTGCTAATACCTAATCTCTACTCAGACTACCACATCATGGAGTTCTCCCTAACCCCCTTCTCTGTGGTTGATGGCAAGTTTAAGTCACTACAAATTCACTGTAGGGATTTTGAGCAGTGAAATTTAATTCCAGAGGCAGGCACTATTTGGAAATAAGTGCACTGAGAAAAAATCAGCTAGAGTCAAGGAGATAAGTCAGGAGTTTAAATATTATTAAAATTCCTAAACTTTGAAAATGGTATGATATTACCACTCCTAACTGTGGCCCAAAATAAAATCAATACTTAACTATTAATGATAAAGCATGTGTAGTTACACTTTAATACATTTTTTTCAAAGATTTTGGAGAGAAAAATCATGGAAAGGCTCATTAAATTTGAACTATGTCCATCTTTACGATATCCTTGTTTTGCAGTACCCTAAGGAGATGCTTGAATGCTCATCGGGTAGTACAGCATAGGTTTGGGGCTAGTGCTTTCTAGATGAAAAGCAATAGGAATGTTAAATGTTGAACTGGCAGTGAGCATAGAACAGAAAAGAGAACTAAAGGGAATAGGAGTGAAATTGCCCTCAGAAGAGAACTGATTGGAAAAGTTGGAGGGCAAGGGACAGAATTAATCATGACTCTGGTTTTGGAAGTTTTTATAACAGCATTCTAATGACATTATCCAAGAAGCAATGAGGAGGAGGAGGAAAAGAGGGCAGAGGTGGAAGAAGAGGAGTAGAAACAGAAGGAAAAGGAAAACAATAATATTATTATTATAGTTAACATTTATTGAGTACTTACAAGGTGCCAAGAACACTTCTAAGCACTTTATTTGCATTGCTTCAAATATCTTGGCATGTGATTACTCACAGGAGGACTAAACTGCTTTACATGAACATATTTATGGCTGAACATATGTTCTTTGCATTTCACTCGAACATATATGGAATTCTCACAGAAATGTATGGCTATATTTCTCTCATATACATAGTGACATTTAAATGCTTTAGGAGCCCGAGTTGATTGCCCTGGCCACATGAAATATAACTCATCCCTGAGCAGTTCATATTATATGAGTTAAAATGAAAGATTCTGTAAATCACTGCTATGACCAGAAGCAATCTGTCTTCAATTTCTGGCTTCAAAGGACCAAATATTAGGTGATATCTCTGGGAAATGAATGAGTTCATCTCTGTTTGGGCTGGACTTCGTGGGTCACTGTCTCTGAGTAGTTTACTCCCAAGATTTTTATCAGTTGACCCAGATGAAACGATTCACTATAAAGAACTTGCTGTGGTTTTTGATCATTTCCTAGTATTTCCCCCACTCCCACCTTTTTCTTATTTAGCAATCACTTACTTGGCTTTTGCTCCTAAGTGTGAAAAGCATCAGGCAATTAACATATCCAAAACAAAACCACTATCTTTAACCCCCTTGAAGACACTGTTCTGTGGTAACACAAAAGAGCAATCCTTTCTCTCTGTCTCTACCACACAAAGCAGAAAGTGTTAAGATACACATTCTCCTACTAAGTATTAGTCATTTATTTCTGAAAATCTGATTTTTTAGTTGAGGAACTCTAATCAGGAGCTTACTCTGCATTATTTTTTATGAGAAAATTATAAGACATCACATGTGAACTCTAAACACCAAATCAATTTCATAAGCAAAGTGCATTCATTCACAAAGCACCCACCTATACACAACTAAAAAACTGACATGTAATGGTGGAAACTATTAAAGCAGTCCTACAAGTCTCCAATAACATGATTTTTAACATGCTTTTAAGAAGCATGTGCAGAATCATATGATACAACATGAAAAACTCACAATAACAAAATAAATTGACTGAAAAATTCAGCAATGTTCCCAGCAAAAATTTCACTCGAACATATATGGAATTCTCAATGAGATAATTCAGGAGTTTAAATACTATTAAAAGTCCTAAACTTTGAAAATGGTGTGGTATTTTTAATGTATGGCTATTTCTCCTTTTTTTTAAACTGAGACCAAGTAATTGCACATATTTATGAGGAACTGTATGGCATTAAAATACTTGTAAACAATGCTTAAAGATTGTTTCAGGGTAATTGGTAAATTCATCACGAGATAGAATATATATATATATATATATATATATATATATATATATATATATATA
>NW_025999949.1:14577231-14598749 GCF_001458135.2 Marmota marmota marmota
AATATATATATATATATATATATATATATATATATATATATATATATATATAAGATTTTGAGTATTTGTATTAGGAACACTCAAAATCTTCTAGCTATATTGAATTATCAATTAGTTGTTGTCAATCATAGCTATCCTACTGTGCTATGGAATATGAGGAGTTATCCCTCTTAGCCAACTCCACCCTGTACTCATTAACCATCCTCTCTCCATCCCTTCTACACTACACTCACTTTCCAGGCTCTAGTAACCACTACCCTATTATGTGTTTCTTTTTTTTTAATTGTCAATGGACATTTACTTTATTTACATATATGTGGTGCTGAGAATCAAACCCAGTGCCTCACACATTAGGCAAGCACTCTGCTGCTGAGCCACAACCCTAGCCCTATTATCTATTTATTTTAGATTAACTTTAATTTTCATACACAATGGAGAACTTGCAATATTTGTCTCTGTTTAGTTCATAATGTCCTCCAGTTCTATCCATGTTACTGCAAATAGCAGAATTTTATTTTTATGATTGAATAATATTCCACTGTATATATATATTTTTTTTCATTATTTTACCAAAGGAAACTTAGATAAATTGTATATCTTAGCTGTTGTGAATGGTGCTGCATAAAACATGCAAGTGCATATGTCTCTTCAACATACTTATTTCAATTGCCTTGGATGAATCCACACTAGTAGTGTTGCTAGATCAAATAGTAGTTCTATTTCTATATTTTGAGAAATTTTCATAGTGTTTTCCATAATGGCTCCATTAAACTTACATTATTGCAGACCAATACCCCCAATGAACATAAACACAAAATTCTCAACATAATACTAACAAGTCAAATACAACAGCACATAAAAATAATTATACACCATGATCAAGTAGAATTTATCCCAGAGATGCAAGCATGTTTTAATGTACACAAACTGATAAATTTTATACATCTTATCAACAAAATGAAGAATAACAACCATGTGGATCATCTCAATAGATATAGAAAAGAATTCAAAATTCCTTTGTGATAAGACAATTATTTATAATGGCATTGCTCACAGAGTTCAAAGAAAATCACTTTGTGTCTCTAGTTACAGAAGTCTAGGGTGCTAACTAAGTGAGTAGGGAAGAGACAATTTGGGTGCACCAGTCATTTACTGCTGCTTACCAAACTTAATGGTTTAAAATACCCATTTATAATAGTCTTATCTGATCCAAATTCCCCTAATATAAATTTAGTCTGCAAGTTTTGAAGATCTTTTCGTTTCCTATTTGCATTTTTAAAATAAAAAAAGGGCCCTGCTTCAACCCTACTTGTCTACCAACATGCTCCTTGCTTATACTGATGGAGTCTTTCAAGAAAGCAGTTCCACGTCTTCACTAATAACTGGTATTCTCAAGGCCAACTGTTAAAAGACTATATGGACTGGTGTTGAGGAACCCTTGCAGGAGAGCTACAGTCATCCCTCAGATGTGCTTCACCAGGACCCTGCCAATCTCAAGAAACACAAACCCTCATCCCCTCTCCACTCACAATGGAAACTCTCCAAGTCTCTCTTAGGCCTCACTCTTTCCACCTCCTACCAAGTCAATAGCCCCTTCCTCCTCCTTTTACCTGGAACAAAACCGCATTATTTTTATCTCTATATGCATTGAAAAATATACTACTTGTTCCTCATGTCTATAGCTCAGAGTGACATCAAGAAGGGTTAATTTTCTTGTTGTTGTTTGATTCCTCTAACTCACTTTGTTTAAGTGGTCTACCATTTAATCTCTTGTCTACATTAAGAATGGTCATGTTTTCATTGCACAAATAATGCCATCCTCTTACCTTAAAACCTCCTGTGACTTTCAGTTATCAAGATGACACTACTGAACAGGACACATCAGAGCCTGGAGGGTTGGTCTCTAAATTCCACCTTCCCCTTGCTCTCTAGTTCCACCCACACTGGATAGCTTCCTGATCCAGGCAAAAAAGTTTGAAACACTATGGTCTTTCCTTCTCTCTCCACCTCCACTATAAACTTCCCAGCCAATAACCCAATTTTCCTGCTTAGTGCCCACTCTTCCTTCAGATCTCAGCTTAAATGATGTTTTTTAAAGGAAAATTCCCCACTATACTATCTCCCAGGTTTTAAATCACTTTATTAAACACTATTCCCCCTACCTGTAATTTTTCTTCTTAACACTGAAAATATCTTTGGTTATACTTTCATTTGTATCTATTGTTCCAATTAAACTATAAACTCTGAGAATTAGGAATCATATCTGTTAATCTTCATTATTTTTTTAATATCCACTGTATGTATGACATTTGTTTGTCTTAACTGATAATAATGAGCTAGTAGTGTGTACCATCACAGTTTACAGAGTATTCCTTAAACCTGCAGAGTTTCAAGCTGATTTTGAATTTCATATTTTTCTCTTCTGGTCTGCAACCTCACTTATTTCAAGGCCCCAATAACAATTCCTGTTATTTTCCTGACTTAGCACCCAATGTAGGGTTTACAAAACTTTTATTCCTTACCCCTTCAAATAGCTATGTAACACATTATTGTGTTACTCCAGATTGAGCATTTTGTAGCCATCGTGTCTCTCCTGATCTGTCTGAAGGGAAAAAAAATGTTATTTTCTGCTCCAGTGATGTACTCTCTCCATCTAAGTCTGAAAGGGGTTTTAAAGGCCCTCTGGTGGGAAGAATCTTTTCCTTCCTGTAGACTAAAACTAAGCACAGAGCCTCCATTTGGGCAACAACCATGACAGTTACTGCATAGCATCATTAAAACTTCCCAAGGCAACAGTAGCTGGGAGCATTGCTGTTTAATCACTTTATACCCAATAAAGTATGGGTTACACAATATTTTTGTAATGTCATGGTAACCTAATGAGTCATCTTCCATTACAGGCCAGAATACTTGTGTCCATGATCAGGGCACATTTTCATCAAAGCAGGGAGGATGGAGGCATACTGACAGAATCTTACCAACTCTCATTTTTTCGTGGCTTCATGATAACTACCCCCAACCTGTGCCCAAGTTCCTGTAGAAACAGCATTACTCCTTGCAACACACTTTCAGTCTATGTTCCGATTTTAACATTTTGCAATTATTTGAAATTGGTAACATTTAAGAAGACTGGGCTTCCCATGACATCCTTGAGAGATCTTCATCTTATCAAAAAATATGTCCAATCCAGCTGAAGAAATTAAGGCTTCTTCTGAGTTTTCCTTATCCTTTCCTTGACATGGGTACTCTGTTGACTTCCTAATCTTTTGTCAGTAAGTTCTTCTTCTGAAACTTGGTACTTTCCACAATTTTTTATTTCTATTCCCTATTTTACTGACAGCACTAAAAGCACCAGCTTTACTACATTATTCACCACATCTGTTAAGAATAGATTTGTGTTTTGAATGTACTAATCACTTCCGTCTGTCAATTTGTTCTTTACCATGTATTAAAAACAGGAGTTATTGTCTGACTCTTTGTTAGAAATACAAAAAAATATTAATTTTTAAAAGTTAAAATTGAGTTACGAATACAGCAAATGCTATGAAGCAAGAAGGTCCATAATTTAGCACTTAATTCTGTAGAATTGTGAACACCAGAGAAGTTAAAAAAAATGAGATTTGAAAAAAATGGAGATTTAAAGGAGGAGTAAATAAGCCTAAAAAAATGAATAAAGAGTATAAGATTTACCTAAGGAATGAAAAGAGGAGCAAAGAGCATCTCAGCTAAAATAAACTTGTGATCACAAGTTCAGAGGTTCAAATAGAAAATGTAATCATGGGACAATGAGGTGGGATAAGTAGGACAAAGGATGATCACTGTTGGGATTGAATTACAAATACAGCAAATGGCTAGGTTTTACTAAAAAGCAGAACATTAAATACAAAATCCACTAGTATTTTCTGTATTAGCTTAGGAAGAGAATGGACGGTGAAACCAATCCAGAAAGATGTTTTAATATTATAGATCCACTACTTCTTGGCCATGAAATCTTAGGTAATTGTGTAAGTGATAAAAGCATCCATTTTCTTATTTTTTAAGGGAGGAGAGAAGACTGGTGAGTTTATTTTGATTATTTTACAAGACAATACATGTAAAAGATATAGTATTCGTTATCTATTAGCCACTTTGATTATAACCCAATGATAATTCCCAGGATCCAGAAGAGTGTCTGCCATATATTAAGTACCTAATACATTGTTTTCCTTTATTGATTTTTAATGTGGTACTGAGGATTGAACCCAGCGCCTTATATGTGCTAGGCAAGCACTCCACCACTGAGCCACAACCCCAGCCCCACCTAATACATTTTTATTCCTAATAAACTTCTTATTCCATAAAGTGTTATTTCTAAAAATTTTGTCAGTCCCTCAGTCTTTCATTCATTAAGCCTAATGGCTTTTAACAGGTAAAAGAGTAAAGATGATTCAAATAAACTCTCTCTGCTAATAATAAAATAAATAAAACACTAATCTAAAGGAAGTTTATTAGTATCATCTTCACATGAACCACACACATTGAACAAAGTAATAATAAATAAAACAAGCAACAAAATAAGCTATGACATGTTTGTGTTGGCCTGCTAGAGAGTTTTATAAATAAATTTAGTTCAATAGTAAGCAAAAAGCTCCAAATATTGTTCAGTGCAATATGGATGCATATATTTTGAGAGTATGGTCAAGTTCATTCTCCTTAAGTCATAAATTAGAACTGAGGTTTAATGATATTTTCTCATTTTGATTCAAAATATACAATGGAATATAGAAATAAATATCAAAAACATGCTACTTTGATTTCATATGTATTTCCAAGGAATGGCAAAAAAAAAATGCTAGTCTATAACTGTATGACAAATTGATGAAGAAATCTGGTAACTAAATCAGCTTCCTGCATTTCAAATATCAGTGCAAAGAGGGCCAGATGGTGAATTGAAAATCTGCATGAGTATTGACTTTTAATGAAAACACTTACATGCTCTTCATGGCCACAATTAGTATAGCTTCTCCACTCTCTTCCCTTGATGCTAGGACCTTGTTAGACTGACCTCTTATGTCAATAACATCAGCTTGAAGTTCACATGCAAACACATTCATAGCAAGCAACCTCCCTTGTTAGTTAGGAAGGTTAATCAAGGTAAAGCCCTTGGTAGATGCAGTATATTCACTTCTAAATTGAAAAGTCCTCTCGATATTAAAGTTTGAAGGGAAAAATATTTGCTAACCCTATAAAATTGAATTATCATCAAGCAAGGGATGTGGTTCTGCATATTTCATACATGAAAGGAAAATATTTGGAATCTATTCAATTTTTTTTTTTTTTTTTGCTCATAAGTCCTGTCTCAGAGACTTTGCACATATATGAATAGAGAAAAGGCACTAAATTAATGCAGTACTATTCCAGTAGTTTGCCTCCCTTTCTTCTTAGAGCCCATTTTTTACTGCTTTTATATGCAGGACATGGAACAGCAGCGCCCAGGCTTTCTGTGCTTTGTGAAAACCTCATCTGAACAGCTGCTATTCAGAGCTGTGGATAGAGATGGACATCTGTTATACAGATATCTTGTTTTTACCAATATTAGTTTCTTAAAATTGCAAGTAACATAGATTGGAATATCCATCTGTCCCTGCTCTTGGTGTGAATAAGAGCATTGTAGCTCTCAGACTTTACTTCCTCAATATTTACTTTCAAAAAAGCAAAATGAGAAAGAGCTGATAAGCCAGCAGCGGGTCTCATATACCACAGAGAGGATGAAGAAGCCCTGCATTTAATGTGGAAGATAATATTTCACTGATAATGGCTTTGAGAACCATCAACTCTCTTTCTCATTTCTAGGACATGAAGGATCTCATAAATGTTAAGCACCTTCAGTATAACCCTGTCTGTAACAGGATTTTCAGACTTAGAGTATGTGTCTTTTGATATCTACCCTATCCAGAAAATGTTGGCTGATGTGGTCTATTTTAAGAAATTTCACAAAGGAGACTTTTAGCTTGATCTTTGAGGGAAAAAAATTTGGATTTTGATGGCTACAGAAAATAAGTATGGTAATTGTAAATAAAGGAGATATATAAGCGGGAGGGAAGGAATAGGTAGTATGTGGTATATTGGCCCTGATAATGTACCTTTTAAAATTATGGCCTCTGTGGTTGACCAAATTGGCTAAAATATATGCTTCTTAATATACTAGCATTTGCCTTAGGAAAAAATTAATCAATCTCCCAGTTCCTCAGTTTGTCACTTAAAAAAATGAGAATAATGAGAGTACTTGCCTCTAAATGTTGTTATGCAAATTAAACTGGTTAGTACATGTAAAGAACTCAGTATAGTTATTGGCATATAAAAAGTACTCAGTAAAGATGAATTAATATTTGTTATCATTACTGGCACACAAAGTATGTTGCATGAATAAAAAGATTCAAGAAAGTGTGAATTAATAGCAGTAAAGTGACAACAGGAAGACAAGGCTAGATAGAGTAGAGGCAGTGAGAATTATACTTGGAATGATCCTTCCAGAGCCTAATTTTCCTTATTTAGGGTTCTCCCTTTACCAGAGAAGACCTAAGGTCAACTACAAGGTTGTTGAAAACAAGGCCTCTGGACTAGGACAGACCTGAATTTACATTCTATTTCCAGCCTTTATTACTGTTTGACCTTGGAAATTTGTTTAGGTCTCAACTTCCTCAAATATAATATCAAGAAAATATAGTGTACTTCAAAGTCTTGCTCCAAAAGTTAAAAATAGAGAATACACATATAGCTCTTTAACAATAACTGGAACATAGTAACTATTAAGAAAATAATGGCTTGATTATTATTTTTATTTTCAGGATTTCTCCACTTCTTGAAAAGAACATTGATACTATAAATACAGTGCATATTAGAGTGTATTCCTGGGGTTGGGCTTTGGTCAGGTCCTACGGTAATATTACCCTCCTGGTAGAAAACTGTATTTAGCCATACTTGAAATGATGAAGTTAAGACCCATAATACTATTATAGAAAAGGAAAGCATGGGGAAGGGAAAAGATCTGCTAAAGAATCATCTATCCTCTGGGTTGTTGTCTGTTTAACTATAGGAAGCAAACACCAAGGGTCTTTGGATTCCAGTTAGCAGCAATGCAAGACACTGTTGACTCAATTGTTAGTCAAAATGACCTTGAATATCTAGAATATATGTGCAGTAACTTAAAAAGAATTTTCCTGGGGATATATCTCAGTGGCAGAGTTCTTGAGTAGCATGCAGCAGGCCCTGATTAGGTAACCAGCACTGCAAAATAAATAAATAAGAAAGAGAACATCCTATACACTGCCTCCTTTGGTTAGCTTAGCACTTTTTAATGTGAAGTTCATTATTTTGTTTCTTATTCTCTAGGTGAGGGAAGGAATCTTCACAGAGACAAAGGAACATTCCAGAAGTAAATTAGCCAGTAAGTGTAACAACCAAAACTCTCACTCTGGTTTCATACTTGAAACTCTGTGGTCTTTTATTCTATTACTGCATGACTGGAAATCAGTTTTTCCCTAAGGCCTTGTCCACATAAATGAATTATGATGAAACACTGGATAAGCTTTTCAATATTGAAAATCAAATTTGACCAATTGACTTTTTCAGTCATTCCTGACGCTGATGCAGTGAGAGTGTGAATCCCTTGGGGTCAGTCTAGGTTTCTCATGGAAAAACAAAAAAAGAGAAGAAAAAGAAAAACCTGAACCCAGAGATCATTCTCAGTCCCCAGGCATCTTTATGGAGGCAAATTGAAGGTTGGTTGATTGTCAGTTTCAAATCGGCACAATTTCCTTGACCTACACTGGGTTCTGACTCAAGTGTGAAGCAGACATGATGAGCATATTGTCTAGCAGAGTGGTTTTTAAAATATGGTTCCCAGACCAGCAGCAGCACCCTTTCAGACATACAAATCCTCAAACCCCATCCCAAACCTAAAACTTGGGGTGAAGCCCCGGCATCCATGCTTCAAGAAGCCTTCCAGTTGAGTTTGATACACGTTACATCTGAGAACCACAGATACAACAGAAGGCCTTTGAAATGTATTAGTTTCATCGCATAAGCCATCCTAGATTCAGCCTGGCATTCAGGTTTCTTGGACTATTATAGTTGTCTGATAAATGTTTAATAAATCAATAAACGAAGGATCAGACATAGTAGGCAGTGACACTATCTGCAGCTTTAAAACTCACATGTAGCTTTTTTTTGGTCTTCGTCTGTTGTAGAATTTTGTTTTCAAACCTTGACAGAATTCTTTAAATATTTATTGGCTAGCTGTCAATGGATTGCCTCTGGAAATTAGTAACTGGCTCACTTATTTACTGAGCATGGTCAAGGAGAAAAAAAGATCATCTGGATATGGTACCTGAGACAAGATAGAAATAATTAAAGAACTACTGAAATAAAAATTCACATGAAATAGGTAAAGATGAAAAAATAATTCATTAATAGGAAATTTATGGTTTTATACTTTTTCACTTACATGGGATTAGTGATCTATAATCACTGAGTACACTTCAAGGAGGGCCCTAATAATGGTTGAGTGGAAATTGATTTCTTTAAAAATGGAGGTGTTTCCCCAGTGAACTACACTACTCTCTATTTATGACCTGTTGTAATCTCCTCCCAGTGAATTTGGATTGACCCTCTGTAAACAATGGAATACACAAAAGACCACTTGGTTTCTAAAGATAGGTCATATATAGCCTTCCTGCTTCTTAGTTTCTTAAAAAAAATATGCACTCTGAGGTTAATAGCCACCATAGAAAAATTCCCACTGTTTAAAGAGACTGCCATTCTGTAAGGAGGCCCAACTAGCCTCCTGTGGAGAACAAGGTGGCCATATATGATCATATATGATGCCCTGTGATGACCAGGGATTCCAGCTGGCCCAGCTGAGGCCCTGGCCATGTGAAGGAAGCATTTGCTCTAGATGTTCAGCTCAGCCCAGCCTTCATTTTGATGGCCTCCGTCACACATGACAGCAACCTCAAGAAAGATTTTAAGTGAGAAGAGATGGATGAGCCTAGAGAATTCACAGAACTGTGAGAAATGATAACAAATTGCTAGTCTAAGCTACTGGACTTCTGGATAGCCCTTTACACATTTATTAGCATAAAAATTGCTTAAATAATAATCACAGAGACAAAATGTATACAAGTTAATTATCTGACTGATTTTATTATTTTTTACCATTTCCATCATTTCTTTTCAAAGTCACACAAATTTAGAGGTACTACTCAAATGTGCTAGAAATATTTACAAATTCTAATCCTTTCTGCCCATGCCATTTAATTCAACAGAAGCCATTAAAAATCTGATTTCATATCAGAGAATTGATGCAGCTTTGCGTACACAATATCACTCATCAAATTACTCTCTGTTGAGCTCTGAGTCTTAAGAGAGGGAGAAAAAAATAAAGAATAAAATAGCAGGTAACAAAGCTTAGAATATAAATGAGAATGGCTGAAAGACAACTCAAATGGTATATTTGAAGAAGTTCATACACCTAATAAGATGTAAGCATATTTGTATTTTAATTCATATCACTACTCTTTGTACATTCATAAATAGAAACCCCCTCTTTATCATTTGCTATTAAAGATATTCAGTACTGCTTTGTCAACTCTACCTTGTTCTTGGTGAGAAAATATGTAAAGAGAAGTGATATGCATAGTCTAATTTTGTACATTAGAATATAAATCACAGCCAGGAACCAGACCACTGCTGTGCCTTTATTAGCGTGGCTCACTCAGTGAACATTAACTGATCCATGCACCGTGCATAGGTGTATACCAAGAAACCAGTTTTATATTGTATTTTTGTACCCTTTGATTATTTTGATCATCATATAACAGAATTTGATTGATAATACAATTGACTACTTGGAATTTGCTATAAATAAGTAGCTTCATTTCTCATCTTCAAAGATTTTCATTAACAAAAGACATTTATCCCAACTAAAAGAAAACTACTTTTCTGCATCAATGGGTAGTCGTTTTATCCTCAAACAATCTCCTGAAATTTTTATTCCAGAAAGGCAATGTGGTGTAATTGAATGAATTGTGGACTAGGAATCAGGAAGCATCATTCATCTCTCCAATAACAACATCAAGCTCTCACCAAACAGCAGGTCCCAGGTTAGATGCTGGGAGGTCCCTCTCTATGTGGATTTTAACATCTACTGTGGGTTAGTTATGACCCTTTCTTAAAGTAGTTATATGAGCAAGAATTCATGTGACCTTAAACACATGAGTTAATGACCCTGATCTTAGACTTTCGTCTGTTAAAAGTGTCATATGACCACTATGTCATTTTTCCAACATCTTGAGGAAACCTTATGCCTTGAAGTTTGTAACAAACCATTTAAAAAATTTATGCTGCATTGTAATTCAATACAATAAAAATAATAATAATAATCCCCTTTGTGTCTGAATATGAAAGTTCATTAACTTTTAAACCTACTTAGATTTTTAAAAATTATATTGTCTAGAAAGCTGCCTGAATGCTCCATTAGTATATTCCATTTTAAAGCTTCTTTCCAGGCATGGTGCTGCAGGCCTGTAATCCCAGCAGCTTGGGAGGCTGATGCAGGAGGATCAAGATTTCAAAGCCAGCCTCAGCAAAAGCAAGGCACTAAGCGACTCAGTGAGACCCTGTCTCTAAATAAAATACAAAATAGAGTTGAGGATGTGGCTCAGTGATGGAGTGCCTCTGAGTTCAATAATCCCCAGTACCAAAAAAAAAAGTGCTTATCACTGAGTGTCAACTTCTAAAATGGGCAAGGAATATTTATATACTAAAAAATCACAAGTGGGAGATAGTAATTAAGTGACAATTTTTTTTACAATATGTGTAATAGCATGATAAATACATGTGGGCAGTAATATGAACACACTAACCAAGAACACCTACCATGACCTCACTGACAATCAGGCAAGGCCAGTGATTTCTGTCATATTAACAATAAAGCTAGCCAGCTGCAGTGGCACATACCTGAAACCCCAGGGACTTGGGAGGCTGAAGCAGGAAGATTGCAAATTCAAGGCCAGCCTCAGCAATTTAGGGAGGACCTGAGAAGCTTATCCAAGACCCTGTCTCAAAATAAAAAATAAAAAAAAGCTGGGATGTGGCTCAGTAGTTAAATATTCCTAGGTTTAATTCCTGGTACAAAAAAATTAATTAATTAAATAGAAAGACTAAAGCTATCACAATGAAATAGCACTTCATCCTGGAAACAATGGCTGTTGTCAAGAAGAGTCTAGGTAACACATGCTGGTGAGAGTGTTTAGGAAAGGGGACACTTGCAAACTGATGGTGGGAATGTGCTACAGCTGTGGAAAATTACGTGGAAATTCCCCAAAAGGCTAGAAAGAGGACTGCAATATGATCCAGCTAATCCACTACTAGGTATATATACCAAAGGAATTGAAATCACTATGTCAAAGAGATTAAAACAAGACTATTTTCTGTAAATCCAAGATAACCCTTTGCTCAATTAAATGCACAGGAAGAATCACCTAACACTACAAATATTAACATTGTCATCAAGTGAAGCAAAAAAAAAAAAAACCTTCATAGTGTTTTAGTCACTTTTTTTGCTGCTGTGACTTAAAGATCTGGCCAGAAGAATTATAGAGGAGGAAAGTTTATTTAGGGGCTCACGGTTTCAGAAGCCTCAATCCATCGAAGGCCGGATCCATTTCTTGGGGCTCAAAGTGAGGCAGGACATCATGGTGGAAGAGAGTGGCAGAGAGATGAGGCTTACATGATGATCAGAAAGCAGAGAGAGACTTCACTCTCTAGATACAAAATATATACCCCATGGCCACGTCCCCAATGAACCACAACCCACCTGCCTCCAGTTACCACTCAGTTAACAGGATTAATTCACTGATTAGGTTAAGGATATAGCCCAATTATTTCTCCTCCAAATCTTCTTGCATGGTCTCACATGTGAGCTTCTGGGGAATACCACATCATCTGGAACACATGGTTTATGATCCCTTTTCCGGGATGGGAAAATCCAGGTAAGGAAAAGATGTAGGGTATATATACCTTGGCTAGTGTACTATCTTTAAGACTTATAATTTACTTTAAGGCCTCAATCTAATAAATTTGAGAACCCAAAGTATTTAATAATCTAATAGAGTCAAACCAAAAAGAGCAAAAATATTACAACTCTTTTTAACTAGTAACTGTGTATGTTATTAGTGATTATGGGGGTTTTTTGCACATAATATACAAAACTACTAATTACTCACCAACAGAGAGGCAATTAAAGTTTATCTCCACCATGAAACGACTTGTAAGCAATAAGGTGGTTCCCTTATGTTGACCTACTTAAAAAGATTTAAATTGTGTCTGGTTTTAAATGCTACTAAGTCAATGAAAATTATGTGTTGGACAGCACTACACTACAGATTGCAAGTTATGCATGCATTAAATTGCCATGAAATATCAATGAAGCCTCTTGTACATTTACATTCCAGCCTCAAATGTGTTGGTTTTACCCCAGCAATGAAGGCTCAGTTTCTTGCACAAGAAGTCTCATTAAGGCACATTAGAGTAATCCTTCATTTTTCCCTTCCATGTGGGAATGCATGTTAACCAGTACCAAATAGTGCTTCACAGAAAGTATTAATCCATTTATAGACACTCAGAGCACCCTGTATGGAGGACAGCTCAGTATTAAGAATAATGATGTTGCCCTGTGAAAAATGAATATTTTCTACCTTTATTATTACCCTGATATTTGTTGCCTTCATTTTCCTTGAATTGCCTAGGTGCAGCTTCTTTTCACAGCTAGAGTTTATTTTCCACTGAATACACATGTTTTCACACACCTCACACTCACACACACACATGCTGTCTTAAATATCTTTGTGAAAAATATCAGGAACATAATCAAAGCATAAATTATTAAACAAGATCTTAGAAATTGTTTCTTATTAAATTTTAATCTTGTTGATTTAATCACATTTAATCACCACAATAAAGATGTGTATGCACTTAAGGAAAATCGCACAATAAGCACAAAAAAGTTACAGACTAGTCTCTTGTAATATTTTTAAGTAATTATAGGAGAAAAGTGGAGAAAAATAAAATTGAAATGAAAATAATACAAAGACTGTATAAACCTTGAAAACCAAGAAGGCATTTAATAGATGCACACATCAATATAGAACTATTTCAATAATAAAGCTACCAATATTTTTGGTAATTCAGTTTATAAATGTCTTTAGTGATGTAACCTATACCCCAGCCCCTAGGAGACTCTCCTAATCTAATCACTGATATATAAGTTTTTTACTAACCTCCTTAGTCTAAGTTCCTGGTACCAGGTAATAATGCTTCCCCACCACTGGTTAGAAAACCCTTATAAGCTTTTATATACTTGTGACTAGTTTTCTCCTATTTAGCCAAAAGGGAAAAAAACCTATATATGTGTATATATAAACTATATGTAATGTTGATAAAAACACACATATTCTCCCTCCCCAGCAACAAAAGTTGGATTTACTTAGTTGCCGACCAGAATGAGTTTTAACATCAATTAAGTTTGAAGCATTACTCGTGGTTGAGAATATACAGAGAAAAATATTTTTCTCTCAAGAATATTTTCCACTTAAGATGTACAGTTAAGGGGCTGAGGTTGTGGCTCAATGGAAGAGAACTTGCCTCGCACGTGTGAGATACTGGGTTTGATCTTCATACCACATAAAAATAAATAAAAATTTTAAAAAAAACTTAAAAAATATGTACAGTTAAGATAATTATAGTCTACCATGTGAAAACTTGAGAGCAAAATAGGTAGTGGCATTATGTCATCTATGCTTCATGCCAATGAGTGTATAAGAATTACACATTTGGTGAAGTGGAGAAAAATCTTTTAAACACCATGATCAAAGGAATAAAATAAAAACAAGTCTAGCCTCCAAAACCTCTGTGTGACTACATGTACCTAACTGAAATCACATTAAAAAAACAATTGGATTTCATAGTTTCCACTGACCAGACCAGTTTCATTCCAAGCACAAGAATGTGTTCATTTATCTAGAAAGAAAAAATGTGCTTGTGGGCATAACCAGCATATGAGCAGTGTCTGAAAATAAGAGAGTGAATTCTGAAGCAAGTTCTGGGTGGTAAAATTTATTCACCAAGAAGATTTTAGCCAAGATGTTTGTGACACCATCTTTGGTGACTTGAGACCAAAGCTCTGTTTCCCTTTGAGTTCTCCCAGTACTGTTGGGACTTAATTAGCAGAGGAAGACCCCAAGACTCCCTCTTCTGAATGGTTCACGTAGTGTAGACCAGGTTCCCAGTAGCAATTACATCTGAAGAATGCAAAAGGATGTCCACTTAGTGGCTAAGGCAAATGCTTCGGGGTATAGATAAGTATGTGAATGTGTGAGAATCATAGGTGCTAAACTCACACTTATGGGAAATCTGTCAATCCAACAATTCAATAAAAACAGACTGAATGCCTACTATGTGCTAGGTAGCAATAACATAACAACCGACAAACAAGACACGTGCCTATCATCTTGAGTTTATATCCCATACAGAACTTTTATCTAGACCCTTAACTGAATTCAAAATGCCAGAAGGCTGACCAGGAAAAGATAAATAGGATACACTTTCACCTGGTGGCATTTATGTGGACCAACAACCACCACAACCTCCCTTATTTGTGATGCTAACATGAAGACAAGAAGCCAGCAGGAGAGAATCTGCTGTGCCCTCCACCCCCAGTTCCATCCTTCAGGTTTCTGTATGCCATGCCTTAAAAATGCTCATGGATCCACCTATTATTTCTCCTTCAAACTTTTTTCTCTGTTCCCTGCTGGGCCTAAACTACATATCTGTTACTCTCATTAATAACAGACTAGTCTCTTGGATTTCCAAATGACCTGAGTTCCAGATGACACCCAGTCTGTTACCTCCCAAAGGACACATGGTACCAAAAGTTGGCCCTTTAAAGTAACTTGATAAGAAGACAGAGAGAGCAGTGACTTCCTCTTCTTCCTCTGGTCTTTCCTCTTCCTTCTCTGTCCCCTCTTCCTCTATACTTCCCCTACTCCTCGTCTACTTACCTCTTTCCCTGTGTCTGCTTATCTTCCTCCTGCAATTCCTTCCACCTTCTCCTGCTTCATGTTCATTTCTTGACCTGAAAAAAATTCACTGCCCCTTGCATCCTCCAGTGACCACCTGTTTATTCTTTACCACTAAACTTTCACCTAATTATTTTACAGGTATTGTAGTCTTACTTCACAAGACACAGAACATCATATTAACCGAAAATTAGTTTCTAGCAACTTTCAATTTTCTTTCTACAAGGCTAATAGGTTTAAAAATCAGGACAGGAAAAAAAAATACTCCAGAGGAAGCCTAAGACATAAATAGACCCATTTCCAATGGGTATTGTTCTCTCTGTTTAACTAAATGAATGAAGAAAAAAAAAACCCAACTCCCAAACTGGAAAATCCAGGTGCGCTCTGGTAGCAAAGCCTTGAGGGAAGTTCTAGTCCCTTCAGTGTTTCTTCTTGTTGTTGTTTTTCTTTGTTTTTGATTTTTCCTTGCTAAACTGAAAAAAGCAGACACACATCATTAAATCATATTTAATCCATTCAAGAATATAATTGTTACCAGGGTTTCCTTGCCACAAGGAGAAATTCTAAAATTCCACTCTTTTTTATAGAACCATTACCCTATTTAGAATGCTCAGCAGCCTGACACAATTACTGCAGTGTATTTGCAGTTGTGTAGCAGGTCAAAGTGATAGCATCTAAACCTTTGGGTTTTCACATTCTGTCTCAGAAATTCTTGCTGCCACAGGAATATCTTGGAGTGGGTTTGGTCTCTTATCAGCAGTGACACCCAATGGATGGAAACGTCCTGAGCCAGCCCTCTCTGCTCTCTGCTCTCTGCTCACCCCCACCTCCTCTCTCCAGGGAAAGATTTTTGTAAGTGCTTTGTTTCCCTGACCTTCTTACAGTTCTCCACAGGAAAAGAATTTATCAGATTGCCTAATGCCAGCCAGCTTTTCTTTAAAATTTAAAAATTAGAAAGACTTAGACATTTCCTTTGCACTGAAGACATTTAAACCTATCAAAATATGTTCAACTAATCTGATACTCAGGTTCTAAAAATAAAACCAGATATACAAGTATAAGGATAAAAGCAGAGAGAGTTGCTCAATTAATTTCCTAGATTTTGCACTTCAAAAAATATAATTGCCAGCAGAAATCATGGATTTATTATTTATTCATGGCAAGTCATTCAGAGCATATTAAACTAAATCATGGGGAAAAAGTAATATAAACTGAGGGCTAAAATCAACTTCATTACAAATGATGGCTATCAGTAAAAATATATCCACTCTTCCTAATGCAACTATTTTATTGAAAATAACAAGTTCAGCTATTCTCACAGGATGAAATAAATGACCTCTGATGCAAAAAGTCTTTTGAATCTTTTACAAGTTAATAATGAGTTTGTGCAATATTTTTCAATGGAATTTTTGGAAAAGAAAAGATAGTATCTTGTTTTATTTTGGTTACAAGATAAACTGCTTCCCCCCCCCCTGTATTATTAGCACCAAAGGAGATATTAATTCACCTTCAATCAGATATTGATCCAGAATCAAGCACTAACATGGGCTTCATTGTTTTAACATAAATCAAGGGAAGAACCCAATGGCAGGTATTGGTGGTGGTGGTGGGAGTTAACAGGGTATCTTCTAACTTTATCAGAACCATTACTCCTAAGAGCTCTGGTTTCCAAAATGGATCTCTAGCATAGAAGTGGGTCAACTTGCAGAAAGAACTGAGGGGATTTAGGAAGCAAAACAATGAGCACTCGGGTCTTGTTAGAATGGTGGTCACCAGGGTTAGGAAAAGGCAAGTAGGTCCTTGGCATAAAATTAGCTTGGGGAAATGGGAGCTTGTGCTAGTAACCTAAGCGCCAGAAAAAAAAAAAAAAAGAGTGTTATTTTTTTAAGATAATTGATTTAGTTTGTCATAGTTTGTAAATTTTGCTTCAAGGTCATATATACCTAGATGCCGTGATACAGGGATTGGCAGAGTATGGGAGTATGAAATAACATGTTGCAACATAGTGCCTAACATGGGACAGCATTTGCCAGTGGGAATGGGCCTGTCCAATTCTGCAGGACAGTTGCTCAAGAGTGTCCTATATGGTAGTAAGAAGAAACAGGATTTGTGGTCCATTAAATTTTCTCTTATGCAGTGCATACCAAAGTTGTTGCCTCACAACGCACCAATATCGAAAGGCTATTACTGTACTTTGCAATGTTGAATGCCCCCAAAGGCCCAAATCTTAAAGGCTTAGTCTGTAGTGCTATTGGAAAGTAGTGGAATCTTTGGTTGGTAGGGCCTAGTGGGAAATCCTTAAGTCATTTGGAGTGTTCCCTCAAAGGGGATTGTGGGACCCCAGACATTTTCCCTCTTCTTTTGCTTCCTGGCCATGAGGTGAACGGTTTGCTCCACAATGTACTCTCCACCATTGCTACAGAACACCCACACTAGAGGACCAAAGAAATGTGTCCGCCTTATCTTGAACTGGAATCTCCAAATCTGTGAGGGTGGGGAGTGGGGGAGAACCTGAGTGCCAGAAAGAAAGAGCCTCTAATGAAGATACTAAACATATTTCTTAAAGGACATATGATGATCCGAGTGGAATAATGGCTGGAAAAGTAAGAGAGATTTAGTGATTTTGTATTTAGAAAGGTTAAATAGGCTATGCCATCTATCTATACATTCATTCTTTCCTCAAACACTTGTTTATTTCCCAATGTGTGCTGATCAAAATCACATATTTGAGAATCAAAGACAAAAATTGCTTTCTCTATCCTATCAACCTCTAAACTGGTGTGTGGTGTCTGTGTACATGCTTGGGCAAGGGCGTATCATTAATGGGTGGTGGGGAGGGGGTATTTATAAATCTCTTCTCTAACATGATTTACCTAAGTCATTCTGAAAATGACACCTCCCATATAACACATTTTGTCATGTATTGCTTTGATTTTTATCCACTTTTAAATGAAGGATGAGTATAAATCAATTAATATATGTGAAGTTATTAGAAATTGTTCTTTCAGCAGAGCAGGTTTTAACAGACATTTTCAGACTCAGCAAAATTAAGAAAAAGGTGCAGAGATTTTTCCATATATCTTTTGCCTTCACACACATTCACAGTCCCCACCAGAGTGGTACCATTGTCACAATTGAGGAGACTATGTTGACACATCATAATCACTCAAAGTCCATAGTTGACATTGGAGTTCACTCTGAGTGCCATATGTTCACTGGATTTAGACTAATGTAGACTGATCTGTATCCACTAATAGCAAAGTAGGTTTTCATCAAGGGAAGAAGGTTGTGAATCCTGATATTAAAGGAGTCAAGTAACGTAGTGATCAATAATGGCAATGGCACAGAAGTAAAGAAAATGTGGCAAGGAGAACTGGGGAAGGAAACACAAGCAAGCAAGACAGAAATAAGAGGAGGAACAGGTGAGACAGAAGAAAAGGAGAAAAAAAAACTGCAAACAAATTTCATCTGCTTTAATTACTGCCAGGAGTGCTTAGATAAACTGAATAATCATTGAGAAATTTACTATGGATCTGGCCCAGGAAGTTCTAAAGGCACCATTTACCCACTTGAAAAACAAACATCAGCTAGAAACCATTTTTGGAGAAAAACATACTGATGACCTTGTGAAAAGAAACTAAAAAAAATACAGCATAAGAATGTAGCTGCTACTTTACAATAGTACCAAAATATACAGAAATAATTAGCCTTAAAACTATTTCTTATTTTCTTCTTATGTTTTATGGTTTTGCTTTGTCTTGTGAATGTTTTACTGAATTATGAGTTATGGAAAAAGCATAAACAATTGCACAGCTTGATGAATCTTTGTAAAATGAACACACTTGCATTGACTAGGCAAGAACAAGAACATTGCAGCAACATACATGACCATCTTAAGTCCTCTTCTGTGCTCTGCTCCCCAGGGTAAGCTTAATTTCACCTTAAAACATCAATAGATTAATTTGTGGACTAAGTATAAATTGAATTCTATACTACGTATTTTTTTTTATTTTGACATCTTTTTTCCAAAGTTAGGTTTGTGATATGCATTCACGCTGTTTCAGAGAGATAAAGTTTGTTCCTTCTCAATGTTGCCCAGTAGTTCATTGTATCAATCAATATACAATAGATTATCCAAGTATTATGCTGATGATCAAAGATCTCATATCCAATATTTGCTATTTTTTGTAGCATTTTCTCCACATATATATTTTAAAAATAGACTTATACAAGCAAAGAACATCATCATACATATTGGTTCTTAGCTTAATCTTAATATACTGTTTCCAGTAGGGGAAGTTGAGAAAAATTCCTTCTTGTCCACACACATGCGCACACACACACACACACACACATGTGTGCACGCACGCGCATGAGCGCGCGCACACACACACACACACACACACACACACTGAAGGAAAGAAAGGAGAGGTAGGTTGGATCTGGAAGTTCAATGAACAATGTTGAAAGAAGACGTGTAAAATCATGTTTGAAACCAACTGAGGAAAACCCGTGATGGAGAAAAATGTTACTGACACCACTTTCTTCAAAACATAAATGGATAGAGGACATTAATGATCCTTTATTAAGTTTGGGGGTTTATTATAGAGTTATTTTAGAATAATAAAGAATTTCTTATTCTCAACTGAGGACAGTATCCTTCCTTAAATTTGTAGATGAAATACAGAAGGTGGTTTGGTTGGTTCATATTATAACCTTGTGTGGATATATACACATATATACCCACACACCAAACACACACATATGTAAACTAAAAGGCAAGGTGTTTAGAAAATCTACCTACAGTGGTTCCACTAACATATAAGTTAGTGAGATCACTTTTCTTAATTTAATTGAAAAAAGTCTTTTTTGCAAAGTACCAATTTAAACCAATTTCTTATATAAAAGCATCAGTGGAACTGACCTAAGGCAAATGTCTGATCCCAATTTTAACCTGATGATGGAACTTCTCCTGTAGTGTCATAGCAATAAAGACTATGCTTGGTGTCTGTCTTCCCCCGTAGACTGCACGTTTCCTATTCTTATGTATTCATACAGCACTAATGTTCTGATTTTGCCTGGGACATGTAATCAGACTTAGCAGAGCTCAGATGTCCTAGTGTTCCACAGCAAAGTTCCACTTTGTTACAATGAATCTGTCTAATTTGTGTCCCATTGATGTCAAATTTGGTCCTCTACACAACATGAACACAATTTATCTCTTTTCCACTTCCTCTTGTGTGTGTGTGTGTGTGTGTGTGTGTGTCTTGTACATGTGCAGGACTTACTACAAATTTTACTACTATAAAAACAGACAGTACTAAGTCCTAGAGTAAAGTTGAATCCTATTCTCTTGCCTTTTTCCTAAAGCTGGATAAATATAATGAAAATAAGACTCGTTTGATTAGAAAATCAAGTTAAAATGTTTTACACTTTTGTGGGGAGACACTACCAATGTATAGCCCTCAGTATATTCTTAAATTTTTTCTATATAAAATGAAAGAGGGGAGAGGGAAGATGGCGGCGAGGGGAGTGCATTGCCCCCGTGTGCTGCTTCACTGTGTGGGAGTATGACAAATCAGGACGGCTAAAGGCTATCTTGTTAGGAATTTCCAGCAATAGTGAGGTCCTCCGGAACCTGGAGGAAGGATTTCCATCGCACGAGGATCGGCTACGGGGACTCAAATGCGAGAGGTTTGTCGCACGGAGGGTAACACTGCTTATTCAGCAAATCGCCCCGCGGCTAGAGTCTGCAGCGTGCGCTGGGAAACGAGGAGATAGCGACGCAGGGATACAGCGCTGCAGTTTCTGCCAGCCGTGCAAGCACCGTACTCAGGGCTGAATTCTGGGTTCGAGACGGGGGAAGGAAGCGGTCCATCTCGGTTCTCCACACCGGTCAGACCACAGAGGAGGCCAGCAGCCACCATGTTGGAAAGCTGACGTCACCATCCCTGTTCTCGACTGACCGCAGCTCATTCAGCCATAGAACAGGTAATTTCAGGCTGCCATTCGCCTGCGGCTTGCAGACAGATTGCTAGGGTTCAGTGCCTGGGTGCTTCTTAGAACCTGATCTTAGCGGAGCGAACACCGAGCGCGGGGCGGCCGAGTTCCGGCTCCCGGAAGCGCCCTAGCCCAGGGCTGCGGAGCCTGCGGAGGCTGCTTCTTAGACCCTGCTCCTATCAGAGCATACACCAAGCACTAAGCGGCCGAATTCCGGCTCCCGGAACTGAGCCCGCGGGGACTGCTTCTTGGAGCCTACCCTTATCGGAGCTTACACCGAGCACGGAGCGGCCGAGTTCCGGCTCCCGGAACTTCCCTGGCCCGGAAATAGGAGCCCGCGGAAACTGCTTCTCGGTCTGGGTCCTGCTGAGGGCCGGTCAGGACTCACCCGTTGCTTTGGTT
>NW_025999949.1:14600694-14642127 GCF_001458135.2 Marmota marmota marmota
GGAAGGTGGAGGATGGGAAAGGCAGCGGAGCACAACAGACACTAGTATGGCAATATGTAAATCAATGGATGTGTAACTGATGTGATTCTACAATCTGTGTATGGGGTGAAGGTGGGAGTTCATAACCCACTTGAATCAAAGTGTCGAATATGATATGTCAAGAAATTTGTAATGTTTTGAACAACCCACAATAAAAAATTAAAAAAAAAAACGAAAGAGAAGTACACTATTTTGAAACAATATTTATATGCATTCTTAACTATTTTCTTTTGGCCACTGAGATTATTTTGTTCACTCCCCAAAGAAGATATATTAAGTAAGTTTATCAATCAATGTATTTCTGAATATTTGCCAAAATTCTGCCCCATTCTTCAATTACTATGATAGGTATTGGTATCATTATAGAAAAACATGTTGATGCAAGTTTTCAAACTAAAGGAGTAAAGGAGGAAACTGACCAAGAAAATGGGATGTTTTTTGCTCTCTTTACAGCATTTAGATGTGAGAGAGAAATAAAGTTACTCTTTCCAATGATATAAATAAAACAATACATTTCTATTTGAGCACTACCAACCTTGTCTAAATCTGGGCATTGGCCACATGGTCTGAAAGCGGGATGTGGCTATTGTGGAGTTAGTCTCTGAGGACAAAATGGTTTCAGATATTTCACTAGTCCCTATTTTAGACTTTATGTATAAGTGACTTAGTATTTTTATGAACTAATGAGGACTTTTGTATTCATTCTTTACAAATTTAGACATTTACTCAGCAATCTTATGATCAGCAGAAACATACAAAGTTAAGTAGACTTAACTATTATGAGGAACATACAAAGTTAAGTAGACTTAATCTATTATGAAGATAATTGGAGCTATATGTACAGTTCTCTTAACATTTCAAGATCATTGAAGCAACTGAATTTAAAATATCCATTCACACTTATGAACTGCTTCCTTCAATGTACATTTCACTTGGAAATCAATATATCCATGGGGAAGGCAGGTTTACCACCTCTGCTTCTGCAAACTCAGCTGCTGGAGAGCTCAGCTAGCATTATCCAAGCAGCAGCCTGATAAGCAGTTGGGAAGTCATATTTCCTGCCTGGGTATATGTTCTGAAGTCTGTGGTCATCAGGGGGAAAAAAATCAGTCACTCATTGTTCTAAATACCTTTGCTACATCACAACACCTACCCAGACCCTTATAGCTAGAATCAATTATTTGTTATTCTGAGTTTATAGGGCAAGAATTTAGAAAGAAGAAATAACTTGTTCCTGATCAACCATATTGATGAGTACCTGAGGACACCCAGAGTTGGGCCTGACCTGGAGACTAGGAGCTGGAGGCATATGAAAGTTGTTTTTTTTTTTTTTTTTTTTTCTGTCACATGTATGGCACATAGACTGGGAAACATAAGCTGCTTTTAAGTACACCACTATGTGGCTTCTCCATGTGACCTGGGCTCCTCCCAGCAAGGTGGCTTCAGAGTAGATAGAATATTTACACGGTGGCTTAGGTGTCCACCTGGGTTTAAATGAAAAAGGTAGAAACTTCATTAACTTTGTAATTCAAACTCACAAGACCCATAGGATCACTTCACCATGTTCTCTCTGCTAAAATAGTCACAGTCCACCATGAATTGTTTAAATAAAAAAAAAACCTCAGTCACCTAAAGATGATAGTTAATATTAAAGACACCTTCTCCATGTATCAATATGCATACAATGAGCTTTTCTTGGTAATACGTTCTATAGAAGTGGCTACATATATATTTCTAATGCATCAAAAGAAGCTAAGATAAAACTAGTTTTCAGGTTCTATTAGCTTATGAAAAAAATAACTACTTGAAAACTTAAAAATTTTATGGAACAGTTTTGCTTTATACCCAAGAGATGATCTAGCCTACTATTCTGACTGATTGACAAGTTGTTGACTGAATTATTATATACAATCCACTGATTTATTTTGTACTTTTATAGTTGAGCAAAAGTTTGCTTTCTTTTTTTATAACCTGTAGTTTTCATCTTGATAGGAACTTAACTTCTTCTAAAACCAAAGGGAATTACCTGGGTTTAAAGCCAAACATTTCTGAAAATCCCCATCACTATATACTTTAAATTATTCAATGCATTCTTCCACTTAGACATTTCAGTCAAGATTTGTTACCTGTTCAAAAATAAATAAATAAGTGAATACCTATTAAAATGTCTACTTACTATTTATCACTCAATGTTGTATTGGTTTATATAGAAGAAGCAATGAGAAAATGATATATATGAGAAAAATATGGTGAGGTTTCATTAAATACTCTAGTGCCTGCATCTACCTGGAGATGCATTACAGTGTTATTGGGTATCATAGTCCTGGAGGCCCCACTATTTCTTAGGGCTCTGTCTAATCTCATGGCATGAAATAATTAGGTTTTGGAGATTTTTTTTCCAGAAATGCCAAGCTGATAAACATCTGAAATTTCAACACAGCTGTTCTGAGTGATTTCCTTATTGCTATAATCACATTGAGAAATCAAAATTGGAGTAAAATATTTGGAACACATTTTATCTCCTATTTAGTAGGCTATTTGAGTGTGTGTGGTGTGTGTACATAGATGCAAAGGAGTTGGAAGAGTCATCTTTTTCATTTTTGTCATTGTGTTTTTGTGCTTTAATGGAGGATTTTCTGATATTTGCCTTCAATTTTCTTTGGAGCGTGATAGCTGGAATCCTCTCATGTATGTCTCAGAATAAGATTTATTTTGAAGCTGAAACTAGCTTTGTCACTCTAGGAGAGCAAATAGTTGGAGCAATTATTTAGATTATTTAGACCACAAACTCCTTTCATCTCCATTTTTAAATAGTTCAGTTGCTTGACTTTACTTCAGCAACATTTTTACTGATGAGTTATCTTAAAGATTAAAAGGACAATGTTTAAACATGACAATAGCTACTCTGAGAGTCTAACTTGGACAGTTAGCATTCTCTTTCATTCTTTCTCCTGCATTCCTCTAGTGCAGTTCTGGGCCCCTAACAGCCTCTCCTTGCTACTACTAAGCAAGATTTCTCCCATTGAGAAGACAAGAATATTGTTCTCAGAATGTAGAATTCTATTTAGCAGATAGTGGATGTGATAACTTCCTGGAGTTTTCCCTACCTGCAAAAAAAGCAATAAATCTAATGCTTATTCCATAAGGCAATAATGAAATCAAATGACACAATGTGACACACTTTGTAAACAGAAAAGGTCCATGACACACAAATTGGTTCCAAGTCCTACTTCTTAAAAAAGGCTGGAATATGTTAACTATGAGTTTGTTAGCACAGCTACTGCAGTGCTATCCACCCAATAAAGGAAGAATAAATGATGAAATAATTTCCCACATATGCATACATACAGCATGTCATAAGAGAGAGTTGCAAGGAAGTTTTAGATTGGATTGGGGAGTGATCTGATATTTACAGGATGAATAAGTGCTAGTTAATACCCTGAGATCTGAGGAAGAGCATGAGTGAGTAACCGAGGCTCGAAAGAACTTGATGCATCTAATAGACTTAATAGACTCATAGAAGACATGGGAAGCTGGAGCAGAATGGAGAAGAAGAAGAGGGATTTAAACTGCATCTGGAAGAGAAGGCAAGGGCTGGACCACTCAGGGTCTGGTAATCAGAGTTGGAAAACCTTGGGGAATTTTTGAAGCATTTAAAAAGAAAATGGATGTGATAAAATGCACATTACTCTGGTATAAAATGCAGATTACTCTGGATACCAAGTGGGAAATTGATTGGATGGAGAAGGTCATTTAAAGTGAGAAGAAGGAAAAGATAGACTTGCATTGTGATGGTAGCAGTGATGTGAGCTGACTTGAATGACAGCTTAGACAAAGCTGAGGACATCAACATGGTGATGGATGAGATACACAAAGGGTGAGGGTGAGAGAATTATCAAGGATCAGTTCTGATCAGCTATTATAGGAAGCAATGGATAGAAGCAGTGGTATTTTATAAAAGATAAGGAAGTCTGGGGGACCATTGTATTCTGGATAGAATATCCAAACTTTATGTTAACTTTAGTTCTGTGGTAATAAAGCAACAATACATAAAATGCATTAAACATATCTTAAATTATATACTTAATGGTTGCAGCTATTTTACCATATGTATATGATTTAGGTACTAAAATCTCCTTTGTTTTTCAGATAAGGAAACTGGGGTTTATGAAGGTTAAGTAGGTACACAAAGTCACATGATCATAAGTGATTGGAAGCCAGGCAGTCTGACCCAAGTCCCCTCTTGGAACCCTGGACTCCATCTGACTCAGTTTAATGTCTCTATTGGAAAGTACAGTACCACAGTAAGGCAATTGCAGCCTGAATTTAAATTTTTGTTCTTGCACATAACGCAACATGATCTCAGTCCAGGTACTTTTCTGCCTGTAGTCTTAATATTCTTGCCCTATGAAATAAATTGAAAAGTACCTATACTAATAAGGTTGTTACTAGGGTTAAATTAGATAAAACATGTAAAGGATCTATTTATTCTTCTCCCATAAGAAATTGTAAATTAACAAGCTATAAATACAATAAATTTGCTTAACACACTCAATGATACCTTGCCCAAATACATGAATTCGTTTTAAGGGTTGATAAAGACATATATCTGCAACCTGGCATAGAAAATTGCATTAGACCTTGATTAAAGATGCCTGGGGTTTACACCTCCCACCTGAGGCAGTCAGAGCATGGTGACTGGTGCAGAGGTACAAAAGTTCCATCCGCTAAATCAGGACAAACTCCAAAGTATCATTTCTACCTCAGAATTCCCAGAGGAGATATCACCTGGAAATCTGTTTGACCTCTTCTTCATTTAAGTTTCTCTTGAAAACACTTCCATAACAAATCACTTAACATAGGAAACTTTATCTCAGGCTCTGCTTCTAAGAGGCAGGACAACCAGCAGCAGGAGCATCAGCACAATAGCGCCAGAGATTTAATGTGCCCAGAGAGTAGTTGCACATAAAGTAGGCGTCACTCACCTCACGTGGGGAACCCAGCACCAAGGGCTCAGAACCACTTTGATTACCAAGCGGTAATCAAGCCCGTAGACATACAAGCAACAAACAGTCAACATGTTAGTCATGCTGCAGTCCTCTTGGCCTGTTAAATTTCCTATGTCACTAGCTTCAGAATCAGCTTAGGATAGGAGAAATGTCTGAGTTTACAGCTTGGAGATTCAGCACCAATGTGATGGAACTCTGGAAGTCCATGGCAGGCTGCTTCTCCCTACTGGCTTGACACTTCTAGATTGTCAGTGATGACAGCACCCTTCAGCCATTTATAAAAGACACTAACTTCTCACTAACTGGGATCCTGCACCTACACTCTACAATTAAAATGATAGTAGACTGTTAATAGTGATAAAGTTATCATCAGATCAACAAGTGCTAGATGTCCTTATTTCAAGTTTATAATATTTTTGCTCTACTGTAGACATAACATTGCTACTCTCCTCCTGTGCTGGGCTCAAAAGGTTTTACAATAATGTCCTTCCTTCTTAAACATGTCAGGTATTGGGGCAGGTTTTCTTTTAAAGATAAGCCATATAAAATACAGAAAGCGCTGAGAACTGACAGGCGTGTCCAAGCCCAGCAAGCATTTCAATGGCAGATGTGAAGCTCCATCACATGCACTTTCACTATCTGTCATTGTGCAGCCACTATGGGGGAGTCCTTCACTAGCTCATGGGGACTATCTTCAAATTGTGTTGGCATTACTAGCTTCAAAGCCCCTTCAGTGCAGAACTGGAAAACAGCTTATAGATTCATTACAGAGTACATACAAAAAACCCTTGATTCTAAGCCAGGCACAGTGGTGCACACCTGTCATCCCAAATACTTGGGAGGCTGAGGCAGGAGGATTTGAAATTCAAGGCCAGTCTGGGAAGTTTATCCATATCCTATCTCAAACATTTTAATTTTTTTTTTTTAAAAAAAGGACAAGGGATGCAGCCCAGTGGTAGAGTGCCCCTAATTCAATCCCTGGTATCACAAAGAGAAAAAAACAAAACAAAACAAAAGCCTTGGTTTTACAAGCTAGGACACAGTCTCCATAAAGTATATTCAGAAAGGTGCTGGCTCCAGAGGTTAGAATTAAAGACCCTCACTAGGTTAAGTCCACATCAGAGAAGATGTTTAGAGAACACTCTAGATGAGTTACCAGTAAGCTGTACCCTGTTCTTTTTCTTACTGTTCATCGCCCTGGTTTTCACTGACTATATTCTCTTTTGTTTGTCCTTCCACTATGCTCCTGCTTTGTGTTTTCCTGATCACTGTATTCCAGCCACTTTATGATTTCCCTGATGACACAAGCAAGGCTCAGAGGAAACTGCTAAAAAATCTAAGCCTCCCTTCATCTCAAGTATTCATTCACTGCTAGCACAGAGACCTTTTGTAAAATAAATAAATAAGATCCTTTCTAGCATGGTTTATCAGTCAATTAAAATGTCAGCCTGTCTTTGAGCCCACCTTCTGTTAGAGGTGAAATAAAACAGAGTCTGTCCACAGTCATAGAGATATGCACACGAGTGGAGTTGGCAAGGAGAGGGCAAGACACTGATGAGCTCAGAACCAGGCAGGAGTGCCCTTTGAAATGAGGTGCTTCTAGAACCATCTGCTTCATTTCTGGATAGGGAGAAAACGAGGTGAGGTTGACAACCTGCATACTGGTCCAAAGCAATCAGGGGCTATCGCCATTAACAGCTGTGAGAGGACTGGCAAGCCAGAGGTTTCCCAGCAGAAATAGCACCCGGCTATAAAGGAGTCCCATCCAGGGATAATGTGATCAAACATAAGATTGGCATGGGTGGTTTACCTGCAGGGTGCTGTAAAAGTGAGAGATAAGTATTGTGCCTGATGATTTGTTAATGAAAGTAACAGAAAAATATTAACCCTGACTTTTCACCAAGAAACCTAATCTTCCTCATATGAATCCTGTGTCCAACCCAATGCAGCCAAGACACAGCACAGAGATGACCCCAAATAAACGTATGTATAAAGAAATAATGAGCCTTTTCTTAGCCTGAGATTCTAAGTGTAGGGTGGCTAACAGGAGACAGTGGGCTTTGGTGCCTTGTTATATTAAATGATATTGTACTGTAATATCCACTTCTCGTACTCCTTGAATGGCTACTGAAATGTAGAAATCAGGGAAAGTAACTTTTTCTTCCTCTTGATCTCACTCTCACTCTCCTACACAGAGAAAGAGAGAGAGAGAGAGGTAGACAGATGATAAATATTTCTTAAGAACAGCCTTTCTGGCAAAGAAAGTGAAAATGAAGGCTGGGAAAGGTTGTAAAAAGTGCTGTTTGCAAGATTTACATAGGAGAAAGACAGTTTTCATCAGAACTCTGGGCAGGTAGAAAGTGGGGGATGGGCACAGTTGTTGGCAAGGAAGCATATTAAAACTTGAATATGGGGCAGAGCATGAAAAGGGCCACTGGAGCACACTCTGACTCCTTTCCAGGTGGCTCCATGCTACAGATGGGATATATATTGGTCTCCAGAAAATGAAAACAGGGATGAAACCACATAGGAAAATAATAGCTGGTACTTCCCATATTGCCTCCCATAGCCGCTGCATATTTATGGCGAACTCCAATGTCTTTTAATGTCCATCAAAGGGTGGTGTTTTACATCTAAGCCAGGTGGGGGACAAACAGAAGAAGATGCTCTGAAGATTGTAATTTTGTAAGAATCATGGAAGGACATACACTTGCAAAATTCAAGAAACAGGGTTCTAGCGAGGTTTTTCTGATCAGAGGATGGAAAGATCCTCATGTCCCCATCTTAGCTAGATAATATCCAGTTGATATCCCGAATTCCAATATGCTAAATACTACAGAATAGCAAATATGGTAGTGCAGACTAATAATCAAGATGACCTCTGGAAGGTGTTTTGAATCCTGTTTGCGTGTTATTCATTCACAGTCAGGACCACAATCTTTATGATGTACAATAATCTGTTGTGGTTTTTTTTGTTTTGTTTTGTTTTTTTAGTGTATTATGGCCCCCATTCTCCTTTCATTCATGGAAAATAACCAGAACATTCACTCTGATTTATAAAAAAACAAAACAAAACAAAAAAACTTTTGGTTAGGAGATTTGACTATTTATTTTGGAATATGAATGCTTTTAATTTATCTTTGTTTAGAAAGCAGAATTTGAAATACTAAGAGCCTGTAAATGATTTCACAAGTGGAATATCTTAACAAGTATTTTATTTATCATGCCAAATAATTTTCAGGTTGTTTTCTCACATAAATATAGAGAGACATAAAGAAAAATATCTTTAAGCACTTTGGAAAAATTACAAGATAACCCTAGATACCATGGAATGTATTAATAGGGGAAACTCCCACTCACTCCACCCATGCTCAGTGCCATAATTGTATTCCAATGGCTGCATGTGTCTAAATTACCCGCATTTTGGAAATGTTAATACACAGAACCAAATACTTGATTTTGATAACTCTTGAACTTTGTTCTGGCTGTTTGTTTATGTATTTATTTATACCATGAATTGAACCCAGGGGCATTTTAAAACTGAGCTATATCCCCAGTTCTTTTCATTTTTTATTTTGAGAAGGGGTCTTGCAAAATTGCCCAGGCTGAACTTGAAATCCTCCTGCTTCAGTCCCTGGAGTTGCTGGGATACACTTGTGCACCACCACACCTGACTTGTCTTGAGTCTTTTAGCAAACTTCCACAGAAGGATGCTTCTACCCACTGAAATTCAAGGGTAGCATTTTGCTTCTTCATAAAATAAGGATCTCAAGAGGGGAAGCTATCAAAAAAAAAAAAAAAAAAGGAAAGAATACCAAAGTAAGAATGAAATGATCCACGTTTTGTTCTTATTCTTCAACTGGGATGTTCGGTGATCCTGGAAATATGCTCTAATTATATCTAATATTTTATTTATTTTTAGTCTTTTGTATTTTTGAATCCTAATACCATTATATTTGAACAAAAGTTTCTGCAGCTAATAAAAAAGAGAAGGGAGAAGAGAGAGAATGATGGGGATAGTTTCTAAAGTTCCTTCTGTTTCTTAAACAATACAAAATTGTAATAACAAGCCAAGTCCTTGATAATGCAAAAAGTGAAATTATCCAGGAACATAAATATTATTCTTTTACAATGTAACATCCAAAGTTTCCTTTTACACTGGACATCTGTGCCCACTAATGTAACAAAGAAAAAAAAGAGAAAGTGGGTACAAATGTGGATGCCCTGTGAATCTGCTGGTGAGAACATGGTGGTAACTCCTGGCTAATGGCTTTTCTTTCTCCTTCCAAGTTGAGATCAATAACTTTGGACCACATATTCTCCAAGCTTCAGTTTCCCCTTCTATTGACAGGGTAATATGAGAAAATGCATTTGAAAGAGGCTAGCACCCACTGTTACTAAATATCGGTGCATTTCTATGGAAGAATTGGGGGAAAATATTTGTTCAGATTTGAGTATGTGAAAGCAGTAGAAAAAAAAAGAAATTATCATGGGAGTCTTTGCAGAAGAGCCAAGTATTAGGGGATGAAGAGAGTTACCAAAATGTGAGGCAAGGACCTTCAGGCACAGAGGCAAGAGAACGCAGCGCATATAAGGAATGACAAGCTATCAGGGGTGGCAGCAAGAGGATGAGCATCGATTGAAAACCCTTTTTTATAATCCAAACTACAGAATTTGTTTTATCTAATAGATTTACATCCTCAGAGTCACTAGCCACCAGACACATGTCATTGTTGAGCAACTGGAATATGGCCAGTGTGAAAGAGAAATTAGAATCCTGATTTTATTTCATTAATTTAACTTAAAATTTAAAGCTAAAGTAACAACTTTTTAAATTAAATACAACTTATTTGGGGGTAGGATTTCATTTCACTTTAAATGCTGAAAATTTAGCTCACAGTTAAGATGTACAAAATGTAAAATACACATTGGATTTTGAAGAATTTGTATAAAAATGTGAAGTATTACTGATTTTTAAAAATTTTTTTTTTGCATCAGGACTTGTACCCAGGAGTACTTAACCACTAAGACACTTCCCTAACCCTTTTATTTCATTTTAATTTTGAGACAAGGTCTCACTAAGTAACTTGTTTATGACCTTACTAAGTTGCTGAGGCTGGCCTTGAACTTATGATCCTCTTGCTTTAGCCTCTCAAGTTGATGGGAAGTATTAATGATTTTTAATGTGATTACATGGTAGCCTAGTAATGTTATATGTTACATATATTATAACATACATATTGTATATATTATAACAATATATATGATATGTGTTTATAATAATAATACATTATTATAATAATATATACATATGTATGTATATATAAAAGTGATTAAAATAAATCATACCTCATTTATGTATGACTACTAGAAAGTTTTAAATTACATATGTGGCTTTCATTATATTTTATTAGACAACACATCTGTAGATAATGAAAAACCCATTTATTCAAAGGAGAGATATTTTCAAATTTCCATTTTACAACGAAAAATTTACCTTAATGTGGAGAAGAGGTATAAAATTTATACGAGTAGCAAAATGATCACTTATGAGGCCACTTAATATTCAGATGAGGAAAAATAAGGGTCTGTATGCAACAGAAAAAGATGAATTTTCTAAATATAGAAGTATCATAATGAGGTCTAACTAAATAGGGTAAACAAGACAGGAGTATATAGGAACACAAAAGAATTTCAATAATGTGGGAATGATAGGGCCAATGGAAGGCTGCAGAAAATATTAACAAAACTATTGTTCTGCTTCTGTAATCACCTTTGCCACTCAATTTATTTGTTACTTCATAAAAAAATTATTGCAAAGGCATATTAACTGGCTTCTCAATCCTTGGCTTTCAGTTTCTACAAAGTATATGAATGAGATTCAGACAGTGAAATTTATGTGCCAAAAATGTGCAATTTTGTACATTTTTCTAGAATTAGGTGCCTTAACTTGTAACATATTCTAAAAGCTGGTAATGATCCCATCCATAAAAGTACAAAAAATATTATTCTAGAATCCATGTAAATTGAGAAATTGAAATTTAAGAGAAAAAGCTGAGTATACAACTTTAGAAAAGATCCACATTCATATGAGGAAAGAATAGTTAAATAGAAGTAGATTAGTTCCTAAAATGTAATTTAAAAAAATATATGGCAATTTTCTCATGGTTTTTTTTTTAACATGTATTTGAAAAACTTGGACTGAATATTATTTAGCTGGAATACTTCCTTGTTTGTGAGAATGGTTCCCACGAAAATATTTTTTAGATCTTTCTCTTTCTTGAATATCTAAGATACAGTATCTGCTAGGGTATCTGTATCTGGAAATGAGATCTCCATTCTTAAATACCATTTCCTGCCCTGAAGCTGGGAAGTGTCTGGCTGGAACATCTGTGAGATAATCGGCTACTACTCACCAGCTATCTCGATGGCCTGGCGTCCTGGGAGTTGGAACTGGTCATTTCAAAACAATGCAGAGACTGAGTTGTACCCCCATGGGCAGCTGAGAATTTAAATGGATTTCAGGTGCAGAGGTAGTATCACTTACCATTGAAGACTCATAACAGGAACAAGCTTCAGAGAAAATTCAAAATAAGAGAACAGATATAATCATGACAAGCCAAGCCAAAGCCACAGCCCTGTAACTACAGCCCAAAAAATTATGGATCCCTGTGGACTGACATAATGGAGTCATCATAGTGCACTCTTGATTAATTATCTGGACCAAACAGAAAGCAATGCAGCTTTATTCAACCAGGCTTTCCCCAGCCCAAACTTGTTCAAGAATCCAAAGAGTTTCTCTGCCATTGTGTGTTACAATAAAAGATTTTTGCTGTGGTACAGATGGTCTGACAGCTTATAGAAGCAGCCTAGGTTTGTGAAAGGAAAAGTGAGTGAGAAATCAGGAAACTTTCATCTGGGAGCCTCTTCTATCATCCATCATCTACTGTCTCCCAGAGTTTTACATCACCTTTTCATTGAGGAGATTGTATCAATGGACATTGAATTCAGTTCCTTTCCTGACTGTCAGTGATTTGATATCAGGATATCCTTAATATCAGAGCCAAAGAATGGCTAAAGCAATCCTTAGCAGGAAGAGTGAAGCAGGTGGTATCACTATACCAGACCTTAAACCATACTATAGAGAAATAGTAACAAAAACAGCATGATTTTGGACCAAAACAGACTGGAAGACCAATGGTACAGAATAGAGTACACAGAGACCAACCCACAAAACTACAATTATCTTATATTAGACAAAGGTGCCAACAACATGCATTATAGAAAAGATAGCCTCTTCAACAAGTGGTGCTGGGAAATCTGGAAATCCATATGCAACAAAATGAAATTAAACCCCTATCTCTCACCATGCACAAAACAACTCAAAATGAATAAAGGACTTAGGAATTAACCAAAAACCCTGTGTCTAATAGAAGAAAAAATATGCCCTAATCTCCATCATGTGGGATTCCTTAATAAGACTCCTGTGGTGCAAGAATTAAAATCATGAATCAATAAATGGGATGGACTCAAATTAACAAGTTTCTTCTCAGCAAAAGAAACAATCTGTGAGGTGAACAGACAGCCTACATCATGGGAGCAAGTCTTTACTCCTCACACACCAGATAGAGCACTAATCTCTAGGGCATATAAAAAAACTCAAAAAGCTAAACACACACACAAAAAAAAAACCCACAAATAACCCAATCAATAAACGGACCAAGGACTTGAAGAGACACTTCTCAGAAGATGATGTACAATCAATCAACAAATACATGAAAAATGTTCATCATCACTAGCAATTAGAGAAATGCAAATCAAAACAACTCTAAGATTTCATCTCACTCCAGTCAGCATGGCAGTTATTATGCATACAAACAACAATAAGTGTTGGTGAGGATGTGGGGAAAAAGGCACACTCATACATTGCTGGTGGGACTGCAAATTGGTGCAACCAATATAGAAAGCAGTATGGAAATTTCTTGGAAAATTGGGAATGGAACCACCATTTGACCCAGCTATCCCACTCCTCAGTCTATACCCAAAGGACTTAAAAACAGCATACTACAGGGACACAGCCACATCAATGTTTATAGCAGCACAATTCGCAATAGCTAAACTGTGGAACCAACCTAGATGCCCTTCAATAGATGAATGGATAAAAAAAAATGTGGCATATATACACAATGGAATATTACTCAGCAATAAAAGTGAATAAAATCATGGCATTTGCAGGTAAATGGATGGAGTTAGAGAAGATAATGCTAAGTGAAGTTAGCCAATTCCCCCCAGAAAACCAAATGCCGAATGTTTTCTTTGATATAAGGAGACTGATTCATAGTGGGATAGGGGGCGGGAGCATGGGAGGAATAGATGAACTCTAGATAGGGCAGAGGGATTAGAGGGGAAGGGATGGGGCATGGGGTTATTAATTATGGTGGAATATTTTGATCATTATTATCCAAAGGACAGGTATGAAGACATGAATTGGTGTGAATATACTGTGTATGCAACCAGAGATTTGAAAAATTGTGCTCTATATATGTGTAATAAGAAATGTAATGCATTCCGCTGTCATATATAAATTTTAAAAAAAGTGAACTTGGTATGGCTTGGTCCTTGCTTAAGGAGAGCACTGTACTCAATATTAGTTTCACTCAGGGATTATAGATAATGAAATGTTTTATTGTTAACCATAAATTCAATTCAGCTATTTTTATTCTAGATTGGTATCCAAAACTGAATTTCTCATCATTTATGTAAATCATGGCAAGGAAGAAAAATAAACAAACGTGCTCTTTTTTTTATAAATACTTTAGTATCAGATAACCATAAATAATTAACATGTCTTTATTGTTTCCACATGTTTATATTTTATTTTCAAATAAGACAGTATACACACACATACACAAACACACACACACACACACACACACACACACACACACATATATATATATATATATATATATATATATAAAATATTTTTTTTAATTCACCCCTGGCATTTTTAGTCAAGCACTTTCTTCAACATGCTGATTTTTTTTTTACAAATTATGTCCAAAAAAGGTAAAGTACTATTTGTAGTAACCAATTTATATTATTATTCCCATATATATGAAAGGACTTAAAAACAGCATACTACAGGGACTACAGTATTAAATTTATTACTTTTCATCTTAACTAGACTATCATATCCACCATTTACCACATGAGAAGATGTGAAGATTGAATAACTTGCCTAGAGTTAAACAGCAGATGAGTTGTATGACCATAATTTGAACAAAAGTCTCTTTGACTCCCATCTCCCATGCTCTAGCCATTTTGCATCTTCTGCTTCATGGGCTGTTTTTCTGCTGAGCCACTTTTTAAAAAATATTTTGGGTTGTAAATAGACACAATACCTTTATTCTATTTATTTATTTTAATGTGGTGTGCTGAGAATCAAACCCAGTGCCTCACAAGTACTATGCAAGCTCTCTACTGCTGATCTACAACGGCGGCCCTGATGTGCCACTTTTATTAGCTATTCCAGAGCCTTTGCATCTCTTTACTCAATCACCTGTGTATTGATTTTTTTGTGCAGGGGATAAAAGTTCACACGTACCCACATTTGAAATTTCCCATATTTTAGGTAACCCTCAAAATATGGGGAAAACTAGAAAATTTCAAATCTCCCAATAAACCCTGCCACCACAATAGTAATAATTCAATTCTACTTGACTGCTTTCAATGACAAATGATAAATATTTTTAAATTAACCCAACCCAATAAGCTGAATTTCTAGATTTTTAGGAACTATGCCTATGAAGTAAATACATACACACATTTATGACTCCAATATCTTAATTTTAAACTAGTCTTCTCACTTGAACTTCTGAGTTATGCAAATACAAGATGACATGTCTCTCTGTACTTGGACTTTTCAGGAGCAATTAAAATTCAGAGTATAAAAAATTAGATGTTTCTCAACTTACAGCAGGGCACATCGAAAATACTGTAAGTCCAAAATTCATTTAATACAACTAACTATCCAAAAATTGTAGCTTAGCAACAGAATGCTTTCTGGAGTACACATTGCTTACCCTTAAGCTCGTGGCTGACTAGGAGCTACAGCTCATGCTGCAATCCAGCGACTCAAAGGAGAATCATCCTGCATATCTCCAGCCAGAGACAAGATCAAAATTCAAACTTCCAAGTATGTTTTCTACTGAATGCATGACCCTTTGACACCACTATAAATCATCCACTGTTGCTAATCCCATCCTCTCCTCCTCCACACCTGTTCTTCTAGGGTTTCCCTATCTCAGGAAATATTTCTTCTATCAGCAAACAATATTATCATCTACCCGGTTTCTCAAGGCAGAAATGTTGAAGTCATGCTTTTACTTCCCATGAAATGCTTAATCTTATTGATTCCATGACTAGCTCACCCGTGGTTTTGTCTTCTCTTCATTGGCACCAGAACTAGCATCTCATTGAAGATTTTCTTTAAATCTTTCTTAATTGCTTTCATTTTATGCTTTTGAAAAATTGTTGAGGATAAAAACATGAACTGAACAATTGAAACTGGAAGCTGAAGGCCGCTGTGGCCAGATCAGGACCCTAGATCAAAGAGGGCCTCATTCTGTGAGATCACACAAAGTCAATCTCTACTGGAATTCTAGGTGAAAACAGCAAATGTTCAGAACTGGCAAACTGAGCAAAGCTTCTGGAACCAAGATTGTTCCACATGGAATGAGATGCCAGAGACCATGGATGATATAGAAAAGGATTTATTTGAACCAAATAAAGCAACCAATTATTTTGAAGTTAGTTTACTGAAAAAATAAATCCTTATTTTTTTTTATTTTCCAAAACCCAAAACATAAACAATAATCTAATACAAAATTTTACCAAAAGCAATTTGGTTTACGTTACAGATTTTTCCTCCCACAGAATTATATTCTTTCATTTATCACCTTTTAATGGTATTAATTATTGTGATAGGATTTTGCAGTATTTTTAATATCCATTAATTTTAATAGAAATCAAAATAATTACAAGTCAATCCATTTTAATCTGTGCTATTATTCCTTGTTGCCAGAATTAGTCTTGTAACTAGGAGATGGGACAATTTGTAGAGAGGATTTTGCCTCAAATATATCAAAAATTACATTAAAACTGTAGGGGGGAAATGTTGAAAATCAACTATTCCCCCAAACCATTGCTTTGTACAACTCCATAAGGGACCATTCATAGAGAATAACCCTGACATGGCTCCAAACATACCACTCTTTCCTGTAATACCCTTTTTGCATGTCTGTCAGGGAGAATTACCACAGTTGACTCTTCTGTCTCACCCATGGATCAATGTCTTCAGCAGAAGAGGTCCGGTCTTTATTTTTATATCATCATTGTCTAGTACACTGTCTGGAACAGCATATATGAACAAAGGTTATTAATTTTACTGAACCAAACTTCTGTCTGTATTTCAAAGTATCAACCAGGGAGCTATTTTGGAGATTCAAGCTATCAATAACATCCTTTACCTGATAAAGTTAACTTTGAATGCACAACTTTAGGAGGTGAATTCATGATATTTGAGTAAGGGAAGAGAATGATTGCCAAACCTGCACAGACAAGAAATCAATCCTGGGAGGTATTTGAATGTAAGGGGCTTAAGTCAAACCTTCATATCCATAATAACAGTCTCTGTCCTAGTTTAGTCAATTCTTCCTCATTTAGTGAGCTCTCCCATCAAAGTTGCATATCAGCTCATTACATAGTTTTAATTTTTTCACTTCTAATTCTCTTTATTTTTTAGTTTTAGTTATCAGTTTATCACCTTCCACAGATGACAATTTCTCTACACCCCCATTGATCAAGCTCAAGGAATGTTTCTAATTGCTAGCACTTGTCCAATATATGAGAGTGAAAACTATCACAGTAGGCTTCACATATTAATTTTGAAGAAAGAAATTCTCAGTTTAATTTCTGACTTGATTTCTGAATGAACAATGAAATTTAAAATTATTGTTTTATTGAAATCTTTATTTTTATAACTATAAATAATTTTGTTGTTTTCCATGTTTCTTTGTTGTACCAAAGTGAAAAAAAAAACATTTTATCCATCTTTGTTTTCCAAATGCCATTACAAAAGGCAACCAAAACACATTTAGAAAATTTAGTATTTCTTGTACAGTTGAGGGGAGAGGAGGGACATAGCTGGGATTTATACCTAAGATAAGGTCTCAAGATTCAAACTATAGGACTATGATTCCAGAACTGGAAGACAGAGATGCAGTGGTTGGAAGCCACACTTTGATGAGCAAAATTAAAGTGGGCAAGGGCAAATAAGAATTTCTTGCTAGAAACAGGTTCAATGGAGAAATTCACTTTATTTTTCTTTCTTTCTTTCTTTTGGTACTGGGAATTAAACCCAGGGGCACTTAACCACTGAGCCATATCCCCAGCCCTTTTATGTATTTTACTTAGAGGCAGGGTCTCACTGAGCTGCTTAGGACCTCACTAAGTTGTTGAGGCTGTCTTTGAACTCATGAGTCTCCTGCCTCTTCCTCCTGAGTCACTGGGATTATAGGTGTGCACTACCATGCCCAGCAAAATTCACTTTTTAATTGCAACAGAGTAGATAGGCTACTGGTTACCTATACAATTAAGTAAGAATTACAACCCAGGGGAGATACAACTAAATGTTCCAACTTAGAAACTTTTAAGGATTTCTCAGGAAAGTTATATGAAAATGCTACCCTTTAAATATCCACCAACTCTAGAAAACATGAATATGAGATCATAGTAGTACACAGTCAACTAGCAACAAACTGCTCCTTACTTCTATTTGTCTCAAACCTCAAACTTGGAGGAACTAGAAGGCAGCCTACAATGGGAAGGAGAAATAGGTGGCAGGAGAAACACAAAGGAGAGATTTGGAGAGGTCCTACATACCCCCTGTCTCACTGCAAGTGTCTGCCTGAAGCAAGGCAGAGCTTGGGGAGGAAAGCATTAACTTTATGAGCAGCTCACAGTTTTATATGGATCTGGACATTTAATAAAATGATGCTGTGTTTTTTCCTGAAATTACTGGTATTTTATTAGTGCCAAACCACCAAAAAGTACCTGGACATGTCCTAAATTTTACTCTAGGTACAATATTTGCCTCACTGAGCAAGTTTGAAAGAGTCTTAGAAATAAAGAATATGATTTGGTTGCGATGACTGCCCCCTTCCTTCACTTCTATTCTACTGACCTAATGGTTACAATTACAATAATGGTGATGTTCGATAGCGTAGAGAGGTTTTCAGGAATGAAGACCTCGTAAGGAAAGAGAAGAGGATCAATATATCTGAAACCGTAATAAAACCTATCCAAGTTCAGAATTCAGTTCTATCTCTTGGTGGGCGCAAATATGTCTGGAAAATTTGAAATTCCAGGCTAGACCTGCAACATTTTCCTATCTATGTCTAGCATGTCCTCCTGCATATCTTCCTTTATTTTAAGAAACTGAAAACCTCCCAATCCAAAATAAGTCCAAGCCAGTTAGGGAAATCTAATTCCTGTTATTGATTTATTGTTTCCTAATTTGCTAATGGGCAATGAGGATTGACATTTTACAGGGAATAGTTCTGGGGAAGATTTATTTTGTTGACTTCGGTATCTCTGGATGCAGAATGTTGATTTTACCTCTCTGTTAGTGGTGACCCATGCGAAATGTAATTTGTTGACTAGGCTCAGTTGACCTTTTCATTTCCCTTAAGTCTTGGGCTTTTTGGTGGACAGATTTGATATTGTTGTTGCCAGGGTAATTGCTCCTGGGGAGATTATTCCTTTGAAATGGTCCAGATATGGGCCATGGGAGATGAGAAGGGATGTTGAGAGACATCAGTAGACTATGTACGGACCAAATTGGCATGGAAGCCCATTGAATAGGAAAATCTGGTATTTGGGAACTTCCAGCAGCAATCCTGCTGGTAAGATCACCCAGATACATAATACATATGAGTCCTATTCAGCTCTGCCAGGTCCCACTCAGCACCAGAGATAGGGTGTCCTGCTGTAGCCACACAGCCTCTCAGAGATGGATGTAGCCTAACAAGATGCCAATCAATCTGTTGACTGTAAGACATCATGAAGCAAGATTCCACCCCTGAAACCTTATCTCTGCCATTGATGTACCCCCTTAAATAAATCACCAGAGCCATTTCTTAATTGTTCTGTTCTACCAGGAGTGGAAGATCCTATTAGATGCTCTGCTTTTAAAACCTATTCTTTGACTCTGCTTCTTATTTCTTCACTATTTTAGACTCTATTTTCTCAGGTGGCAGGAAAAATTACCCTGGCCAGGCATTGGCCACCTCACGATAAAGGAAGCCCCAGAAAATTTGTGCTGATTATATGACAACACCCAAGGTTTAAGTGAAAAATGCTGAAGTCAGACAGCCAATTGTTCTCTTTCCACATCAAAAGAATGGTTTAACAGTCAGGTGCGGTGGCTCACACTTGTAATCCCAGTGGCTTAGGAGGAGGAGGAGGTAGGAAGATCACAAGTTCAAAGCCAGTGTCAGTAATTTATTAAGGCACTGAGCAACTCAGTGAGACCCTGTCTCTAATAAAATACGAAATAGGGCTAGGAATGTGGCTCAATGGTCGAGTGTCCCCCAAATACAATCCCTGGTACAAAAAGAAAAAAAAATTTAAATAGTTTGTCAGAGAAAGTACTACTTTTTTCTCCTCATTTTTTATTCTAATTCGTTATGTATGGCAGCAGAATGCATTACAGTTCATATTACACATATAGAGCACAAATTTTCATATCTCTGGTTGTACACAAAGTAGAGTCACACCATTCATGTCTTCATACATGTACTTAGGGTAACGATGTCCATCTCATTCCACTGTCTTTCCTACCCCCATGCCCCCTCCTTTCCCTTCCCTCCACTTTGTTCTATCTAAAGTTCAATCCACCCATGCTCCACCCCCCAACCCCATTATGAATCAGCATACTTATATCAGAGAAAACACTCTGGCATTTGGTTTTGGGGGATTGGTTAACTTCACTTAGCATTATATTCTCCATCTCCATCCATTTACTTGTAAATGCCATGATTTTATTCTCTTTTAATGCTGAATAGTATTCCATTGTGTATATATACCACATTTTCATTATCCATTCATCAACTGAAGGGCATCTAGGTTGATTCGACAGTTTAGCTATTGTAAATTGTGCTTCTATAAACATTGATGTGGCTCTTAAAAACAGGGAAAGCACTACTTTTTGATATAGAGGACAACTGATCATTGGGTATTTTCTGCACAGGTGGATGTAAATCGTTGTATGCAACTTAAACAGGCTGGTATCTGTAGCAACAGAGGCGTGGTCAAGAAAAGCCAATCCAGCATCCTCAGCTTTGTTTCCAAGATTCCTTTCGTAGCCAAACATATGAGGAAAAACAGCAATATGAAAATCTATTCTGAGCTGAAGATATGTTGGACAACAGAATGAGGTGAGAGAGTTTAGTTTTATACAGAATGCAGAACTTAAATAATGGCCCATGCAGTTGAAGCTATAAAGAGTTAAAGAAGGGCAGGGAAATTGACTTAGATAAAAGAACAAAAACTTATATATCTTGATGAAAAAAAATAAGATAATTAAACATTAAAAGCAAGTGAATGCATTTTGACCCTTTTTTGTAAATTTAATTTTAATGTGGGCAATATCTTTTTATTGCATTTAGATTCCTGTATGTTTGCATGATAGAATTATGTAGAATTTAGTGGTTTTATTTTTACTTCATGTACTACAAACTCTAAAATAATTTTGAATTCAGCTTCTTACCAAGAAAAATATCAGAATATTTTAAAATGCATGATTGAGTGCATCTACAGAACAGAAGGAACCACTGGCGGGTTACATTTCACTTTGGGCAACCCCTGGTAGAGACGGTAATTGCTGTGATGACAGTGATTTACATTTTAGGAAGAAAAGTAGAACTTCTTCATGTGCCATCTAGGTCTGAAGTCACACTGATAGGCATTTTGTTTTCTAAGGTCATTGTGCATACATTTATTAACAGTGACGGATACTAGCATCAGGAACAAAAATTATTCCATTCTTATCTACATCTGTTATTATGGCATGATTCATTTTATCCTGGGTGTTTTCCTTTAAAAGTCAATGAGGAAAAAAATGTTCACTATCTCTAGTGAACATTAGGGAAATGCAAATTAAAGCTACACTGAGATTTCATCTCACTCCAGTCAGAATGGCAATCATCAAGAATACAAGCAACAATAAATGTTGGTGGTGATGTGGAGGGAAAGGTATACTCATACATTGCTTGTGGGACTGCAAATTTGTGCAACTACGCTGGAAAACAGTATGGAGATTTGTCAGAAAATTTAGAATGGAACCACCATTTGACCCAGTTATCGCACTCCTCAATATATACCCCAAATCAGTATACTATCGTGAGATAGCCATATCAATGTTTATAACAGCTCAATTCAGAATAGCTGAGCTATGGAACCAACCTAGGTACCCTTCAAAAGATGAATGGATAAAGAAAATGTGGTATATATACACAATGAAATAGCACTCAGACATAAAGAGAAATAAAATTATGGCATTTACTAGTAGATGAATAAAACTAGAGACTATCATGCAAAATGAAATAAGACAACCCCCCAAAACCAAAGGCCAGATATTCCCTCTGATATGTGGATACTAACTCATACTACAGAGTAGGGCCAAAGGCAGTAGGGAAGGATAGAAATGCTTTGCATTAGACAAAGGGGAATGAAGGAAAGGGAGGGGAAATGGGAATAGAACAGTTAGTAGAATGAACCAGACATTATTTTCCTGTGTTCATAAATGAATACATGACCAATATAATTCCACATCATGTACAACCACAATAATGGGAAATTGTACTCAATATATGCATATTAAGTCAAAATACATTCTACTATCATGCACAACTAAAAAATAACAAATAAAAATATAACATGAAGAAGACAGGTACTGGCAGGAAAAAAAATAAAATGAAGGCAATGAGTTTGGTAAAATCATTCAGAAGTAGCATTTGTTTTATAATCATAAAGCTTACATTTTTCTTGATAGCAGAGATTGAATATAATCTGACCTCTATATTCAATACCTACAGTATCTGACACTTGATGAATGTATAAGAAACACCTGATGCATAAGTAAATAAATATTTATTTGATTTAGAGTTCTCGTATCTATCAGTATTTGTATCTACAGTTGCAGCTTTTATCTTTCTAAGCAGAATTTCTATTGGTTCTGATAGCTCCTTAAGTTTAGCACATATAAGACCTGAATAAGCCAGTTTTATTTTCAAAATTTACTATTTCCTTTATTTGAAATGAATGTTGACAATTTTATTTCCAGTAAAATAATGCAAATATTAAAATATTTAAAGATAAAGCGCAATTAAGAAAGACTCCAATTACACAAGCTCAAACACAGTAACTTTCTAATACATGTTCCCCTTCATACTAAAGAAACCTACTTCCACTTCAGTGACTTACAAAAATGTTATTTAAAGGTGAAAATAGGTGTGAAACATTTTGGGAAAGGTGATATAAAGTAAAAAGTGCCCTTGTAATATTCAATCTAGTATTGTGATTCCTGTGTTCTAGAAATTCTGTTTCTCTTGTAACATATCTTTGAAAATTTTTGTGAAAATTGCTACACAAGCCACTCTGTACATATCAGATCTAATGGACCATATGCTACTTAGGAAGCATTAGCACTTCCTACAGAAATACGTACTAACACATAATGCAAACTTCTGCAACATTAATTTGCAGGTGTAAAAATATGTTACTCTACAAAGACATATGAGGTCCTGTTTTTAAAACATTTTAAAATTAATTTTTAAATTTTTAATCAATTTTTAAATTATTTTCCTTTTGTTAGAGGAATTAACACTCTTGTATGATGCAACAATGTACAAAAATCTAACTTCCACTTAGAATTTTAAAAGAACTTCAAAAATATATAATAAACTCAAGTGATAACATCCGTTTTCCAATAACCTGTACCCTGCTTTTAGAAGAAGGGCTGCATTTGTAACAGTCCCTCTATCTGCTGGAAAATTAAGCCTTTCCTCTCGTGGAAGGATATTTAACCTGAGGACACTGAAGCCAGTAAATGCAATGCTAAAAATAATACTTAAAAGAGAAGCTTCAGGAGCTTTCTCTGGAATTTTCCTAAGTACTTTTCATGCATTGCCTCATTGAATCCTTAAGGCAACTCTACAGGGTTGATGCTACTGTTTTTTCCATTTTATAGCCAAGATAATTAAACTGAAGAAAGGTTATATGTAACCCAAACTCACAAAAATAGCATCTAGGAGAATTGAGATTTGAAACTACCATTGGCAGCCCAAAGCCTGAACTCCTAGGCTCTCTGGAGTACTGCCTGCCCATATTTCTTTGTCTTAAATCATCAATGCTGAATTCTTCAACTTGTGTAGGAAGAAGTATAACTCTTAAAGAAGCTGCCTCTCAATAATTTTAGTTTTTAATCATATTAAACAAATTACTACAAGGGACATTTTGCTCCTGGAAAAAAAAAAGTACTATAAGTAATAGAACTCAAGTCACTATTGAGAATCACAAATTGCCAGTGAACCAGAGCTTTTTGCTCTGATTTGTGCAGTTATGATACCCAAATACCAAGAAGCAAGTCTATTTGAATTTGTATTTTAAAACCAATATTCCTATGAATTAGAACATGCATTAGCAGTACCTATCTTCTCCTTCTTCACCAGCTGAGAATCATCTATGCAGAAATCAAGGTCAGATACCTAAAAATATGATATACAATAGAACCAATAGTTGGAGAGTATTTGATAGTTTTGTTTTAGCTGGTTGTTACTCTACAAAAATATGTATTTAATTCAGGAAGCACAGTACATGCTGTGCTTAATTCATTCAACTCATTCATTCACTCATTCGTTCATTAATGCATCAGTTTGAGAATCTACTATGTACCAGGCACTGTTGTTGGGCATAGAATAGATGAAGTCCTTGGTCCCTGGAGCTAACCATTCTAGCTGTCTAATTAGAAATATATTATTCTAATTTTTAATAATTTTCTAATGGCAATGGGCAATAAATAAACTAGCAAATATTGTATCAAATGCTGATAAATATAAAAAGATGAGAACGTGGGTACCATTTACTATGAACAGGTAAGAGAAGGTCCTTTTAGACAAAGTAACATTTAAACAGGGATCTGAAAGAAGATGGGGAGTGAGCCTTATATCAGTCATGCTGATTTAAGGAACAGGTTCCAGCATAAGAAATAGAAAGTGTCAAAGCCCTGATGTGAAAACAGAATTGGTGTGCTTGTAAAATACCTAGGAATTTGATGCGGCTAAAATGGAGCTAGTAGGGTTGGAGGAGGTGTTGGAAGAGGGTATTTTAGTTGGGTATTTCATCACTGTGACCTAAAGACCTGACAAGAAGAATGTAGAGGAGTAAAAGTTTATTTGGGGTTCATGGTTTGAGAGATCTCAATCCACTGATGACCAACTCCATAGCTCTGGACCAAGATGAGGCTAACATCATGTTAGAAGAGTATGGTGGAGGAAAGCAGCTCGGGACATGGCAACAGGAAGCAGAGAGAGAACTCCACTCACCAGGGAGAAAGTGTAAACCCCAAAGGCGTACTCCCAGTGACCTGTCTCCTCCAGTTATACCCTACTTGCCTATAGTTACTTCCCAGTTAAACCATATCAGTGAATTAATCATTGTTTTGGTTACAACTCCCATTAATATAATCATGCCACTTCTGAAGATTGTTGCATTGTCTCACACATGAGATTTGGGGGAATATTTCATATCTAAACCATAGCATTCCATTCCTGGCCCCCAAAAGCATATGCCCATTTTGCAATGCAAAATCCATTTAGTCCATTTTCAAGAGTCCCCATGGTCTCAACTCTTCCAATATTACCCCAAATTCCAAGTCCAAAGTCTCCTCTGAGATTCAAGACAAACTCTGAGCATGAGCCTCTGTAAAAATTACATATTATTGGCAACAAATCAATATTGGCATCAGATTTGCCATTTTAGGTCAGGAGTCATTTTATCTAGAGGTTCCAAAGTTTAGATTCTGAGGCAAAGTTGCTTAACTTCCCTAAGAACATGCGCCTGCTATCAACCTCTCCCCCCACCCCCGGTTTAAACTCCTAAGTAGCTTATGAGATTCCTCTTGAGTGCTATAAAGCTTCTCTGTGAGTTCCCACAGACTGTGGCCCTCCTCAGAGGGACAACCTTGTAGGTATACATCACGTTACTGACAATAAATCTCTTGCGTGGGATTCCGGTGTGTGGCATGGTCTTTGGACTTTGTGTGGACTCTGCGAGTGTCCTTTCACATATATCCAATATATAGTAGCACAATGTAAACATTTCCATTCCTGAAGGAAAAAATAGGGGCACAGAAATAAGGGAGGAACCAAAGCAAGACTTAAATCAAGCTGACAAAACAAGTCCTCTGAGTAGCTCTGAGTCCAGTATCTAGAGCACATGGCATAGTGATGTTTTCGCCAAAGGATTTGTGAAGCTCCGTCCCTATGGCCTTGGTTGTTGTAGCACAGGTGGCCTCTCTCTTGGCTTGTTTCTGCTCAATTCTTACAGCTATCCATAGCAGATGTCCCACAGTACTGGCACCTCTTAATCTCAGGAGTTTTAGCCCAGTTAATCTATATCAGTGATATATTACAACTCTCAAAATCTAATCATTTCTCCTCTGAACATTCTTGCATTGTCTCATGCATGAGATTTTGGAGGATACCTTATATCTAAACCATAACAGAGGGCAAGATTGGTAGGAGATTAGGTCTTGGGAACAGTGATAATGAGAGTTTGAGATCTTCTAGAGTCATGATTATAGTAAGGACTTTAAATTTTCTCCGAGTGATTCAAGAAGCTATTGGTGAATTTGGGGTAGGAGACCATTATGATCTGATTTATGCTTTAAAAGAACCACCCTAAAAGCTTTGTCCTAAAACAGTCTGTGGGGTGTCAAAGATGAAAGATAGAAAAAAAGAACTAAAATAAAATTACAATGATCCCCTACCACCATCATTCAATGGTGGGAATTTAAATGAGAAAAGCTGTGGTGTTAGGATGAGACATACCCAGATAGTGGATATGTCTTAAGGCAAAAAATAATAAGATTTAATGGCATATTGAAAGTGAGTTGTAACAGAGAAGAATCTAGGGTGACTGAGATCCTGACATGAGTACTAAATAATGAATTCCTCATATTCTGGGATGGCATAGATTAGTGGAGGAATAAGTGGGAGATAAATTAAGGGTTTGACTTAGAATCTATTGATTTGTACTACTTATGAGATACTTTACTGATGTGAGATAATCTGTAATGAATATGCAAGTTTGGATTGCAAATGAGCATACTAGAGATATAAAATTTGGAGCCATTACTTACAGGATAATTAAAGGATGTGAACAAGATCACCTAAAGTGAATATTGATAGAAAATAGTATAGGTTCAAATTCTGAGCTGTGGGTCATCAAGTACTAAGAAGGTAAATTAGGTAAAGCACAGAAGGACCCAAGAAAGTGGAACCCTGGAGGTCATGTGAAGGAAATGAAGAGATTGAAATAAACTGTGTCAAGTGCATCTTGATAGCTCCATTAACATGAAGAATGAGAAACAGCCATTGAATATTACATGCTGTGATCAACGGTGATTGATCTAAGGCAATTTTGGTTCAGTAAGAAGTAAAAAGGAAATTTGGTTTGGAATGAATTCAGGAGAGATTTCAAAAGACATGCTGTCAACAACCAGTATAGACACAACATGGTGACTATATTTTCCTAACAAAAATTCAGGATATATGGTTTCATAAATCATCTGTTAGGAGTTGGAACATTTAAGCTTAAAACTGCTCCAATATGTCCAAGACCTACACTGGTAGGTTACAATGCAAGCACACTTACATTTGACTTTCCTTTTATAGAGCAAACCCAATATAACTTTATCTTCACAAATCCTCAATTCCTAAAGACAGCTTGTCACAGCAGAAATCCTATGGTGGACTGATAAATGTCTATCAAAAGCTTCAGTCCTTTTATGGTTTAGTAGGTTGTTTCCTGAAGCATAAGGCCAAATACTACTTCTAAATTTAAAATACCCTGCATATGATGTTTATTCAAGTGTGCATACTACCACATTTTCCCTCATGAATAATGCATGCCTGTGCAACTTGAGCCCAAAATTTGAAAAACGCTAAACATCTAATAATTCACACTAAATTTAGAAGAATAAAACTGCCATGCTGGGTAATATAATCCTTTAAGTAAAAGGAATCACTGGGTTAATTCCATGTAGAAGAAAAAAAAATAAGGTCAAAAATTTTTCTCCATTTTTCTCTCGGTGTATTTTTTCTTATAATTCATTTCTGTGACTGTTCAAATGATAGAATCTTACTTGAAAACCATAGGGCAAAAATAATTAATGAATGGACCATCCTAGAGCAATGTGAAACAGCAGAGGTGGGAAACTATACCTTTGGAGTCAAGAAATGCAAATACAGATACTTTCACGTATCACTAACGCTGTTTTGTTTTGTTTCATTTTTTGACTTTTATTGGTGCATTATAGCCGTGAATAATAGTTGGGTTCAGTCTGACATGATCATACATGCATGGAATTTAATTTACTCCACTGTAGTCCCCAGTGCCCCCCTTTCCCTCCCCTTTTTCCCTTCCTATGTCCCCTTTCTTCTACTCGACTGGTCTATCTTGTACTCATTTATACTTTTTTAATTGGTGCTTTATAGATGTAAATAAAGATGTAATTCACCATGGTATATTTATCTGTGCACATATTGTAATTTTGTCAAATTTATTCAGTATTTCCTCTCCTTTTGCATCAATAGTCAGGCAACCTCAGCCCAGTAAAGATCATACGAACAGTATTTTATTTAAAAATTTCATTCAAAAGGAAAATGTAATTCTGACTATTGAGCTTCAGGAGTATTTTTGACTGATTATTTTAGTGGATTGACTAACTTGTCAGCTGAAGTTAAATAATGGTATAAATTAAGTAGCCATCGTCCCCATTATCTCTAATGGAATGAGCTTTAGATTAGCTGTCAGAAGACTAGGGTTTCATTTTAGTTCTAAAATATATCAGTTGTGACATTTCATATGGTGATACAACCTTGAATCATAGTTATATGATCCATAAATTAATAGCATCACTATTGCTATAGGTGAGAGAGAAACTTAGATGAGATTTGTGCTCTGATTAGTATCTCCTCTTGTGTCCTCAGAAGTGTTCCTTTGTCAATTATTTCCTCTCCTTTGCCTTCATCCTTTTCCTCTTTTCTGATCAAATTTAACCTTGATCATTACATTGAACACATCTTTTATTTTTTACATACCTGCATTCTTGAACATTTCTCTCTCTCTCTCTTTCTCTCTCTCTCTCTCTCTCCTTAATTGACTCTACTGAACATCTTGCTTATCTATTCAAGAGGCATCTACGCATCAATCTTCCTCTAAGGAACTGTATCCATATTACCCGAACACTCACTACTTTTTCTTATTTTACTATTTCTTTGATTTATGACTTGGACAGCAAGAAATTTCATTCATTTTCTTCCCCCTTCTCCATCCCACTACAATGAACACTTCACCAGGTAGTATTGATTTTACTTTGTGCACTTCTGTCCACTTCTGTGTCACATTACATCAAGTTTCAGCCTCAATCACATGCTGTCTGAAGCCTCCACAGCCTCTACTTGTCTCCTTATCTTGTCCAGTCTTGTATATCTACATGCAATCTTATCACAACTTCCTTCCTCTCTTACAACATTCCTGTTTTTCTATTTTCTTGGGAAAGTGTCAAAATTTCTTGAGATTAACTTTGATTTAAAAAGCCAATTTTGATCTAGATGGCACATGTATCCACTCTCCTCTCTTGCCACTCTCCCCCACTAGGATATAGTCCAATTATTTATGTATTTATTTATTGATTGATGTTTATTGGTTTTAAACTGCATTTCCATTTTTTGTGGGCATGAGCCATGTTCTCTCATCTCTAGGCTTTTCCATGTGATTGTCTACCCAGACAACCTTTCATGACCCCAAAGTTAGAACAAGTACTGCAAGGTGAAATCTTAGTTCTTTTCCCATGAGTGACTTACTACATTGTTGTACTATGAATCCATGTCAACATATCTGTTGAGTTCAGGTTGGATATCTCAGAATGTTCATAGCCCTCAACTCGTAGTAATAAAAAGAGTAGTAAAAGAGTCTTGTATAGAACTGTGTAAATTGTCAAGCATTATATTATTGAAAGTAATATTATCTTACTGAAATTCCTATGAAAGAGCAATATAAAACTTAAATGGTTTTACACCTGTTGCTACATAACTGATTTTGCTGTTTGCATTTATGTTTGGAGGGAACAACTTTTTATTTAATTTACATAAAACTATAACCTAAGGGAACTTGTTTTCTGATTTTGTTTGAATCATAAATATACTGTCATTATATGCAATATCCATTTATTTATATTTTAAAATATTACAAAGACATGTACTTTCATTTTAGATCAATTTAAAATTATAGGTCTATCCTTTTTTTTTTTCCAATGGAAAATGCAATAGAGGGCTTCCATTAAATTTAATGTAAATCTGCTTTTTAGAATTCAGTAGTGTTTCATATAAATAAATCACAATTTTCAAAAATCCTGAGGCAAATTGTTTTAAAAAGAGAATATTCTTTCAAGAAATAAGCCACAATTTCAGTTTAATTTTGTAAATAGTTTCTCTAGTTTGCTTTCTTGAAGAAATTCATGTTTACATTGAAAAAAATCAGTAGTGATTTGGATCATGATAAAGAATAAGTACAAATAAGTATCTTGAAGAAATTCAAGTTTACATTGAAAAAAATCAGTAGTGATTTGGATCATGATAAAGAATAAGTACAAATAAGTATCTGTTATGTAAGTTTAAAATGCATGGCTAAATACATCATTTAATAAATTCTCACAAGCTACTGAACAACTAGAAGCCTTTAAAATGGTATCATTCTTCATAGAATTCTTTATTCCTAGGGAGCTATTTAGGCTGTATTCTTAACTTGCCTAAAATCTACCCATTTGGATTTTGGAGGTCACCATAATTTAATAGTAGATAATTTAATTAACCCATGGCCTTATCAAATGGATTTTTCTTCTATAGCTATCAAAAAGATGTAACTTACAATTAAAGTCATAAATATACAACTTAAATGGTAGTATTTCTGTTATCTATTATTGAATAACAAATTAATCCTAAACTTAGTGGTGTCAAACAACAATAATTAATTGTTTTTCATGATTCTGTGAATTGATGCAATTAATGGAGGACTAACAGGTTGATTATTTATTAACTGAAGTCACATTGGACTCTGTATTCAAAAAGGAACCCAGCTGTGGCCAGAATATCCAAGATGGCTCTCACCCTGTATGGTATCTCTCCACATAGTCCTCTCACCATTCAATAGCCTCACCCAAGTTGTTCAAGAAACCAGCCCCAATATTCAAGCTCTTTATAAGTCTCTGTCTGTATCACACTTACTAATATCCCATTATCCAAAGCAAGTTGTCAATATGAACCCAAAGCCAATGTTACAAAAAAGTACTCAGTCTTAGAAAAGATGGCATCCCTTTGGTGGCTACCAACGATAGTAAATTGTCTGTATATTTATGTTGTCTGATCATTTTTTAAAAGTCAAATCCTAACTGGATTCAACTTCTATACAAACATAATTTCAATCAAGACAATCTTGAAATATAAGACACTTTCTTCCTGTAGTTGCATCTTGCAACATTATCAACTTTAAACTCCATATTTATAAAAGAGGTTGTTTTTCTTAATAATGACTTGCATTTATTTTATGTAGAAATCCTGAAGCTTCGTACATAATGTCATCTGTATTTTTGAACTCCATTTTAAAATTTGAAATTTTAACATTTTGACATGGAAGTTTATGTAGTGCAACTCTCCTTAATACTGGTTCAGAGAAAAAGAAGTTCAACATTTGTCTTCATTTATAAGGCACAGCGCATATTCCCCACTTGAAAGACTCTTGGTATTTTCAAAGCTGTGGCCTTATTATGCAGCTTTTCCAACTCTGATTAAACAACTCAGTCAGCATTGCTATCTTCTTGAAACTCAGAGTGGGAAAAGTAAAGACTGTACTGGATGAATTGATTCTCTTCAATCATTTCAAAAGTTCCTGGAATTACAGAAAGTTTAACCATATAAATAAGAGATTAGAGCACTTTATTTAAAGCAAATATTTTTTATACACTTGCTCTCTTAAGCTTTCTTGTTACCTGGACCTCAGAACCTTTTTAAATGGCTTGTTAAGTAGTGAAATTTAGAAAAGGAAAGAGTTCCAAAAATCGCTGAATTACCTTACTTCCCCTTGGGATCTTTGCCATAAACTCAGACCCTATGTTTCATCTTCCAGAATGTATTTCAGTATATAAAATAGAGGGCTTACTTCCTCAAAGGCAGCCCATTCCATCTTTAAATAGCTTTGACTTTCATAAAGTTTCTTCATATTATGAGACAAAAATATATCTATATATAAATGCTACACATTCATTGGCATTTTAATCCTAGGGCCGCAAAAAAATATATAATTCAGTAGCCATGGCTTCTGTGTTCAGCATAATATCCCCCAGCTTAGATCAGTAGCCAATACATAACTGGTAGTCAATATTCAGAGAAGAACTATTGAATGTTTGCAATATGTATAATATTATTAAACATTGTATCAACTCCCTTGGATACTGCATATTATTTCATTTGAAGACACTTATCAAATTTCCTCCTTCCTCTCCAAGACTAAAGAGTCATAGGTCCTTTAACCATTTCAAATATAACTCAGTGGGCATGAGTTGAATTTTATACCCATAGAATTTATACATGCAATTTCATAGACTCCTTTGATCTCAGAATGTGGTCTTATTTGAAGACAGTGTCTATAGGTGTGATCCTGTAAAAGTGAGGTATTGAAAGTGGCTTCTAGTTCTTATTAAAGGAGGAAAGGTGGTCATAGAGGCACAGATGAGAAGATGTGAAGAGACTCAGGGAGAAGATGACCATCTGCAGCCAAGAAGAGAGGCTTGAAAAAGCTCCTGGCCTCCTCCCTCAAGAGGATCCAACTCCTTGATAGTGGACTTCTATCCTCCAGAGCTAAGGTCATAAACTGCTATTGTTGAGGCCACCTAGTTTGTGCTACTTTATTACAGAAGCCCGGAAACATTAATACACTGGTCTCACAATTTTGGTCCACACTTAAAATACTAATGACATTATACCATTTATTCAGTACAACCACATTACAAATATTATTATTCTGTTTAATGCTTAAAAGCCCATTGCAAATCAGAAATTTTATTTGTATTTTACTGATGAAGAAATGGAAGCATAGAGAGGTTGAAAGATTTTGCTCAGTGTCTAATGAGGAAGTAGCAGAGCCCCAGAATGTACACCAACTTCGATTCTGAAGTCACTGCACTTAATATTGATTCTACTGCTGTTTTTCAACATGAGTTCCTAAAGAATCAGTGAGTTTTCCCCTATTAACCTTGCCCCTTTTAGCTTTCCATTGGCTTAATTAGAAGCCCACAGATTATGTATATAAGGAATTGCATGCAGAATTTGAATTTGTGAGGTGATGTTCTCATTCCTTGTTTTGTGCTCTGTGGTTGCTTGGCGTGATTCTCTCCTTACTCCCTGTGATCTTGGTGGACTATTAAGTGGCTCCCAAACAACCATGGCGGGGGGGACACAGGATGTATCCAAACCAAACCAGGATTCTCATTCTCTTTCCATATCCTTCCCCATCACTTGAGAAAACAAGGGGTGGGGGGACAGAAGATGGTTGGAAATGGGCTATGTGGTAAAGACAGGGATTGCCTAAGTATTCCTTATTCCTGATGCTGAATTACAAGACCTTTTCTGGATTTTGTTTCTTTCTAGTGTCTAGTTTTTTTTCTTATTCTGTTATATATCTAAAATAGTTTTAATAAACTGGTTCCTATTTATTAATCAGATTGAGCATTTATTTCTTGACATGAAGAAATAGAAACAATCAGGTTGGCACAGGTGAAGTATCTCAGAAGGCCTTCACGGTATGCCAGAAGAACAGGCTATGGAAACAGATTATCGCATGTGTTCAGGCATGCACTCCTTCCTCTAGGACAGAATATTGCCGAAGAACCATGTCTTTTATCAAGTAACTCCCTAGGGCACACTGTTTTGATATTGGCAGTACAGCATTGGGACACTGCCTATTAAATGTGGGCATACCCTATTAATACCAATGAATTTTTCTGATAGTGTTTCAATACTAATAAAATGATATTTTTAATTTCTGATCTACTCTGTTCAGATATCAAATACAATATTACATTTAACTCAGAATTATACATCTGAATATGCAGTCAAATTTTCTAATACTACTAGGAAAAACTGAATGGGATTCATATGCATTAACCTGAAAGCCAGTATCTGTTAACCATATCTCAGTAGACATCTGGAGTTCTCTTTCTCCCCACTCCAGTTTCTTCTTCTCCAGCCTCCCCCCAAGAAATCTCTCTCAACCAAAAATATTATACACTATGAGTTTGAAACTCAATGATTCCCTTAGCTAATGTCACTTGTCACTAACATAGAACCTTCTTCACTCTGACTTTACAACTCACATGACATCTTATGCTCTTTACTTTGGTCCAATAAAACATTCCTCTAGTCTAGATGTGCTTCAGACAACTGCTTCTCTTCAGTTGCTAATCTCTGTGTTCTAAACCTATGTTGGTATCAGAGTCCTAAGTATTCATGTAAGCTGTCTTACTTAGGGCTATCTCCCCCCATGGTGACAGGTACAGGGTCGACCTGCACTCCTTCCTCTGGGACAGAGTATTGCTGAAGAACTACAACTATATCTGTAATCTTTTATCAAGCAACTCCTAGGACATGCTGTTTTAATGCTGACATAGAAGCAAAAGTACAGTGGAGGCCTTTTCACTTTGAATCTGTGGTGACTATAGAAATCACACTGCACAAAAATATGCCCAGAAAGAGAGACACGATGAGGTGTGTCCAAGTCTGGGCCTGCCAAGGCTTGTCAGGTGGAATGAAGGCACTCACTATATCTGTTCTCCCCAACAAGGGCACAATTTGTCCCAGCAATGTTGCATAAAAACAGCCAAAGAAGGCCTTTAAGAATGATATATGAAAACAGGAATTATATGGTTTGCAGATTAATATTTCAAAGAAATTCTAGACTTCAACAGGTACTGACACTCCATCAATATCCTTCAGTAAAAGACATATGGATACCAATGAATAAATATGCAATAGAGTGGAGGGTTTACGTGACTACAGTAATTAATTTAGGGAAAGTATATTATCTGAAATAAATAAAAAAAATCAGGTGTAATTTTTCAGATATAAATATAAGCATAAAATACTTTTTAAAAATTTTCTTGAATAGTTCCCAAAGAAATTTGTCTTTGTGAGAAAACTACGTTTAGATAGGATAAGGTCACTCTGGAAAAGTATTGTTCGAAGAAGAGGAAACAAATGATGGGTGACTGCCCAGAGCATTGACATTCAGGTGGGAGAAGACCAGTTCTCACTATGTGGCACCTAGTGATTCTTCTGTGTTTTTGTCTTTGGGTTGGTATTTTAAAATATTTTTAGAAGATATTTAAATGTAAATGCAGCACGATTGCGACTTCATTTTCTCTTGCACACATGTACAATGTAAGTGACAACTTCCCCTATCTTCTATCCTCAGTCATTTCCTCGCACTCCCTGGAACATAACCAGAGAATCATTCTATGTGATTATTCAGAAGCAGAAATATCTGTAGCTATTAACTATATACAAAGCTCCAGGGGTTTGGTTTTGCTTTTGTGTTGTTTTTTTTTTCCTTTTTTTCATTTTTAGCTCCACCACATTCCACAAGCTTTTATCTTCACTGTCTTTCTTGTCTTTGCAAAGAAAAAAAAATCAGAAGTTTTAATACCATTTTCTACTTAAACTGTCATATCCACCTAACTCATATTGTAAAAATCTCATTTCATGGGGATGTAGCTGTCAAATGAGACAGTGTCTACAAAATGCTCATTTGTTGAAAACTTTTAAAGAAATGTTCACTGAGTCCAATTCACATGATTAAGCTTTTAACTTATCAAAAGTTTTTCACCTAGTTTTTAACCTTTGTGAGGAGGGTGATGAGTTATTGCCCTCGGTTTACTGAAAGAGTAGCTTCAGTAATACCTAGTTGGAGGTGAATGGGCAATTTTACCAATACTGAGATGTTGACTACAGGCACAATTCTTCCTAATGGTCTTTGGAAAAATCTAACAATCATGAAACTGTTGCTAAGGTTTGGATGGGGTTTGAGTGTGTCCCCCAAAGCTTCATATTACAGATTTGGACTCCAGTGTGGCAATATTGATTTTGTTGGTGGAACATTTAATAGTTGGAACCTAGTGGAAGGTGGTTAGGTTATAGGACACTGCCCTCAGGTGGGATTAATACTGGTCTAGAAGAGTGAATTTTTATAAGAGCATATGATTATAAAGCAAGGTCCAGCCATGCAAAATGGCCTTGACAAAGGCAGTTCCCTCTTCTGTTTCTCAACCATGTGGTGACACAGTCAAGAGGCCCATACCGGGATTTGGGTGCTGTGTTCTTGACCTCTTGAACTTTGAATTCAATAAATCTCTTTTCTTTAGAAAATACCCAGACTAATATATTTTGTTATAACAACACAAAATGCACTAACAGATTTCCCCAGAACAAAGTTGATAATTTAGCGTAATTTTTATTTATTAATGTTTCTCTAATCCTTAATTCTTACATATATATTATAATATTATATGCCCTCTGCTTATAATTCATTGAGTGTCTTGCCATATTTTTAATAATGTTAATGGTTGTGTGGAAGCTAGAACAAATTTAAGCAATAAAGGCAGGGGGTGGGGCAGGATCAGATATCACAAAGAAGTAGGGAAGATCAGTGGAGGAAAAGAAGGAGATCCATAGCAAAGGAGGAAGAGAGACAGAAAAGAAGAGAAAATATGGAATGAATTTAACAAGATCATGTTACATGCATATATGAATATACCACATGAAATTTCACCTTTGTGAAGAAAGTACCAATCAAATATAAATAAATAAAAAAGCAAAAAGAAGATCAGTGGAGTAGAGGAAGGAGAATAGGGGGAGGGAGGAGAAGAGGGATTGAAATCAAACTCCATGAATATACAATTTTCTCAAAATAAACCCAACTCCTATATTTAACTATGATACTCTAATTAAAAATGTTGATAGCTGAAACATTTAATCCATCAGTGATGCCTATTTAAAAATTAAGTCTACCATAAACCTATTTGCTATGGTAGGCAGTTACCAGAATACGAGAAATGCTACTGACCATTAGAATGAAATGGAGATCGGGAAGGAGATGAATCAAAGGTTTCAAATCACAAGACGTATGATTTTAAATGATTTCTAAAGCAACCAAAGTATGTAGTATAACAGCATTTTAATGCAGAAAGAACATGACTTTGAACCATCTTCAAAGAAAAAAAATTAAAGATTTTAAATAATTTGAACAAAACCTACATTGAAAAGTAAAAGGACATTTTCGCCTCCATTTCCTCTTTTATATATTGAAATTATAATACTATCCACATCATAAAATTGCTGCAAATTTTAATGGAGGTGGTAGATACAAAACAGCCTCTGGCATATGGTAAATGCTTCATAGATACTATTAACATTGATATTGATAAAGTTATCATTTAATCTTTAAGTAGTTATTCATTCAATAAACATCATGGCACGATTTCTTTGTTCCAGCTTCTATTCAACTGCTGAGAATACATGGTGAATATAAGATAAAGTATCTACTCTTATGAAGCTCACATTCTATGGTAAGGACACATTTTCTTTTAAAATACACACAGAAGCCACATTGCATAGATAAAGAGGTTTCCTTCCAACAAACGACTCCTTACAAAAAGTGTCATCTGTACAATAACCGGTGAACACAGGGAATTCACATGGGCAATAAGAAAACATCACAGGAGTTGTCCCTAGTGAGGTACTAGCAAGGGTGAAAGAAACTGCTCTTCATGGAACCACAGCCCAAAAACTTTGGTTAATAGTTGGTGTCTATTCCTATGGTGTGAATGTTTCCATGCTGATTTCATGGAACCCCTGTGGCATTACTGAAATGGAGTTCGGAAGAGATGCACAGGCACATTCTGTGTGCAGTATTGCCAAGACAGAGATTCTTCCTAGATAAACATAACCTAGTTAGGAAGTGATGTTTTGAGCATATTTGACTTCTTTTTATTATGGTCCATCTTACTGTACATTTTAGATAATTTAACTTTCATTAGTGGCTATTTTTAACAATCAGCTCACAAAATTTCTGATAATTTAACAATTGACTCTCAGGAGCCAAACCAGTCAGCTCCAACCCACCACTGTGGCCCATATCTGATCCTGAGTTATACTTTCAGCATCTGTTATTTTATTTTATGTAACTAAGCAAGATAAGGTAGATAGTGAACAAAATGGGGTTATTTCATTATTAGAGAGTTAGAATTTGAGAAAGTGCAAAAACTGGTGGAACTAGATGGTGTTCATATTGATTTCTCCTTTTAAACACAGTCTTTACAATTATTTCCAGTTAACTGATTTCTCCCGCGCAGTATTCCACATTGACTACTTGTCTCATTAAATTCCAAAAGGTAGCTCCACTAACCTCGACTTGAGGAGGTGTCAGAAGGGAACTCAATGAAGGAAGGAGCCTAGAAGAGGAGAGATTTTCAGTCCAAGCACAGATATGGATACGGAAGGATGACTTTGAGCCTGAAACCTTGGCCCAAATGTGCCTACAAACAATCAAGAAACTTCTAATAAAAGGAGTGTACATTTTTTATGAGCCAGCCGCATTTAATGTGAACCCTAAGGGAATGTTCTGTCAGAATACATGGAAAGAATTAAATTTCAGGAAGTGGACAGGAGACATTGCATGAAATAATACAGCCTTAGATTTTGAGAACTCAGACCTAAAGATAAATGCTAAAGAAATACATGAGTAAAGCCTTTAGATTAGAAAGACTCCCTCTTCTGGAATCTGAGGAATGTTCCCATGGTGGCCCACAACAAAAGATTAAATTCTGCCATTTGAAGGAAAAAAAAAAAAAATGTTACTGTCTTGATCACAGAACAGATCACCAGGAGAGAAACACCACAAACAGGCCTGTGCAGAGAAAGCAGCTTATGAAATAAGTCAGACTATAATTTTTGTTAATAAGACAAACACAATGACACAAATTAACAGAAATACAAAGTCAATTGTATCACAGTATTTTAATTAATTCAATACTGAAATGTGTTAAGTAATGTGGCTGTTTTCTTGCTTTTAAGTAATAACTAAGTTTGTGTATTTCTATACAGTTTACAAAATACATCAACATCAAGCATATCAAGTGATCCTTAGCCCAGCAATGTGAAGTGTTATTTACATTTAAAGACTTTGAACTTTAAATGAATTACTCAAGATTTGAAAAATAAGGAGGCAGGAGAGTCAAGATGCTCAGAGATTTTATTATACAAGTCTAGTTGAAGAATATAGAAAACATTCTGTGAAGGACCAGATGTATGATACAATCTGCAGGGGATACTTTCCATGTCCCCCCAGTGATGCCCAAAACCTGGCATAGTATCATACTTATGTATGCACTGTGTCCATAACTTCTGCAGTTTGCGATGTAATAGCAAAATTAGCAATTGTTTCTCCTCTCACCCTACGCCCACAATTTTACAAATAGAAGATCCATTGTTACCATAAGATTTTAGCAATCTTGATATGATTTTTTTTTTTTGACCAGGGATTGAACCCACTTAGCATTCAAATACTGAGCCAAATCCCTAGTCTGTTTTTTTGCTTTAGTTAGTTTTTTGTTTGTTTTTGAGACAGGGTCTCACTAAGTTGCTTAGTTCGTTTTCTTCTTTCCTTATTAAGTTTAGAACTTTCAACTTTCCACTTTAAATAATCACTTTACAGCTTCTCTTCTGCATATCTGAATGGCCAGTATCACTATCCTTATGCTTTAGAGACCTTATTAAACAAAAGAAGGGTTACTTGAACACAAGACTGTGGATACTACAACAGGATATCTAATAACCAAGATGGTAACTAAGCAACTAATGGGCAGGTAGCATATACAGATAGACAAAGGGATGATTCATGTGTAGGTGGTTAAAAGCAAGACAGCATGAGATTTTTATCATAAAGGTGCATAATTTAAAACTTATGAATTTTTTATTTCTAGAATTTTCAATTGACTATTTTCAGAGCATGTTTGATTATGAGTAAAGTAAAAGAAATAAAGTCACCATGAAAAGACTACTATGTAATATGTCTTGAAATAAATTTTTTTATGTTTACCATATTTGGAAATTCTTCATCTTCTTAAGTCTCAATGTCCATTTTCTTATGCAGATTGGGAGATTTTTCAGCTTCATATGACAATTTCTTCTTCTTGTAAGGGCATAAATCATGGATTAAAGATCACTCTAATGTCTTCATCTTAATTTGATCACATTGACTCAAACCCCATTTTCAAATAAGGTAATATTCATAGGCACCAAAGGTTAGAACTTAATATTTTGTTCAAGGACACAATTTAACTCATAATGTCGCCAAAGGTGATTGGGATGATCATGAAGAGGGGACGTCAATTCAGGATTACAGGGTCCTTAACAAATGTGACAGAAAAGAATTTCAGCACATCAGATATCAAGACATGGAGATTTATTTAGGTTAGGCAGGAATACACTTCCAAGGGAGAATGTGGACTATCTCAAAAGTAAGATGCACTTTTGGTGTCTCAGCTCCTTCTTTTGAAAGGAAACTGGGTGAGGTATAAGCATAGGGAGATGACATCAGTCTGGTGATCACAAGACTGTTTATGGCGGTCTGGCAATTCTCAGGAGCCTTATATTGACATGTTGGGAAATATCCTTTATTATAGATTTCATATGCCCCTTTGTTCAATATATTCTAAAAATATGTATATTAGTGGGCTAATTAACAATGCACAGGGTGATTTTCACAAGCAGTTGAATTTCAAGTAACTTTAAGATCATAAGTGAAGATTTGTAGATTTCCTAGAAAATTGGGAGTGATGGGTCTAAGAAAGAGAACTGGCTTGGGGAGTGAAGGTATAGGAACTTTAACACATGGCTGTTATATTAAAGCTATAGTTTCTTTTTTCTTCCTTTTGTCTCCTTTATAGCTTTTTTTTCCTGTCCTCTCTCAATAACAAATGTCACTGTCGTTATTTTCCTTACATAAATTCTCTTGGTGGAAGCACAAAAAAATCAAGAGGAATAGATAAAATTCATACTGATCTTTATAGCAAAACATAGAACTCTGTAATTTTTAAATTAGCTGATTTATTATACACAATATTCAAAATTATCAACAAATGATTATGTTTTGGTACTTAACTCTAAATTGAAATTTGTCTGTATGCCAAATAAAACAGCAGTCTACTAATCTCTGACACACTGTAAAAAAAAAATCTCAGATACTATTTTAAGGCAATGCCAAAATTAGATATCCATTTATTTTTAATCATTCTTAAGATTGTTTGCTAGTTGTGTCAGTTAGGATATGTTTTATTGCAAGTCACAAAAACCCAACTCAAACTGTGTTAAACAATTAGCAAAATTTATCAGTTTGTTTAAAACTGCTAAGGGATACTGAGTGTTAAGGCTGGTTATATTCTACAGCTTTGAGAAATATAATTTTCTGACTCTCCACTTTGTTTTTTATGTCATCTTCATCCTTATTCTGTCTTCTATTTTATGTCCAATACCACCAATTTTGAGATGCTCCCTTTTTCCACATTCATAACAAAGCCAAGAGAGAAAGCTGTTTCTCAAAACTCATTTACGAGACGCTGAGAGTCATCTTCCTGAGAAATATGAAACAATCCTCTTTTATGCTGTGGTGGCTGAAATTAGGTCTTATGAATATTAGAGAACCAGTAACTGGCCAAAGGATGGCATGGTCTATGCCCTGATCTCTGAAACTAGAATAATAGTCTCAAAAGTGTATGGCCACCTCTAGGTCAGGTAGAAGTTCAAAGAAAATTGAGGGAGTTACTAAAGCACTGGGAATGGATATTGCAAAATGTTACTGTATCCATCAGAGTTCAACAAGTAGAAGACTGTGTGTGTGTGTGTGTGTGTGTGTGTGTGTGTGTGTGAGGGGG
>NW_025999949.1:14642152-14723851 GCF_001458135.2 Marmota marmota marmota
GTGTGGTGGAGGGGGGGGTAGGGAGGGAGGGAAGGAGGGATGGAGAGTGGGAGGAAGAGAGAGGGAGAGGGCTAGAGAGACAGAAGATGGAGGAAAAGATTTGATTTATTACAAGAAATCAGTTATGGCATTGTAGAGGTTAGCTTAACAAGTTGAAAGTCTGTAGGGCAAGTCAGAAAGAGAAGATGTTGAATATCTGGAACTCTAAACAGAGGCCATTTCTCTAAACTCAGAGTTAGCCTAAGTCACCTTTCAAGAGGCTTGCCTGATTAGGTCAAGGCCTATCAGGATAACTGTTCTTTTTCATTAGCTTAAAGTCTACTGATTAGGGACCACAATCACATCTTCAGACTCCTTCCAAAGAAACATTTCAATCAGTGTTTGGTTGAATGACGTAGGGCTGTGGATCAACCTAACTGTATTCACAGATCAAAAAGTCATCACAATTTGCTGAGATAACTAGTTCTCTAATTCAATAAATATTATTTTAAATATTATTTTAATTTATTTGCCACCTAGATAAAAGCCTGTGTTTCCTAATCTCCTTTGAATCTAAATGCAGTTCTGTTCTGTAACTAGCTTCTGGTCAATATGATGTAAGTGGAAGTACAATGTGGGATTTCTGGAACTCCACCTTAAGAAGACAGAATGTACTTTTCTGATGCTTTTGCCTTTCCTGATGATGGAATTTTGATGTGATGGCCGGCGTCTATGCAGGCTATTGGACAATGAGGTTATATGCTAAAGATGACACAACAAGAAGAAAGAAGGAGCCAAAATCCTGATACTGGTAAACTGCCAGCCTAGCTATGAACTACTTGACTTTGGATGTTTTCCACAAGAGAGAAATCAACTTCTACATTATTCAAGTCCTCATTGTTTGGGTATTCATGTCAGAATCAGCCAAAACAAATGCCAACTAATTATGGGAAGAAACAACAAAATCTACTAAAGCATGATAAAATTCTAACAACTTTTCTAGAAGGTTGTCAATCTCCAGTATCTCCCATGGAAGTGGAAATTAATAAATACTTCTAAATTTCAAGCTAAAAAAAAAAAGAAGGGATTTTAAAATTTTCACTTGTATTTCGCCATATCAAAAAAATGCAGGGGAAAAGCACACATTATTTATCAAGGTGATGAGTTGGGCTACATCTAAAAGCAGGAAGAGTATCAGTATCATTCCTCTCATTTATAGTGTAGTTCACCCAACTAATGTTGAAAAACTCAAATTATCCTGCATAACAATACCTCATCTATACAAGTCAATAATGTTATTAAGACAAAACATAGATCCTTTAACAAATATTAAGTTGGTTGACCATATTGCCAAAAAATAAAATAAACCTTTAAATTTAATGTAATTAGGCAAAAAGTGATCGATTCCATTCTTGAAAATATCTACAAAGATTCTTTGAATTTTAAATCTGCCTTTTTTTACATGTATAAAAATGAAATAATTTAAACCAAATTGTATCATAGCCAAATGGAGGACTGCACAGAGGAAATGAAAAATAAGAATGTAGTCTCTTGTTTACCTGCTATATCTTAAATCTAACCATCTTTTTCAGATTTCAGGATTGCCCTTAATTTTAATAACAGAATAAAATATTTAATACTCTCTTTTGTTCTTATTTAAGTTTGCAGAAATTATATTTTTGGATTCATTAAAATTTGGTCACTGGTGTATGTATGACTTATTAATCTGGTTTATTTTGAAGTTTGGGGGGGTTGTGGATTTTATGAAATAAAGAAGTTTGTCCATTTTTAAGCCCATTTCTGTGACTCATTCCAGTTTGGGAGTCATAATTCGACTGTCAACTCTCACTATGACAGAAGAGAACAGACTGCTTAATATCTCTCATGGTGGGAAATGGACAACTACCGATGAGTAGATTCACTGTGATTTTTATATGAAAATGAAATGCAGCATCAGACCAGGAAGAATCATGGGAAACCACCAGCCATGCAGGAAGTCTGTAGAACACATTTATGTTTCAGTCAGTCAGAGCTTAACAGAAGTTACACCAGAGCAAAGGCTGTACCATATAGGATTCCATCAGAACCTTTATAATAAAAACTATTTATAAGACCAACCAGTTGGAATACTGTGTCCTACTGATACACACAGAACCTCCTGCTGTCTGCTTTGTTGTCTTAGCTATTTTTAAAAATGTCTTAACTGTCTTATTTAAACCTTTATGTATAGACCTTTGTATAAAGATCATCATGCAAATGCTTGCTGAAGCAGGCTGTCATCGAAAAATGTGAGCACATCTTGTAAAAACATTTTTCTTGTCATTTCTTTAGAGCAGAAATTATGAACATGCCTCCTCTTTTAAACCACAAATCGCCACTAGAAAGGTCTAAAAAAATTTTAATCACTCAAACTCAAGATGAATCAATTCATAAACTTCTACTATGGAATATACATATTTTATACAAAATGTTTAATAAATTGGTTGTTTTATGTCCCAGATGGCTCTACAGTTTTTGACTCATAACAAGATAGTGGTTTTTTAATTGGCCTTTGAGAGAAGTTGAAGTTTTCACTGCATGGGTTGGCCTCCTTAATAGCATCTGTGACTTTGCATTGCTCAAAGTCTGAGGACAATTTTTGCATAAGGGTAAGCTACTTATTCCTTTCTATGGAAAAGTGAAAATGTGATTTGTAGAATTGGGATTTAGTTAAACCGACATTGACTCTACTCTTGAAAGATGCATATAATTTTCTCCCTGTGGTTTGCTAACAGTGGAAAACAGCTGACTGCAAAAATAACACAAAAATAGAATCAGAATATCACTTGTAGACATCCTTACAGCTAACATCATCCTTACCTTTGTTAAGTGTATAAAGAAAAACAACATTAACAACTTTTTTATTATTATTATTCATTAAGGAACTGAGGCTTGTAGGAAAAACCACCACCATGAAATCTGGAAAAATGGGCACATTCACAGACATACAGCTACCAAGATCTGATCCCCTAGAACTGAAGGAGATGAAACATAATCTGGCAGGAATGCTGGGGTGGTCACTGTGAGGAATTATATGACACTGAGTGTAGCCCAGAGTGAGAATTAGAAATTCCAGGGAGACTACCAATTTAGGGGGATCCCCACCCATTCTGAGGTTTCCCTCCAGATATCCCAACAAATTCTCATCATGAAGTTCTAAGAAAGGCACCTCCTTGCTCTGGATAGGGGGAGGCAAGGGCAATCACTGGAACTACCCCAAATGTCTTTGTCATAATGAGCCTATATTAGCTGGGGTCAGGACATAGCTCTCATTCTAATCACCTGATGCCTTTGTGCCTCACCTGAGGAACTTGCTAAAATATAATCGACAAGTTTCAGGGCTTAAAGGAAACAGACTGGAAACCCTGCTGCCAGGAAAAGAAATCAGGAACTAGCAGGAAATTTTTCTATATTTATTAGAGGACTATTTGGGTAGGTTATACAGCCCTGAAACACAAGCCCACTAATAACATCAATTTATTTAGGTAACAGAATGCTTCTCCCTGCTCACATTTGACCAGCAGCCCATTGATAGGACTCCAGGATGAAAGCAATTGACAGAACTAGGAGACACATACTTTCTGAGAAGTACATAAGAAGAAAACTGAACACAAGAAGAGACTAAAAATGAAGCACTTCTAGAAAAACAAGAAGTCAACAATACCTGTAACGATGTGATTAAAACACTAAATGAAGCTGAATCTGTAGCCAGATTAACATTAATCTTCATAGTAAAGACCTATTGACCTCATTTTCTATTATCCAAAGCCATGTGTCTGACGTTCAACAAAAAATTACAAGGCATGACAAAAGGTTAGGAAAACCACAGTCTGAAAAGACAAAACAATCGTCAGGATCACATTGTTATGACAGAGAAGGTGGAATTACCAGACAGGGAGTTTATGATAATTATGACTCATATGTTTAGGGCTCTAATGGAAAAGTAGATAACGTGAGTGAATACATGAATATATTAAGCAGAAAAATGGAAACTGTAAGAAAAAAAAATCAAAAGGAAATGCTAGGAATCAAATAGCAATGTAACAAAAGTGAGAAGGCACAAAAGACCCCAAATAACCAGAGCCATGCTAAAGGCATCACCAATACCTAATTTCAAAATATACTACACAGCCATCGTAACAACATCAGCATGGTACTGGCATAGAGACAGACTCACAGACCAATGTGACATAATAGGACTCAGAATAAACCCACACATCCACAGCCATCTGATTTGTGACCAAAGTGCCAAAAGACATATGTTAGACCAAAAAAAAAAAACAGCTTCTTCAACGAAACAGTGCTGGGAAAACTGGATGTCCACATGTAGAAGACTGAATTTAGACGTTTCTCTCTGACCCTGCACAGAAGTCAGCTCACTAGAGACCAAAAACCACAATGTAATGCCTGGAACTCTCAAACTGAGAGAGGGGAAACATTTTGAGATATTGGACAGGCAATGGCTTTCTGAATAGGACTCTAGTAGCTCAGGAGATAAAAGCAAAAAATGACAAATGGGAGGATATCAAATTAAAACCTTCTGCACAGCACAGGAGACAATCGACAGAGTAAAGAGATAACCTCAAAAATGGGAGAAAATCTTTGCCAGCTATTCATCTAACCGAGGATTAATATCCAAAATCCATAAAGAACTCAAAAAACTTAACAACAAAAGAATAGCAATCCATCAATAAGTGGGTAAATGACCTGAACAGACACTTCTCAAAGATACAAATGGCCAATACATATATGAAAAAATGTTCAACATTTTTAGCCATTGGGGACATGCACATCAAAACTACATTGATGGGCTGGGGATGTGGCTCAAGCAGTGGCACGCCCACCTGCATGAGTGCGGCCCGGGTTTGATCCTCAGCACCACGTACAAACAAAGATGTTGTGTCTGCCAAAAAAACTAGAGAATAAATGTTAGAATTCTCTCTCTCTCTCTCTCTCTCTCTCTCTCTCTCTCTCTCAAACAAAAAAAAAAAAAATAACGCCTCCTTAGAGGCTTTAAAAAAAAATACATTGATTCCATCGCACACCACTCAGAATGGCTAAAATAAAAAAAAAAAAAAAAAACAAATAATAACAAATTCTGTCAAGGAAGAAGGGAAAAGGGAGCCCTTATATACTATTGGAATGAATATGGAGGTTCCTCAAAAAACTAAAAATAGAAATGCCTAATGATCCAACTATACTACTCCTGAAATCTGAAGGAAATTAGATGAGCATAAGAAAGAAATACCTTCGTGCCTATGTTTATTGTGATACTATTCACCATAGCCAAAATATGGAATCAGCCTATATGCTAATCAATTGATGAACAGATAACAAAAATATAATGTGTATATATAAATAATATAGACATATAGAGAGTATTCTATTTAGTCAAAAAGAAGGATGAAATCATGCCATTGGTAGAAAAATGGATAAAACTAGACAACCTATGCTAAGATGAAGAAGCCATATACAGAAACACAAGTATTTCATGTTTTCTCTCCTGTATGGAAACTAAAAAAAAAAAAAAAAGATAACTAGGAAAGAGGGAAAGCACCTGGGAGAGGCTAGAGAAGAGAGTGTAAGCGAGGGTAATAGGGAGGAAGGATATAGTCAAAGTGTAGTATATGCATATTTGGAAATGTCACACTAAAACCCTTTAATTTGGACAATTTATAATGAAAAAATGTTCAGAAGCAGAATAATTATTAAAAAGTTGTCACCTACCGTGACCAAGAAATGTAGAATAAATTTGAAAAGAGAAATTGGGAGATAAATATCTCCATGTTATTTATCAAAAACTATGTTTAAAAGAAAAGATGAAATTAGATTCAGCTCTGGGTTCTATGTGCTTGAAGCAGAACTAACTCTAAGAGAATTGTTTCCTGTTACGCTTGGTCTCGTGATCAGTTTACCACTGATAATGGCTACTACACAAATTCTAGTTTATGATAATGAATTTGCTGTCAAAATGGTCTGTCAGTGTCAAAATGGCAATGAGTGCCAACTTGATCTGTTTGAAATGTAAATACAATACTCACGATATCTTAAAATCATTTTACTACTAATAGAGCAGATACTATTTTACATGTATATTTAATAGTGCTTAATAGAATAACCAAGCTCACATATGAATGAGTGATGTCATCAAAAGAAAACCAAGTATCAAAACAGTAAATATTCAGTTATTCTGGGCAATTATCACTGCTCATTAATTTAGTTAATATTCATTTCAAATGACAAGGAACTGGGGCTAACCACATGTGTTGAGGAGATAGGATTAAAAGTTGGGGATATGTGACTGATATACACACACACTCATGCCCACCCATTCAAAATGAAGACTCTTGAGAATGAACTTGGAAAAAAAATTCATTGTAAAACAAGTCAAGACACAGTCTTTCTTTACCTGTGATCTCAGTAGGAAAAAGTACATCTCCATTGCAACAAAATTCAAAAACATTCTTGGGATTCACAGGTCTCTGACTTTTAGTCATATGCTTAAAATTTAAGAAAGACCTTTGCAATAGACCAGCAATAGCCTGAGGCTCCTGGAAGAACCACCAAAACAAAACTGGAAGAAATTCCCCACACCTCACTCACTGTATGTCTCTCTCTGTCTTCGCTTTCTCTTTTATATACACAAACCCACTCGAGATGAGTTCATGGTGAAAAAATAAGAAATACCTAAGCTACACTAGCCAAAGGTAAAAGCAGAAAAAAGAGCAGAATTAGAACTTCAAGAGCTTGAAATGCACAGAACCATCTGAGAAACAAATATATTTTAAAAAATTGAAGAAAAAGTGTGAAAATAGAATATGCAAATTTGGGAGGAATATACAGAATAAAAATTGGAATATAAAAAATAAATATTAAAGTTAAAAATAAATGGCTGCATTAAATAGCAGATTTTTGATTTTTTATTTTATTTGTTCTTTCTAGATATACATGAAAGTTGAGTGTATTTTGACTTATTATACATACATAGAATAAATATAACTTGTTCCAATTAGGATCCAATTGTTGTGGTTGTAATCCTTATATATAAATAGCAGATTTGACCTAGCTAGAAGGAATTCATAAATTGGAAGATAAAAAGTAGAAAGTTATGCAGATGCATAACTTATGAGAAATAAGACATAGAACATAATTTTTAAAAAGTTTAAATATCTACAGGATAAGATGATAAGAGCTGACATATACATGATAAAAATAATAAAGAGGAAGAAAACAAGGCCCCAAAATAAATAATAATGGCTTAAGACTGCTCATATACCATAAGTATTAAATCATCAACATTAAGAAAAGCAAGTTTCAAAGATATTAAATGACTGCAATTCTATAGACACATCATAATAGAACCATAGAAAATTAAAAGAAAAAAAACTTAAAAGCAACAAGTGAAAACCTATGTAACCCTAAAATCCTCCCTCACCTCAGTACTAATATCTTTAACATGTTGATAAGAAATTGTGAACTAGAAACTTTACATCCTTTTAAATCATCACTAAAAACAGAGTACTAAAATGTGTATCTCAAAGAATAATTTTCACAAACTCCTGCTGACTGATTATTATATATATCAGAATTCTCCAAAGAAACAGAATCAACACAATGTGTGTGTTTGTGGAGAGAGAGAGAGAGAGAGATTAGTGTACAGAGAAAGAGAAATTTATTTACAGAATTGGCTTACATGAGTATGTAGGTTTGGAGAGCCCAAGAGCCTGACAGGGTAGACCAGCAGGCTGTAGACTCAGAGAGGAGCTGCAGTTGGAGTCTGAATGCAGACTACTTGCTGAATTCCTTCCTGTTCTGGGAAAGTCAGTCTTTGTTCCACGAAGGTCTTCAACTGACAATATGAGACATACCCACATTATGAAGGGTAACATCCGCTTTACTTAAAGTCCACAGATTTAAGTGCTAATCTCACCCACAAATCAAAACATCACAAAAACATCCAGAATGCCTGAAAAATATCTGAATGCAATAGCTCAGTCAAGTTCACACATAAAATTAATCATCACAATGCCCAAACCTTTAAGAAAACCAAACAAAGTGAAAAAGAAACATAATGTTAAAGAAATAAGAAATGAGGAGAAAATACGAATTAAAACAACAGCATGATATAAAATACACAAATATAAATACAATAATAATGTTAGAAATCATATCTATAAATTCACTCACTAGTTAAAAAGGGAAATTTATTCAGAATAATTTCATATCTAGCAACATGGTAAAATAAAATCACCTAAAAAAACTTCCTGATATACACGACTGGATCCTGCAAGAAATATACATTTTTAATTTTTTTTTCTTACTATAGCCCTTGCTTTCTGAAATTCCCTAGGTACCCCACCTATACACATTTCCTGGGGTGGGGAGGGGGAAAGGGAGAGTGAGTTTAATGAGGTCAGCAGTGAGCACATTGGAAAGAAGAAGTTCTCGGAAGATAAAAGACTAAACAATGCTGTAAAAAGAGGTATAGTAGGAAAAAGAGAAACAATGAAAGAGCAGAATTGGGGCTTCTACTTTAGGCCAGGGATCCTGGAGGAAATAAACTGATCTAGGTTGGTAGCACACCTATGTTACAGCAAAAGAAAACAGACATTAAAATTCAAACAAATGTGACTGTTCACAACCAAAATTTTATAAAACAAGAGTTTTAAACACTGACCAATCCATAGAACAGGCATGGGGCCACTGAGAAGAAGGAACCCTAGGACATGAGGCCTCTACAGAATTGCCCTAGTTTGGGGCCAGAAGGAACTTACTGAACCATGATTCAAGAAGAAGAATCTGAACTAGAACATGCAGCCTCACTGAGTTAAGCAGACATTGATTGGAGTTGACATGGCTGAGAAGACCAGAATTTGTAGGACCAAGAATCAGAAATGAGAGATATATGAAGATAATTAGTTCCAGAAATCTATACTCCTATGAATCTATGCCGAAATCCAACTATGTGCTCATAGAATGTAATTCAAAATTCCTCAAAATTATAGATTATTTAGAAACAGTCAACTTTCAATCAATGAAGATAGCGTGTCCATATTGAATATTGGGGACATTCAAAAGACATATTACATCAGAGTAGGAGGGCTAAACTAGAGCTAGAGCAAAGACTATTCTAGTTCTACTTTAACTGAACATAAATCAAGCATCAATAAGATTAAGTTTTAATCCACATGTAATTTAACTGACAAAACAAATTCCAAAACTCTTAATAAAATCTAGAACCAATAACACACAATTCAAAGCATCCACTACCCAATAAAAATTGCTAGACATTAGACAAGAGAAACAGGAAATTATTAAACATTAGAAGAAGCAGGAAAATATAACCCATAATCAAGACAAAATTCAGTAAGAAGAAAGAGACCAAAAGTGACAGAGTTGATAGAAATACCAGACAAGAATTAAATAACAGTTTCTATAAATATGTTCAAGGATTTAAAGGGAACTATTTTTAAAAATGACAAGAAATATACTTTTTATATACTTTTAAAAATATGTTTTTAACAGAACATATTTAAAAGAATCAAACAGAACGAAAGGAAAAATACAATCTCTGAAATCAAAAAGTCGTTGGATGCACTGAGGAGCAGATTCCACATTACAGAAGAAAAGATCAAAGAGTGTAAAGGCCTAGTAATGGAACACAGGGAGCAAAAAGACAAAAATTAAAACAAAACAAAAAGAAAAATGTAAAAAGAAATCCAGAGATTCACTGACTTGTAGCAAAATATAAAGCAGTCTATCACAAAACTTAAGTCCAAAAAAGGAATAAGGAACATAAGATTTTTTGTGAAAATCAGTGGCCAGAAATGTCCAAAATTCATAAAATCTTCAAAGCCGGACTTTCCAAATTGTCAGTGAAAGAAATCATAGTAAAAATAACCAAAAGCACACAAAGGAACATCATAATAAAATTGTCAAAAATCTGTGAATCAATCAGAGAAAAAAAGGCATTACATAGTGAATGAAAAGATCAATCACTGTTTCCTCATCTGAAACAAGCCAACCAAAACTCACTCACACACACACACAGTTTTATGACATGAATACAAACAAAAGTCAAACTAGAATTATTTTATCCAATGAAAACATCTTTTTTTTTTAAATGAGAACAACATGGAAAACATTTCTTACAAGCAAATTTGTAACAATAAATAAATAAATAAATAAATAATACCTACAGGAAGTTCTTCTAGCTGAAGGAAATCAACACCAGATGGAAAAATGAGAAGTCAGATCTAACCAAATGAATAGAAAGCACTGGAAATAATAGGTATATTAGTAAATATACAATGATTTTCTTCTTTTCAATTTTCAAATTTCTTTTAAAAGTATGACAACATTTTGTTGGATTTATATCATGCATAGTAGAAAAGTATACAACAAAAATAGTACTGATGATAGGAAGGGGAGAGGATTGTATTTTATGATATTTTCTTGATAAATGAAATGGTGTAATTGAATTCAAAGATAGAGTATGATAAGAAAAAAAACGCATAAATAAAATCTAGAGTCATCCCTAAAAGATTAATACATGAAAGGGTGAAGTGAATAAATTAAGAAAAGAGATTAGATAGTATACCAAAAAGTTCTAAAATAATATTTAAAGGAGGAAGAAAGGGGAATACAAAGGTGATAGGGCAAATGAAAAGAATCCAATGATACAATAATCCAATAAGATCAATAATAATATTAAACATAATCTAAATGCTTCAATTATATAGATTGTGAAATTATATTTTTAAATAAGATTTATCTGAATGGAACCTATAATAAAGATACTTTAAATGTTAAAACACAGCATATTAGACTATTGGGGCTACCATAACAAAATTCCACACAATGGATGGCTTCAAAAACAGATATTTATTTTCTCACACTCTAGAGGCTAGACATTCAGGTTGTTGACTAGCCAGACTTCCCTTCCCGCTTGTAGACAACCACCTTCTAACTGTATCCACACATAAACTTTCCTCTTTACGAATAACGCCTTTCTTCTTTGCCACAAAGAGAAAGAGAGAGAAGGCTTCGGTGTATCTCCCACTTCTTACAAGGAGTGCAATCCTATAGGATTAAAGTTTCACCCTTACAATTTCATTTATCCTTAATTATCTCCTTAAAGGTGAAATCTCCAAATATAGTCACATCAAGGGTTAAGACTTCAACATATGAATTTTGGAGGGACACAATCCCATTCATAACATATAGAGACAAGGAAAGTAGAAATCGAGGAAAAGTTATATAAGGCAAACAATAGGTAACAAGAAAGAATGAATGACATTAATAATATTATACACAATAGACTTCAGAGTAAGAAATATTATAAGAGATAAAAAGGGTATTTTGTAATAATAAAAGAATAACCTCATAACAAATATAAGTATGTATGAACATAATTACAGAGTTTCAAATCATCTCAAGCAAAACTAACAGAAAGGAACAGAGAAATAGATAAAATTAGGATTTTAGTTTGAGATTTTAACACTATTTTCTGATAGAAATAGAACAAGAAAACTGAAAATCCACAAGGATACAGAAGGCTTAAACAACAATACAATTCCATTGATATTGATACTAACAGAATACGTACACCATGAAATAGAAGAAAACATATCAATTACCAGTTCACATAATATTGAATTAGAAAGACCATAGGGTTCCCTACCATAAAAAATTAATTAAGGAAAAAATTATACAGAGTATATTCTTTGATCAAATAGCATTCCATTAAAAATCAAAATTAAAAAATGATCTGGAAAATTCCTCAAAAGTTTGAAAATTAAACTACAACCCTTTTTTTAAAAATCATGGATTAATAGAGCAATCATAAGAGAAATCAGAAAATATTTTGAGCTAAATGATAGCAGTAGCACAACATATCAATATATGTGGTACACAACTAAAGCATTAATAAAAAAGTAAAATGGTAATACTAGTTAAGAAAAATCAGATCTCTAATATTAAAGTCTCACCCTTATAACCTCTTTTAGTCTTTTTTTTTTTTTTTAGTAATAGATGGACAGAATGCCTTTATTTTATTTGTGATGTAGTGCTAAGGGTCAAACCCAGTGCCTCACATGTGCTAGGCAAGTGCTCTGTCACTGAGCCACAACCCCAGCCCCCTCCTTTAGTCTTAATTGTGTCCATAAAGGTCCTGGCTCCAAACACAGACAAACTTACAGTTACGATTTAAACATATGAATTCAGTAAGTTTGAAAACATAATAGATGAACAGATATTACAAAAGTTTATCTTTTAAAAATTTACACAAAGTAAGGATTATCTTAGAATTCAAGGGCTCTTTTAATGCACAAAGATCAATTTTGTTATATAATTTTTAAAATAAACAAGCATCTTAATGATGGCAATTAAAGCACTTAACAAAACTGAAAACCTGTTCAGAATTAGAAACCAGCAAACCTGGACACTCAGGCACTTCCTTATCCTGAAAAAGGATAATTCTGAAATACACTTTTAGTATCATATTTAAATGCCAAAGATTAAATGTTTTCATCTAAAGATTTGCAAGTAAGCAAGATAATTTATTTTTACCACCTATGGTCACACTCATAATGGAAATCCAAGCCATAGCTATAGAATAAGAATAAGAAATAAATATCATATATATTAGAAAGGAAGAGGCAAAACTATTGATATTAGCAAATAGCATTGTCATGTAAAAGTTTCTAAGGAATCTATAAGATTACTACTAGAATAAATAAGAAAATTTTGCAAGGCTATAAGATAAAAGAACAAAGTATAAAAAATCTTGCATTTCTACATATTGGTAATAAGAATTGGGAATTAGATTTTAAAATCCTACTTGGAATGACATCAAAATAAATTAGTGATTAATTTAACAAAATATGTGCACAAATTGTACAATAAAAATTTATAATTTTTCCAAGAAAATTAAATAATAAATTAAGAGAAATACGTTCGTGGATTTGAATATTCAATATTGTTAGGAAGCAATTATCCTGTAATTATTCCTTTAATCTACATATATTCCTAATTCATAGTGGACTTTGTTGAAATTGACACACTTATATAGAATATAAAATTCTACCAGCAAAATTTTTAAAATGAAATCCCCAAAAGAGAGATCCAAAAGAGATTATAGAGAAAAAATAGCAATACTTACTCAAGAAAAAGAATAGTTTCACTCCAAATATCAGAAAATGCCTAAGGTTCAAAATTAATAAGCTAAGATTTCAGCTTACTGCAGCAGGAAAAATATCATTGAACTCCTATAAGTTGGAAACAATGATCACTAAACATACATTAACTAAGTAAAAATCAGTCCTTTGAAAAGACTAATAAAATAGAAAAAAAATCTGACAAAATTGATTAAAGAATAATAAAAAGCACAGTGACAATAATAGCAAAACAAAAGTGAAAGAAATATTCATGAGTCTTTACTGACATAAATACTACATGTTGGATCATTCTCACCTAAAAGGATTTCATAATCTGTCCTCTCCGGTTTTATTGGGCAATGAATTCATTTGTTGGTCTTTTTTTTTTTTTTAAAAAAAAAAGGATTTAGGATCTTGAAGCATTTTTAAATATTGCTTGACTAAAGCTCAAGTAGTCACTTTGTGTCTTCAAACTAATGTAATAATAAACTTTCTGCTAAATAGATATTTCTAGGAGGCTAGTAGCTGTTCTATCCTCAAAACCTGACTCTCAGCAGTAAATCACTAAGTAAATAAGTGGGGGTAGAAAAGGAAAAATGCACAAAGGTACTATTAATAAAAGTACTTTAAAATTCACAAGAGAAAAATACAACATAAAAAGTTTTGATCAAAAAAAATAAAATGACTATCAGTGGTCATTTTCTAGTAATAATATAGAATTTTAATATTAACTAAAAATCTTCTTCTAACTTAATGGAAGTCAGTAGGTCAACTCACATAGTGTTTATTATCTACAAATAAGAAGACATTAATATAAAGAAATCTTTTTAAAAAATTGGCATACAGTTCTACAATTTAAGAAATTAATAATTATTATTCCAGAAAATATTTTACAAAGTATTTGGTGATTTATTACTTAGTGGAAAATCAATTTATTTTATTTTAATGAATTTATTAAAATCACAATAAATTTTAACAAGTCATCTAATCCAACATCCTGCCATCAGCTATATAGATTCAGCTGTGTCTGGATGTATCCAGACCCATGAAAATTCAGACTAGGTTTAATTAAGTACAACCAGGAAAAGAGATGTCTCAGTTCTTTAAGAAACTGCTTTAATATTCAGCCTATTGCTCAACATTACTTCAGAATGTTTTTCAAATTCTCTAATTACATTAATTTAATTATACAAATAAATTTATAAATGAGTTCCATAAAGGTAAAAAAAAAAAAAAACAAATATGCTTTATTTCTCAAAAACCTCCCTGTATGGTTCTCCAAACTTTCATATGTTGCCCTCCAGCCCATGCAAAACATTTTAAAAGGTGTTTTACACCTCTGCATGGAAAGGAGAATTCAGTTGACAGGATTAATAGAGTTCTCAGTCGTGAAAGATTTTGGTGATGAAGAAAACTATACTCTTCCCCTTCTGGTCAGTGAAGTAAATTAGAATGGTGTTGAAATTATATTTGTCTTGTCATCTCCCTGGCAGGACACCTCTTGATAGGGCCTTCTGCTTCTCCCTTTTTTTGGCAGCCTCTTCCTTGTGGATGTCTGGAAATAATGGAACTTTCAAGACTAAATAATAGCGCCTGGCAGAGCTTCTGTAGTTCTTAAAGATATAAATCATATGTTTGCATCAAGTCATTTAAAGTAAACTTGAAGCACTTGAATTGAAACTTGACATACAACTGCTTAGCACTAGAATTCAGTTTTGCCAGCTCTCTTTGTGATTTCAACTTCATCTAGAAAACAAGAATTGCATTATTTTGCTAAAATGTACCCTGTTGTTTTCAAAGTATACAATGCTTCACACTTTAGGTTAAAAAAAAAATTATAAAGTATCCATACAGACGACTTGGTACCCATCATTGGAACCACATGCATAGTTTCGAAACAGGGCAGAAGATGAGGATCTGTCTGTATCTGCTTTTGCTCTATCCCTCACAGGCTTGATCTAAGTGGGAGCACTCATTGACAGCAGAGGAAACATCACAAGCTTTTCACTCCAACAAACTCTTGGATGCACTTCCAAGGGCACAGAACAAAACAGAAATGGGTTTGTACTTTTCAACATCAGTATGATTAATGTAGTATTTCCAAATACATGCTTTCTGAGTGCTCTGCCTCTTGAAGAAAATTTTTATATATCCCTAGATGAGGCCTACATTTTATTGCTAGTGTTTTTCTGAAGCAACAGATTTAAGTAATGCTATTTCTGTAAGCACTTGAAGAACTTCATTAAAGACTTGCTGTTGTTGGTTTTATTTTGGCCTTGAAAAAAAATATAGCTGTACAAACTGAAACTCAAAAGCATTATACTACATAAAAGAAGACTTACACAAAACAGTATGTGTTGAATGAGTCCATTTAGTGAAGTTCTGCAACAGGCAAAACCAATCAATGGTTAAGAATTTGTGAAGTCATTCAAGTGGGAATGAGATGTGCATTTTTATTTACCTTTATATGTCTTCATTTGCAAATTCATCTGATGCAATAGCTAATACTCAGAAAGGACACCTATTAGCAGATAAAATTACATTTCCCAGCGATGAGCTAACAAGTCATTTTTTAACATTTTTATTGCAGTAAAATATACATAACATAAAGTTTACCATTGCAATTACTTTAGTGTATACAATTTACTGGCCTTAAGTACATTTACAGTTTTGTGCAAATATCACTGATATCTAGTTCCAGAACTTTTTCATCTCTCCAAAGGGAAATTTCTCAGAACCATTAAGTAGCCATTCCCCATTCTAATCTCCTCCCAGCATTATTTTTAAATATACCTTTTTGCTTTCCTTTACTCACTTAATAAATGACTATTTTTAAGTGCCTCCTATGTCTTGGCACTGGGACTGAGGAGCAGACCAATACACTAGATTCCTCCCTTTAAGTGACTCCTTCATGCCTTGCCCCATGGGAAAGGCAGTGAGCAGAAGGCCCAGAAATGGAGAAAAGAGCCTGGCAGTTTCAAAGAGGAGCAATTGACGCAACCCAAAATTGAATTATTTGTCAAGCGACGTTTCTTTAAAACATTCTTCCTTTAGAAGGTGCATTTTAGAAACTCAAAGTTTCATGAAAAGTTTCCAGTTAACTTGGAAGACTTTGAAGTGCTTTGACAAATTGTTTAGTGGCATCAGCAAAGGAAAGGGAATCAGGAACTTTTGCTTCTATTCCTGTGTGCTGACAACTTCCTGTGTGGGTTTAGGCAAATCACTTACTGTTTGCTGCATTACTTTTAGGGGTATTCTTATTTCTCAGAATGAGAAAAGCAGTTAAATCTTTTAAGTTGGAATGACGTACAGAATATACTTTGATGAATTTTATGCAACAACTGTTAACAAGCTAGTTTCTGAATGAGTAATCGCTCATCCTTTCTCAACAGGACCCTTTGGCTTGGCCTCATCTGAATCCATTTAAATGATGTTTGAAGGAGCCACATTTGACTGATCATAATTACAAACAAACCAGATATTAATCATAATCCAATACTAATATTGATCAAAATCACAAACTGAATCACAAACAAACTAGATTTTACATGTATTTTTAATGAGAAGGAGAATGACCACATAGTAGACACTTTAATATACTAGGTTAGGAGAAACACCTACACATATGCACACACACACAGTTTCCTTAGATTTTCCAATTTAGTTTCAACTTTCAATATCAAGTCTCCTGGACAAATTAAGATTCGTAGAGTTCTTCTTCTGGGATACTCACTCTCAGACCTTCTATTTTTTGCTATTTTCTTTAGTTTGCCACAGTTTCTTTACAGGGCAATTTGGGAACACACAAAGAAATTTATATTGGCATGTACCTTGATTCTCAATGCTGTTACTGTTTATCTTAAAGATATAACATTATGTACTACCAAGAAGCATAGATTTTATTTTATTTTTTTTGTTCTTGCTTTGATTCCATCCCTTCTTTTTTTTTTAATTTTTTATTGTTGGCTGTTCAAAACATTACATAATTCTTGATATATCATATTTCACACTTTGATTCAAGTGGGTTATGAGCTCCCATTTTTACCCCATATACAGATTGCAGAATCACATCAGTTACACATCCATTGATTTACATATTGCCATACTAGTGTCTGTTGTGTTCTGCTGCCTTTCCTATCCTCTACTATCCCCCCTCCCCTCCCCTCCCCTCGCCTCTTCTCTCTCTGCCCCCTCTACTGACATTCATTTGTCCCCCTTGTATTATTTTTCCCTTTCCCCTCACTTCCTCTTGTATGTACTTTTGTATAACCCTGAGGGTCTCCTTCCATTTCCATGCAATTTCCCTTCTCTCTCCCTTTCCCTCCCACCTCTCATCCCTGTTTAATGTTAATTTTCTTCTCATGCTCTTCGACCCTACTCTGTTCTTAGTTACTCTCCTTATATCAAAGAAGACATTTGGCATTTGTTTTTCAGGGATTGGCTAGCTTCACTTAGCATAATCTGCTCTAATGCCATCCATTTCCCTGCAAATTCTATGATTTTGTCATTTTTTAATGCAATGTAATACTCCATTGTGTATAAATGCCACATTTTTTTATCCATTCGTCTATTGAAGGGCATCTAGGTTGGTTCCACAGTCTTGCTATTGCGAATTGTGCTGCTATGAACATCGATGTAGCAGTGTCCCTGTAGCATGCTCTTTTTAGGTCTTTAGGGAATAGACCGAGAAGGGGAATAGCTGGGTCAAATGGTGGCTCCATTCCCAGCTTTCCAAGAAATCTCCATACTGCTTTCCAAATTGGCTGCACCAATTTGCAGTCCCACCAGCAATGTACAAGTGTACCCTTTTCCCCACATCCTCGCCAGCACTTGTTGTTGTTTGACTTCATAATGGCTGCCAATCTTACTGGAGTGAGATGGTATCTTAGGGTGGTTTTGATTTGCATTTCTCTGACAGCTAGAGATGGTGAGCATTTTTTCATGTACTTGTTGATTGACTGTATGTCCTCCTCTGAGAAGTGTCTGTTCAGGTCCTTGGCCCATTTGTTGATTGGGTTGTTTGTTCTCTTATTGTCTAATTTTTTGAGTTCTTTGTATACTCTGGATATTAGGGCTCTATCTGAAGTGTGAGGAGTAAAGATTTGTTCCCAGGATGTAGGCTCCCTATTTACCTCTCTTATTGTTTCTTTTGCTGAGAAAAAACTTTTTAGTTTGAGTAAGTCCCATTTGTTGATTCTAGTTATTAACTTTTGTGCTATGGGTGTCCTATTGAGGAATTTGGAGCCCGACCCCACAGTATGTAGATCGTAGCCAACTTTTTCTTCTATCAGACGGCGTGTCTCTGATTTGATATCAAGCTCCTTGATCCATTTTGAATTAACTTTTGTGCATGGCGAGAGAAAGGGATTCAGTTTCATTTTGTTGCATATGGATTTCCAGTTTTCCCAGCACCATTTGTTGAAGAGAAGCATAGATTTTAAAATTTTTATTACAAAATATTTTAATAGGAAAAACATCGAAATATCAGGACCATAGTAATCTGCATATATTCATACAATATTTGATACATCCATGTAACTGAGAACCAAATAAATGAGAAGTTGTACATACTGCATAGAAGATTCAAGATATATTTTTATGGTGCTTATTATGAAATAATTATTGAACACCAACTATACTCCAGGTGTGCTTCTCTAAGTACTTGGATATAGTAATGAACAAAACAAAGTTCATGTTCTCTAGAAGGAATACATGGACAATAACCTAGTATGTCAAGTGGTAATGAGCTCTTGGAAGGAGCATATTTGGAGAGGGGAAGCTCTGTGTAATGATAACTCAGGGATTCATGCTGTTGGAGTGTTAGCAGGTGTTAAGAAAGGCAAAGACAAGAACAGGCAATCACACAGGGACTCAAATGTGTCCACATGACACTTCTATTTGCATTCTATTGAACAAAGCAAATCACATGGATTCACTGAATTCTAAGATAGAAAGGAGATTCAGACCCCACCCCAACCACAATTCCAAGCCCATGCTAGAACAGAAAAAGAAGTTTAAAATGTGGCTGAAGAGCGCCAATGTCTATACAGGCTTATGGTGCTTACCCCTCTGGTAAGTTGATATCTGTGCTCTAGCAAGAAGGTAAAGATAGTGGGAGAATTTACTCTGCGGACATCTGAGGGAAAGCCCTTCTGGCAGATAAAACAGTAGGGCACCGATTTGAGGGAATTATGCCTGGTCTATTTCAGGATAGCAAGGAGGCTGAGCTGATTGAATGTGGAGGATAATAATAAAGATATTAAGATAATGCCATAGAAGTCATAGAGAGCCTAGCCCTGGAGAGCCTCCTAGGCAACTTCCCAGGACGTGGCTTTAGTACTGAGGGAAAGGGCTAAAAGCAAGAGAATGACAAGATCTGTTTTATGCTTTTTAAGAGATCATTCTGTCTGCTGTGAGGAAAAAAGAACTCTGTGTAGGAGGCAAAAGTGGAAGCAGGGAGACAAATTAGGTGATTTGCAATAATTCAGAAGAAAGAATGGTGGTTTGGGATAGGATAAGGGCACAAGAGGATTAGAAGTGGTCAGATTCTGTATGGATTTTAAATGTATCACACACAATGAGGAAAATGTGAAAAAAAATCCAAGGTAATAAATAATATGCATATATATATAGTTTTATACAATTTGTGTAACAAAAGGAGTAAATAAAAGCTATTGACAATAGTTACATATGGTTAATGACTGGCTCTGAAAATCAGGGGAAGGGGCAGAAGAAATTTATTTTTTTATTATTCTATATAGCTTTCATTTTAATTAGCATTCATAATTTTTAATAACCAACACTAAGCAAATTAAAAAATGTGGCCCTTGAATTGACACACTTTCAAAATAAAGGATTTAAAAAATATTATAAACAAGTCAATATTGAAGAAATATACTTAAATTACATGTATGTAAGGTTTTTTTCTATGAAAGAGAAGGATTCACCTAAATTATAAAAAAAAACTATACAATAAATTATCAAATTGGTTCTTCACAACAACCCACAAATACCCATATGAAATTCATTCATTTGAACATTGATTCATTCATTCAACATATTATTGGACAATTTCCTATAGGCATGAAATTACATTAGAGACTGAAGGGAAAATTAGATGAAAGCAAAAAACAAGTTCAGGCTATCACTGCTTTCAAAAAAAAAATGTTGTGTTAAATGGCATAAACAAAAGTAAAATTGTTTAAGTACTCAGAAGCAACTGGTTTGCTATATTCAGTGTTTAAAACACTAACTGGACTATTGTGTCCAGTCTAAGGCTCCAACTACACACAGATAGGAAATCATGGAAACTTTTCACAGAAGACCCACAAAGACAATTAAAGGATTAAAAAGTAATGTTTATGAGAAAAGGCTACAGAAAGGGGATTATTTAGCCTGCAAAAGAGGATACAATGGTGGCTTAATATTGACCTTTAGAATGACTGAGGGTTCTTAAGATCCTGGCTTACTATTCTCTCCCTCAACTGAGAAAAGAAAAATAAGGAAATGGTTTGAAGCTGCAACATCAAGTCAGACACAAGTAAAAAGTGAGGATTGTTGGACGCTGGTATGAAGTCATGGCATTTCTTTCTCAGGGGGCTTGGTCTTTAAAAAGAAGATCGATTTTCATCTGCTTAAATGACTTCCCAAATCCCCTTCATCCTTCTGATTCTCTCTCTGGAGAAAGGGATTCCTTGACCTGACTTAGCAATCCATTCCTAAGCCAAATAGCCTTCAAGGTCAGGAAGCTCTCTAGTATAATTCACCTAAATATATCCGGCTTCAACTTGAATCCATTTCCTCTTGCTGGGTCCTGGGTGGAAAGAAAGAAACATTTGTCATGGAGCTCCATTTCAGAACATTTCAAATAATTCAAGACAGCAATTTTGTGCTGTAGCCTTCCTCTCTTCATACTAAATGATTTCAATTCCATCAATACATCAGACTTCGCCCACCTTTTAATTCGGTTTGTTACAGCATCAATCATGGCACCTCAATTTACAGCAAGGAATTGAAACTCTTCCAGAATCTCTCTGTTCTTTGCATCTCTTCTATGGAAGGGAACAGGTTTGATTAAGGTGTTGTATCTTCAGTTCTCTGTGATGTCAAGAGATGCAGGAGGGAATCATGTTTCTAACCCTTGAAAGCTGAATATGTGTTCAGTTCAATATTCAACTCTAATTGTCCACATCACAGAAGTCAGATCTTTTATTGGATTGTCAATTCTACTTCCTAAAAATTTTTATGTTTGTGATTCCTGGGTATATATTTTTTTTTTACTGCAAGTGCCATCAGTTTGAACCAGCTTACAACAAAAAAATGGGCGGGGCGGGGGGAGAGTTATGTAAGGAAGTCAGAGAGGTAAAGCGTGCCTATGAATCTCAGCAATTAGAATACAAAATTAAAGATGACTGGATTTTTTTCCTCTAGTCGCTTGACTCTGCTTCTCTCTTCATTTCAGCTTCAATTTTTCCCCTATTGGCCAGCTTTAGGGGATTTTGATTCTTAAATATCAGTTAAATTTGCCCCCTCTTCTTTATTTCTTAATTCAACAAACACCCATCTGTTCCTAATTATCTCTACCCATACTAATGCAAATTCTCCCTAAGAGGTTCCTCTCCCCCAGCTTCATTCCTCCTTATCCATTTAAAATGTAAATTGCATCCTGTGCCTTCTTTGGTCATAAACCTCCAAAACCTCTTATCTTTTTCCTCAAGAATAAAAATCCAAACTTCTACAATATTCAAGACTCTTAATGATTATCACCCTTCAAATTGCTCTAGCTTTAGCCTCCCCTTAAAATTTAACTATTCTGAACTACTTGTATTCTTTCTATATCTGTCACAGCCTTTTAACTATGCAGGACTGTAGTTTTCTTTTAGGGTGTGTCCTTGTCTGGTCTAAGTGTTAAAGTAAAGTTGCCCTCACAGGATGAGTTTGGAAAGGTTTTCGTGTTGGGGAGGATAGTTTGTGAAGGACTAATGTGAGCATATTCTTAAAGATTTCATAAAACTCAACAGTGAAGACATCTGGTCCTGGACTTTTATTTGTTGAAAGGTCTTTTATTACCCATTCCATCTTAGTACGTGTGACTGGCACATGCAGGTTTCCTATGCCCTCATGATCTCATTGCAATAAGTTACATGTGTCTAGAAATGTATTCATTTTTTTTTCTAAGTTTTCCAAATTGTTGGGTCCAGTCTTTTAAAATAATCTGTATTGGTCCTAAGGATTTCTGTGTTATCGGTTGTCAATCCTCCTTTTTCATTTCTGATTTTATTTATTTAGGCCTACTCTCTCTTATTCTTTGTCTAGCTAAGAGTTTGTCAGCTTTGCTTATCTTTTATGTTATTTTTTATTATTCTGACTAAACTACCTGGCATAAACAACTTAGAGGATGAAAGGTTTGTTTTCACCAACAATTTCAGAGGTATCAGTCCATGGTTAGCTGTCACTGCCTGGGCCTTAGGTGAAATAGAACATCATGATGGAAGGGCATGGAAGAGCTAGCTACTAACTTCATGGCAGCCTGGAACCAGAAACAGGGTGTGGGGAAAGAAGTCCCCATGGGCACATTTCCCAAGTGACCTCCAACCATGCCCACCTGCCTCCTGTTTCACCACTTACCAGGTGTCCATTCACCTATCAATGGATTAATCCACTGATGAGGTCAAAGTCCTCATGATCTAATCATTGCCCAAGAACTCCATCACTGAAGCATTGTTGCATTGGGGACCAAACCTTCAATACATAAGCTTTTAGGGGATTTTCTAAATCCAAACCATATACTTTTAAAAAACAAAAACAACAATTCTTCATTTCATTGATTTTTAGAATTTTTTTTTTCTTTTGTTTATTTTCTGCTCTGATTTTAGTCATTTCTTCTATAAATTGGGGATTTGGTTTGTTTTTTTGCCTTTACTTCACTGCATCCTTAGGTTGTTCATTTAAAATCTTTTTTTTTTCAAATAGGCATTTAGCAATAAGCTTCCTTGTAAGACTGCTTTTGCCATAACCCATAGATTGATATGTTGTTTCCCTTTTCATCTCTTTGGGAAAATATTTTAATTATTCTTTTGATTTCTACTTTGATCCTTTGGTCATTCAAGAACATTTTAATTCCTACAAATTCATCCAATTTTTGAAGTTCCTCTTATTGATTTCTACATTTTCTCTGTTGTGGTCAGAGAGGATGCATGGTATAATTTCAGTTCTGTTTTTTTTGTTGTTGTTGCTGTTTGGTTTGCTGCTGTTGTTGTTATTGAGACTTGCTTTGTCACCTAACTTGTTTTGTAGACTCTCCTGGAACACATTCTGTGGGCTCAGGAGAAGAATATAGATCTGAAGCTATTGGATGAAATGTTCTGTAAAGGTCTCTTACTTAGGTCCATTTGGTTTCTGGCATAGGTTAACTCTGATGTTTCTTTGTTGCTTTGTTTTGTTTTTTCAGTCTGGATGATCTGTCTATTGATGAAAAGTAGAATAGTCAAGACCCCTGTTTTTATTGTATTAATGTCTATCTTTGCTTTTGAATCTAACAATTTTTGCTCTGCACATGCTTTTACAATTGTTATTTCCTCTTGCAGAATTGATCTCTTCACTTTCAGTCTATCTGTGTCCTCAGAGGTGAAGTGAGTTTCCTGTACACAGCACAACATTAAGACTTGTTATTGTTTGTTCATTTTTAATCTATCCAGTCAAAATCTGCTAACTGGGTGATTTAATCCATTCACATTAAGGTTAATATTGATAAGTAAAGACATATGGTTATTATTCAGTTTTTTTGTGTGTGTTTTTGTTTGTTTTGCATATCATTTGTTCCTTTATTCCTCTCTTATTCATCTTTGTAGTTTGGTGAAGTTTGTCTTATATTGATAGGTTTTGATTTTCTTTCTCTTTTGTTTATCTGTTCTACAGTGATTTGTGTATTTTTGTTGTTGTTATTGTTTTCATGATGGTAGTTAGTATCCTTTTACTTATAGTGTAGGATTCCCGAAGCACTTCTTATAACTGGTCTGGTGGTGACAAATTTCCTCAGTTTCTGCTTTTCTTGAAAGTATTTTATTTCTCCTTCATTTCTTTCTTCTTTTCAAATTTAGGTCTTTTTTTAGATATACATGACAGTAGAGTGTATTACTGACATATTTTACATACATACATGTTAAATATTATATACATATATAAATATTATATATACATGAGTACAACTTATTCTAATTAGAATCCCATTCTTGTGGTTGTACATGATACGGAGTTTCACTGGGGGCATATTCATATATGAACAGAGGAAAGTTATGTCTGGTTCATTTTTAAAAAGACACTTTGCTGGGAATATTATTGTTGTTTGCCATTTTTATTTTCTTTCAAAGGTTCAAATATATCATCCTAATCTCTCTTGGTCTATAAAGATTCTGTTGAATAGTCCATTAGTCTAATTGTGACTTGAGACTTTTCTCTTGATGATTTATAATTTTTCTCTTTGTCTCATACTTTTGACTATTTCACTATGATATGCCTCTAGGTGGACCTTGTTTGGTTGGATCTCTTAGGAGTCCTTTGAGCTCCTGGACCTGGATGTTTGTATCTTTCATAGGATTTTGAAAGTTTCAGCAATTATTTCATTGAATAGGTGTTTAATCCTGCTCCCATCTCTTTGCCTGCTTAATGGTGTCCCATAAGTCTGAAAGGTTTTCTTCTTTCTAATTTTAACTTGGTCTTCAAGATCAAAAATTCTTTCTTCTGTTTGACTTAGTCTACTGTTGGGCTTCTCATTTTTGTTTTTATTTTTACTTCATTTATTGAGTTATTTGATTCTAAGATTTCTATTTGTTTCTTCTGCAAATGGCCTATTTTTTTGATGACATTCTCAACAAGATCATGGGTTTTCTCCCCAATTTTGTCGAACCGCCTGCCTCTATTCTCTTGTATCTCAATAAGTTTCCAAAAATCATTATGTTGAATTCATTTTCTGGCAATTTCTTTCTTTGGCCTCTTGTATCCCTATGTTGGTATTTGAGCATCTGGTGAATTAGTTGCCTCTACCAATTTTATATGGTAGCTTTCGTAGTAAAATAATTTTTTCTTAATAATGCATTCTAGGTGTTAGCTGGGTAGGCCACATGGGAAATGGTTTCAGGCTGGTACTTCAGTGCATAATCTGTGTAGCTTCTTCAGTTATAATCAATGTTGTTGATGCTATAAGTCATTTCCACAGCCTAGGCTTCAGGGACTGGTGGAGGGTACTGCCATCTGGGATGCAGCTCTCTTAGACTGGTCAGGTATACAAACAACTCTGGACAGTGTGCACCAGCTGCAGGTGTAGGTTACCCATGAGTTTTCATAAGTCACATGGGGATGGGAACATTCTAGCAGGCCCATGCATAGCTGGTACCACAGTGAAAATAGAGTGCCCATTATATTCTGATTACTACAATTGGCGGGCACCTCTGGAGGATCTTAGTGGACATGGGGCAGCAAGACTAGTAAGTGGATATCAGTGTCTGAGAACTGCAACGGTGACTTTCTGGGGACTCTAGGGAATGATCTATTCAAACAAGGATACCAAGCAGCTTTCTGAAGCCAAGGGTGGATTTCCAGAACTACTGTCTGCCTCCCAGGACCTAGAAGGTCAAGCTCCTCATGGAAGGGTACTCAAATGCCTCCTGGGCTTATGGGTGGTTGATTAGGGCAATCTGGTACTTCTCAGGTCCTCAGCAAGATAATCTTCTCAGAATTGGCTGCCTGGACGCTTCAGCAGGCCACAGGAGGATGACCAGGACTGCCAGTGTCCTTCCTGAGTCTTCCATAGACTGTGTCCCACAAGTTGGACTATCTGGCTACTGTTCCATGGGACTGCATCTGCAGAGTTCCTGGGACCGGCCATCGGAGCTGCATCCTCACATCCCAGTTAGGCAGGGTTTTAAGATGATACAATGCAGCAGGAGGCTATGTGGTGGAGGTCACAATGTGGACTAGGCTCCGTCTTTTGGGCAGCACAGTGTTGTATTGCCCCCACGGCTTTCCAAACAGTGCTTCTGACTTGTTTCACTTCTCCAAGAGGAAATACTTCAAATGTTTGTGGAGTAAGTGGGAATTACTGCAGGCCTCCTTTTTGCCCATTCTCCACTGAGCAAAGTACCTCTTGGCTCAGGATTGAGCTAGAGAGATGTGATGGTAGTTGCTATGTACTTCTATCTCCTCTTTATAAGGCCACCATGTATCTCAAGCATTTCTGCGATGTTCCCACTACATCCTGGCACTATGTTTTATACACACCAGCAAGATAGCTGCTGTTCTTGTTTTGTCTTATTTTGTTTTATTTGGGCCCTTTTTGGTGAGGGATATGTGCCAGGAATCTCCAGTCAGCCGTTTTGCTCTTATTAATGCCGTCACTTCTAAAATGAGATGGTGGTAACCATACCTGCTCCATATGTTGTTGTGTGGACTACATGATTGAAAATATAAAGTACTTAAAATATGTAATGGCTGGCATGGGAAGCACTGAATGAATCAATATCCCTTGGTATTGTTGTTTTGTTGTATTTCTACTGTTGTGCCTGGTTCACAATAATACTCAATAAATGTTGGCCAGATAAAGCAATGATTAGATAAGTATATGAAGGAATGGAGAATGAACAAAACTAATGGCTTCTGAATCTCTAGTAACACTACATTTCAGGTTTCAAGGATTCCCTGAAGATTTGTAATGAAGATTGGGATTTGGTTGTACCCAAAAATCATTACTAACTGAGAGATACAGGGTGATGTGGGGAAATGGAGGAGGTGATGTTACTTGAGTTTACACTGGCAATAACCAGGAGCCCTTCAATCACACTTGACCAGCTGCCAGGAGAGCTCAGGGGCTCATGGCAGGACACTCCAGTGGTCTCTTGTCTCCCTTCAGAGACTCTTTTCTCTGTGAAGGTCAAGACTTATGAGGAAAGAAAATCAGTAATTCAACTACATAAGCTAAGTAATCACATCCCCCAACATCTCATTCATCACCATTGAGGGGGAAAATATACCCTTTTTAGTGACATGTATATCAGTCTTTCTGCATTAAATGTTTCAAAAGGACTACATTACTCAACTTTCCTAATAATATCTTTTCATTCTTAAATTCTAAACTAACAAACTAAAAAACCAAAACCTATGTTCTTTCCACTTTATCATGTTACTCTCAAAAAAAAAAAAAAAAAACTATGTTCAAGATAACAGAGGAAGAATTATAAAAAGTACAGTTGGCACTCATCTTGTGTATTTACTCTTTTGGAATCAGAGAGATGGACTAAGAGAACTTCTAAAATACCTTTAGAAACATATAAATGGGACAGAATGAGGAAGAAAGGCAGTACTTGCTAAGAAAGATACCAAATGCAGAGTTAAGAACAAAGGGCCCAACTTGATCTCTGATATAATTTTTCTACCTTACCACTGATTCTCCAGTATAATACAAGGCCACATATTTGGAATCAGATTTTTTAGTCTCACTACTGCAATGACTGGATGAATTTGGGCAAAATATTTATCATCAATGAGCCTTGACTTCCTCATCTGTAAAAGGAGTAATAATGTGCACTACCTAGTACTGCTGCAAGGGTGATATAAGGTAATGTTCACAATTTACAGAGTACAAGTTCCAACAGAGGGTTTGTGGCATGTGTGATATGGAGGATGGTGAAGGAGTGGGTGGAGGGACAAAGTGCAGGAGTGCACGTGTGTGTGTGTGTGTGTAGAAAAAGAGATATATGTGTGTGTTATGTAGTTCCTCCCTTTCCTCATGAACTTTCAGGATGTGTTCATTTCATCACCGAGACAAGACGAAACAGCGATATGTATGTGTTGTTAATCTTGTGGCTTACATACTGGAAAATATCTTCAAGATAATCTAGTTTTGTGTTCTCATTTTACAGAGTTACAGTACTTAGAAAGTTAATCAATCCTACTGATCAAAATGTGTTTATACCTTGTCTTCTTCCACTTAAAAAAATAATCAGAAAATGTTGCTTTCTCCCTACATATGATTAGGAATACAAGAATAAAATGATTAATTTGTAGATAACACAGTTCTTAAAGATGTACATATATTTAATATATAATATATATATACCTTATATAAGAATATAATATCTTATATAAGAATAAACTGTAATGAGCTCCATAGCAAGTGAGAACATATTTGACCCCTGTGGTTTGTTCTCACTAACAAGGAGAACTACCACAGCTTGTATCAAAATCATAATGATGGAAATATTTCTGAAGGGTTGAATGCCTGTGGTACAAAATGAGGAGGAAGATGAGGCTCTGTCCTCTCTGTGCCTCATCTCAGTCTTGTACTGAGTGCTTTGCTGCTGGAGTTTACTATCCCTGAAGCCAGAATTGCTTCATGTTCTTACATTGCTTCTGAGGTAAGAACCTGAAATTGGACATTTCTGTCCTTGTACATTTTCATCCTATGAGCTTCTTTATCTTATGGACTTAATTGCCATAGTCGGTAGGAAAAAAATAATAACCATGATGTCATATATTTCTTAGTGGAATGCTTGATTTGGTCACAGAAATATGTCTGACTTACAGAATTTTTTTTTGTTTTCCTGATCTTTAAAATTGCTTACCATTTCTACCAGCCAAACCTTGGACAACACTTTTCAAGAGGAGTGGAAAATTTTGCCTCTTAAAATTATTTTTTAAGGATTTTTGCAAATCACTTTCTCAGGTTCTAGCCACATTTGGGGAGAAATTAAAAGATAGAAACTTCATTGTTAAGTAAATTTCTTGATCTTTTTATCCTTTTCTCTTTTAGTGTCATGGTAGAAAGAACACTGATTTGGAAATGCAGTGATCTAAGGTTGAGTCACAGCTGTGCCCATAGCCAGCTTTGTGAGTTAGGAATGCACTTAACCTTTCTGTCTATAAAATAAAAGAACAATCCAACCAGATGGCATCTCAAGTTATTACGTTGTAGGTTTTCCACTCTCAAGTTGGATTATAAACCTTTCTGAATACCAAATTCTAATTTGATCCTGAAGAGTCACTCAAATCCCAGAGCCGTCCCCAAACCCACACCCATAAAAACCCCAAAATGTGACTCAGGTGATTTATCATAATTAATCCCTGGATTTCTTTCAAAACAGTTATTGTCTGTCTATGTAAGGCAAAGAGGACAGAGAGATGAGAAAGTTTAAACTATCCTGAGAAAAGTGAAATGAAGAATGTGATACTCTCTCCATCAGAAGCAAATGTGACATGGATGTACAGATTACACATGACTTAATTCTGAGAGAACATTCTGGAAATGTTCCCAGGAGGCAGGATAGGGCATCAAGTGACAGCACAACCTAGTAAGGTTATAACTGAGGTGTTGTAATCAGTGCAATTTTATTACCAAGGGGAAAAATTAAAACCTCAGCCCAGGCAGCAGGGTAGTAACACAGCTGCTCTCTGACTGCCTGCCCAAGGCCACACCAACCCATAAGGTGCTGTCAAGTCTGAGGGCAGGGGAGGAGAGGAAGAAGGGCCACCACACTTCCCTGCCCTGTTCTGTTTCCTGGCTGTGTTTTTGTGTTGGGTTTTATTTTTCATTACTTAGCATCACAAAAAAAAGCCTTAAGATTTACTGACATTGCTTCTGATCAATTTACTTTTTTCTTCAGAAAATCTACTCTCTTCTCTAAGCTTTTGTTTTATAACCTTCTCCTCAGATTCCCTTAATCTTTCAATAACTTTTCACTTTCAAGCACATAAACAAAACTACATTTCATTTTTCATAGTCTTCTTATAAATGACCATATTCAAGCTTAGACCAGAATAGTAAGTCTCCGCTCTTTCCTCTAAAGCACTTGGCAAAGTCAACCCAAACTGATTTTACAGGATAAAGGTTTTCAGAAAGGGTTGATGTGAAATCCTAACTTTTCCCCCAGCAGTCCTGAGATCATAAAGAAGTTTGTCTACCTCTATGAGTCTCAGTTTAAGCACCTCTAACAGTGAAAAACAGATCCCTATTTTGGAGGGTTTTAATAAATGTTTAGTTTTCAATATGCATTGACGTACCAATGTCTGGCACATGATAAAGGTTTACTTAACTTTTATACCCCTACTATTATTAACTACCATTACTAACTATTATTATCAATGTAATATGTGAAAATTAAAAAGCCAAAAATCATGAATCAAATAATGCAAAGAAAGAATAAGGTACAATCACTATAATCATTTAATGGTATGATTTAAATTACAATTTATTTGCTTAATTACATTGCTAGAAGAGTTAATTTGAGAATGAATAAACTGTTTCTATTAGTTATTAGTAATATCTATCATCAAGAATAATGACTCACAACAGTAAATGCTCAATAAATATTTGAATAAATGAACAAATGTCTCTCTATATAAACTTTTGCACAAATCAGAAGAGACTGGAGTGTTTCCACATTTGCTGTCTTTTTTTGTGAGCCATCAACCTGGACCAAATCCCACAAGCCTGACAAGAGTTTCTGAACAGAAGCCCTGTTCCCTACCATCTGTTTATTCTCACGTGCTCCCTAACTTCTGAACATGCAACTTTCAAATAAGGAAACTTTTTGTCCTCTCTGTGCACTTTGGTCATCGTGAGGAAAGTGGATGATCGATGTCTCTGAGATGCATCAAACCAGCTAATGAAGGATGCCATGGACCCTGTTTCTTCTGGACAAAACTGTGCACGTGAGCACTGTTATACCCAACCATGGGTGTCCATTTTAAAAAGCTCATGGAGAAAAAAAAATTGTACAAACTGCAGGGCAATATTCTGGACTCCTTTCTGGAATAGAAAAGAGACATTAGTAGAAAGTCTGGTGAAATCCCAAAGAAGTCTGTAATCCAGTCAATATATTGTATCAACGCTAATTTCTTAGTTTTGATAAATGGAGTTTATGTGCCATGTTAACACTGGAGGAAGCTGGGTGAAAGATATATAATAACTCTTGTGCTAATGTTGCAATTTTTCTGTATATCAAAAAGTATTCAAAAATAAAGATTGGCTAAAAACTTAAAAATAAATAAAAATTGGCCTTGAAAAATATCAAGAGAATGCAAGATACTGGCCAATTAGTTGCGATATGGTATCACCAGGTACAGTAGGGAGCCATATAGGTTAATGACAAGTACAAGAACATAGAAATTTGGGTGATTATGATGTTTATAACAAATATGTATAGTGCCTGCAAAGTGCTGATATATTAAATCTCTCAATTCTCACAATAATATATGAATTAGAAACTATTTATCTGACCATTTATAGATAAGAAAACGGAGGTTGAGAACACTAGAACTGCTTCCCAAAGGCACCAAGCAAGGTAGATACAACACCAGCATTACAAGATTAGGCATTACAGCTCCCAATCCTATGCTGTTAACTTTGATCATCCTGCAACTAAAGTAAGTATACAGTAAAAAGTAAAATGATGCTAAAGGCATGCATATGAAAGATGAATCTGAAATTGTCATGGCAAGTAGAGTAATGCACACAAATTTTAAAAGCAGCAGCAGGAAGAATAGAAATGACCTGGTTTTTGATTCCTGCTCCACCGTTAACTAGCTGTGACAACTTCATCCATCACTAAAAATGTTTAAGCCTCCTATTTTATAACTTTAAAAAGATGACAGTGATGATTATTTTCCAGGTGTGTTCCAAAGCTGTACTTCCAACATCATAAGGTATAATATGAGTTAGAAGTTGTATAAGGTTGATGATTAGAACACTCCACCAAAAAACAAACTCAGAAATTAGAGGTTTATGTGGAGTCAAAATGGGTTGCTATGGGAGTAGCATTTATATAGGTATCTAATTCATTCATTTATTCAAAAAGATGAGTGATTCAGTATTTAATAAGTTTAGCAAGTCATCTAATATTTTATAGAGTAATCAAATAAAAAGTACTTGTTGTAATTTAATAGGAAGTAAAACTTAATGCCACAATAAATCATTAACTGAGTGGAAATTTTTTGAATACCTAAATGTGCTAGGTAGAGAATCAAAGCTGATGAAACAGAAAGGAATAATATCTGTTTCTGACCTCAATATTTGAGAAAAGCAGATAGTGAAGGTTATATAGACTTAAAATATTATTCAATATAAAGGTGATAAGTGAGACTGAGAAAGACTACAGAGGATAGACCACCTAACGCAGACAAAAGAAAACACAGCACTTTTTTTCAAGAAGAAAAGAGGGGGAGAACATTCTAGAAAAAGAGAATGTAAAGAAATTGGGATGGGCCATCAATATAAATTTAGTGTGATTGGTGAAGACCAAGAAAGGGAATCAAATGAGATCTGTAAACAGGAAGCCACTTTGATTCGATTTTATTTTGGAGGATGACAGAAACTACACTACTGTACACTGACTGACCTAATCAGGTCACATCTGGAACATTAGCTTCAATTATAAGTGTCTCATTTTGAGAAGGCACTGAGAAACAGAGCACATACAGAGGCTACTGAGATGGCAAATGAGTCAAAAACCCTCTTAAGTGATGATAAAATTGCATTTTAAACTAATTTCTCTAGCCAAAAGCAACCCCCAAGTTTTCACTGCCAAACCCAGGTCCCCCTGATAATTCCACCTGAATCCAGTGTTTTCTCCATTCTTGTGAATTAGGGCTTTATTTTTTTGTAAGTGGAAAACCAGAAGGTTGGATCAAGTGCAGATGTGTGAGAGAAGGAAAAGCTAAGAGGAGAATGGAAATGGAGGAGACAGAAGAGCATCTTCATCTCACCAGTCGGGATTAATATGGATCCACTTTGGAAAGAAGGGAAGAAGCTGGTAGAGCTGCTGAGGGAGTTTCACAAGATGACTGGGAGCTGCTCCTGGTATCTGTAGATAATTTAAGGCAGAAAGCTGAGGAAGACATCCCTTGCCTTTCCTTTACATGGTCTCTAGTACCACTGTCTGTTGGCTTGCTTGCTCTGAAGGTTTAGAAATCTTGGAGTAGCTGAGATATATTCTTGGCATGCTTTGGAGCAGTTTTTAGCAGGCAGTGATGACAAATATGAACAAGTAGATTCCAAGAAGGTTGAATCACAGGGTTATTGTTGCGGTTACCTAATAAGTTCATTCAAATAAGTATAGGTAGACGGGGTGTGGCTGGAGGAGGTTGGTCACTCGGGGTGTACCTTGGAAGGGTATATATTCCCAGTTGTCCCTTCCCCTTGCTCTCTCTGCTTCCTGGCCACTGTAAACTGAGCAGTACTTTTCTATTATGCCCTTCCTCCATGATGTTCTGCATTACCTTAGGCCCAGAGCAATGGAGTGGGCCCATAAAGAATTGAACCTCTGAAATTATGAGACAAAGCAAATTTTTCTTCCACTAAGTTGTCCTTCTCAGGTATTTTGGTCACAGCAGTGACAAAAGCTAACTAAAGCAGCTATAGTGCTTACTTACTGACTTAAGGAGTTAAAACTGCTTTGAAACTTGAAAATTTCTTTGAAAACCACCATATAGAACCAAAGGCAATCTGGGGATGAGATCAAAGTCCTGCCACCTCACAGATGGAAGCAGTCAAGGTAGCAGACGATGGGCTATACATCTACCATGCCTTACCCTAAAAGGGTAGAACCAAATAGATAACAACACAATAATACTGGGTGACTTTAATATACCTCTTACATCACAAGATAGATCTTCCAAATAAAAACTAAACAAAGAAACTATAGAACTTAATAATAGAATCAATACATTGAACTTAACAGACATATATAGAATATGACATCCATCAATGAGCGAATATACTTTCTTCTCAGCAGGACATGGATCCTTCTCCAAAACAGACCAGACCAGATCTTATGCCACAAAGCAAGGTCTTAGCAAATACAAAAAAAAAAAAAAAAAATAGAGATACTACTCTTGATTCTATCACACCATAATGGAATAAAATTAGAAATCAATGATAAAACCACAAAGAGAAGCTACTCCAACACCTGGGGACCAAACAATATGCTATTGAATGACACATGGATAACAGAAGACATCAGGGAGGAGATTAAAAAAAATTCTTAGAGGTAAAATCTCTGGGCCACTATGAAGGCAATACTAAGAGGAAAGTTCATTGCATTAAGCTCATTCATTAAACAAACAAAAAAAAAGTCAACAAATAAACAACCTGACATTGCATCTCAAAGCCCCAGAAAAAGAACAAACCAACACCAAAAGTAGTAGAAGACAGGAAATAATTAAAATCAGGGTGGAAATCAATGAAATTGAAACAAAATAAACAATTCAAAATATTGACAAAACAAAAAGCTGTTTCTTTGAAAAATATAAATAAAATTGACAAATTCTTAGCCACCCTAATGAAAAGAAGGAGGGAGAAAACTCAAATTACTAAAATTTGTGATAAAAATGGAAATATCATGATAGACACTATTGAAACACAGAAGACAATTAGAAATTATTTTGAAAATTTATACTCCAGTAAAATAGAAAACCTCGAAGACACCAACAAATTTCTAGAGGCATATGATCAACTCAAACTGAGTCAAGAAGACATACACAATTTAAACAGATCAATTTTAAGCAAGAAATAGAAGATGCCATCAAAAGCCTACTAACCAAGAAAAGTCCAGAACCAGATGGAATCACAGCTGAGTTCTTGGATACCTACAAAGAAGAATTAATGCTAATACTCCTCAAATTATTCCATGAAATAGAAAGGGAAGGAACTCTACCAAACTCATTCTAGGAAGCTTTCATCATCCTGATACCAAAACAAGGCAGAGACATAGCAAGGAAAGAAAATTTCAGACCAATATCCCTGATGAACATTGATGAAAAAATTGTCAATAAAATTCTGGCAAATTGCATACAAAAACATATATAAAAAATAGTGCACCATGATCAACTGGGGTTCATTCCAGGGATGCAAGGTTGGTTCAACATACAGAAATGAATAAATTTAATTCATCACATTAATAGACTTAAAGATAAGAATCATCTGATTATATCATTTGATGAGGAGAAAGCATTCAACAAAATACAGCACCCTTTTAGGTTCAAAACACTAGAAAAGCTAGGGATAATAGGAACATACATCATCATTTTTTATAGAAATAGAAAAAGATAAATGATCAGATCAGGGTAATGGGTATACTGATTATTTCCAATATTTATTGTTCCTTTGTGTTGGAAACATTGTAAAAGCTATCTATGTTAAACTCAAGGCCAACATTATTCTAAATGGAAGTGGATTAAGAACCTAGGAATTAGACCAGAGATCCTGCACCTAATAGAGGAAAATGTAGGCCCAAATCTTCATCACATCTGAATAGGTCCCAACTTCCTTAACAATACTCCGAATGCGCAAGAAATAAAATCAAGAATTAATAAATGGGGAGGACTCAAACTAAAAAGCTGCTTCTCAGCAAAAGAAACAATCAATGAGTTGAACAGAGAGCCTACATTTTGGAAGCAAATTTTTGCCCCCCACACATCAGATAGAGCACTAATCTCCAAGATATATAAAGAACTCAAAAAACTTAACACCAAAAAAACAAACAACCCAATCAATAAATAGGCTAAGGAGCTGAACAGATACTTCTCAGAAGAATATATACACTAGATGAACAAATATGTGAAAAAACATTCAATATCTCTAGTAATTAGAGAAATGTGAATCAAAACTACTCTAAGAGTTCATATCACACCAGTCAGAATGGCAGTTATCAAGAATAAAGACAATAGTAAATGCTGGCGAGGATATGGGGGAAAAGGCATACTCATTCATTGCTGGTGGGTCTGCAAATTGGTGCAATCAATCTGGAAAACAGTATGGATATTCCTTAGAAAACTTGGAATGGAACCACCATTTGATCCAGATATTCCTCTCCTCTGTCTATACCCAAAGGACTTAAAATTATAATACTATAGTAACACAGCCACATCAATGTTTATAGCAGCTTAATTCACAATAGCTAAACTGTGGAACCAAACTAGATGCCCTTCAATAGTTGAATGGATAAAGAAACTGAATATATAATAAATATATATATATATTCCATATATAATATATATACCATATGTATATATTTTTGTATATGGAATATTACTCAGCAATAAAAGAGAATAAAATTATGCATTTGCAGGTAAATGAATTGAGTTGGAGAATATGCTAAGTGAAGTCCCCCAAAAATCAAAGGCTGAATGTTCTCTCTGATAAGTAGATGTCAATCCATATGGGGGGGACATGGGAAAATGGAGGAAATTTGATGGGGCAAAGGGGAGGAGGAGAGGGTAGGAAAGATGGTGGAATGAGATGGTTATAATTACACTAGGTATATGTATGACTGTACATATGGTGCAACGCTACATCATGTACAAACATAGAAATGTAAAGTTGTGCTGCAATTGTGTACAATAAATCAAAATGCATTCTGCTGTCATATATACCAAATTAAAATAATTTTTTTACAAATTTAAAAATAATGGCTATTATGAAAAGACAAGAGATAACAAACATTAATGAATGTATGGAGAAAGGGGAACTCTTGCACATTGTTGGTGGAAATGTAACTTAGTATAGTCATTACGGAAAACAGTACGGAGGTTTCTCAAAAAAATTCCAAGTACTATATGATATATCATATGCTCTTAAAACATACCTGAGTTGTCTTCCTGAGGGAAAATTTATGAATTTAGACTTTTTCTTATAATTTCAGGGCCAACTAAATACAAATTGTTCAAATAATCCAATAAGTATTAAATTAATGATTATTTGGGATTCCTACAACCCTAGCCAGGAAAATGAAAAAAAAAATTAGCCTTAAATGTATGGTCTATTTTGGGTCTGTAGATATGGCTGATGTCTAGGTCCAGATTTGGAAAAACTTAAGAATAACCAGCATAAAATTGTGCTTTGTGCTTTTTTATATCTCTTCTGGTATGGAAGATTTAAATGTTTCCAACACAAAGAAACAATAAATATTGGAAATAATCAGTATACCCATTACCCTGATCTGATCATTTCTCTTTGTATACATGTACTGATATTTTACCCTATGCCCCATAAATATGTATCAATTATTATGTGTCAATTAAAAATAAAAAATAGCTTGAAATGGAAATAAAATAAATCAAAGGAATATTTCATCTGAACACAAAATAAAAACAAACTAGAACTTAAACCTATACAAAATCAAACACTGGAACCATGAAATATTGTCACTGAAGGTATTCAGGAAGGAGCTACATGGCTGTCTGTTCAGGGTAGTAATAGAGAAATCTTAGTACTTAGAATTTGTCTTAGTCTAGATTTTATGCTTGTTTACAATGTACTTACTATGTGATCATGAACAAGCCTCTCTGAGACTTCGTTGATTAATCTGCAAGCTAGGATTATAACTACATTTCAGTTATTTTTAGAATTAGAACTACTATTTATGAAGCATCTAACACAGTGTCAGATATTCAACAAGTGTTCAATCCATGGGAGCTGAGAGTCTCTTATCATACTACTGTCATCATAATCTCTTCAAAGGTTAACGTTAAAGAATACTATTAGTCAGTTTGGGCTACTATATTAAAAAATAAAAAAGACTGGTGGCTTAAAGAACAATATTTTTCCCTCAAAATTATGGAGACTTCAAATTCTAGATGAGTTTGCCAAAATGGTCAGCTCTGGTTAGGACCATCTTATTGGCTTGCAGATGGTAGCCCTCTTGTTGTATCCTCACATCTTTCCTAGGAACATATAGGTAGAGAGAGACATCTCTCTTCCTACTCTTACAAGGGCCCCAATCCTATCATATTAGAGCCCACCCTCATGACTTCATTTAACCTTAATTCCCTCCCAAAACTCTATCTCCAAATAGAGTCACATTGGCAATTCAGAGCTTCAACATGACTTCTGAGTGATATAATTCAGTCCACAGCAAACACTAATTACTATATTTTCATATTTCAAAGCACTTTGTAGTTGACAAACCCTTTATTTCTATTAATTCTATGTTTCCTACTCCTACTCCACCACCCTTGCCCCTGTCTTTCCAACTCCCAGTTCTCAAAATCTTCATCATCTCTCCCTCAGGTCCATTTTCCTAAAGCTCTAGTCTAAGTAAGTTATCCTGATGAGGCCTCATGTAATACTCTGTGCCTCTCTTCTGCAGGTTTTCACAAAATTGCATTAAGCATTTTGAGTCTTTTCTATATGTCTCTGTCCTATAGTAGCACTCTAAGCTCCATTGTGATACCCACAGTTTCTGTCTTTTATACTTCTATTTCCTGGGCTAACATAGTTCTGTTGCACAATGTTTTGCATTAAGTATTGATTAATAAAAATTGAATGTGAAGCAAACTCACAGACTTCAACCCTCAACACTCTTGTCCTTGCTATCTACTTGAAATCCAACCAATAAACCTTTATCTCCTGAAGTGAATCAATTTCTTCCTTCCAAGTTTACATTGTCCATATTTCTGGTATAACACTAATCAAAATATATCACAGTTACTATATTTGTACAGCCATCTCTCCCCAAAACAAATCCTGAATGCCTTGATGCTGTTATTGAAATTTTTAAAGAAATTCAGTTATTCAGTATTTGTAAGGCAAATCTCAAAAAAGTTTAAGCTTTACTTGAGCTTTAATCCATCCAAAGATAAACATCACTGTTAGTATTAAGAGGAAGAAATGGCACATACATGAGATAAGTTTCAAGTTCCACTGTGTGTGATTTTTAGTTTAATTTAACTGGGATGGAAAAATGGGACAGCAAAGTTTAAACTAAAAGTTAATGTGGAAAAGTAACTTTGGAAGCTCCCATCACATCTCCAGATGGCACAAGGAACAAGTTTGAAGAGTTTGACACCAAACCTATTGTATGACAGAGTAAATGGAAACTGAATAGGCATAGGGAAGTCCCAATGCATTAATTCTTTTCTAGACTCTAACAGAGGCCCTTGATTATATAATTTTCCTGATTCCATAGATTACCAAGCCTTGACACACACACTTAGAGCATTAATAAAATTTACTTTTGTTCTTAGAGTGACTAGAGTTAAACATAAAGATGCATTCACATGACCTTGTACATCTTGCTACGAAGCACTGAGAATTTTGATTCTCAGTAGCTAGACAAACTGAGAAGACTATAGGAATATGCATGAAACAGTGAGGTGTGTGGTTTCAGCTAGCAACTTACTGTAGCATAGGACATTGTCGCGCAAGAGTTCACAATGGTCTAACGCTGTAGGTTCAGGCAACTGATTCCATAAGTTCCACATGATGCTCATGACATGCTGTAATAACCCCTGATACAATATCTCAATCTTTGTTTCTAATCAAGATACTACCTTGGGCTCTCCTGACAAACGCAAAATGTGAGTTTGCTAATGTCATTTCATACACTAAATATTAGCGCACCATATTTCTTTATTAAAAAAATTACATACCTCTGGTACAAATACAGTATATTGGAAACCATTGCTCTTCAATACTTTGAGTATAAACCATATCACTAAAAATAATTTAGCTGGCATGGTGGCACATGCCTATAATCCCAACAGCTCACGAGGCTGATGTAGGAGGATTACAAGTTCAAAGCCATCCTTAGCAATTTAGCAAGACCCTAAGCAACTCAGTGAGGCCCTGTCTGTAAATATAATACAAAAAAGGGCTTAGTTGTAATTGTCCATGGGTTCAACCTTGATACCAAAAAACTTAAAAATAAATAAATAATTCAAATTCATTTCTTTGATACATTTGTTGGAGTGCTGATTTATGTTGTATAGACATATGCAACCATATTTTTAAGTTACTTTTATTATAATATGCACAAAAAGACATCAAAGGAAAGTAAACTTAATATTAAAAATATTCATGAATCCTTTTATTTAATGTATTACTGATACAACATTGATCATGCTTTAACTGAAACAAATCTAATACAAAATAAATGTAAAAATAAATGCTCTAATAAACATAATCATTTAATGCCATGATACCTAATTTTAAAGTCTTCTCAGAGCATAAAAAGAAACTATGAGATGGAAGGTTATGGAAGAAATACATTGTTGGCTATTTTTTATTACCACCTACAGTTAAAGGTTATGGCTTTAATTGGGCTGGTAAAATTCCATCTTCTGATATATTAATGACAATATATATTTATCCAAATTAATGTAAATGTATTACATTTTTCTATTTTTAATCAATTTATTTATTTATCCAAATTAATAATAATTAATGATATTTTCTATTTTTAATAAATTGACTTTAAATATACCCAAATAACTTTGGAATATTTAAGTTTTTTAAATTCTATTTATAAGTTTTTAACTATGTAGAGATGAGGGATTTTTTAAACTGGAGACACACTTGACTACTCTCCAGGAATCAGAGCTACACAATTGCAGGCATACTTTTTCTAAGTATTCTGTCCAAAGCATATATGCTTTTGAAAAGATTTCTTTCCTAACATCACCTTGCACAGAAATTTAAATATGTATAGATTTTCATAACCACTTGTGTAGCACCATATCAAAACTGTTAGTCATTACTGTCAGCTTGCTATTTAAAATTCTCAACCTTTATAAAAGGAAAATGCATAAATTTATGAACACTTTTGTAACTTAATATTAAACAAAAAAATAATATTAAAATTAAAATTAAATTTTTTTTAAATGCTAGGGATCAAACCCAGGGCCTTGTGTATGCTCAGTACCCAGTGTACTAATGAGTTACATCCCCAACCATTTTACCATTTTGTTCTGCAACATTTTTTTTTGCATGAGCAGTTTTAAGTATTATGTATAGCAGCTAGATCTCACCAATATCTACTCTCCCCTTCTTTAATGAGAGCCACTAAACTTTATCTGGGCCATCAAAAGATAGTTATCCTTAATATATATATATATATATAATTTTTTTTTTTTAAGATTCCCTTGCAGCTAGCTATGTCCATGGAAATAACTGCTGGCAGATGGGAGGTGAGGTTAAGTGTAACAGGAGACTTCCTGATTGTCCTGGTTTTTTTTGGGTTTTTTTTTTTTTTCAGATCCCTGGTCCTTGATGGCTGGTAAGTAGGTAAGTAGATAGGGTACTGAAGTGTCTTTAACCATGCAAAAAGCAGAACCACCCTGAAGATGACAGAGTAAGGAGACATAGTGAACAAAGTCTTCACCATCATTAAACTGACAGTATAGCCCCACATGACACAATTTAGATTATCCTTTGAGAAAGAGAAGAACAAAAACAAAAGTCCTAACATATTTTTCTGCCTCATAGAGGATTATCTTAAGTAACTGCACTTTGGAGAACACTGCTCAATAGAATCCACTTTTCAGAAATCTAAATATGAGCTACTAGTAAAATAAAACAAGAGACAGAAGCCAAGGAAGACTCATCCAACCAAAAGAATGAGGGGACTAATTTCTTTCCTTATTTTTCTTTTAACTCTGTTTCTCCTGTTAATTTTGCCTTAAAACTTAATTTCAGACAACTTTTTTTCTTCAATCATAGACCCTAAGTACTTTTGAGTGTGAAGGGGTCCTGAGAAGACATTGTTTAAGATCCAGTGTTCTGATAGGATCATCTCCTTCCATACATAAGATAGTGAGACTCAGATCCCCATATGTGAGCTAGAGTCTGGCCTCAGGTTATCAAAGTAATCAAACTCAGGACCTAGGCCAGAACCCAACCTCTGCTATTTCTCAAAGCTGAACTGGAAAGAAGAAAAATGTTTCAGCACATTTAAGAACCTAAAGCTGATTTGATGGGAAAGTCTGGGGAAGCAGGTTAGCAGATGATGAAAATGAGTGAAGGCAAATGAAGAGCAGTCATTTCTCTGTAGGTCTCAAAGTGGACAAAAGCCACATAAGTCAAAACGAATTCTTAAATAAAAGGTTTCCAGAGATAAGCAGAATTAACAAAAAAAGTAACCAAGACTTCTTTATGCCACAAGTCTCCATCCCCGATGAAATGAAGGTTTTAACAAAGGCCACAATCCTTTCGAAAGAAATAAATCATGAGTTAAATAAACACAGAGTATCATGCAGCTCCCCTTTGAGGAATGAGAGCACCACAGCCCTCTCTGAAGGAAAGCAATTACCACTTGGGCCCTTAGGACATATTCTGCGCACTTTGTCATAAATCAAAGTCAGTCTCCAAAGGAGAAATACCCAATGTCCTCAGTGGAAGTGAGACCTTCTAATTGCTCATCGCTTCCAAAGGAAACAGGCAGAGAGGCTTGGGGTTAAATATCCCATAATTGAGTCAAATCAGAATGTTCTCCAGGTATATTCCGATGTATGCTTATTAATCCACATTCCTGTGGAATCCTACTAGGTACAGGCCAAAGCTGGCAAGGGACGAGCATGATAATAAATCCATATAAAGCTTCGGAAGCAACCTTTTCAAAACAACTACCATTCCCATGGGCACCTTACGGTGGTTCCCTTGAAATTCCATGTCCAGCAAATTTCATGGAAATGGAGAGTGTGACAGACTTCAGGAGCCAAACAACCAGCATCTCAAGCCAGAGATCAGGATGGCACTTGGATCTCAAGAGCTGGTGTGCAGCAGCCCCACTGGGTATGCAGACAAAGAAGAAAGAAAGAAACCACTGATAACTGCAGGAACACCCAATGGTCAGCCAAATTAAAACTTGAACAATCAAGAAGAAAACAGTTTAGAAATATTTAGAAAATTGTTTTTTTCCTTAAGACATCAATTTTAGAACACTCTTTAGAATATGAGAATATTCTTGACAAAAATTCTTCTCTTTCTACCCCCGTCTCTAAAGTATACTCTCATATATTGGTTTTGGTTTTCACAACATTAATCATGATCTAAAATATGTCTTTATAGTTACTTGCCTTTTTTTTTTTGTCTTTGTTGTTGCTTTTTTATTTTTATTTTTTTAGTTTCCTCTCCCACTCACAGAATATGAACCACTTGAGGGGAACAATGCCTGCTACACATAGGATCTTAAAAAATATATGTTTGAAAGTACAATTGTATGAACAGGGATCAACCTTTCCTCTATTCAATTTCCCCTCTCTTCTCTTCCAAGTCTCATGCGAAAATTTCTCCTTGGCAGACACTAAAGAGGAACCATATGGGGAAGAGGCTCTGGGAATACAGTTCCTTATTCCTCCCCTGCCTAAGAATGTGCTGGTGGTAAACCTAAGCTGAAAAGAGACAATCCGTCATGAGGGAGGTAGACACATACTCTGAGTCTCATGGCCGGTTCTCTTTGTGCTACTTCACCAAAATAGATGTAAAAACTTCCTTAATAATCGCCAGAGTGCCATCAAACAAATGCACAAGCCCTATTCTATAGGTAAAGACTCTGAAAGTTTGTTTTAAAAAAAAAAAAGGGAAGTCCCCCTACACAGGCATTATGGCTATATGAGCTGAAACCAGAAGTGAAATACAGTAGAGTAGAACAAAGAAGGGTTGTTGGGGTGGTTGTTGTGGTGGTTGCTTTCACTGGTTTTCTAATGCTTAATGAGCAGTGCTCCTGATGTCAGAACAGGCAGCAAAGGAGGCTGGCGTCAGCTACCTGCAGGTGTGTGAGCAGCTAATGGAAGTGACAGCCAGGATGACATATAACTACGGTGTTGAAAAATGAATTATCCATGTGGTTTAAATGGGCCAAATGATATATTGGAACACCATGTGGTTTGACACAAAGCATGGCATTCAAGATGGAAGATCCAAATCCTAACTTTGGCTCTAACACAGACCACTTTTTACAAGACTGAATGAGTCATTTAAACCACACGATGCTGTGGTTTCTCCCTCAGTCAAATCAATGTATCAAAATGTATTGCCCAGTCACAACACAGGATGTTGGGAGGAAACAAGGAACCGAGCAACAAATGCAGCCTATTCTGCACACTGCAAGGTGCATGCTTTGTGCAAAATAATGGCCCTTATGTATGATTGTTAAGTCAGGACTCCTGCAAAATTAATCCATTTTTTCAAACTGAAACCCCCATTTTTCTAAACTGGTGTAATGAGTCCGAGATATTAACCTTCACCACCCAAATTCGGCTTTCCCTTTCTTTATGTTGGATTTTCTTGACGTGGCACAAACATTTAGAATCGAAGAATCCATTTTAGTTATGCCAGATGTTGCCAATAGTGTGCAATGTTTTGCCATAACCTACAAGAACCCTTCAGGCCAGAAGTATGTGTCCTTGTCCCTGTATTCACAATCTTATATTTAGACCTTGCCAACAGGCCGTTTAGGTTGCTCCAAATCAAATAAACTCTGAAGCCCACACAGTAAGTATTAGATCATTACTGAGCTGGAGGTACACAGGCTGAAGGTGCAAACAAAACTCAGGGCAAAAGGGAATCACCAGACATGAATTAGACACAGAGGCAATTATGGCATAATGGAAAAAAGAACAAGACAGGGAGTCAAAGTAGCTGAAGTTAAATACCAGCTCTGTCACTTAAGGTATGACCTTAGCCAGTCTGGAAGAGCACTTTGGACCTCAGCTGTAAAATTGGAATACTAGTGTACACCAGTTGAACAAAGGCAAAAGGACACACATTAATCAACTCACTATGCACTGAGGATCTGTAACAGGATAGTCTTGAGAGTCATGTTGCTTGGAGTTTAATTATAGCACTAACTTTAACTGTGTGACATTAGATAAGATACTTAACCTTTCTGTGCCTCAGTTTTCTTATCTCTAAAACAAGGACAATAACAGAGGCTGCCTTATAAGGAGCTTTTGTGAGGATAAAATAAGAACCCTGTATAAACCAATAGAACAGTCTGTGGTAAACAGTAGCCTTATTATCATTACTACTAAGTACCACCCATACAGGACACAAAGATCAAATCAGATGGAAGAAGATCCATAATCAAAAGAAGTCATAACATATACCAAAGTCTATCGGAGATTTGTGATTCCCCCAATTTTAGTTTCCCTCTCTGGTTTTTGTCCTTACAACCAAAGAAGTTTCAAAAAAATTGATTGTTCATGGCAGAGAGGTTGCTTGTCTGCCAGTGCAAACTGTCCCTCCAATAAGAAGTCTCATCAGTGACAGCACTATTAGTTCTCAATGGCAATCACTGTATCACAGAAAACTAACTACTGAGGAAGGATGGAGGAACTTGAGCAATGATAGGTGCACCAAGAAGAAACCGGATTTCATCACCTTGTTAGGATAAGACAAAAGGAGGCAACAGGAAAAGAAATTCCTTTTGTTCTTTCTGGACATCTATATTTTATTGAAGAGTCTCATGATAAGGAATCAAAAAAAGAGTTTTAATGAACTCTAAATCATACACTTTGAAAATGCTGTTGTGCTAAGTTTCCTAACCCAACCCTTCATAGTAACAATGTTCTTAGTCCACTCAGGCTTCTACCACAGAAATACTATAGACTGGATGGCTTACATACAATGAACATTTATCTGTCCCAGTTCTGGTATCCAGAGAAGTTCAAGGTCAAGGCACCAACAAACAGATTCAGCATCTGCTAAGGACCCTTTTCCTTTAACTGTGCCCTTGTATGGCAGAAAAGGGAAACAGACTCCTGTAGGCCTCTTATGAGGACCCTCGTCCCACTCATGAACACTTTCCCCTCATAATTTATCACCTCCCAAAGGACCCACTTCTTAAAACCACCCCAGCGGGGAGCGGTTTCAACACACGAACTTGAAGGGACACACATTTGGTCCTTGGTAACTTAACTGAGCACCGTCCTCTCCTCAGCGCTCTACCTTCCTCCTGCACGTCTCTCTCTGCAGATGCCCTTTCGAGACCCCACATCTTCACAACAGACGTACTCCACTGGCTTCCTGTCACCAAATCTACAAACTTAACCTCCGTCGCTTCCTCTTCTTTCCTTTATCTTTGTACATCATTCTTACTTAAAGAGCCGTTCTTTATCTCTAAAACCATGCCTGTGTGTAATAAGCCCATCCAATTTTCCCTGCTATGGCCCTTGGATGTGATTATCTCCTTCCTTTCCTGCAGCTACACAGCCCTTTTCCACTGGCTTCTCCTCTTCATACATACACTTCACACAGTGTTCACAGCAAAATGCAAAAGAAAAAAAAATCCCTCTGCTCAGTCTTCTAGCTTCCTCTCTTATCTTTTTCATCTTCTTAAAAGTTTCAATTCTCAATGTGGCTATCTGCAATTGACATCTCTGTTTCTTCACTTCCTTTTTTCTCTTTAACTAGTTCAAAGCAAGTTTCTGTTCCACTGAAACTATTCTTTCTGAGATATCCAATGATCTCCATTCCTATCTCTAAGTACAACTGACTCCCTCTCAACTTTTATCTTGCTTGACCTAGGAACAGCATTTGACCTTGTTAACCACTTCCTTAAAAAAAAAAACAAAAACAGTTTTTTTGGAATTTAATGTGCTGCTTTCCCACTTACTTCTTTAGCTATCTTGCCTCCTTGTCTACCCATTTCCTCAATGTTGAAATCGATCAGTACCATCCCCAGGATTCCATGTACCTCTCTCCATACACCTCCCAAGAATTCCCATGTCTTTAACACAGGTCTAATCTGGACTGAACTTGAGATACACATAACCACATATGTGGTCCACATCTCTACTAAAGGTCTCTCACAGGCATCTGAAAGTCAGTTTTCCAAGACTGGTTCATCTTATCTCTAGTGACACAAGTGCCCAAGCCCGGAACAATCCTTGACTCCTTCTGGACATCTAACCTAATCATTTCAAACTCTTCATGTCTTATTTTACATGTCATTGTCTAAGAAGAGCCTTCCTTAGATCCAGAGATATAATTAGCTCCCTTCCCTTTCTCTTCTTCTTCAACTCTCTCTATATAAATCCAAACCATCATTTGCTTCTGCTCACATTTTACACTCATCAGAATAGAATATGTTAAACATCTGTCTTCACCATCAAGAAACTTAATTAGATGAATGAGAAGAGAATTGGATACATGTGTGAGAAGGAGGTATCAAAGGAAGGAAAGAAAGAAGGAGAGAAGGGAGAAAGGCAGAAAGGTGTAAAGAATTGAAGTAAAGAGGGAGGGAGGAAAGGAAGGTGTTTTAATCAGCTTTTTTGCTGCTGCTGCAACTAAAGGACCCAACCAGAACAATTATAAGAGAGGAAAAAGTTTGAGGGCTCACAGTTTCAGAGGTCTTAGTGAAGAGAAGGCCGGCTCCATTCCTTGGGGCTCCAGGTAAGGCTGAACATCATGGCAGAAAAGTGTGGCAGAAGCAGCTCAAAGGGTGATTAGCAGAGAGAGAGACTCCACTTGCCAGATACAAATATATACCCCAAAGCCATGCACCCAATTCCCACCTCCTCTGGCCACACGCTAACACTTCAATTACACTCAGTTAATCCCTATCAGGTTAAGACTTTACAACCCAATCATTTCTCCTCTGCACTTTCTTGCATTGTTTCACATGTGAGCTTTTGTGGGGACACCACATCTAAACCATAACAGAAGGAAAGAAGGGGGAAAACTAAATAAATAAATTTGGAAGTCTTCAGAATAAAAATAACTTAAGGCAGGTGGGGGAATATAAAAATCTGAAAGAGAAATGCAATTTTTTTAAAGAAAAGATTTTGAACAGAACTCGCAGGTGCACAAAACAAAGGATTGATTGAGAAAACTCTCAAGTGAGGATCATGGTCCTGTACAGAGGTATTTTAAATTTGCTCAGGAAAGTGTTACTTCATGGAGGAGATTGCTAGTTATCAACCCTGTGATTTTAAACATGTTTCTTAGTTCTTCTGTGTCTTAGCTTCTTTATCTGTAAAGTGGGAGCAATGATAGCCTAAACCTCACAAGATTATTATAAGAATTAAATGATCTAACATTTACAAGGTCTTGGAATATACAGAATGTTAGCTGTCATTAGTGTTGTTAGAGGATTTCATTGACAATTTCCCTTCACAAGTCTGCTCAGTCCACCTTAACTTCCCTTTGCAGATAATGCCTTTATAATAGTTTAGGATCACCTATAGCCAAAAGAGAGGATGTAGCCTCAAACACATACACAACCTCAACTGATAGCACTCCACAAATATGTCTTAAGAACTAATGCCTCTGTGATTTTGTTCACTCTTGGCCCTCTATGTATTATTTATGTTTCTTAACAGAATACACAAAGGATATATTTTTTAAATCATATATGTATTCATATAAGGTTATTTTATCATACAAGTTACATACATGATATGTATGTGTGTGTGTGTGTGTATATATATATATATATATATATATATATATATATATATATATATATATATTATGCTTTAGATATGTGGTGTCCTTCAAAACTCATGTATGAAACAAAGCAAGAAAGTTGAGGGGTGAAGTGATTGGATTATGTGAGCCTTAACCTAATCAATGCATTAATCCTCTTGAATGGATTAACTGGGTAGTAACTACAGGCAGGTAGCGAATGGCTGGAAGAAGTAGGTCCCTGGAGTGCATTTGTTTTCCCTGGTGAGCAGAGCTCTACTTCCTGGTGGCCTTTTCTTGAGCTACTTTACTCATCCACACCCTTCCACCATGATGTTCTGCCTCCCTTTGGGCCCCTGAACAATGGAGTTGTCCGTCTATAGACTGAGACTTCTGAAAAGGTGAGCACCAAATAAACTTTTCCTCCTCTAAAATTATTCTTGTCAGGTCTTTTGGTCACCACAGAGAAAAAAACTGACTAGAAAAATATCTGAGAAGTGCCAGGATCTGGAGTCTGCAAGCTGCAGACCCCATAGAACTATTGGATACTTTGAAAACCTGAGAGGTGGAGAGCCACTGGGGTAGTTTCCAGGCCCGATCTTAAGGCCTAAAATCCAAGAGGACAAGAGATTGTCAATGTCCCAGCTTGAAGCAGTCAGACTTAATTCAACCTTCCTCTGCCTTTTTGTTCTACTCAGGCCTGAAAAGATTGGATGATGCTGCCCCCACTGCGGGGAGCAATCTGCTTTACTCAGTTCAAGATCTCTTCTAGAAACACGCTCACAGGCAAACCCAGAAATAATGTTTAGCCAGCTCTGTGCATCCCTTTGCCCAGTCAAGGGGACATATGCAATTAGCCATTGCAATCTGGAACACCTGCTTCTCACTTGCTGCTCAGCATCCAGGTCTTCCTCTTCATTTCACACACTTGGGCCACTGGAGAACATTATGCTCCTCTTCATAGCTCCTCAAGTCCTTTGTTACAACTCCAATTAGTAAAACCCAGGGTTCAAGTCTGCCTTACAAAAGCAATATTTTCTTAATTTGTCTTTGATTACCTATCATCTAGCACAGAGTATACTAAAGTGTTCAATTTGTTTACTCATTTAAATGGGGAAAGAGGTAAAGAGAATTATTAGCCTGAAGACTAAATATGAATACTTGGACCTGTTTTTTCATGAAGTTGGGAGAGCTTTTAATTCCCTTAAATCTCAATAAGAGAATATTAGAGCGCCAAATGCAATATCATACATTCTCAGAGGGGAAAAAAAGGGATGCAATATTCTCTACTAGAAAATGAGAACAAATAATAATTAAAGATTGATTGTGGGCTGGGGTGGTAGCTCAGTAGTAAAGCACCTGCCTAGCATATGTGAGACACTCGGTTCAATCTCAGCACTACATAAAAACAAATAAATAAAATAAAGTTATATAAAAAGTGGGGGCTGGGGTTGTAACTCAGTGGTAGAGCACTTGCCTAACAAGTGTGAGGCACTGAATTCAATCCTCAGCATTGCATTAAAAATAAATAAATAAATAAAAATTGCTGTGTCTACAAATAAAAATATTTTTTTAAAAAAGGTTGATTGTAGTTCTTGTGGAAAAAAAAACAAATAAAACGCTAACACTTATTATTAGCAAATTTTTGCAAAAAAAAAAAAAACCCAATTAATTGATATGGTAATTTCCTTAGACTTTTAAAAAAATCACATAATGTGAAGTACGTGAAGCAACTCTGGAGAGAGTTCAGGGAAAACACGTTCTTCATATAATACTAATAGTACAACATGTTGAAAATGATTTAGTGCTTTCTTAGGCAAAGCTGGGAACACAAAGCCTTCCAAGACTGATCCTGGACCTACTGATAAGCACTGGCATAGGGAGCTTCACCAATTCTTCCTGCCAAGCATTTAGAGAACACCACAAACTCTGTTAAAGGTCATCATGTACATACTATGTTGGTTGAGCTCCAATCTCGCACTAGGTGGTCCGATAAGGGTGTTAATCATAGAGAGGAAATGGGAAGCATCCCCTTTCCTCGAAGAATTTTCTGTGTGGTAGGGGAGACATACAAGTGAAGAAATAACTTCAATTGACTTGCTTCTGTGAATAATAAAAGAAATAACACAGAGGAAAGATATGAATGCTAAAGATCAATGATTCAAGGAAACTCCATATGAAAAGTCATAACCCTTCAGCAAAGTATTGATATTTGTTTAAAAAGTTTCATTATTTATTATCTAAGTAAGCACATTTTAACTACTGAAACATTGGAAAATACAGAATAAAATTATACCTGCAATCTAATACCACCACCTAGAGTTACATATAATAAAATTTTAGATGTTTCCCATCATTTTTACATTCACTTCTTTTTCATGTTTTTGAGCTAACACTATATCTTATAGTGATTCTTGATAGCATATAAAATAGACATTTTAAATAATCGAGTGAACTTAAAATATATTGGCAAATTTTACATCTTTTTACAAACGTGATTTTTCTGGACTCACCATGTTAAATTCTGTTCCTAAACTAGTAGCCCTCCTAATCCATAAGGGAAGTATCCCAAGACCCCAGTGGATGCCTGAAACCATCGGTAGTCCTGAACCCCGTAAGAAATAATTATCTTCCTAAACCTTTCCCCTCAGGTAAAATGAAAAAAATATGTTTGGAAATGGCAGGTGAAACAATGTGATTTAAAATAATAATGATAAAGTTTTTACTGTATAATCAGCATTAAAAATGTGCCCAATGGCAGGATATGCATTTTAGTCCCCCCCACCCAGGAGAATATTCAAAGGTACACAGCTTTGACATACAATAGTGGGTCCTACAATCCATAGGCACAGTTTCCTGCTATTCCATAAAAATAAGTCAAGTGAGGAGGGATTTGCAGGGTGGCAAGGGTGGGCCACAGCTGAAGAAATAAGTACAAACCAGATCATGAATGTGCTTTTATGTCATGATCAGTAACTTATCTTTTATCCTGAAGGCAATGGAAATTCAATAAATGTTTGCTCAATGTAATTGATTTACCCACTTAGGAAGAGTTTGCTTCCTTAAGTAAATAAGACCAGTAATGGAACCTCTAGTGAGAACCCAGCTGAAAATATTCTTTCCTCAGGAAGTATACCTTATCCTCATAGCTGAAATTAGAGAAGCCCTCCTATTCGATTCACTCAGGACTTCTCATCAATTAATCCACAAAACTGTAGCCACAAATGCATCTTACATGACTAATACATATTGAATATTAGTTTATTGGAAAACTTAGACAAATGCTTCAGTTACAATCTTTTGGTTAGGGTCAAAGCCTTTTCTTGAATAGGGATTTGTTGATCAGAGTCCCATCTCCTGCTCTTTTGCATAAACCAACCCCATCATCCAGAATAGATGACACCCATTTCTTGTTTTTTTTTTTAATATAAACTTCATCATCAAAAATCTTAACAAATCTTTCATTTTTATGAATTTTTCAACTTTCAAAGTTTCTATTGCTAACTCAAAAGTAACGTTTTTCTTAGTAACTCATATATCAATTCTTTTAAAAACTGAATCCAGCTTAGATTTTATTGTAAAAAATAAACTTCACTTAACTCTCTTAATATTTAATGTGCTAAGTAGTCACATTTATTAGTGAGACTGGCCTAGTCTGGTTTGCAAACTATCACAACTGACTCTTGGTGGGAATCCTCAGAAAGAAATGAGCAAAATGGCCAGGCCCATACCTCTTCAGATACTCCACTTTGCAGAGGGTATGGAGAACACTAACAAACCAGGCAAGACTCAAGTCAAGGAAGTTACCAGTAGGATTTCTCCTTTCTCCAAAAGTCTATTATCAAAAATCCTCATCACTGTCTCTGCAAATGTATTGCTTAAGTACATGATTTCCTCCCTCCCCTTTTGAATAATCCATTCCTACTACATTTTTGTGTCCATTACATAAAAGCTTTCATTATACTTGTATCTTATTGGCAAAGTAAAAAAGTCGAGCCAATTCCACAAGGGTTTTTAAAAATATAAATGTTGTTCTAATTGATAGTGATTTTGATACCGGTCTTGGAAGTAAGGATCGGGTCCTCATTCCCCAATGTTGAAAATTAAACACCGAGGCAAGCACAAGCATAGAAAGCAAGTTTTATTTAAGAAAGAGAACAGAGTTCTCCAGAGAGAAATTGGGGCCCAGAACTGGGTGCCCTCAAGATGGGGTGTGTCTTGCTTATTTATGGATCCCAGATTTCCTCTCCCTTTCCACCTTCTCTTTCTTTCCTGTACCTGCCTAAGGGCAGGAAAGAACGTCCCAGGGGGTAATCATTAGCAACTCCTTGTGTTGAGGAGAGCCATTCCCAGAGCATTAGCAAAGAATTGGGTGTGTGTGTGTGTGGTGGGGGGGTGCAGTTCTCTGGAGATGTAAGCAACCCATTTCCTTTTCTTTGGTAATTAGCCCTAATCTTTCCAACTCAATCATTTTTACTATCTATGATGACTACCTATCCTTCCCCCATCTCAATTTTTATGTTTATTTTATTACTACCTTGTGGGAATTTCCCCATATATTCTTTAGTCATTTAAACCATTGTATGCAATGAATATCTATAAAATTAATTTTTATGGTTGTGTGGCATTATTTTTAGGAAAAAAAATGTCATGATCACAAAAGAGATAATACAGAAAATATTCTAGTACGATTGAGACCAGACAGCCTTCTGCAAATTGTTCTGCCTTTGCATGCCCTTGCCCCACTGTAATCTCCACACCTGCTACTTTGACTTCTAAGAACTACGATCAATCTGTCAATCTGGAAGCCAGAAAGGTTTGACAGACAGGAGACACCTTCTAATGACTGGAGGGATCAAAGGAGATGGGCCAGGAAATTTTGATCCCGACTCTGACCCCTCTTCAGAGAGGCAAAGTTTTAGCAGTCGCCATGTCCCTTAACAATCTTATTTCCCGTGAGGAAGCCTGGTTCCAAGAGGTGAGCACCCAAAGACTCTAGAAAAACCATGTTCTCTCCATCCCACTTAGGTTACTAACGGCTTCCTTAGGGGCCTCAAGGACCCTCCTTGTGGCTCTTAATCCCACCTACACTTCTATAAATAGCCCTTCAAGGGATCTTGTACTTCAAGATCTCAGCTAAGCAAGCATTCTGTTTCCCACTGGGACCCATATTGATACAATCACCAAATATCAGTCTTGCAATAAATTTCTGGTATTCAAAGGTACTCCAAAGCTTTTACTTTTTTTTTTTCCCCTCTAACTTTTTATGCTGCATTTACATCTAGCTGAGAGACTAGAGGGAGGGAAAAATACTCTGGATCTTTAATACAATTTGAAAATAAATTTCCCAGTCCTTAACAAATAGTTAGTGTGATCTACCTTTTGACCCAGAAGTCTTACTATTTAGACTCTGTCATTTAGTAATACTAACTTAAGTGTTTAATGATACATCTCAGGAATCACAAACCTAAGGACCCATGAGAACAAGCAGATGCTTTAGATGAGAAAAGCCAGTCAAGTGCTAATAGAAAGAGCAGGGATAGTAGCAGATGGAGTAACCATGAATTTATGAATACAGCAGCCCTACTCTGTCAAAGCTAGTCTTTGAAATGCAAAAACTAAACCTAGCAACTATTAATTTTTAAATATTTTAGAGAAGCCAAAACTCTCCAGGTTCATTTAAATGATCTCAATTGAAAAATTTTGAATGATATTTTTAAATTATTTTAAATGATATGGAATTCAAACCAAATGAAATGTAGCCTTTGTGTTTTTTTTGTTTTGTTTTGTTTGTTTCTGCACCATTCCTAGAAGTATTGCAATACCAAGTCGATGAATAGAGTTGTTGGAGCAAATTCCCATTTCATCTCTTATTTCTAAAAATCTGTTGAGTATATTGTCCTCAACAGAGGACACATAAGATATTAAACTGACATAAACAAATACTACACTTGATCCTAACTGAAAGCTTGAGAAGTGATAAACTAGTAGTTTAGATCTGACCCTCAGAAGCAGTTTTTATCTTTGAAGGATATATAAGAATGTAATTAGCCTCACTGTTTGAAGTAGCAAACATTTAGAGACAAACTTAACAGCATTCATGAGGTAGATTTTTTTGATACATTTGGGCTGGTATGTCCCAATTAAAAGAACAACACAGATCTATATGTAACTAAAGAGGATATGCTATTTACAGTCAAGTTATTTTAAGGAACTTTCAAAAATAACACAAAAACGAGGATCTGATATTTGAAAATATTTGCATTGTGTAATTGTGTATACATGAATAAAAAATCATTCTGAAAACAACTACATCAGATTGCTGCCAGTAGTTTAAAAACCAGTGTGAATGGAAATAGAATTTTTTTTATCTTTCTATACTTTTCTTCTTACTAATTTTTCACAGAGTTATAATATGTAGGTCATTAAAATAAAAATAATATCCAGTTAAAAGTTTCTGAAACTTCAATGTTGATCAAACAGATTTGGGAAGTTTTGTATCGTCATGAACTACAGCAAAAAGAAATAGTCAATAAATGTTGGCAATTAAATTGTGTTAGGCACATTTCATTGCATGTATTAACTCAGTTGAAACTCACAACAACTTTCAAGACATAGTGTCTATCATTTTCCACACTTAATTACCATCAAAACTAAGGTCCAAAAGTGTTCAAAGTCACATAGCTTTGAAGTGGTGGAACTAGTCTTCAAAGTATTAGTTTACCTCAAGACCTGTACACTAAACCCCAATAACACTGCCTAAATACTGTTCATGAGATGCCAATAATTCATAATGATTCAATATAAAATAAGATAATGTCACCCAAGTTCTTATTCATAACTTATGTATATTTAATTAATAAAAAAATCATGAGAATATTTTATTCAAGTTAAAAATAACTTTCTTATTGGGAGGAAAACAACCCACAAAGAATTTTCATATCTCTTTTGTATAAGTTTTTCCTGAGGCTTAAGAGTTTATAGATTTACCTCTCTCCATACTAAAGCAGTCAATAGCTGTCTTTAAATATTCAGCCAAAGAAACATTTCAGTTGTCTTGGTGATAGAAGCCAAAACATGATTTAAATAAAGGTCAAGGTCATTTTATCTTCTGGGGAAGAAAGAAGTATTGACTTTGTGAACTCAAAGAATAATATAGGAGATCAAAATGTTTTGAAGGCATGCCTCATAACATCAGAAGTTTCCTGTGTTATGCAAGACCACAATAGATCTGTCTTTGAAGAATGATTCATTGTGGGCTTGGTACATAACAGGCAATAGTTTAGAACATGCTAGAGTGGCTTCAGAATTTTCCCTCCACAAGTTCCTACTCTTTGCATCACTTTATCCAGCATTAATCAAGGTGAAGGACTGAGTTTTGACTCAGAAGAAAGATTTCAATTTTGTCATCAGTGCTTTCCAGAAAATGGTATAATTATGGCAAAAGAGATCCCGGTGCTATAAGGTTAAATCAATATTGAAGTTATTCATATTTACCAAGGGATGGAATGTAGCATACTTTCCTTCTGTCTTCAGCAGAAGCATGAATAATTCTCACCCTACTTCTCTCAATTCAACACATGAGCTCACCTCCAGGGCATCTTCAAGGCCTCAGAATGAATTATTCTTTGGTCCTACTTTTGCTTTTGTTTTTGATTTGCTAGCAAGAATAACTCAATATATTACATGTCACTTTAACAGGAAAATTCTTTTTTTTTAAAGAAAGGAAAGTTAAAACAGATTCATAAATGCTTAAGGATTAAGAGAAAAAATGATATATAAAATTGTAACTCATCCCCAAACTATCAATTTCAAACTATTAGTTGAGTACATGACAAAGACAAGAGGAAGGGACAGCTGTGTGCTTAGTCCTGTGGAATAAACTGAATTAATTTGAGAGATATAATGAAGTGAGTTAAAGCTGCAAGAGATGTAACAATTTAAGAAAAGATTTCATTTTGTTCACCTATTTTGGGACACAAAACCCAAGGCCATTATCCAGAGATAAGAGTATTACAGCTGGAAGATAAAGATATAAAATTGTCCAGATCAAAGCTTTACCTGCACTAGGGATGAAAGGTGACAGATGGCTAGATTATATCTGAAGCAAAGAGCCAATTTAAGAAAGAAATATACCAAGAAACACTACAATTTCTTGGTGACTACTGAAGTCCATCTATGATACTTGCATGTTCCCCCTAGACAGGTACAAAAGAAGCAAAAAAAAAAACAACTATTTTTATAGTTTTAACTAAGACCTAACAGCATATTACTGCTAAGTCTATAACTTCACTTGTAAAGTTCAGAAACATCTTGCCACCTGCTTTCTAGACATTCCAACCAGAATCCCATATATCTGGATCCAAATAGTGTGAACTCTTGAAAGTATGGAATTAATCTACACAGACTTGACTCTCAGCCTCACAAACTAGAGTCCTTCTGATTCTTTGTAATATCTGTATATATGCCCTTAGTTGGGCAGGAGGTCAATGTTTTTGCATGTGCAAAGCACTCAGTACAGTGTTGCATGAAGTATATGCCCAAAATATGTTACCTTGTCAACACCATCATTATAGGCACAATATTCATGTTAATTATATTGATATAACATTAATATCAATTGAATATTTATAAAATAGAACCCTTCATCTATTTCTGAAACCTGATATTCCTCCTGCATTTCCTATTTTGATGAATTTCAGCAGTATATACATTTTTTTCTAAATCAAAATCCTATAGAATATCTTCTCAATTTCCATCCCCCACTCAACTTGTCCTTACCAACCCAGATTTCTCTTGTTAAGATCCCATTCACTCTTCTTTAAGGTAAAGTAATATTCCATTATGTATATATGCCACACTATACACATGTATGATTACACTACTAGAATGATCTGAACCATATACAGCCAGAGGAATAAGAAGTTGTGCTCCATTTGTGTACAATATGTCCAAATGCATTCTACCTAAAATAATAATAATAATAATAATAATAAAAATATCCTATTCACTGTGTTCTGTCCCAACAGACCGCTTACATTTTACCAAAAATAGATCTTTATCTTTAAACTGTTTTCTCTGCCTGAAATCCTTCTCTTGATGAACTTGATTGCTAACACATACTGTAAAAAAATCTTCTGGATAAATATTACTACCTTTAGAATGGTTTTCATAATATCCACCCTACCAAATCAAGCAGAACCGCTTATTTCTTCTCTATGTTTCTTCCCATGAATACTCAAAATACACGACCTACATCCAATGCAGTAACTACCACAGCACATTGCAGTAGTTAGGTTTCTGTTCTATGTCTGTGAGGAATCCTTAGTGCTGGGTCTTGTTTAGCTCAGGAAACCTGAGGGACATGAACCGCCAACAATGTAATGAGAATAGGGACAGAGACTATGGTCACTAAATTTCTTAATGTTCCTGTTCACTTCAAGATGTGCTTTCCCAAAAGACAGCTTACATTATATTTATAGAGTTTTTAAATCGCAACTGCCACATTAATCTGTATTTATGATAAAATATCACTCTTTCACGAACATTGCTGTTTGTGCCCTATACATTCTGAGACAGCATGCCTAAATTCAAGTCTTTCCTTGCTATCAGCTTATAGGCAAAAATATGAACCATCTCAAAAGAAATGTCTTATAATCCATCTCTAAATTCCTGGCATTTGATAAAATTAAGTTACAGAGTTTAACCAAAGGGGAAAATATTTCTAAATTGAATCTATTTGTGATATACTGGTTTAAAATTCAAAACTGCCAACATATTCTGTTTACTCCCTTGGCATCTGCTGCATCTGCCAACTGGTGGCCAAAAATTAGAGCAGACTTAACTAATTAGAAGGGTCCCCATCTGGTAGCTGAACTTCTTGTTTATGCTTCCTTTACATTCTAAGTACAGAGATTCGAACCAGAACTTTTGTGGTTTGCAGTGGAGGAGGAGGCTCTCCTGGCTGGCCTCTGAGCTATTGTCCTGCTGAGCTGAACTTGGCCCAGATGGAAGTGTTCTCTGTGTTTTATGGCCTCCCTCCCTGTGCTCCCCTTGGGATGAATCATCTTTGCCACAGGAGTTTCCATTGTCTCTCAAAACACTTTTTTTTTTCATTCATTTTTTATCTCTGTAGGCCTAAACCTAGGACTGTGAGTACTTTATGGAGAAATAAAAGCTTCCAAAAAGAATCTGTGATTTGGTAAAGTCAATGCTATCCTAGGAACAACATTTCTTCCAGCTACATCCCATGTAGTTCATTTCCTCAGGGTTTTCATTTAATCATTGTGAGTGTCGTTTCATAACAAAGCAAACTTCTTGCAGAATCCTGCAGTGGGTACGATCACTGATTGGATTAAAACTTCCATTATAGTCCTGGTCCTTAAGTACTGAGGACAAGAGGACAAAGCAGGCTGCTCTGGCACAGGGGGAAGGTCTGTGTTTCACGCAGAGTTACCCTCCTGAGCTGAGCTCAGAGTTCCAGGCCTGACTCAGGTGGGCTCCTACCCTCAGTGCATCCTTTCTACTCTCACCTGCAATGCAAGGTCAGGGGCTGCAGGCGGTCCACCACTAAGCTCTGCTGGACCAGGGCCAGTGCACTCCTGAATTCCTTGCTTGAAGATTGGGAAAACTGCTTCCCACCCTCACTCAGTTAGAGGCTTGGCTTGAAGCTTCCAAGGAAGATTCCAAGAAACTGATTATGTTTTCTGGAATTTACTTCTTCATTTTCTTCATAATGAATATCTTAAGAGAGATACTGGCATGATTGGATATTCCTATAGACCAGATTTTGCTGATTTGGGAAAATAAAGACTGTGGATTATCTCAGAGTATTGTTGCTCATAATATTGGGAAATGCTTCCTTTGGAAACTGTCAAAAACATACTTTTGAGTGTATCTCACTCTTGAACTCAGAAAAGTCAGATATTTTTGGACCTCTGATTCCATTTTTACTGATATGTTGTATTTAGCAAGTAATGAAGAAACCAGTTGTCTCAGATTTCAAAATAGTATGTGGAAACTGGGAAGAAGAAAAAAGTAAATTCTTTCATCCTTGCAATTAGCTTGAGATCCATGGTCACTTGCTGTGAGACACAGTAAACTAAAAAAAAAAAAAAAATCTTCCTATAAGCAAAACTGCAATTAATAATTAATTAATTTGAAAAATAGCTACCCTTGAAGATGAGCTAACTTTTCTTTGCTCTCAGATTGCTGAGATGATAGAAATGCAGGAACTGAGTCGTTGGACTTGAGAGGGAATTCCAGTGGTACAGGACAATGCCATCATCCGGGACTATCCAAATGAATGTAGAACCAGATCAGTTTCCAAATGTAGTACTTTCTTCTCCTTCTCCACCACCATTGCCTCCTCAGTTTTCTTCTTTTCAGTCTTCAAATTTTCTTCCCCTATTACCAGGATCTACTAATATTTGCAACTCAGATAATCCAGCAACTGAAATGAAAAAACAGCATTCAGGTGCTAGTAAGACCTATCATATTAAGGGTTCAAAAAAAAAAAAAAAAAAAAAAACCAGAGAAAAAAGGATGTGCCAAACATGCTGGATGTTCTAAAGGATATAAATTAGATTAAGCTTCCTGCTATTGAAAGATCATCTGGTGGTAGACCCATTCATAAGAGGAAGAATCAAAGTTCACATTTGAATCCAGCATCTTTAATATAATATGCACTTATGCAGAGATTTGCATTCCAAAAATAGGATTCCTTTGACTAAAAAAAGAAAAAAAAATATCTTGGGAGTCTTTCTCATTTTCTAGTCCAAAAACTTCAAGGTTTGGGCATCACATTTTACAGTCAGAAAGACAGCAATCTAAGGGAAGAACTAATAAGCATAAAAGCTGTTAGCCAAGGGATCAGCCACAAAAGCTCTGTTACACTTAGTAGGAAAGATGCAGAATTATGAATGGCATGTCTTTTACCACTTTTCAAAAGATCTCATCCTCTTCTAAGTGAGCTTGGATGAAGCCTGTATCCTAGGATCTAGTAGTACCCATGTCTCAGGAAGTCTCTTAAGAATATCCATCTCTGCTTGGGGAAGGGCCAGTATTTAACTGACTACTGAAGAGAGTTATGTATATGGATTTTGTTTCTGTATACATTAATATTATTGAAAGTAGAATGTACACTTCAGGATTTTCCTAAGCTATTATGACTTCCTAATTTAAGAGCCTTTGAGTCTTTTGAAAATTGGTAGTGATCTGGTTTACATGGCCTCCAGCAACTTGGAGATTTTCAAAGGGGATAAAATTAAAATTTTTCACTAAGAAAGTCATAGTTTTCATCATAGGATTGACCTTTCTAAAACCTCTTCTGAGATTACAAATTAGTCTTGGACACAAATTTTTACTGTTTAAGTGCTATAAGTCTTAAGAGAATCTTATTGACAAGTTTTGCCTGCATTTGCTATGTAAATATATATGCCTGACATATGTATTTCCTTTGTTTATTATTATATTTATACTCTGTTTCTTTATGAATAGATTGTATAAAAATGTGTCTTTTGAACACAGAAAAAATCATGGTTGCTATTAGTTGTGTGTCCCTTAGCAATTTTACCTAATCTCATTACACTTTGGTTTCCTCAACTGCAAATTTAGAGCACTACTTTAATTGCTGTTTCATAGCATTATGAGGATTAAATGAGAAATTATGTGTAAAGTGCCTAGCACTACAGCCTAGCATAAAGGAAATTTGTCAAAAATTATTATTGACAAAAGAGGTCTAAAATAATATATTCTCTTTTCATTTTTATTTTAACTAATACATAAAGAGATAAAAATTGTATATATTAATGGAACACCATGTGACATAGTCTTTACAAGCATAAAACATATTGCACTAGATGGTTGTTTTGGAGCTCAGTTATTTTGTCATGTTTTTGAAATTTCTCTTAGAAGCATTCCTGAACACATTCCAGTCAATATTAAACAAAAATTAACAGCATGATGTGTGTCTGAAGAAAACAAGCATAAGATTAATATATTATTAAGAGCAACAAAAATACTCTACTAATTAATTAATTAATTAATTTATTTATTTATTTTGTCTATTCTCCATTATTAATTTTTCTCCCTTTAGCAGATAAGAAGTGATAGTAAATTTGAAAACAAACTTAACTGGGAAGAAGTTGAGCAGTTTTAAGCCTGTTTACAAGAACAGGTAAGACATGACCTCTATCATCAAAGAATTCATAGTGTTTGGAAGAGCTGGTGATGGGATAAATAACTATGTTTTCATATAATTAACCCAAGACTGTGATATAAAGTCTGGGAAAACTTCTGGGAGAAATGACACCTGAGATGCATTGCTAAATGGTTCTAGGAGTTCATGAAGCTGTGTGATAGACGAGAGCTGTTACAGTTAGAAAGAGCTGTGTGAGCTCCATCATGGAGTGGAGATTGGAACAGTATGGTGTTTTGTTTTGTTTTGTATCAAGCAGGTTAGAATGGCAGAACCCTAGTGTGCATGGCAGGCAGCAGGGAGGGCCTAGATGAGAGAGGAGACAGGGCAAATGTAGAAAACTTTGTCTAGGGATTCATGACACAATGGAGATATTAGAAGGTTTAAATCTTTAAAATACATTTTAAATACTTTTTTAAGAACATTGAGGAGGACAGATCTGAAGAAGCTATTAAGATGAATTTGGTGCAAATCAGCCATTAGCTAAGGAAAGATGGCCTCCACTAGGACAGTAATAGTTTGAGTAGAGAAGCTAACATAGATGCCCCACTCAAAAAAAAAAAAAAAAAAAAAAGGATGTATAATTGGAAGTCCTTGGTGTTCTAAAAATGTAAGTGTTGAATATGGTATGGTAAATCTGGTGCATCCATCCATAGAAGAAATGAGAATGAGCTTGGAAGGAAGGAACTTAGTATACTCAGAGGTCCTAGGGAGGACTCCACAGATGCCATGCAGGGTCTCAGGGGACCATGTCCTTGAGAAGGCAGAGGAGAGGAACCAAAAACAGCTTACATGATGACAGTTACTGGAGTTTCCTCCAAAAAGGCAAGATGAAGCGAGGTAAACAGTGAATGACAGGCAAGTTTGGAAAATTTTAGTAGGCTCTAAGCCACAGGAGCGGTCCCTAGTTGTCTGGTGCCTGATCCTAGTTGTCTGGTGCCTGATCCTAAAATATTCCTTTATTCAGATAAAGGAATATGCTCCCTAGGGTGCACAGGTCAGATAGAGAAGGACAGGAGCTGAGTTGGTTAATTTGCTTCAAAGGCATTCTCCTAATCGAATCCTTTGCTATCTGTGAGAATTGACTAGTGACAAAGATGTCTCTTTGACCAACTCTAATCAGACTTCTCTGAGCCCTTTCATGACTAGGCTCCACTTTATCTATGCACCCTTGAAGAAAACACTAACTTAGTTTCTAATAGCTCCAGGTTGTATCCCTCCTATGACCCTAGGAGCCTCTTAAATCTGTCTAGCTGAGAAAACTAAAGACACCTGAAGATAGGCAGGCCTCTGTGTCCCAATCTCTGAGAGGGTGGGAACGTAACTTTGATCAGTGCTCCTTAGCAAACACAGATGGGTTTCAATGGAACTGACGCCTTTTCTCATTTTTGAACACTGTCAGTTCCCTGACTCCATTAGACCCTCTACTCCTATCCCTCCTGACTCCTTCATTCTCTCCATGAAATGCCCACTCAATGTTGTATAAATTCAAGTTGAGTTCAGTTCATTTTGGACTCTTTTCTACACTGCAAAAGTATATCACTGATTAAAACCTGTACTTACTACTTTGGGGTCCAACTTGGCTTATCTTCAACACTAGTTTGAGGAGGGGCAGTCTTTCTCCAGCCAAAAAGGTTTCCTAAGATACCAAAATATTTAAATACACAGAAAACGAAAACCACATATATAATACATTTGGTCACTAATCGGATCTGGGGCATGTGTCCCTGTAGTCAAGGAGAAGAAGGACACCTCAATTTGTAGTTGGGTGATTAGGGGAAATGTGGGGCCACCCATGAAACCAAAGAACAGAAGAAGAGAAATGAGGCTATGCAAGAAGATAAGAAATTTAATTGAATTTGCAGTGTTTTATTGCACACGAGGACAAAGGTTTGGAAAAATTGTCAGCATATTGTTTATAAATCATGGGTGTTTTAGTCAGCTTTTCAGCTGTGCTGACTAAAAGACCTGACAAGAACAATTTTAAGAAGGAAAAGTTTATTTGGGGGCTCAGGGTTTCAGAGGTCTCAGTCCATAGACTGCCAGCTCCATTCCTTGGGGCTCAAGATGAGGTAGAACATCATGGAGGAAGAGTGTGGTGAAGAGAAGCAGCTCACATGATGATCAAGAAGCAGAGAGAGACTCCACTTGCCAGATACAAAATATACACCCCAAAGGCACACTGCCAATGCCCCATCTCTTCTAGCCTCATCCTATCTGCCTTTGTCGACCACTCAATTAATCCCATCAGGAGATTAATTCACTGATTGGATTAAGGTTCTCAAAGTCCAATCATTGCTTTTAGGAAGTACCTCACATCCCAACCATAAAAATGGAAATGAATGTGAATATTCAAAAAGCAGATAGAAGGAGAAAAGGAGTAGTTTAAGAGTGAAAATATAGGGGGACATAATTTTCTTTTAATACCAGGAATTAAACCCAGGGGCACTAGACCACTGAGCCAAATCCCAGCCCTTTTTATGTTTTATTTTGAGACAGGGTCTCGCTAAGTTGCTCTGGCTGGCTTTGAACTTGTGATCCTCCTGCCTCAGCCCCCAGAACCTCTGGAATTACAGGCGTGCACTACCTTGCCCAGTGGGACATGAACGTTTAATGAACAGAAAAAGAAGAGGAACCCATGACAATGAAAGAGAATTAACAGTCAGGGGGTCAAGAGAGAACAAAATTATGGAAGACTAAGACACAAAGCAACAGAGGAAGGACAATGACAAATGCATAATGAGGATACCATGACATAACTTCAGGCCTAACATGTGTAAAGAGTCAGCATGGACTTTAGAGTCAGACAAATGAGGATTCAAGTCCCACTTCCACAATATTCTATTTGTGTGACCTTGGGCAGGTTATTTTAAACTATAGGGTTCCATTTCCAGTAGAAATGAGGCTATACACCTCCCTGTGAAATTCTCTGGGAAGACTCAATCAGACAGTTAAGTAAAATACCCTGCACAGTGCTGAGAAACGAATCCATCATTAGGGTTATCTATTTTGATTTTTTTTTCCTAAAAATACTAATACTCTACCTTGGCTCCATAGTTTAAGTTGTCCAATCAACAAATAAACAGTATGATTTCTGCAAGTTGATTATGTGAATATGTGAACATGAGCACCATGCAATAACCATTCCTCAAAACCCTGGTGTGCACCTCAGCATATATAGATAATGCATTTATGATTTAACAGGCAATTCCTAGTGGATTCTTATAATCACAGGCCTAGCACTCCATCAATCTAGATAATTCCTTTAGATACAATGAAAGCTAAAGAATTTCCACTGTGCTTTGATGGATCTTTGATATGGAATTTATCATATTATATGCAACACATTTTAGACACTTAGAAGAAGTTGGTTCTAAAGTGAAACAATAGTTTCCAAGCCAGCCTAAACCTCTATTCTCTTGCCTTTAAATTTAGACACAACTATCTATCACAGTTGCTCTCAGAGAGAAGACATGAAACATATAAAAACCTAAAGGAAGCATAGCATACAATAAAGGTACAAATACAACTTGGGTGTTACCAGATCGAATGCATTTTACTAAGTTCTCTAAAGGATCCAAAAAAACCCTCTGTACACCAGAAATAACACTCTTCAATAGAAGGGACATGGTGTATTCAAAGATGAAGAAATTGTGTCAACATGAGCCTACCAGAAAAGACTCCAAAATTGTAGAGTAAGTACTATGTAAAGAATAAACTTGCAATAAGTAGATTCATTCAACAATTGTATCATATTCAAGGATGAGGAATTAGTGGTTAAAAAAAAAGTCTCCCCAGGGCAATGCCTTGTCTGTAAGAATGCATTATGTGAGTAAGGAACAGCCTGTGCAAGGGTTTGAGGCTTTCTACTAAATTAAATGCAAGAGAAAAGTAAATGTTTTAAATGTGATATTTTGAAAGGCTTACAGTAAATATAGCCAAAACTTGAATATTTTGTCAAACTATAACTTATTTGATATCATTACAACTGACAAAATTCACATCAGTCTTACTATTTCATTGTCAGCATCTTTTATACAATTTGTCAAAATAATGTGAATAATAGATGGTCCAAGAACATAACTTACTCTGTGACCCCTGTTATGCTACTGATACAGCCAGTTGTTGTGGAAAACAAGCATTGCATAATAAAGCCAAAAAGCTAAAAAGACTAACAAAGACCTCAACAGAACATCCTCCACTCCCATTGCAGGTTGTGAAATCTTACCTAATGTGGAGTCAGCTGGGTGCCTATGCTGATTTAAAGTGTCTAGAAAGAAAGTGATTGGTGCTGTCTTTTGACCTCATGTGTTGTTGTTGTTGTTAATTTTAGGATACAAGTTGCTTTCAATATTTAAAGACAAAAATTCACAATTTACCAAGCATAGTATAGGTATAGTCCTTGGAATTGCAATGATAAGTATCTTATTTTTAAAAAATACTTTAGATATTTCTAGTTGTGTTTTATGTTTTTACAAAATGCAGTGCTTAAAAATTCCAAACAATTTTTAAAATGCACAGTGAAACGTTAGGCTGAATTACATCAAATTGCCAATTTTGTAGATCAAAAATTGATGATTTTATATGATCCAACCTAATATATAACTTGGAAAATATCGGTAATGAGTTAGAAATGAAATATAGGATGCACATATTCAGCTCTCAAAGAAATATAACCTCACCAAAACAATGAAAACTCTCAGGTAAACAGGTAAACAGGTTTATCTGTATGCCCCTTCCTGATCTCAAGCCCACCTCCCCACAATCGCAGTACCATCACTGAGGTAACAACTGTCATAAATATGTAGGTTTCCTTTATAAGCATTTCTTTATACTTTATTGAAATGCTCCCATTATGACCACTATAGTACAAGTTTCCTGAGTACATGTACATGAGTTTCCCTGAGATGATACCTGAGCACAGAGGTGCTGACTTACAAATCCTGTGCACCCTCTTCATCTCTGAATATTGCCCATGGTTTCCCAATGTGCTGTTGTAATTATATTCTCAGCAGTAGTTAAAAGTCCATATGGAGCCACATCTGCATAGGACATCATGATTAGAAATTTAAATTGTATTCAATGTGAAGCATATAGTCTATCTTTGTGGATTTAATCTGCATTTTCCTGATTACTAGTAAAATAATTATGTATTAAGTATAAATGTTGCAGTTTCCAAATGAGCATGTTGTATATTTACTGTAGATTTATGAACTATCTGGAGTGCTAATAGGCATCACTTGAAATCTATTTGAATGAGAGTCCTAGGAACCACTTAGGAGACAGGCAATTCCTATGCACATACTTAGCTAAAGGCCAATTGGATAACTAAGAGGAGAAGTAAGTCTCAAAGTTGTTTAGATTAAAAGCCCATGCACTCTTCCATTCACTCCTCTGAATCACCCTCATGGACTCATGAATGAATTCTAGAGAGAGAACAAGCATAGACAAGAATCTAAAAATCTCTGTTGTTTAGATCTCTAAGACCTGAAAGCTAAAGGCCACATGCTTTGCAGTCTGCATAAGAGGGTGTGTTTCATTACAATTGCACACTCCACACTCAGGATGCTGTGGTTTCCCCTGCTCTCCCACTCTGGACCTGGCCAGAGCTCCAGAGGACTTCAGTGCCCATGGGCCACCTCAGAGCTTATAGCCGGATTCTTCACACAGTTCATCTGTTCAGGCGTGAGACTGGTTTGGCTTTGTGACAGATCACTCTTCTCTGCTTCAATATCCCTTTCCATTGCTTTCCACCAATAAAATGAAATAAACTAGGTATCAAAACATTACATGTTACCCTGTTCATATGTACATTTTTATGTTTATGCATCATTTAAAAAATTTTTAAAAATAAAATATGCCCCTACATGTATAGATTTAGAAGCAGAAACACTAACCATTGTTTTCTCATGTGCTCTGATGTAATTTTTAATGTATGTGCTTAAATAGACAAAGAAGCAATTAGATCTCCTTGATAATGATGGTCAATTTTAAGATGTTAAGAATATTTAAAAAAAAGGAAGAAAAAAAATAAGAAGAAAAATAGCAGAACTTAACATTTTTGTTCCATTTTTGTAGTTACCTGGCATATTTTACGTCTAAGTCCTGCCCACTCACATAGGATACAGGCTTTTACAGTGCTAGTAACACACTTTGTGTCTTTTGACCTTGAGGCCCTATAATTGGCATCCCAGGTCCCCTACAGTGTTTGTGAATGATTATAACAACAGGCACTTCGAAGTCTGCATAACTAGGTAGAAAACTTGAAGAATTAACTCTTAGCCCTTTGGTTTTACATAAGAGAAAACAATTGCTATTAAATATATTAGTAATACAACATATTAATTTTTTTCTTTAGAAGATTGGAGATTTAAAGAAAAGCAGGAAGATGATCCTCTTTTAATTTGAAATAAAACTATGAAGAACAATAAACAATTTTATTTTAAGTTTTTGAGTCCCAATTTGCTACCACTTTGGGGCATTATGATAAGCCAAAAAACTCTCTCTGCCTCTGCTCCTACTTATGGTTAGTTAGTATTTCTCTCCCTGCTTCCTGCACCCATCTTTACTCATCTGCTCTGTGAGGCTGGGGCTAGGATTTTATTTTTTTTAATTTTTTTATTAGTTGTTCAAAACATTACATGGCTCTTGGCATATCATATTTCATACATTTGATTCAAGTGGGTTATGAACTCCCATTTTTTCCCTGTATACAAATTGCAGAATGACATCAGTTACACATCCACGTTTTTACATACTGCCATACTAGTGTATGTTGTATTCTGCTGCCCTTCCTATCCTCTACTATCCACCCTCCCCTCCCCTCCCCTCCCATCTTCTCTCTCTACCCCATCTACTGTAATTCATTTCTCTCCCTTGGTTTTTTTCCCCTTTCCCCTCACTTCCTCTTATATGTAATTTTGTATAATGATGAGGGTCTCCTTCCATTGCCATGCAATTTCCCTTCTCTCTCCCTTTCCCTCCCACCTCTCGTCCCTGTTTAATGTTAATCTTCTTCTCATGCTCTTCCTCCCTGCTCTGTTCTTAGTTGCTCTCCTTATATCAAAGAAGACATTTGGCATTTGTTTTTTAGGGATTGGCTAGCTTCACTTAGCATAATCTGCTCTAGTGCCATCCATTTCCCTGCAAATGCCATGATGTTGTCATTTTTTAGTGCTGAATAATACTCCATTGTGTATAAATGCCACATTTTTTTTTATCCATTCATCTATTGAAGGGCATCTAGGTTGGTTCCACAGACTAGCTATTGTGAATTGTGCTGCTATGAACATCAATGTAGTAGTATCCCTATAGTACGCTCTTTTAAGGTCTTTAGGGAATAGTCCAAGAAGGGGAATAGCTGGGTCAAATGGTGGTTCCATTCCCAGCTTTCCAAGGAATCTCCAAAAGTTGGCTCTGATCTACATACTGCGGGGTCGGGCTCCAAATTCCTTAATAGGACACCCATAGCACAAGAGTTAAAAACAAGAATCAACAAATGGGACTCACTCAAACTAAAAAGATTTTTTCTCAGCAAGAGAAACAATAAGAGAGGTAAATAGGGAGCCTACATCCTGGGAACAAATTTTTACTCCTCACACTTCAGATAGAGCCCTAATATCCAGAGTATACAAAGAACTCAAAAAATTAAACAATAAGAAAACAAATAACCCAATCAATAAATAGGCCAAGGACCTGAGCAGACACTTCTCAGAGGAGAACATACAATCAATCAACAAGTACATGAAAAAATGCTCACCATCTCTAGCAGTCAGAGAAATGCAAATCAAAACCACCCTAAGATACCATCTCACTCCAGTAAGATTGGCAGCCATTATGAAGTCAAACAACAACAAGTGCTGGCGAGGATGTGGGGAAAAGGGTACTCTTGTACATTGCTGGTGGGACTGCAAATTGGTGTGGCCAATTTGGAAAGTAGTATGGGGCTAGAATTTTATACACCACATTTCGCAGGCATTTCTGACAGCCAAGCAGCTGCTCTATAGCCAATCCTAATAAGAGGGCCTGAGAGGTAATTGTGATCATAAGCAAGAGGCAAAGATAAGGTGTGTTTCTCTTTCTCTCCGCCCGACCCTCCGCCCCTTCTCCTACTTTCCGTTCTGTCTATGTCTTCTTCCAGAAACTTAGGTAGGTACAGTGATTTTTTGGAAAGCCTGTCCCTTACCACAGGACCCCATCCTCAGCAATCTCAGAAGGGGCTATTTATTTGTCCTACGCCTGGGGATGTCATCTCCTTTCTTTTTTCCTCTAGTCTAGTAGCATTTTCTGCCACAACTACCTCTGGATTACCTCATTTCCTCTCTTTATTTTCTCAGTTCTTTCAACATATGTGTAACTAATTTCCTATACTAAATTCTGTTTTGAAACACTTTGTGCTTTACATTTCTCTGACTTGAGTTGCAGAAGCATTATCTATCCATCAGTTCTGAAAATCTTTGGCTGGTTTGCCAAGAGCGTGGAAATTCAAACACATCTCTATACAAGAGGCACAGGTTCCTTGGTCATATACATAAAAAAATAATACACACACATGCACACACATGTTAGTGAGCATTATCAGAGAAGATATCATGGTATAATTACTTTTATATGAAACACTACATGTACACACATATGTCCACATGGGTCATTATACTAGCAAGTATCTCATGGTAGAGAATATTGAAAGCTTTTATGTGCACTTGTTTGTATAGAAAGTGTCATTTTGATCATTTTGTAAAGCTATTTTTATTTTTTTTAAAGCTCAAATGTCTTCAGAGCACACAAATGTTTTGTAAAATATTCCATGTGTATTAATTTTACTACATCAATTGGATACAACATATTGTGTAACTAATAGGAGATAAAATGTTATAATGTAACATAAGGTGACAACCTTGTGCCTTTCAGATAATACTTAGTAAATGTTTATGAAACTAATAGTATTTTGAGTATTTAAGTCCATTTCATTACATTATTTGTCATATTATTATTTCTTCTATTAAAGTAAAAGCTCTCATATCTATGATAGGTTCTAATATAAGACATCTTTGTGTCTATGAATCTGATACTAATTAGAGTGAGATGATAAATGAACAAAAGACTTTGAATCAAGATAAAGTAAAGACCCAAATGAAGATTAGTAATTACCTCTCTTATGCACCTGCTTTTACTGTAAATGAACAGCAGGATCCTGCATGATTCCCAAGAATGTCTAAAAGGAATAAAGCTATTTCCCCAGAACAAGGTAAAGATTGAGTGTCTCCTTTCTGTTGGTTTGTGCTACAAACTTAATGCTATTTAAATGTATTTTTTATAGTGTGTTAATAACAGTAATAAAAAAAGAGGAAAGAATGGCAACATAACAGCTATGTTATAACAAGCAGATGGTGGCTGGAGATGGGCTGTTCTCCAACTGTTCCCATTCTTTTCCAATTCATGATCAGTAAAAGGAATAAACATTTGTGTTCCCCAGTCTGCCATAATCTTCCAGTTATAAAATATGGAAACTCAGTGCTGTACCAGAAGAATAGTCTATACAATAATTATCTACTGTTCTGAACTTGGACCTGCTAGTCTGAACCATGAATGGTGATCTAGAAGGCTGAAGAATGTCAGTCTTTGGGGGCTACAACCAACATTGTTGTCTATAATTAGGATGCCTCCATTAAACAAGGTACTCTGACAACAATATAAGTATAACTGGTTAAAAAAGATATATTTCTATCTATTCCCCCCAACCTGCTCAAATTTCTTTAGTAACTTGTTTTAATGAACATCATGATGGACTATAGCAGTCATAAATATTACTGTATATATTTGCATTCTGGCTTGTGGAGTACTTTTGGTGACATGAATTAGCACTGATTTTTAAAAATTCATTTGGGGATATATTTAAGGAAACATACACTGTAAATCAAATACATTCACCTCATCACAAGGATTCAGTGGTCTATGCTCACTAGTTGGTTTTATACCACAGAAGTCAACATCTTCTAATTATTTTCACAATATCTAGATTTATTACATTCTTGACATACTATTGGAATCATCCATTCCAAGAAAAACTATGGCATAGAAAAAGCTGGGTTTTGTTCCATCTGTATATCATCATTTTTCTAAATATGTACCTTAATTATATGTACCATTTTTATCCCCACTAGGCAACTAAAGTCTTTATGCCCCTTTTTATTTTCCTTAAAGAAGTCAGTACTGTGCATAGAGTCTGATACGCATGCACACTAAAGAGCAAATGACTGCCACCATGCATATATAAGAATTATAGTTTTGAGTGCAATTTGTATTGAACTGATGATTAAACATTGAATCTTCTATGACACTGCTTACTGTCTTAGCTCAGATTCCAACATGTTTTCACCTGGACTCATACAACAGCCTTTAAAATATTCTCCCTTTCTCCAAAGCCTGGTGTCCCTTCAGGGCAAATCAAGCAATTATCAGACTATACCATCCTAATAGTTTTTTTAAGGACAATTCTCATTTTGTTACTCCCTCTACCTAAAAAGCCTTCCAATTTAGTACAGGATAAAATTTAGACATTAACCTTTGTATACTTTTTTGACCTATCTCTTCCTGTAACAGTCTTACATCTTAAGTTCCATCCTTACCAAATCTCTAACAATTTCAAACAGTCTGCCATGCTCCATGCCACCATGTTTTATTCTTTGTTTTGTTTTCACACTACAGGAAGTTTCATCTTTAATCTATATGATGAAGCCCTACTATTTTCAAGACTTAGGTCCAGTATGAGCTCCTCTCTGAAGCCTGCCTTGGCACTTGTGTAGAATCCCTCATCCTGAACACACCTATGTTTATCTGTCTGTTTCTGATATTAGACTATGAACCCCTAGTGGCCCATATCTTCTTTCCTTTGCATCCCATACAACTGAGCATTGTGATTGTTTTATGCATATCTGTTAGTTAATTAAAATGACATAACAAGTTGCAGTTATTAAATTTAAAATATCATTAAACCAATAAAGGAAATATTTTTAGATTGGAAGTTTCCCACTTGAAGCTATAATCTGCATATACATCTGCTTAATTATAAGGCTAGTGTATAGACAATCTACATTCTTTATATCAACTCTTTATTAGACATTTGCTAGGTGTTTTACTACTTTCTCCCTTTTTAGATGACTTTGAGTTATCCAGCTGTGTGGATTGTATGAAATTAGTTTATGTCTCTCTAAGGTGGTAAGTCTTTCTGCCTCCTAAAATAAATTCTCAGCCACAGGAATTGACTCAGACATGGTCACATGTCACAAGTCAATCCAGGCAAAAACAATGAAACTAGTTTCAGGGATTCTATGAGAGTTAACAGGGAAGTGAATTTTTATTTCCTTATAGATATATAAAGACATACCCAAGGAAGTAAAGTCAATCACTCTATGGTACTAAGCAAAGTACCTGTTTTAGAACAGAGTCAATACTGAGAAATGAGAGCCAAACATGGAGAGAATATGTATCCTGGTAATTTATATGAGCTCTGGATCAAGCTGCTTCTACAAGGCTTATTACAGTTCAAATATTTCTGTTAGTTTTTAATAACTTTTTTTTATATTTTACAGCAATTTTAACTTTATCTCGTGTATTTCTTCCCTGCCCCCAACATAATTTCTTCTCGGATCAATTCAATTTCCTCTTTGCATTCTTTATCTGAAACCCCCATCCACTCCCACCCCCCAAAAAAATTGGAAGAATGCTGAGGCATAAGTCTCAGAAATAATCTCCCTTCCAAAATGGCAGGTCTGAACTCAGACTCATTTGCTTTTCTCTACCTGATTCACTCCCAAAAGTTTAACATACTATGTAATTAAGAATAAAAAATACCAGTCAATTCTAGGCTCCTACATATTAATTCTTAAAATATAGTGTAGTCATTTTCAAGTGGAGAAAACATGAAATGAAAGAAAAATAATACCTAATATTTTTTTGTACAATTTGGACTTCCTCTGAACAATTAGAGAAATCCATGAGGAGACGTTGTACTCTTACCTCAGCATTTTCTGTTCCTTTTTTCCCATGCCTGTCCAAATGTTTTCTTCCTTTTCAATGTTTTAGTCTTCAAGAAACAGATCTTCATTCAAATAATCTTTTGGCTCTCTCGTAGGGTTCCTATCCCCCAAAGCTTTCCTGTGTGTTTTCTTACCTTTCTCAGGCCAAATATAAGAGTAATGTGGATGAAGTACTAAAATATTTTAATATGTACTCCAATTCTTAATTCTGCTGAGGAAGGTCTTTAGCAGACAAATTAATCAAAATGCAAATACCTATAAGTGGTTTTTTTTTTTTTGCTAACTATATTGTAGAAATTCCTGAGAAGCTACAAACAATAATGGGGGAAAACATCTCTGATTTTTTCTTTAGTTTTCAGTCTACTTTTTCTTAGAAATTCTATGAGTTCTAATCAGTTCTTTAGCATAGATAATTGTTTCTTTCTCACACATCCCTATTTCTAAAGAGATTACCTTTTTTCCTACTTTCTCTTCTCTAAGCGTATGTTTTTTTATTTATTTATGACCATTATCAACGTATATAGTTGTTAATATTGGCCAAGATCTAGATCATAAAGAGTACAGCCATAATTATAATAAAGCATGACACAACTCTAAATCACTGAACTTTAACAGCATACACATTATGCTCATTCAAGCAACTAATAAATGTATTGAAATGTATGAACAGTGACTACTCAAAATGTACCAGGAATCACTTCATCAGATATGATAGATGTTGAGCTAAGTCTAGCCCATTCCCTCAAGAAGCAGACAGTCTAGTTGACTATAATAGGAACATAACAAGGACAGCATGCTGTGTACATGAATTCCATCAATACCCAACCAAGAAACTGAAAGTCTCACTAATACAATGGGAGAAATTTAATGTAAGGAATTGCTGCATGAGTAATAAGAAAGGTGAGAGTTAAACAAAGAACAATTAGGTAAATCAGAGATTAACATCAGCAGGAGGCCACTGCATTATTGAAAGACTAAGGAGCCAGAACTAAAATCATGGTAGACCAGCTGTCTTAGTCTCCTTTCTGCTACAACAGAGTACAATAGACTGGTGCCTTATAAACAAATTTAGCTGGTTCACACTCTGGACACCTGGAAGTCCAAGATTCATGGCTGCATTCATGCAGAATCATAGTAAGATGGGAGAGCATGTGAAAGACAGAGAGGAAATTAGACCAAACTCATTCATTTTTGTCAGGAACCCACTCACACCGTAACTCACCCATTCCTCCAATAATGGCATTAGTCCATTCATTAGGACAAACTCCTCATGAGCTAATCCATCTTTTAAAGGTCCAGACTTTTAATAATGTTACAATGGCAATTAAATGTCAATATGAATTGTAAAGTGAGACATCCAAGCCACAGCACCAATTATATGAGAACTAAAACCAAGGGAGTGACGTTGCTCCTACAGGAAAAGCTATCTGTAGCAGAGAAGGAGAAACACCTGGCCTTCTCAATCTTCCCTTTCAAATTTTCAGTCAGTGTGTCCCACTGGCAAATTGAATATGTCTAATTGGAAACCAGCAGACAGGAGAGTGTGGAAAACTTCCCTAGCAACAGTCAAGCTCCCTGAATCACAAAGCAGAGCAGGGGAAAGACACAAAATAGGTCATAGGGCCAATAGGTCAAGAAAGGACATATATCATATGATCAAACTGAACAGGGGAGTGTGGGGGCACACAGAATTGATGACTTCTGGAGTGAAAGAGATGAGGGATCACTAAATTCTTCATACTAACATCTTAGAATGAAAGAAGGAAGGAAGGGAGGGATGGAGAGAGGGGCCAGGGGGAGGAGAAAGAGAAGAAATAATAGTCATTTAATAATCTACCTTATTAAAAAGAAAAACAAGGAAGAAAACATGGTTACAATTTAATATTTGCATTCTCTGTTCATGAAAAAGAAGTATTAGATACCAAGCTATACACTGTGCAGAGAGAACATCTGCATGAGGAGAGCAATTCAGGGAAGACTGCTATCAGATAGAAGCTTCTCTTTCTTTTTTTTTTTTTTAATTTATTTTATTTTTAGTTGTAGTTGAACACAATACCTTTATTGGACTTATTTAGTTTTATGTGGTGCCAAGGACCCAACCTAGCGCCTCACATGTGCTAGGTGAGCACTCTACCACTAGGCCACATCCCCAGCCCCAGAACCCTTGCTTTCATTTGGTTTTCTCAGGGTCATGAGGGGACTCAGAATAGAAAGAGCCTAAACCATCAGAGGTAAATTTCAAGATTTCCCCTTTAGGCTCCAGGTGACTCCAGGAATGATAGAAATTCAAGACCTACAAAGGAAACCTTCATTAAATGTGTTCATCACAGTATTCTAAGTTAACCCAAAAGGAAACCTAAATGTCAAATATTTTACATATCATGATTTATTTCATGCCCAAAGCCTGGAAGAAATCAATAAAAGAAAAGAAAGTGTTGGGGGCCTGAGTTGCAGTAGAAACTAAATGAGGCAGAGCTCAGGAGCTTAGAAAACCACAATGGAACAAGATTGTTAAGAGTCTGAGTCTATTCAGCACAAAACACAATAGCCAGAAAGAAAATAAATTGAGAATCAATAACCTCAAATTCTGAAATTGCCTGAGAACTTTGAACATTGATATTTATCTTTGCTTTTTAAAGCAATGCACAGCAGGGTCATGGAGTCGCATGGAAACCCCTGTGTAGGAAATTTTATTTTCCCTGGTACTCTCACAGATCTTATTTTGCCTCATGTCACAAACATCGCCACAACTATACACATCTCTTGATGTGAGAACGGTGCCCCTGTAAAGTCTGGAACTAAAGGTTACAGCGCACAATAATTCTGTCTGTGTGTTTTTGTTTCATTTATATGTTCCAATTTTTTCCTCAGAATGTGCCTGTTAGAAAGAGAAGGAAACACAAATCAGTTCTTTTGTTCTCCCATTTCAACCCTTTATGTTTTCTTCCTTGTCTGCCCTCTGGTAGTAAAAAAAAAAAAAAAAGCAAACTAAAATTCTCAAAAGATTAATGAACTCACATCATCAAAAATACAGTTTGCTTGAGGCTAGCAGACCTTTCAATAATAAAGAAGAAACACTCCCACACCTCTGGATCTCATTATTACCTACTTTGAATTTAAGTTTGTCTCTCAAAATTGTCAAACGCCCTAACATCTTCATGATGGTCACAAATGTCCACGTAGAAACCATTCTTCTAGGTCAGCAGACGGGACATATGCTGATAATATCACTGTCTCTGTGATAGGACACTTGCAAGGACTATCTTTAGGGGATTGGAAAGGGTATCATGGAGAAGCCTGACTTAGTTAAATCTTTGCTCCTACCCAGCATGTGACAATCGATTTACAATATTTTTAAAGATTACCATGCACAGTTTTTAGGTAAATTAAACATTTATAAGGGAATCTACTAAGGATCTTGTTTCTCTGAGGTGACTCAGAAATGAGACTCACTATAGATAAGCATTTTGTTTCAACAAGACAGGATAATTGCAATGTTTTACTAAGTTTGGAGGTTGTGTAGCTGCTAGGTCGACTAACCATTCCAATCTATTTTATCCCAGAATGGCCCCCATGACTCAAAATGTTTTGCTGGAGTGCTACTGGAGGCTTAAAAAAGTGTCAGAGATAAAAATCTACCAAGCTTTCTCAGAACCCCTTCCTTCCAGAATGTTCATCATTCCAGTTTGTGATTTTTTAAATTTTACCCAAAGAGCCAGCCACTTTCTGTTGAAACACAGATACTGTGCAGAGGCAGAAGTGGAGGACAGATTTTGAAACAATTCATCTTGTTTAGTCCTTCTGATTGGTGAATATCTGAATCATCCAGAACAGATAACTGATTTCTAGAAGACCTTAGAGAGAGAAGGGACCAGAAAGAAAGGAAAGATTTATTGAGCACCTAATATGTAGTCTCATTGTCTACAATATCCCTGGATACTGAATTCCATCACCTTCATATTAAAAAATCTTTTCCTCATGCCTAATTCTAATCTTTTTTCCTTTATTTTTTCTACAATTTATTGTATTTGTGTTGTCTAGAATCATAAAGAAGGGCAACCCTCCTCAATTTCATGTTTGTACAGATGAAGACCATAATCAAAATACTGTTTGAATTTCCCTAAAGTTAAAACTCAGTACTTCTATTACAACAAATGGAACTAGTTTTATCCTCTTGTTTTATATATATATAATATGGTGTGTGTGTGTGTGTGTGTATAGTTTTAGTTGGAGATGAACACAATACCTTTATTTTATTTATTTATGTGGTGCTGAGGATCAAACCTAGTGCTTCATACACTCTAGGCAAGCGCTCTACCACTGAGCCCCAACCCCAGCCCCTAATTATATTACTCTTTATATACTCCATTTTTGTTATTTTAATATCTTATAATTTTTCACTTTTGTACACATTTTTAAATATGGGGAAATAAAATAAAATTAACAGATAACGTCACAGCCTTTTATCTGTCGTACTCCTTTCTCTACACTAAGTCAGGGAGGCTCATTTCCACAATAGCATTATATTGCTGACTCGTATGAATCTACTCAAACAAGCCCCAGGTCCTTTCCTTTTTTATTCGTGTGCCGAGACAGTCCTTTGTCAAACTGTATTTAGAATGTTTGCATTTTTGTCCCTAAGTAACTGAGCAAACACATTGTGGTTATAGCTAAAGAGTATAAGGGAATAAATTCAACAGGCTTTAGACAATCACATTGAGAGTTATACTATTTCCCTGTAGCACCAAATTTTAAAAGCAAGTTTCAAAAATTTTGGAGTCCACTTTGATAAATGTGCCCAGTTTTTATGTACTAACATATCATTGTTAAAAGGCAAAATCTTAACATAGTAAACAAATGACTCAGCTGAGCTTAGTTCCTTAGGGAAGAGAGTACCCATAGAGAGAATGATACAGTGAGGATTTACAAAAATAAACACATAAATTAAAGTTGCTCGAAGTTTATTTCATGAATAAAATTTAAAACTTTATGGCAGCTAGTGCCAATGTTGTTATTTGAACGCAAAATAACAAGAAAACAAAACCCAGAGAGAAAAGGATAGCTCCTCCTAGCTCCTTGGGTAGTCCATCAGCTACCATATGGGGACACATCAACACACAAGAACAAGCAAGAAGTCTCAACCTTTGGTTAAAACTAAAAGGACACCCTTTTGAGAGCAGGTATAATCCTCAATTAAATCTGATCTTTCTGAGATATGTGCCAATTTAGAAGTAAACCCAGGTTTTAATAATAGTAAGAGTCATAATTACATTAATTGGGACTATTTCCAGCTTTCATACTGAGACATCACTGAACTTTTTTTAAAATAAAATCAAAATATATAGAATTGATTTTTACAAATTTTTCAGGATTTATTGGAACCTCAGTCAAGAAACTGCAGGAAATCAAATTTTCCTCTTCTAGTATTCATTTAGTCTCACTAGCTCAAAAGTTCACACATTTTTCATTCAGACCCTTCCTTCACTCCACATGGGTGGTCATTACCTTGACAGATCCAAATTTGACTTGAATCATTTTTTTTAACATCAGAAATTTATTAGTTGCTCAAAACATTACACTGATCTTGACATATCATATCATATATCATACATTTGATTCAAATGGGGTATGAACTCTTATTATTCCCACGTGTACAGATTGCAGGATCACATTGTTTATACAGCCACGTTTATACATACTGCCATACTAGTGTCTGTTGAATCATTTCTTATGCAATACTTATTCTTTTCTTCAAAAGCCAAACATACTATCCCTCCCTAATATCAATAGTTGATGGTCATCTCCAACTGTTTTCAGATGACATTAAAGATGTCTTCCTTTTGCTGATAGAGCAATATTTCTTTAATATTTCTTCTATAACTTGACTTTTTAATGTGAAATCTTTTGGACTTTTCTATCATTCAGGAATTCGTGTTACCAATTACAAAAAATTCTATCATATTCAGGTAAAACTTCATCACAAGACCCCACACAGCCACTAGGGAGGGTTGGAAATGTAGTCTTGCTCAATGGCCATAGCCATTGCTAAATCCAAGGTAAAATCTGCCTATAACTTCAAAGATGGTGAGACTGAATCTGGTAACAATTAGCAATCTGATAACAAATAGCAACATAAAAATATTTTGTGTTTTTTTAAATACCGGTAATAGTATTTTAAAATACAATAAAATAATTGTTCATGGTTAGTCCAGAATGACTATGCTCCAAAGAAGACAAACAAGATGCCCCTAGGCTGCTTCTGGGAGAAAAATAAAATGTGGTTGACAGTGAGAATTCTGACCCTTCACTTTCTCTTCATCAATTATATGTATGAAGTCACACAGAATCAACAGGCATTTTCCTATTCTAGGATAGATAAATACTTATCTTTGCAAACCCACCTTTATGGTTTGGCACAATTGTTTTTCAAGTCAAATTGTAAAGAAAGAAGAAAGTTGAAATTACTCTCAGACATTATCAAATAAGAAAGAATAGAACCTAATTAAAAAAATGGTCTGGTGTATATGTGAGAAAAATTTTTCTTCTCTAGAAGGTGATTTACAGACAGGTACACTGAAATGATGGCAAAGGGCAACTTTAGATGGCACTTAATGTTAGATCCCAATATTTTTATCTTCCTGAAGAATATTTATGACTTCCTATTGAATCTTACAGTGCCTTAGGGATAAGGAATGGTATTTTGAATTCCCCAAGCTCCCTCCCAACCCCTCCACTTAGTTCTTACCCTGTCTACTACATGCTTCCTGGTATTCAGGATCTTAGAACACTTTCAGCAGACAGAAAGCTGACCTCCCAGATCCCACACGGAGCCGTAATTTCAATTCTGAGTGAACACCCACTCTCCCTTTGTCGGTAATCCTCGCCAAAGTTTTAATACATAGGGTGAAATCTCCCAAGGTTAGAACTTTTTCTTGGCAGAGGAACATCAAGGGGATGGAAAAAATGCTTTGAAAGAAGAGCTTAAGGTTTTTTTAAAAAAATATTTTACACATTAAAGCTTTATCTTTGGCAAGTGCTTCTTCCAGGTTCAGGAGTCAGAGTCTCAAGGATGGGAGGTGCTTGCTCCTGTGGGGGCTCTGCAGCAGTGGGATTCACTGAAGGACTACGAGTGATTTACACGTTAGGATATGGCCAAAAGCCCTTTGCACTTGCGTTCCAAACCTGCCTCCAGTGATCATTTAACTTTTCCATTTCCTCTCTCAGATTTAGTTGCAGAATCCACAGTGTCATAATATTTTTACCCTTTCTTTTCCTTCTAATATTACTTCTTATTTATGATTACTGTGTTTTTCCATTTTTCAAAATTTATGTTACATCTAATTTTATATCTTTTACATTTCATCAAAGTGACCATTAGATTCTGGATACGTGAAGAAAAATTATAAACAAGACATCAATACCTTCTAGCTATATTGCTTTACTGTACTAACCCTGTGTGGTCACGAGTCATTTCTCCTGACTAAATACAGGACTCATTTTTCTATTGTAACTTTTTAAAAAACTTTTATTCTCATTTGGGGCTTTCCTAATAACAACTACTATCCTACTCCATATAGTTCTTCATTTCTCATGCCTTAAAAAGAAAATGACTCATTCTCATCATCAAATCTGTACGGGGTGGTCATTTTACTAAAAACGTAGATGGAGATGTATTATATAGTGCAACTCATCAATGAAACATATGAAATTTATTTGGCTCCCTCCAAAGAAGAATGTTTCATTTTATGCAAATAAAAACTAAGATTTCATCTCACTCCAGTTAGAATGGCAGTCATCAAGAACACAAGTAATGAATGCTGCTGAGTATATGGGGCAAAAGGAATATCATTCACTTTTGGTGGGACTGAAAGTTAGAAAAACCACTGTAGACATCATCAGTATGTAATTTACTCCAAAGTCTGGGAATGGAACAACCACAGGACCTTCTTATCCCACTCCTCCATATTTATCCAAAGGAATTAAAGTCATGTATTATAGAGATACATGCATAATTATGTTTATAACAGTACAATTCACAATATCCAAATTATGGAATTAGCCCAGGATTCCATCAAGAGATGAATGAATAAGGAAAAGGCAGTATATTATATAATATAT
>NW_025999949.1:14723876-14746855 GCF_001458135.2 Marmota marmota marmota
TTTTTTTTCAATCATAAAAAGAATAAAATTATGTCATCTGCAGGAAAATGTATGGTACTTGAGAACATTGTTTTAAGTGAAAATAAAACAGACTCAGAAAATAAAGGGTCATGTGTTTTATCTCACATGTGGAAACTACAGAATAAAAGGGGGAAAGGAGGGCGGGCTTTCAAGAAAATAGAAGACAGATCAATGAAGTAGAAGAAGAAAACCAGAGGAGGGAAAGTGGAGGTATTAAGGAACTAAATTGACCAAATTATGTTCTGTGCATGTATGAATATGTCACAATGAATCCTACTACTAATGCACCAATAAAAATCAATTAAAACAAAAAATAATATTTCACTTTAGAAAATTTTTATCTTTATCAATGCTTCTACACTTTTCAAATAATAGGAAAGTAAAAGAAGTAGCTCTACAAGGAAGAGGTATCAAATATTAAGGAAAATTTGCGAAGAGTAAGCATTGCTTATAGTGATCAATATCAAAGGTGGAGTGGTGTTGGTTTCAAGGACTTTACTCTTCTGAAAGCCTGCATTTTCTGGCCTAAACCTCAATCCTTCAACACCTTCATGTGGTCCAAAAGCATAAGGATTGAACAGTTCAAAGCCAGTGGAAGCCAATTAAGTGTCCAAATAACATTTCAAAGAGTGGAGATCAAAGATATGGAACCACTCTTGCTGGAAAAATATTTTTCTTTTTAAAATAAGGCAAATAAATAGTGTAAAGTAAAATGGAAGTATCTACTATTGTTGAAAACAAGCATTTTCAGAGAAAATAAAGAGATCAATTGGCAAATACACCATGTGAAAATATTTGGAAAATTCTGGATATTTTGTTTAAGATAAGAACACTGGGGGAGGGGGGTCATATTTATAGTCCAAGCTGGGACATATTTGAGAGTGAAAAGAGAGTTTGGGTGACAGGTATAAACCGGCACTTCCCTCAAACAAATTGAAACATGATCATCCTAAAAAATTAGACAGACTTTATATACTTCCATATAACCCATAATTCTATAATTATTTTTAATAAAAATGTTGACAGAGGGCTGAGGCTGTAGCTCAGTGGTAGAGAACTTTCCTAGCATGGGTGAGGTACTGGGTTTGATCCTCAGCATCACATAATAAATAAATAAATAAAGTTATAAAAATTTTTTCTAAATTTTGACAGATGCTCAGACACTATAAACAAAGAAGAAAGAAAATTAAAAAAAATGAGGGACAAAATTTCTATAAAAAGCTCCAAAAAGCAGAAAAAAGCATTACTGTTATAATTAAAGAATACAGTATCAGTATCCTGAAAGAGAATAGAGAAGTGGACAACTGGAATAAAAAGAAGTGTCTTGATTTCTCCTTTGATTACAAGTAAAATCATATTATAAAATGAAGATAAGTTTAAAATAATTCTAACTCAGGTACATATGATTAAATTGAAGTTAAAAGTATGAACTCTCAACCAAATATACTGGTTTTCTATATGATAGTTTAGACATTAACAATGATTAAGATTTTTATGGCATGAATCTTAGGCCAACAGACACATCTGTCATGTTAATTATTGCATACCTGGGTAAGTGTATATACTTCCTATACATGAGCACACAGAAGTTACCAAGAAGCTTAAAATTGTTTTCCTGTTAACTGAGACAGTCTAATACTAAAGAAGGAAAATATTTTAATAAATTTTTATACTCAGTGACTATTTTGAGGTGAAATTAGGCTGGAACTTGCCCTAAGAATATTGTTAAGGTGCAATCATATTTTACAAACAATAGCACTGTTCCTCTCTTCTATGGAAGATGGACTTATAAAGGTTGTAGAATCATAAAATTCTAGAATAAAAAGATGACCATTGCTTTTTACATCAAGAAAACATTTAAAATATGCTTGAAGCACTAATAATAAAATGATATTTTAATCTAATGTACTACTCATAATATTTTTTCTCTTTAGAAAGACTTATAAATTATAACTACTCATTTTATCATCATTGAAATAAAAATCAAATCTTTTAAATGGCACTCTTATAAGTTATTTCTACTTTCAAAAATTTCCTTGTTTATATAATCTCACTTATGTTTAGGGAACTGTAAGCAAAGATTTTATTTTATGGTAAACAAATTCAAATATATGACAAGCTTGTTTATAAATCTATTTGGTTTTCTCATATTTTCAACTTATTTGTTAGAAACCAAGCAAAGCTAAGGTACCCTTTATTAAGTACAGTAAATGTTTTTCCAGCAAAAACTGATTCAGAAATGCACACACAAAAAATAATAGATTCTTTTTTTTCACAGACAAGACCAGGGTTTCCAACTTTCCAATGATAAAAATAAAAAAATTATCTTTCTCATAGCTTATCAATAAGAGAAGTCATTACTTGCTTCACCAGAAAAAAATTAATCACAAATCAATTCTTACAGAACGTAGAGAAGAGCTTTGGAGGTGTATGTTTCCTAAAGATCAGTAAGCTAACCACAACATCTGAATGCAGATGTTTCCATCTGAAACTCTATGGTGTTGAAATAAAATGTAAACCATTCCATAGGTTTTAATGTTAGTAAACTGGCCAAGATTTGGGGCTTTTATAAAAATAATTGTCCTTAGGGTCTTGTGAAATAAAAATCATTTTTGAATTTTTTCTTTTGCTTTATTTCAATTTTAAAACCCATCTTTGCCCTGCATTTCCATAGCTTTTGAACCCATGGGAATGATATGGCAGCCCCCAACCCCAGCACCTTCTTTGGCCTGTTTACTGCTTCCCTATTCCCTTTGCTACGTTCAATGTAGCAAAGGGAATAGGGTGAGACAGGCACAATTTGGTGGAACTATTAATTCGTTTGAGGCTATAATTTTTGTTCCAGTAACTAACACTTCATTAAGCTGAAATAGTTCCATTATGAAAGGAAATATTCACAAAGAATTTAACCAATGAATGGAAAATTACTGTTTCCAACCAGTTTGATTCAGGCTAAATGTTAAAGCTGGTTAATAAAATTGGTTTATACTTTGAATTTTAAAAATTTTTTAATCATAGGAGAATAAAGATGGAAGGTATTTGTAAGCTTTAAAGTTTACCACAGAGACCCAAAAATGGCATATAAAACCATTTAATTATTCTTTAAAATGTGTCAGTCTGAATTTCATTGAAATTGAATGCAAATGCATGCTTTGTTTTCTTTTTTTAAAAAAAAAAATATTAAGTACAAAAATCCTGCACACACTTAGTCAAAGTACTGATCTAGAAATATCAAGGTAAACAAAAAATGGCATCCATCCTTCCCTAGAGAACCAGCATTTCAGGAAGTGATGCAAAGACTGCACACCTAAGCCAAGATTATTTCACTGCAATCATTAAAAAGTAGCCTGAAGGTTAAGTACAGAGTGTTAAGAATGCTCCTCTAAAGAAGTTATCTCTTAAACTCACAACTGAAGAATGAGCAGGTCTGGCTTAGGTGAAGAAGGAAGAATAGGAAATACAGTTTAAAAGAGTAGACACTGGATGGGAGAAATGTCAAGGCTCTTGAGGAACTGAGACAATTAAAGCTGGAATAGAAAGATACAAGTGGACTAGAGTACTGACTATAGAAACAGATGGTCCAGATTCAAACTCTGGCTCCATCACGTCCTTCAGGTTATCGGATCTCGGGCAACTTCAGCTCCTCACCTATGGGAAAGGGACAATAACATTGACTCCATAGTTGCTACAAGGATTAACGAGTTTACACACTTGCCAGAGGTGCACACCTGTAATGCCAGGGGTCTGGGAAGCTGAAGCAGTAGGATCTCATGTTCAAGGATAGTCTCAGTAACTTAGCGAGGCTCTAAGCAACTTAGTGAGACTCTGTCTCAAAATAAAGAAAAATAAAATGGGCTAGGGATGGAGCTCAGTAGTAAAGCACTCAGCATTTAATCTCCAGTGCCAAGGGAGGAAAAAAAAGAGTTAACACATGCAATATTTATGGTGGTGCCCAAATAGAAGAAATGCTACAGAAATATTAGTTCTTTTTGTTTTCAGATTGACATAATCCCAGTGAGAGCTAAAATATATGTATTTTTTTATTGCACATTTCCTTCTCTGAAGTATACAGAATTGGACAGGACTAAGAATTCTTTGTATTCCCATAGTAAATACTGAATGCTATAAAGCAAACAGGTATCATGGCAAAGATCTCTCAAACCAGAGTCCCAGGGAAATTCAGCTCTTTCTGGGTGTGGTTATTGTATCATTTGCTATTTGGTTTAGTTTTGCTTTAGCAATGCTAACATTTTAAGAATGAGGATCTTTGTTTAACTACCAAATCTAGAATTAAGATTCATTATTATGACCACTAGATCCTTAGAGTAATAATTCTTTAGATTACAAAAAATGTAGTCATATGGTGTGAACACTAATACAGAATGATGCCATTTAAACACACCTGTATTTGAACCAAAGTATAAACCATAAACTTTAATATTGATTTTCACAGTTTTTGTTCTTTTTTCCCCTTCCTTCCTTCCATTCTTACTATCTATTATCTTACAATTTTTATTCATTCCTTACTATGTAGCTAAGTAAGCTATATATTTCCTATTTATTTTGCTTCTTGGTCACTTAAATTTAATCAGAAACTTCTTATTTTATTGGTTAGTTTTCTTTCCTGTTTGTCTATAAGGATAGTAATGTTCAGGGCCTTTCAATTGTACAAAGATTAACAATGCCAGTTATTTTAATGTCACTTGCTACATGCAGGAGATGATTCCAGTCCTGTTCTCTGACCTGAGGTCATAAAGTTTTCACATATAGCCTATAAATGCAGAATTTACTGCAGAGACCAGCAAACCCACTGATAGTGATGTTCTTAGTCCAAGTACTTATCTGACATTGTTAGTGCAACAGAATTCAGACTCTGGATAAATCCCTCTATGAGCTCTTGGAAAGAGTCCCAGCTTTACTGATGTTCACTCAGGAAGAGATTCAGGATTTTTCTAAATTTATCTGAAAATGAAACTACTCAGGGGAGTGACTACAATCCATTTACAGTCTGGCTTTGTGTGAACATCTATCCTGCAACTTGCCTTCAATCGTCAAAGACTAAAAGTATTTGCTTCTGAAGCCCAAACTAATACTTGCTTTATTTGGTTTCTAAATTTTGTATTAGGGCTTTAGAATGCTCATTAAAGGCTTCCAAAACCATATGGTTCCCCAGTTACCTTAATTTTGAAATATGAGATGCTTTTATATTGTATGAAAAATTGTGATCTACCTCATTTCTAATTGTTTGCAGTTCTACATTTTTTCCAGATTATGAAATTAATAAAAAAAATCATGAAATATTTAGAAACAGAATAACACACATCCCTCATCATCCACTTCCCTAGCAAGATTTATTGTTGATGTCTTGCATGTTGTAAGTGAATTTTTTCTCATTCACTTAAACCCCAGAAACATAGTATTTATTTAAAATGAAATCTAGAGTCTACATCTACTCATCCTCCCACCAGTTGATTACATCAATTCCTCTTGCATCTTCTTAGCATTTTAAATTATTAAGAGGCAGTTATATTTTACAGATGCCATCATCTCCTCCAGGGCCAGGCATTTTTTTACAGTTTAAAAATGCACAATGAGAAATTTGCACATTTAAATCAATAACCCACTTTAGTAGAAGAGAAAGATCACTTAAGCTGAAAGAAAAAAAAAACAAGCTGGTATTCTTTCTTTTTTGCATATATGGAAAAAATAAACAGAAAAATGATACATTAAATTTTCCTTTACTTTACCAAGAAAATTTGCCATCCATTTGTCAATCATATTTCATAATTTTTGGATTTTTTTAAAGTAAAACTAGGCACCAAGTAATTGTGGTTGATGTGGGTCCATCCATTCAGGGCTTTTCATAAACTCATACACATATCTTAAGTACATTAACCATGACTGTGTTTGTAAAGGAAAAGCGTATTTGTATGTCATATACAAAAATACGAAAATATCTAGATAAAGTTAAGACTGTTGTCTGATTTCTAAGATTCATGAGTGATTTTTCTTACAAAAAGCAAATTTCAATGGAGAGGATGGGAAATTACTCTGGGTTCATTTAGTGATTTTGTTAAACTCAGATATTCATAGGAAGAGAAATTTTTATACAAGTCCATAGTAAAGAAATACTTCTGTACTTCTTTTACTATTTTTTATTGTAGTTTGACCAGAGGAACAGAAAATTGCTATTTTTTTTTTCTTCCCTTGATGCTCATGGATCATGAAATAGATATGCTTCAGAATAGAATTGGGGTTTTATAATCGCTTCAAATAACTACTCAAATCTAATTATTTTAGGACCTTAGCAATTACTGACCTATTATCTTTATTATGTCTAGGACTTCAATTTACATGAGTTTTCGCCTTTTGTACCATGAGAACTCTAGCCAAAAGCTTAAGACTATCAATTTGTTCACCACAGGTGATGCTAGACTGTCAAATGTTCCAGTCAAGTTCAAACACTGACTTTTTGACCACTGTATTTGGCCTCCCTAACACATGCTATTTTCTCGTCAACTTTTCATGTGAAACTATCTTTAGATTTTTGCATCATTTAGATAAAATGTCTACACATTGGGGTGTGGTAATACTAATACCAAATCACTAATGAAAGAAGGGAGAAAATAGTAAAACTTGCATTTATGTTCATTTTGTATAAAATTAGTTAATATTTAGTACATAGATTGACATCGACATGGATGAGTATACAAACTCATTTTTGTAAATTTATTTTACTTATGAGAAATATTGCATTAGCTTTCTGCTATTGTAACAAATACCTGATGCAATCACCTTATAGAGCAAAAAGGTTTATCATGGTTCACAGTTTGAAGGTTTCAGTTCATGATCAGATGGACACATTGCTCTTAGGCCTCTAGCACACAGCATATCAGGAGAGGCGTAAGCAGCATAGGAAAGCCATTCACCTCAAGGCCAGGATGTGAAAGAGTACAAGAAGAAGAGACCAGGGTTCCATGATTTCTTTTAAAGATACACCTCCAAGACCCACCAGTCCCCATTTGTAGATGCCCTAAATTCCTTGGTCTTTCTTTCTTACAATCTCACTAGCTTTGGAAGACCAAAAGCCATGAGAATGTATTCCTATATATAGTTATATAACTTTATGTTTGTTTTGGTTTATTTCTTAAATTGAAAAAAAATATTATCTTCCTCAAACAAAACAAAACACAGGGTGTTGTACCAGGATGAAATACTCTTCTTTTATATCCTGATTTATCTTGAAATAGCTAAATGCGCTGGTACATCCATTAAGCTCAAGCGGGCCCTTAGAGAGCTACATGGGAATTCAGTTCTTTTCCCTAATCCAATCTCCTACTCTCCTAGATAATTATTCCATACTTGCTCCTGCTTCTTCAAACTTCCAACACATCCTCTCTGCTTGCCACTCCCTACTGAGGGGGAAAAAAAAACATAATCAGAAGAGCAGCTCTATTTTCAAAGATATGAATCCACCTACGCCTACACTCACACATTCTATCTTTCCTCTATCTAGAATAAATAAAACCTCAGTATCCTACTTAACATCCACCACTCCATCATGCACTGGAGCCCATACTATCTCTCTCTCCTCAACAATATCATTCTGGCAATATTCTCACTCTCCTCTTAATCATCAAAGTTTTCAGGCTGTGAAATTCCCCATCTTACAAAATCACTTTCCTTAGTCACTCATCCCTCTACATCTCTTTCTTCTCCTGCCCCAGGTTCTTTTAGCACACTGCCAAACTCCTCAAAAGATAAGCAAAATTGACCAAATTATGTTGTTATATTGTGTACATGTATGGATATGTAACAAATCCCACTATTATGTATAATTAATATAATGCACCAATAAAACAAATTAACAAAAAAATCCTCACCACCAATTTAACTTCCTATTTTCTCTTCAGCCTGCTACAGACTGTTTTGGTTCTTCTATCTCCTCAGATTTTCCATTGCTGACTCCCATTTATTCCAGTGTCTTACACTATGCTTCCCATACTAATTTCTAAACATTGGAGTTTCCCCCAAGAACCACTCTTTGAACCTCTTCTTTGCCTGAAATCACTCTGCAGGTAAAATCTCATCCAGTGTCAAGACTTTACATTTATTTACAAATGACTCCCATATCTGTGTCTCCAGACTTGACTACCTCCTTTAATGATGATTGAAATAATCACTGATTTAGTTCAATTAACATAGGCAGAGGAAAATATAAATTTGACATGACTACATCACCTTGACTTAATAGTAAAATTATATGAAAACATCTCTCGAGTGTTCACTAAATGCCTGGCATTGTGCTAACTGGTTGTTGAACTTTTTTTTTATTTCAATTTAATGAAAGAAGATACTGGCAGGTGAGGACACCAAGGCTCAGTAAACTGCCCCTGGTTACAGAGTTAATGAATGGAGGATCCAGTCCCTGAGCTCACATTGGCAGTCTTTAAAGCTGAGGCCTCGAAGTAGGGCACTACACAGAGAAGTCTCCATTTAGAGGAGAGTATAGATGTCCTTATGGCAATTAAATGAAGCTCTAAAGCAATAAGGGAAAATCCAAAAGCTGTCTATATGAATTTAAGCTCCAAGGAATGGGGACATTATATGTGTTATAGCCTACACAAAGGAGAAATTTCAGGATAAAAACTCAGGGCAGAGTTCTAGGCAGCAAGGATTGAATAATGCGCTGAGGAAGCAGTAAAGGTGATGATTTATGGGCTCTGACTTTGTCATCTTATCAAAGAGACAGACTAGAAAATTCATTTTGAAGCACAGAGGAGAAACAGTGGGAAGAGGATTAGAGAGAGTTTCTTAGAGGAATTGAAGTTTGAAGGGTAAGGAGATTTTGCCATTAAGTCAAAGGAAGGAAAGGCATTCCAGAGAAAGAAAACTAGGCCAATGCAGGACTTGATAAAGCAAAAAATCCAGCAACTTCAGGGAATTGGTAGATGGGATGGTAGCAGACAGAGGAGTTTCTCTAGAGAAATAATGTCAGGTACCAGGCTAGCTGAACTGCCACATTTGTAAATTTGCCACTGGACAGAGGACTTTGGAAATCTAGAACAGAAATTTTAAAAGTTTTTCAAAGTGGTAGTAGTAGAGAAGTTTCTAAGAATATGCAAAAACATTTGACCCCAGATAGATTCTGGGAAAACTTAAAAGTGATTCATTGGATTGAAAGGGTTGAAATAAAAGGAGAGTCAGAAAAGAGAAAAAAGAAATTGGATGAGAGAAAAACAGGAAATGAGACTAGCAGACCCATCACTTTTTGGCCTAAAGGAGAACAGCATGATTAAAACACAGAATTAAGAAGATTTTTTTTTTAATCATTGTTTTTATGAGATCTGGGTAAAACTAGTCAATTCCCTCTGAAGACAGATTTTTTAAATATGAATTGTGGTCAGTCTTTTCTGATCTGAAATATCCAAGTCTTTTTAAATTCATTATTGTTAGCTATAATTTATCCAGTGATAAATTAACAATGGCTTTGAAATTGTTATGACACTGGCAGCCAACACACATCAGGCAGAAGTCTCTGTGCCATGGCCGATGGGAAAGAGGAGATAGTCAAGATTAGAAAAGTGCTTAGCAATCCAAAGTATTTTTTCTCACTAAAAGATGAATTCATATGCCAAAATCTGGCTTCTTTGGGGCTATTATTAATATCTAAAATTTCAATATTGCTAGTAGTAAGAATTTTCAGTTTATTCTACTTAGAGGAGCTACATAGACTGAATAATCAAAATTTGATCAATAAAAGGGGAGTATCTTATCCTGGGAGAACTGTCAACTGGAACTTTATCATCACCATTGTTTTCAATCAGATGCAGTGAGTATACCAAGATGGTTCCCTATCTTATTTAGAAGAACCCTAAAAAACTAGATAGAGCTGAGTCTTTAGAGAACAGAGGCCATGAACACAGTTAAGCAACATCATGAACAGTTAATTCTTGTTTTTGCTTCCCTGGTTATTTTAATTCCAACTTTAGTATAGTTTTCAATGTCTGTGATGATTCTTTGAGGCTAGATAGTAAGCTTTCAAGAAAGAACACTGACTCATAGGTCACTGTATTTAAGCCACAACACCTAGATATTAATTGGTAGTCAAACATCATTTATTAATTCAATAAATATTCCAAAGATACAAGTCAAATGCATTAAAGATGGATCTCAGCAAGATGGTGAAATGGGAAGCACCAGGCTCTCCTTTCTCCCATCAAGACACCAATACAATAATAACACACAGATGAATTCCCTTTGTGAAACATCCAGACACCAGGTAAGAGGTTCCTGTACTCCAGATGACCATAAAACCAGCCATTCAAAACCAGAAAAAAAATTTTGTGGCAGCCTGTCACCATGATCTCTCCCTCAGCATGGGTCCACATGATTGGGAGAAAATTTCCAGTTGCCAGCTTCTTCCCATGAAAGGAAAGTCTGGGTAATATGTCCAACATCATATCTTTGAAGGAAAATTCTGCCCAGGTTGCTTTCTGTCTTGCCTACCTTGGAATATTAATGGGACTTGAAATATTTTAGATGGCTGGGGACTGCTGGGAACAAACAAAAAATCATGACATGTTACTTACTCCAAAGGATCTGTAGTAAAACAAATGAAGGCTGATACAGTTTGGTAATCTCTCTCCTAGAAGGAAAAGAAGAATGGAATGCACATCCAAGCTTTTGATGGGAATATATTCCAGCTTTTTTGATAGGAATGCCCAAGGGAAAAGATTCTATTTTATCTTTCTCAGAGTATGGGCAGGACCTGGCATATTCTGGATGCCTAGGGGCTGCTGAAAACAGACAAATAAAAAGAGCTGAATGTTGTGATACTGCTTCAGAGGACCCATAGTATTGTGAATAAACACCAGAGGGAGCAAGAGATTATGAGCTCTCCCACCAAAGGAGAGGAAGGAGGGAATGAAGAAAAGAAGGAAGGGAGGGAGGGAGGGAGGGAGGAAAAGAAGGCAAGAAAGGTAAATTACTCTAAGAAGAAGTCTATATGTACAAGACCAGAGAAGATGTATCTGCTGAAAAGTTAAGAAAAGCCAAGAATTTCTGAACTCTGCTGATAGGTAAAGGTCTTTTCCTGAATAAAGTCAGTCTGTAAATACTGAGAAAGGAGTCTTTTCCCCCCAAAACATATAGATATTAAGATAAAGCCACAAAGAAACAGAAAGAAATGGTTCAGTCAAAGAACAAAATAAATCTCCACATACTGATCCCAAAGAAATAGAGATATATTAATTACCTGACAAAGAATTCAGAGTAACTACCATAAAGGTGCTCAATGACCTCTGGAAAACAATTAACAGTCAAAATAAGAACTGCACAAAAGAGACAGCAAATATAAAAAGGAACCAGACAGTAATTTTACAGCTGAAGAATTTAATAATTGAACTGTAATTTTTACTACAGAGATTCAATAGCAGACTTGATCAAGCATAAGAAAGAATCAGTGACCTCAAAAACAGGTAACTAGAAATTATTCTGTCAGAAAAGAAAAAGAAAAAAAGAATAGAAGGAGTGAAGAAAGTCTAGGAACTTATGGAATGCCATTAAGTAAAACAACATACGTGTTATGAGAGTCTCAGAAGGAAAAGATAAAAAGGAAAGGGAAGAAAGCTTATTTAAAGATATAATAGTTACAAACTTTCTAGATCTGGGGAAGGAAAAAAATTATCAAAAGTCAAAGATAAAGAAAATTGTAAGGACAATTAAACAAAGTAACTCATATACAAGATAATCTCAGTTAAGACTATCATTTAACTTCTCAGTAGAAACCTTACAAGACAGAACAGAATGAGATGATATATTCAACAGGCTAAAAGAATAAAGCTGTAAATCAAGAATACTGTGTCCAGCAAAATGGTTTTTCAAAAATGAAGGTGAGACAAAAAAAATGTCCATTTTAAGCCAAAACTGAGTGAGCTCATCACCACTAGACCTGCCGTGGAGCAAAAACATAACATTAGCAAGAAGTATAGAGTTCACTGTAAGAAGTAAATACATAGGAAAAATATAGAATATTGTGAAGTTGTAATGATAGTGGGTAAATCATTTTTAATTCTGATATAGAAGTTAAAAGGATAAAACATTAACTGTAAAACATTAACTGTAACTACAAATATAAAAAGATGGAATTTAAAATATCAATAACAGTTGTTGGTTAGAAGTTCAGATTATGCCTGGTGCATGAGGCATGCCTGTAATCCCAGAGGCTCTGGAGACTGAGACAGGAGGATCATGAGTTGAAAGCTACCCTTAGCAACAGGGATGCAGACGCTAAGCAACTCAATGAAAACCTGTCCCTAAATAAAATACACACACACACACAAAAAAAAAATTGGTCTGGCAATGTGACTCAGTGGTTGAGTACCCCTGAATTCAATCCCCTGTAGCCCCTCACCCCCTGCCCCCCCCCCCAAGAAAGTTCAGATCACAACCTGAAACTTGGGATTAGCATGGTGGGATGTGGGAGTACCCTTATGAAAATGAGTATGTAACCTTGGGATTTGACACTCTCCCCAGCTATATGGTATAAGAATTGAATGATAGGACATTCTGTTTATATCCATTCAAGAATCTGGTGTCAGAAGTGTTGTACGGAATTGTGTGTGAGATTAGAAAATTCATTTTCTTCAAATTTCCTAATAATTTAAAAATTTGCAAAGAGAGTAAATTCATGTTGTGTGGATTTTGCCACAAAATTTAAAAAAAAATAGAATTTAAAAATCTGAGAAGAATTAGTGAGATGAATACAGATTTGCAGCTAACATTTCAGAACTCTCAAAAGAGGGCACTCCTAAAATTTTGAAACAATGAAATTAAGAGAGAGAGAGAGAGAGCAATAAGATATATAAATGAATTTCATTCATGAAGAGGTTATCAGAAAATGTAGCTCATGTGAAAAGTATAAATAAATCCAAGAAGTACCTCAACAAATTAACAGATAATAGCATCAGGTGAAACAAAAAATATTTACAAAAATTCCCCTCCGCATTTGAAGTTAACATCATAGAAGGTAATGTGTGAAAAATATCCCCCAGTGACCTTGATCTCTGAATAGTTCAGTAGTTTTAAATTCAAGATCACTCAACGAGCTGGAGAAAAAACTAGAAAGAAAAATCACTAACAGAGATGAAGTAAAGAAGGGAAACTTTCTAGCTTGGGCAGAGTTTTGTGCTCAGAAGTGCTGATGACACAGCAGGAATTAAGCCTCTGTCCCTGAAGCTCCGTCTGGTTAATATTTCATGGAGCCATCTCTCTTCAGAAGTAACCAAATTAATTCAGTGGTTCATTGAGATCTGAGAGCACACAACTTCTTTACACACACACATTACAAAGCTCCAGCTTCCCGGGAAAGCTGCTGGAGCTCTGTAAACACAGAGGAGTGGCTGTAATGGGAAGACAGAGAGGACCATATATGATAGACACACGAAAGCATCCAAGGGAGTGGGGAACAGCCCCCTGAAAATGAAGACATCCAACATCCAACCCCAGAATCTTGTCCATCAATGGCTTAATTTCAATTTCTGTTTGTTTTGCCGGCGGATCCCCCCTTTCAACTGAAGTTCTATTTGGAAATCCAACATATGAAACTGGAAAAAATAAATCTAACCTGACTGAAATTGGATGGGGAGGACAGAGTTCTGCCTACCCTTCTGGGATTCTTTGTTCCCACAGTGGTTTCTACATTTTTCTGAATTCTAGAGCTTTGCAAAACAAAGTTTGAAAAGGAAGATATTAGCCATTTGTAGGAAGCTTTCAAATATTTTTTTATATTTAGAATAAAGATAAATATTTTTCTTTATAACTGAAATCGTGGTTTGATAATATATATCATATTATTTTAAGTAAAGACATCATTCCTGGTAGCCAGTCAACCTGTTAGATAGCTGACTTAGGGAAGCTGTGAAATTCATGCATAGAATAATGGATTTAACTATTTAAATTAATCCAGGAGATCGTTAATAGCACTATGACCCATCTAGCATAAACAAATCCTGGGTGTAGATATATAGATTGCTTATGGAACCCCGAGTCAGTCACTTTTTGTGTACAAAATTGTGTCACATATATTTAATACCTTATAAATCTGAGCATTTGGGGAACCACCAGCTAGACTAGAAGGAGTCTACTCTTTCTTTGGAAGCTCTTTTCAAATATTTCTGGAAACTCCCTTGGATGCTTTCGTGTGTCTATCATATATGGTCCTCTCTGTCTTCCTACCAGTGCAGTGGGAACTCCATACACTCTTGAAGGCTTCAGGTCACAAAACTGGCAACCTCAAAACCTTTTGGAAATGCTGGCCCTATTGAGTTCCCCACCCACCCATATACACAGACACCTGGAGTATATAACTCAAGCACAGCCAATGATGCTCCTGGGGAAAAGACAAAAACTTTCATTGCTGGAGTCGTCGAAGAATACAGAGCACTACAGTCTTAATCCTTTACAGTAAGTAGAGATAAGCCTCCTCTTGTGGACCTTATAGAGAACTGTGTAATTATACAGGCAGCAATGGGTCCAGAGGTTAAGAGGTGGAGTACTCCCAGCTCTTGTTTTGCACTCAGTCAGAAGGTTGAGCTGTAGTAGCACAATTTGGCTCAGCAGAGGGCTAGGTACCACTAAGTGGAAGAACAACTCACCCTCAAGCCCTGCCCTCTTCCTGACTTCAGCTGTATTAAGCACCTGAGAAGCTGTTTCATATGGCCCAAAGGAGAAGACAGAGAATGCAAAAGGAAAGAAACGGAAAACCAATTACAAGGAAGGAAAAAAAACTGAAGAAAACAACTTAGAATATTTGGCATTATTTAAACTGAGAAACAAGATATAAATTTAGCAGTAGAAGGAATTGCGAAGAGATTAAACTTTGGGTGAAACCTTGAAAGATAGCAAAGTTCAATTCAGAAGAGTGTACAGCTCATAGCAAAACTTGTCAGTGTGATTACATGTTACTGAGTCGCCTAACTAAAATGATAAATGAAACAAAAAGACTTTGTTTTTCTCAGAGATTACTCACAATTTTTTAATCAACAACCAGAAGCTCCTTTCTGAAACGTGATTATGGTCAAAGCAGTCAATGATCTTCAATGACTTTGTGATTAAAAAAAAAAAAACAAAAAAACACCTATTGGGTTTCTTGGAGCCTGGTTACTCAAAACATAGTCTGTGGACTTGAAGTCTCTGGGAACTTGTTATAAATGCTGACTCCGGGGCGTGCACCCCATGTCTTCTGAATTGGGCCATGGACATGCCCATTATCCATAGATGGTTAGGAAGGTAAAAATACTTGAAAACCCATGTGTTCTCTCCAGAAATATGCAAGGAGGATCACAGGCACAAAGCTCAGATTGGTGTAACCCACAGGAACCCCAGTTCAGGAAAAACTAATATGACACCTGCAGAATGTAGTATAAAAACAACTTTTTAACTAGACAGAGTTTCCATGACATGCAGCACTAAACAGCAACTTTATAGCTTTACATTTGAAATGTGAGAGATGAGTGAGACTGTGCAATGAGACAAACAGAAGTATAGTGACAAAGGTAGCATACACCTGGACAAATGGATTTTGAGGAAACATGACCAGCCACTGTAGCCACAAAAGTATGTGAAATGCCAAAACGATAAAATCAGAAATGGCAACTAGATAAAAAAAAAGAAAGAAAAAAGAAAAAGAGGCTTAGGACCAGAACTTTTCCTCTGATCCCTGGGTTGTTAATTCCTCCTGAAAATATTTCAGTGATTCAAAATTGACATCTGTAAAATAAATGATACAATTATTTATAAATGCAGGTAAATAAACTGCTAAATAAGTGCATGTATCATTTAACCTTTGAATTATTGTTTTTCTTCCCAATGGGAAAACCAAATTCTTGTGTAGAATTTGGCTAAGGCTCATATTTATTATTCCTAAAGCAGTGTTTCTTAACCCACAGTCCCCAGACAGATCACCTGCAGAATCATATGAGAACACTTTTTAAAAATCAGTCTACTGGATTCAACTCCAGATAATGATTCATAACCCCTGGGGACCAAGCCTAATAATATACTTAATAAAATGTAGGTGACATTTATTCATTCACTCATTTCATATATTACATTGTGTCTGGCATTAGGCAACAGACCACAGAAATACTTAATAATTGAATGCAGGGAACAAAATAAGTCTTCCCTATTTAAGGTGATCAGGATGACCTCTGTGAGGAGATGATTGGAGCACTAGGACCCTCAGCTCAGATGCAGAGGGAACTCACTTTAGTAGTCGCATCTGGCTAGTCCCAGTGTATAGATGTCACCTTGTAGAGCCTCAGAAGTTGGGGTGATGCATTCAGTGATACAGGAGTCAGCTCTGGACATTGTCAATATTAAGAGTCATCATTATAACCATCTAGAACCAGGAAGGAGGAAATGGCAGATAGAAGTTACCATCCAAGATAACGAAACATTGAGAACACATAAGACATGATACAATTATTTATAGATGCAAGTAAATAAACTGCTAAATAAGTGCATGTATCATTTAACCTTTGAATGTAGATCCTTAAAACTATTTTAGAAAAATGTAGAAATAAGGATAGATGGAGAAAGAACAACAGAGATACAACTAATAATTTTTATACGATGCTAATATTTCCACCCCTTCCCTTTCCTTTATGCCCTCTCTGCTTATTCTTCTCACCCAGTGTACATCACCTGAATTTAACTACTTTTAACCTGACCTACAGGAATTCTGAAGATGGCCTCTTAAAGATCACATGATTTGGGGGCAGGAGTGGCTTTTGAGAACATTCTATCTAAATACCTGGGAATTAAGTTTGTAGACTTTTGTACATTGGGTATTCCTGGGAAATAGAAATATTTTCACTATAGACTATCAGCCTTCCTTTGCTAATGGTAGGAGGAAAGCCACATGAAATTTCTATCAGTGAGGGTTTTATCTGCTACTGTCTAACTAGAAAAGATTCCCCATGATGAGCATACAGAAATGCTCAATGTCTCCCTCAGGTGAGGTAGACAAAATGTCAAGAAGCCACAGAGGTAGACAGTCTATAGCATTAAACACAATCCTGAAGCTACTTGGAAAAGTGTCAATTGTCTACCCAAATTCTGAAAAATTACTTTATAATCAGTGAAGACTTATTTAATAATTTGAATATAATAAAAGTGCATACTTGCTTTTAACTTTATTTCTTCCTGTGAAAATATCCACTTCTTCAATGTCTTCTTCTATGGAGCCATATTTTTAGAAATGAAGCTTAGGAAAAACAAGAGTCACAGTGCCTAGCCTTGAAGAGTTAGAAATTTCATGAAGGAAGATAATGTAAATATATCTGTACAGAAAGACAATAACAGAAGCATAATCACATCAATGAGCCAGTTAGTTTCATCACCTTATACTACCATGGAAGTAAGATGAGCCAGGAATGGATGGAGAGTGTGGTGGTAGCGTTGGATGGAATTTGTCAGAAAAGATTATGACAGAAAATAAAGGAAGAGTTTGGTAATGATCAAAAGAATTTTAAATGATTATCAAATGTTTACAGTGATAATGAAGCAAGATTGAGAGGCTAACAATGTCAATCTTAATGGAAAGAATTACTCAAAAGAGGAAGAATGGCATGATAGTGACATGGACTAGAAACAACTCAACATGCTGAGTAGCTGGCACAAGCCCTATCTGAAATGAGGCACAAAGGATAAGTGAGGGGATTTAAGTCACAGAAATTACCCTTGTGTGCTGATCTTAGATCTTATTGTGAAGAGCTGGACAAAATAATTTGAAAAATGAGTGAGAAAGACTATTTCTTTTATATTGACACCCACGTAAGATTATTTTCACAATATTGTACTGAATAACAAAAATTATGTTTTTTAACCTGAAAAAAAAAAGCTATTGAAGGACTGGGATTGTGGCTCAGTGGCAGCACGCTTGACTAGCATGTGTGAGGCACTGGGTTCGATCCTCAGCACCACATTATCAATAAATTAAAAAAATAAAGGTCCATTGACAACTAAAAAAATATTTTTTAATAAAAGCTATTTTAAAAACTGATAATTTTCAATAAAATTTAAAGAAAAGTTATTTGAAGTTCATAGTGGGCTTCAAAAAATTAGATTAGACAAAATTAGCAAAAAATGTCCATTTTAATAATCAAATGAGCCAATAGCTAAAAATATCAAATGTTGCCATTATAAAACATATGACTAAAAGATAAATAACTAACTAAAGCCAGAGCAACACATGTATATATAGCTATATATGTGTGTATATATATATACACACATACATATGTATACATGTATATGGAGAGAGAGTGAGAGAGAGAGAGAGAGAGAGAGAGACAGAGAGAGAGACTTAATTTTAACAAAATTACACTACAATTATATGAAATTAGGATGCTAAATACTGAGGTCAGGAGGAAAAGATAATCCTCAGCAGATATGGAAATGGGCCCCTGGGCAACTTCCTGGGCAGTAGAATACAAACAGCAGATGCAGGTTTTTGTTGAGAAACTTACAAAAATGTAATTTTTAAATTGGGACATATGTGACCTAGAGTCCACGGCCTCTCCAAATGGAAAATGCTTAATCAATACTTTGATTAGACTAAAGACTTCATGATTGCTTCATGGACACTAAGTGCCCTACCCAGGACTGGGCAAGGGGCTGACATCCGTAAACCTAAAGATCCATATAAACCCCTAGACAAAAGCCATTTGCTGGCAATTCTCTCCGGTCCCCTCTCAGGAGTGGGAGCTTTCCTTTGCTTTGTTTTAATAGATTCTTATACTTGGCTTTCACCAGCTCCCATCCAGGAATCTCCTTCTTTGTATTTGGGAAACAAATAACCCACCCAACTCCACATTCTGTGTTACAATATTGCAAAAAGCCTACACAGAATATCTGGATAACATAACAAACATTAATAGCTACTCAGAACTGCAGGACTAGATATTTCTTCCTCTCCCAGACTTCCAGATAATGCCATTTTTTCAAATATAACTAATTAATGTGTTTTAAAATACTTATGAAGTGAAAATTCGTAACTAAATGGCTACTGAAATGACATGAATTAATCAAAAGACAGTGAGAAAAGCTCTAAAATTGAGCACATCAAAATGATTGTATTTCTAGTTGGTAGTCTTTTGATGGTTTCTTCTATTTCCTCAATTGATATTGGNCAGTAGAGGGGGCAGAGAGAGAAGAGGGGAGGGGAGGGGAGGGGAGGGGGGATAGTAGAGGATAGGAAAGGCAGCAGAACACAACAGACACTAGTATGGCAATATGTAAATCAATGGATGGGTAACTGATGTGATTCTGCAATCTGTATATGGGGTAAAAATGGGAGCTCATAACCCACTTGAATCAAAGGGTGAAATATGATATATCAAGAACTATGTAATGTTTTGAATAACCAACAATAAAAAATTAAAAAAAAATGATTGTATTTCTAATAAATCTTAGACTTGGCACAAAGAGTAACTTTTCAAGAACACTTTTTTAAAAAAAATTCTAGAATAATTCATTGAAAAGAAATAATGATGAAGCCATAATTATTATGATGTGCATTCAAAACACTCTCAGGGATATCTTACACAGAACAGAGAGCAATGTGGAGGTGCCTAGGAGATAAACACCTGCTCTGTTCTTCTTCATGCCTGGAGCTTCAACTGAGCTTGATAATGCCTTATCTGAAGCACTAAAGGCCCAGTTAAAATTTTAGTTCTTGACGTGGTATTATGGTCATACCATAAAGAATAAGGAGTTGAGCAATTGAACACAAGTTCTTGCCTAATAGAAGTTGGGAGAGGACAAAGATTTTATTTTTTAAATCTTTTTGTTAATGACACAATTCCTAGAGGGATGCTTAGCTTGCAGTAGGTGTTCAATAGATATGTAAGTGTGTAATGCATGGATACAGAAAACTTTTCTGATCTAAGTCTTATTCAATCTAAACTATTAAGCCAGGGTGACACTGTCTGTTCCCCATGAATTTATCTATATTTTTTCTAACCATTATGTTAATATTTCAATCTCAGTTCCCTCTTACACAAAAGTTTCCTGTTTAAATTACCATTTCCTTTCATTTATTTTAAATATGCAACTTTAGTGCAAGGAGAGGTATGTTTTGTACAGGAATCTCAGGAAACAGCAGGCAGCATTATCAGGAATCAGAATTTGCCCCTGTGTTTTAAAAGTCCCTGGAGTTCCCTTCAATTTCTCCACGGACTTCTTGAATATCCACACTATTCCTACTGTCACTAGGGATGCAATAGCTCCCACTTTCCTCTCCACCAACTGGAATTAATTCTTCCCCATATAGTTCTAGTGTACCTCACCCTAGGCCAATTGAATCAGACTCTCTGGAGAAGGCCCAAGCATTTCATTTAAAAATTCCCCCAGGTTATGTTGTAAATCTAAGGTGGAAAACTGTTGCTTTATTCAACTAGTGGCATTCTGAAACTTGAGCATGCCTATGAGTCACCAAGAATATTGTTAAACTGCAAATAATGCTGATACAGTAGGCCTAAGTAAAGGATCTGAGATTCTGTATTTCAAACAAACTCCAAGTCATGCTGACAGCTGTTGGTATGGACCATTTTGAAATTAGAAACTATGCTTTAAACTTTTTTGGAAAAAGGGATCTATTTAACCCCCATTATTGTGGTCTTTTGCCTTATACCTCCCCAACCCCTCCAAACCTGGTTTTTGATTGTTTATTTGTGTTTGTGTGTATTTGTTCATTTGTTTGTTCTTGTTTCTTCATCTTGGAGTCTGGTTTTAGGAGAAATTTTTCACTTGGCTGAGGGAGGGGAGGGGTTAATATCCAAAGCTCCCAGAAGATGTGAGAAAGTATTTTATTTATGCTTGAATAAACTCAAAAAAGTTAAGTTTCAACTTTAAAAAAATCTAAAAGCTTCCTGATGGCCACAGTGTGTTAATTTGAAGGTACCATCCTGCATTCTATAAAACATATTCAGGAAAAGAAGTTGAGAGAGAGAGAGAGAGAGAGAGAGAGAGAGAGAGAGAGAGAGAATCTACTTCTAATAAAACACCATTCTCCTTTGATCACTCTCTCTTCTACCACAACCATTTTCAAAATCACTTTATGACTTCTTAACTTTGGATAAAATGAGCTAAAGAGCTTTTAAAAATAGCAAAGTCTAGACCCCACCTAGAATAATTAATTCCATCTCTTAAGTTGGGGTCTGGGCACCTGTATGTTTTAAATTATCCCATGGATTCCCACAGAGGGGGTTGCAAATCACTGATAGAGATAGAGAGGAAGCCTACACCAAGGACCTTTGGGCTACTTCAATTCTGAGGTCTACAAAAAGAATTCATAGCAGAAATTGAAGGGTAGTCAAAGTTCAAAAGATTCTGAAAATATTTTCCATAAAACTCAACAGTCAATCATGAATTAAAACAAACATAGTACGCAAAGAACGAAATGGAATTTCCTCTTACCTGATTAAGTATTCTATCAGAAACCTACAGAAAGGATTTTATTTAAAAATGAAACTTTAGAAGTATGCCTTTTAATGTAAATGTAAGGTTTTAAATATTTTTGCTAACAGTTAACACTGTGTTGTTGAATGTCCTATAATGGGAACTCAGAAGCTGCTTTTGATAAAAACAGTGACTCTTGGGCCTGTAGATGTCCAATGGGAAAACTAAAAGCAGGAGCAAAGCTTGACATTTTTGCCTTTATTTTATATCTGTCACCAAGATAAGAGTACCTGCAGCATTTTCAAGATTTTCATCATTATCAACACATTGTCACTACCAACTTTTATAGAACAACACCTAGAAGTCTCCAGCCATTGCCCTAAACCTGAAGGTCTAACTAACATTATCTTGTCTTTCTGACTTGTCCTTTTCTCTGAGTCATTCTCTCCTGTAGTCACCTTGGATTCCAGGAACAACATGTCTGATCTATACCTGTTATGTGACAAGAGTTGAAACTACCTCCAAGCAACAGCAACATTCTTATCACTCTGAATGATCAACCAGATCACAGTTGAATCAAGATTTCTTCACTGTACTTACTACCTCTGCCTTAATTTTTTCCCCTATTCCAACCCAAATCTCATGCCAGTACCCCTGAAGGCCTGGCTGAGGACACGAGCCCCTGCCCACACATTGCCATCTTCCCAGAATGGCTATGCTGAATAAACTCTTTTTCTGCTTTTCATCATGATTTTTTCCAGTTGATGTTTGGAACAAGTGACTGGCCCTATTGATGCTCCCAAAAGTAGGCCCCTTGGACTGGCAACAATTTTAGCTAAAGAATACAGCAAGAGAAAGAAATGAAGTACATAATTAGAAAAAAAAAACAGAGAAACTTTTATTATCTATAGACAATATAATTGTGCCACAGAAAATCTAAGAAAAGTCTAGGCACACAATTTCAGAAGTAATATGGAACCTCTGGCTACGCACAACATTTTTTTATCAGTAGCATTCCTATTCAAAAACAGTAATGATAATTGTAGAGTTTTTTAAAAATCTAAGAATTTACTACTAAAAAAGCATGGATAACTATAATATTACATAATGTGATGCAGTTCAGTTTAAACAATGAACTGTTGTTATATGTATCAAAATGGATGAATCACAAAAAAAAATATGTTATAAAACTTTTAATAAAGCTTTCAGAATACTTTTGTTAAATTTATAAAATAAATTTATAGTATATACAATTATTAATACTCAGGTTACACAAATTTGTAAAGATGAGTGAGAACTACATCAAATTAGAGCAGCCACTGTAAGGTAACTTTTGTCTAAGATGAGGCAGACAAATGAAATTAGACAGGGACGTATTAATAGTATTTATTTTTGTTTGTCTGTTTTTTGGTACCAGATATTGAACCCAGGGTTCTTAACCACTGGAGTCATATCCCCAGCCACCACCCCCTCTTTTATATATATATATATAT
>NW_025999949.1:14746943-14879443 GCF_001458135.2 Marmota marmota marmota
TTTTTTTTTTTTTTTTTTGCAGTCAATTCCTTTGCTGAAGATGTTTCCCTTGCAAAACATACTCTGGGTAGCATGTTTTGTCTTTTCCTTTGAAGCCTTTGATTTCCTGTCCCTTTCCACCCCCTCAAATTTTGCAGGAAGTTTTTGATCTTGAAGAGTTCTAAATGTATCTTCTGAATTTTGGGAGATTTCTGGGTGCACCAATATGTAGAAAGTTCTGTGTATAGAGAGCATCAGTGAGGCACGAGACTCCAAAACACACCTTTTCAAATGAGAGAGGAAAATGGCAGCTGTCCTACATCCAGGCAGGTAAATGGCTCTTTATACACCAAGTTGTGATAAAAGCAAACAAAAAGCCACAGTACTATTGATACATGAGCCTATCTGCGACAGCTTGCTCTGTCTTTTTTGATTGGCAGGTACTTTGTACACTTTTAATAGCATTTCAACACTTGTCTTTTATTTAAACAACATCATCCTTCTAGCTGAAATATAAATGTATGCTGAAACTTTCCGCATATTTTACTCAGTCAGCCTCTTGGTATAGTATTTCCTGATAACAGAAAGTTGGTTGGCAAATAGGAAGTTATCTAAATCGTTTAAGTAGCTCTCCTGGTTGAGATAAACCCTTGTTCAGCAACTTGTTTTCCATTTGTAAAAACAAGCCAGATAAGCCTCTCTTGCAGAGGTTATCTGAGCTCTTTCAGAGGACTTCAGAATAAATGTTCACAAAAGCATAGTCTGCAGCCCAGTCTTCTTTAATAATTTTCTGCTGTGCAAATGACACATGAAAATTTAGGCAAATATGCCCGGAAACCTCCAGAGTAAAATAGGAAAAGATAACAAAACTAGTTTGTTGAACTAGATAAGATACGAGAAAGAAGCCTCAAGGGATCTGGTTTCAGAAGATTGATGAAGAAGATTCTCAAGGGTAATGAGCCAAAAATTCAAGAGCTTCTTTGAGAGACGCCGGAAAATTTTTATTTTGTTGCTTCCTTAAACAAGCAATTTTGTCTAGACTTGAGAAGTATTACATCTTTGGAATAATCCTACCATAAAAAAGTATTAGATCTTATACTCTTACATTGTGCCCTCTTGCTTCCTGGAACCCTTATCTTTCCCACCCACTTTTGGCATTGTGTCTTCTGGTGACTTACTCTCACATTTCCTATGACTCTTGTCTTTCCAAAGACCATGAACAGTTATTGAGCAACTCTTTTATGAAAGATATTGTTCTCGTCATTCTTGTATATCTATCTCATTTGATACTTAAAACAAATTTTTGAAAAGTGTTTTATTATTTACTTATTTATTTTAGACTTGGAAAGAAAACAGAAAGATTAAGTGATTTAGGTAGAGGATACTTTTATCTGATTCCAAGGTCTTTTTCCCACACTCTACTTTCCTAATGATATTGTAAATTCTTTGAAAGCACAGAGGGATCCCAATTGGATTGAATTTATTTTTTCTGGAAAGTTATTTCACAAAATGAACTCTTTCCGGCTTGGGAGAGGTAAAGCAAATGATTTGCTTACCCATATTTATAATAAATTATATGCATTATTTCATTTGATATATAAAATAATTCTGTTATTCTATGAGTGAGAACTACTATTATTAGCCTTTAAAAATGAAAATGTAGAGACTTAGTGAGGTTAAGATTGGCCAAGTTCACATAGCTAATCAGTGACCAAATAAAAAGTCAAACTCATGTTCATGTGGTACTAGTTTCCAAATATTTATCCATTCTACTTTAAATGAATCAGGGTGTGAATCAGTGAGTGTCTAAACTCCCAATAAAATGCCCCCCTCTGACATTTCAGACCCTTTGGAAATAAATCCTGTGTCACATTTTGTGATGCTCTATGATCATGACCTACTCAAGCCCCCCCCCCATTCTTCAATAAACTTTTTATATCATAACACATATCATGCATATCAAAAAGCACATAGAATAATATTGTTAGCATTCATGGAAAAAGACACATTTTGATTTCTTATTTGCTTTGGATTTTTAAAAAGATAACAAATACTGCCAGGTGCAATGGTGCACACCTATAATCCCGGAGGCTTTGGAGGCTGAGGCAGGAAGATTGCAAGTTGAAAGCCAGCTTCAGCAATTTAGCAAGGCCCTAAGCAACTTAGCAAGACCCTGTCTCAATATATATATATATATATATATATATATATATATATATATATATATTGAGACAGGGTCTTGCTAAGTTGCTTAGGGCCTTGCTAAATTGCTGAAGCTGGCTTTCAACTTGCAATCTTCCTGCCTCAGCCTCCAAAGCCTCCGGGATTATAGGTGTGCACCATTGCACCTGGCAGTATTTGTTATCTTTTTAAAAATCCAAAGCAAATAAGAAATCAAAATGTGTCTTTTTCCATGAATGCTAACAATATTATTCTATGTGCTTTTTGATATGCATGATATGTGTTATGATATAAAAAGTTTATTGAAGAATGGGGGGGGGGCTTGAGTAGGTCATGATCATAGAGCATCACAAAATGTGACACAGGATTTATTTCCAAAGGGTCTGAAATGTCAGAGGGGGGCATTTTATTGGGAGTTTAGACACTCACTGATTCACACCCTGATTCATTTAAAGTAGAATGGATAAATATTTGGAAACTAGTACCACATGAACATGAGTTTGACTTTTTATTTGGTCACTGATTAGCTATGTGAACTTGGCCAATCTTAACCTCACTAAGTCTCTACATTTTCATTTTTAAAGGCTAATAATAGTAGTTCTCACTCATAGAATAACAGAATTATTTTATATATCAAATGAAATAATGCATATAATTTATTATAAATATGGGTAAGCAAATCATTTGCTTTACCTCTCCCAAGCCGGAAAGAGTTCATTTTGTGAAATAACTTTCCAGAAAAAATAAATTCAATCCAATTGGGATCCCTCTGTGCTTTCAAAGAATTTACAATATCATTAGGAAAGTAGAGTGTGGGAAAAAGACCTTGGAATCAGATAAAAGTATCCTCTACCTAAATCACTTAATCTTTCTGTTTTCTTTCCAAGTCTAAAATAAATAAGTAAATAATAAAACACTTTTCAAAAATTTGTTTTAAGTATCAAATGAGATAGATATACAAGAATGACGAGAACAATATCTTTCATAAAAGAGTTGCTCAATAACTGTTCATGGTCTTTGGAAAGACAAGAGTCATAGGAAATGTGAGAGTAAGTCACCAGAAGACACAATGCCAAAAGTGGGTGGGAAAGATAAGGGTTCCAGGAAGCAAGAGGGCACAATGTAAGAGTATAAGATCTAATACTTTTTTATGGTAGGATTATTCCAAAGATGTAATACTTCTCAAGTCTAGACAAAATTGCTTGTTTAAGGAAGCAACAAAATAAAAATTTTCCGGCGTCTCTCAAAGAAGCTCTTGAATTTTTGGCTCATTACCCTTGAGAATCTTCTTCATCAATCTTCTGAAACCAGATCCCTTGAGGCTTCTTTCTCGTATCTTATCTAGTTCAACAAACTAGTTTTGTTATCTTTTCCTATTTTACTCTGGAGGTTTCCGGGCATATTTGCCTAAATTTTCATGTGTCATTTGCACAGCAGAAAATTATTAAAGAAGACTGGGCTGCAGACTATGCTTTTGTGAACATTTATTCTGAAGTCCTCTGAAAGAGCTCAGATAACCTCTGCAAGAGAGGCTTATCTGGCTTGTTTTTACAAATGGAAAACAAGTTGCTGAACAAGGGTTTATCTCAACCAGGAGAGCTACTTAAACGATTTAGATAACTTCCTATTTGCCAACCAACTTTCTGTTATCAGGAAATACTATACCAAGAGGCTGACTGAGTAAAATATGCGGAAAGTTTCAGCATACATTTATATTTCAGCTAGAAGGATGATGTTGTTTAAATAAAAGACAAGTGTTGAAATGCTATTAAAAGTGTACAAAGTACCTGCCAATCAAAAAAGACAGAGCAAGCTGTCGCAGATAGGCTCATGTATCAATAGTACTGTGGCTTTTTGTTTGCTTTTATCACAACTTGGTGTATAAAGAGCCATTTACCTGCCTGGATGTAGGACAGCTGCCATTTTCCTCTCTCATTTGAAAAGGTGTGTTTTGGAGTCTCGTGCCTCACTGATGCTCTCTATACACAGAACTTTCTACATATTGGTGCACCCAGAAATCTCCCAAAATTCAGAAGATACATTTAGAACTCTTCAAGATCAAAAACTTCCTGCAAAATTTGAGGGGGTGGAAAGGGACAGGAAATCAAAGGCTTCAAAGGAAAAGACAAAACATGCTACCCAGAGTATGTTTTGCAAGGGAAACATCTTCAGCAAAGGAATTGACTGCAAAAAAAAAAAAAAAAAAATGAAAGTGGTCTAAGCCACCACAGAGGAAGGTAGTTGGCAAATGCTGTTTCCTGTGCCATACTTTGGCAAGTGGAATCTTGCAGTGTGAGGAAAATATCACACAAGAATATCATACTGAGAGATAGAAATGTAGAGTAAAGAAGCATGAAGGTGAGAGGGAGGAAGCAGATCACTTGGATGGCACTTGGCAGGAAGTTTAATAAGGTCCCCTCAGACCTGGCAACTACTGAACAGGAGGTCTGATCTAGCAACTAATCAAACATTCCACTAGTCTCAGGAACAAGGAGTTTGAGGAAATACTGCAAAATAAAAAATAAAGCCATAACCAGTCTTTTGCATATGTCATACTGCAGATAAACCAACTGTGCTTCTGGTGGATTTTCATTATGCAAAGGGAATCTGTTCCATAGAAGACAGGAAACGCGTTTGAAATCAGCTGGCAGTATATTTGAAAACAAAGATGAACCTTTTGATTGAAAACATTTATAAAATAAGACTGACAAAATGGAGAAAAGATATAAAGAAGTGAGGTAGAAAATTAGAAAATAGCTAAATCATTTGCCAAGAGAAAACTTGGGAGAAAAATGAGACCTTTACAAAATCCTAAATCTATACACTGTGATAAACTTAAAATTTCTGTGAGAGGTTTTATCTGTGAAGAGTCATTCTAAGACTCTTAGAATAGATATAAATTCTTAGCTTGCATTCACCCTCAAGTTCAGGTGTGGTTCAAAAATAGTATGGACCAAAAGAAAGGGTGTAACCTTAAACAGGTTTCTTCATGCTCTGAGATTCTGTTTCAGTCTCACTGTACAATTGGAATGATATTAATCTCCTGAGGTGGTTGTGATGATTAACCAAGAATATTTATAAAGACCTTAACACTTGGCATACAGCAGAGTCAGTGTCTGGGGTTTTTTGTTATTAATATTATCATTACTTACATTAGCTTCTTAACTCACTTTTACCCCAACATGTAGAGTAAAAAGGAACTTTGACTAGGTTTTAAGGGAAAAATCCTGTAGTAAAACTGAGATTTCTTTTACTTTTTTTTTCTAAAGAAAACTGGCATGATTCAATGTTTACATGCCAACAGGGTGCAGCTCCATGAAGTGGGGAGAGTATCAAATCATCCCACCACAGCTGGGTGGGATCCCACAGCACCAAAGAGATTGCAGCAAATCTCAAAGCATGGTCTGAAATATCATTGACATGCTTGCTGAGAGAATTGCTCCTTTTCAGTTCTTTTCCTTTCTATTTAGTGAAAAGAGCAAGTATTAATGGATGCCAACACCTCTGCCATTTTAACACCTAACACTTACTCATCTCTCTTTTAACAAAGAAGCAGAGACCTCAGGTCTAAATTGCTTACAAGTAAGCATCTCTACCTAAATTTAATAACAGAGTTTGTTTTCATATTATTCATTCTTGTAATTGCCTTTTATTTATAATACTATGATTTTTTTTCAATTAAAGTAGTGATAAAAATTTGATTTCAGAATACATATATGTAAGTATGTGTGTGTTAAAGAGAATATTAAGTCTAAGCTCTGCATTCTTTTATAATACAGACTAATAATTATACTCACCTCCTGGGGCTTTAAAATGATTAGTCAAATGATGTCTATGAAGAGGTTAATAGAATGCCTAGTACATAGAAATACAGGCTCAGTAAATATTTTCTATACTTTTAGAGAATGCCAATTTTGAAGTGTGATCCTTTATTCTATGAAATAAATCTCTATTTAACAGTCTGGTTATCTAAATATCATATACTGAAAAGAAAGTGAGATGTTGTTTTTATTAAATGAACAGAAGAAAAACAGGTACACAACAACATAAATGGTTGTCCATTATTTTACTCTAATAATTGAGAAACTTTAAAAATAATAACAAGGCTATTCATTATTTCAGGATAAAGGATCATATAGCTAATATGATAATAATCAATTATAATAATTGATTTAAGACCAAAGTAACATCAGGTATCCCAGAAATCATTCAATATGCCTTTGGGTTCTCAGACAAAGGAGAAGACAAAGGGAGAGATAGGCTGGGGGTGTGGCTCAGGGGTAGAGCACCTGCCTGTCTCAGCACCACATAAAAATAAATAAAGGTATTGTGTCCATGCACAACAAAAAAAAAAAATTAAAAAACAAAAAAAGACTTTAAGAAAGGAGACATGGATTTTAAATGAAGATAAATGCTAGGAAATAAGTGTATCATAACGACTCTTCTTAGAGTATTATACCATTTAGGACCTTTGTTTGCAAGCAACAGAAACTGACTTTGACTAACATAAGTAAGGTTATATGTTTTGAAAATAAACAGGGACGGCCAAAGAGGTAGATTTGGGGATTCGCAGGATCAAAGGTGACCATGACATGGGAAATGCATTGAATCAGAAGAAAGCTGCTTAGGATGATGCTGATTGGAGAGAATATAACTCTGATTGTTTCCCATATGTTTTCTTTCTGTTAATATTTTGTGTTTTTTTTTTTAAATCCTTTTACTTTAGCTCATGGCAGATATCCCTCCCAACCCCCCATGATCAACAAACCTAAAGAAACTCATAACATTAAAACTTCATTAATATGAACTCATTAGAATATATTGAACAGGGGAAAATAGTTTTAATGAAGAGTATCAAAGTTATGGTGGGATGGGAAAATACACAGCTACTTCAAGAAAGATGAAGTTCAGGGCATTCACAGTATCTCTCAAGACTAGTTTTCCAATACCCATGGTTTTTACTTCAAATTTAATTCCAAAATGCAGAGAAAGAACAGCACTCTCACCTGCTCTGGACATCTCTGATTTCCCTCAAGGTCCACCTTCACCCCTTTCCTCACTTCAGGAGATTTTAACAACATTTTTGTCTTCTGGAATCCAACCTGCATTTATTAATGGCAGTAAATTGGAGGTTGGGTAAGTCAGAAAGTTTAGTATATTAGCTTTTTCAAGTCACAAACAAATTGATGGCATCCCTCCAGGAGAATTTGCAGCTCTTTGAAGGCAGCATATAAGTTCCTTTTCCATGTTTTGATAATTTATTCTCCCTGTGTCCCTTGAAACCCAAGCTTGATAGGGTTGGCCTGACAGGTTCTTGCACTATCCACTGTTCATTCCCACAAACCTTCCCACACCATTATAAGTAGTAAAATTATAAGGTAAAAGTTTAAAACTGCAAAACCAGGAATAAATATACTACAAAGGTGGCAATTTTGTGAGTTGGATTGTGTGTGGAATTAAAGTTGAGTCTCTTGTCAGTCAAAGTCAATTTTACTAAGTTCAAAAACTTGGTAAAATAATTAGTTTTGTATATTAGAAAGCAAATAAATAAATAAATAAAGTGCAAACTACCAATATTACACTGTGACTGAACTTCATTGACATTAAAGGTATAAACTGCATACAAGTACAATACAATGATGTCTGTTCTTTTCTTTCTAAAATGGACTTTAATGTGTGGGTGGGAGGCAAATAAATAAAAAAGGACCTGTGGACATTATATTGGATTAATGCCTTCCAACAGGGTGGTAAACCAACATACTGAGCAGCAATGTACCATGATTGGCTATTTTTCAACATAGACCAGTCTCAGATATTCTATGAAGGTTTGGGTTTGGGGTTTGGTTTGTTTTTGTTGTTTGTTATTTTATTTTTTTTCAACATAGACCAATTCATTATAAAGAAACTTTATATTGATAAGTTTTTTTTATATAAATCCTCAAAAAAGATAATTCCATGATTTTTCCAAAAAGATTTTCTATTCAAATTTCAATAACCGTACTAACCGTTGTTGACTACATAAACCAATTCTTCTCCCATTTGAGTTCTAACCAGACCCAACCTTAGTTTATTTCCAAGATCAAACAAGATCTGGCTTGTCCAGGGTGGTATGGACATAGACACATCTTCTAATTCTTCAAATGACATGGGATGAGGAAGCACGATGTCATCCTAAGAGTGCCCAATGACTGGAGTGAGGGAAGAAATTGATTGATAGTAATACTTGGGAAGAGGTTCTATACCTTATGTTTCAGTATTCAAGTTATAAATCATGCTAACAAACTGACAATAAAATGTATTTATTTTTCCTAACTTCTTAACAACTCACAGAATTGACTCAGACTTAGAGCCATTGGAGTTTGTAAAGTTCCACAAGAAAACACGAAGGTGCTCTTTGACCCAACTCCTACCCCAGGCCCCTACTTTCTCCCTTTTTCTTACCACCCTAACACCAACCCTAACTTCAAAGGAGGTTCGTGTACATGTACATTGTTGTGGATTGAATGTATGCTCTCCAAAATTCTTATGTTGACTCTCTTAACATTCATTCAGACTGTGTTTGGGATAAGTAAGTAAATAATGTCAAGTGGAGTCATAAAGGTAGGCCCAAATCCAATATATTAGTGTCCTTATAAGAAAAGATATCTGAGATAGAATTTTCTTTCTGTCTCTGAGCATGCATAAAGGAAAGTCTATGCAAGGACATAGGAAGTAGCTGCTGCAAGCCAGGACAAGAGCTCTCAGCAGATATCCAATCAATCTGACCTTCTTGATCTTGGATTTCTAGCCTCCAGAACTATGAGAAAATAGATTTGTTGTTTAAGCCACCTGGACTATTTTGTTATGTCAGCTTAAGCAAACTAAGACATGTGGACACACCACACATTTAAGTTCTTAATGCACTCCCTGCCAACATTTCTCTTTTGGTTGTCATTGCACCTAGGAGCATACACAGTGGCAACTTGGGATGACGTGAACAGGAGACTTGGGCAGAAGCTCAGGCAGGCCCTGGATACCAAGAAACAAACTGGGAGAGTAGGCATAGGTTCTGAGTACACATGCAACCTTGACCCCCGAGGAACTCTCACCAACTGAGTAAGATTAAAGGAGATTAAGTGGATCCTCTTAAAAATGTGGGACTAATTCCCAGGCCTCTCACATCCAGAGACTCAATGGACCAGGAAACTGGATGTTTTCTGTTCAGGACCTCTGATGGCTCATTTGGATGTGCCTCTTTGGAAAATACTGTTCTAAAGGGAAAGTACTGAGTAGGAGTTAATTCACAGCTAAGTGTGGTTAAATGCATTATGCATTCTTATTCAAAATATCTGGCCTTGAATGCTGCCTGTAAGGTGCATTAGCCTTGAATCTCTATACAGATTAATTTATTTATGCCTAATTACTTCATTGCAAAATAGGATAACTATAAGTACCTTATTCGTATGGCTGATATGAGAATAAAATGACTGAATAAATACAAAATATTTATGTATATGTTTGACACGTGGTTAAAAAAACAGAAACAATAACTCCTTCTTTAAATAACTATGGAAATCACAGTGGAATAAAAATCAAATCCATTTATCAAATCAATTAGTAAAGTTTGTCAAGTCTGGACAGGTAAAGATATTTTAAACCAGCCTCTCTTCTAAAGTTTTTGACTCGTGCAAAATTTAAAATCTTCTATGGGTTCTTCCTATATTCATTATCTTTCTCCTTCATTAACTCTCATAATTGAAACTTGGTTCGGAATATGAAGTGAAATTGGGCTGCCAAAGAGAATAAAATTGTTGTCTCTACATAGTGTGAAAGTCATTCCATCTCTTCTATGTAAACTCCCTCTAGTAAAAGTGCAAAGTCCATGTACACCTTGAGGATTTCCCATTTCTAGGATTACCAAATTGTCCTGTGAAAGGAGACCTCACCGCTTATTTCCAGCCTACTAAATTCCTAACGACTTCCCCCTCCCACCCCATGGAAAAGACATGCTTATTCCGACAGACTAAGTGAACGCTTATTGGGAACCCAGAGCTAAAAAAGCCTGCAGGCTAATGAAATAATATTTCAGATCTCACATTTCCATGTGGCAGAACAGGAATAGAAAGAAATCCTACTAAAGCTGGTACTGACATTCCCAGATGTGCAACCATTAACACATGCTAAAACAGGCTCTTTAAAAAGTCTATGCATTTTTCTCCAAAGGAATATAAAGTACTGTTCTCTAAAGTAGCCCATAATGCTCTATCCTCCTTAACTTTGGAGTTATCAAAGCAGCAAGAAATGTTCTGGAACATTTCCACAGTCATGAATGCCATGAGTTAGGAAAGAAGGAAGACAATGTAAATCAGCATGCTATTTTTATTCCTTTTTGGTTCTTTAGAGTTCTTGTAGAATCGTTCAATATTGATTTATGGTAGGATTAGTCCAAAGTAGTCCATGTATCACCGAAGCGTTTTGTTGAAAGCCTGTCTATCCATTTTTGTTTAGTAGCACCCAACATATTTTCTGGTGATGAGGAGAGGATTTTGCCAAAAATCTAGGTGAAAGCAAGCAATATAAATGCACTCTCCAGTAGTACTGGTAAACTATTAAATGCAACCCCTGCCTGCATCAGGGGCACTTGCTCTGCTTGAAATGACTCCTTTGGGGGTGTTGAAGAATGTGATGTCATCCAACTATTCAAAATGTATTAAAATAAAATCCAGACATTATCATAATAATTTACATCAACAAGAGTCATAAGTTATGGATTAGTCACAGGAGAATGAAGCCACATGCATTTTCCCATAAAGCCATGGGGACCCTGCCACATTTACCATGGTACTCCTGAAGGCAGAGTGCAAGATGCGTTTGGATTCCAAATGTGGCTTATCCACAATCACTGAAGATACAAAACAATATCCTCACAGAAGCTTCTTTCTTATTACAGCTTTGTAGCTATACACAGTAGTGGGTTCATCCCAACATAAATCACACATGCGTAAATTTGATTTCAGTTCTTGATCCTCCCCTTTTCCCTCTCTTTTTTCCCTGCATTCTTCCCACCACCACCCATTCTTCTTCCTCTACTCCACTAGACTTTATTTTACTTGTCTATTTATTTATATTTGATTGGTTCTTTTTACTTATACATAAAGTAAAATTCTCTGTGGTTTATTTACATGTGTACATAACATGATTTTTAAAGACTTCATTGTGCATTGCCTCCCCTTACCCATCCCTCTACTCTGCCTCTGGAGTTCCCTCTTCTGCATTATTGATCTTTTCTTTATCTTTATGATATTCTCCATTTCCATCCATTTGCTGGCAAATGCCATAATTTCATTCTTCTTTATGGCTGAATAGAACTCCATTGTGTCTGTGTGTGTGTGTGTGTTTCTATATAATTACATATTTATATATAATATAAACTTCACAATTTTTTTGTCCACTCTCTGTTAATGGGCACCTGGATTGATTTTATAGTTTAGCTATCATGAACTGTGCTGCTACAAACATTGAGGTGGCTCTATTTCTATAATATACCAATTTTAGATATTTTGGGAAAATACCAAGTGGTGGTTTAGCTGGGAAATATGAAGTTTCCATCCCTAGTATTTTAAGGCATCTCCACACTGCTTTCCAGAGTGGTTGTAATATTCCAAAGTCCTACCAGTAATGTCAAGTTTTCCCCACAACCTCACCAGAATTTATTATCATTTTTAATCTTGATCAGTGCCATCAATGACTGGAGTAAGATAAAATTTGGCATCTATGCTACCCAAATTATTCCTGGCTTTCGTCTTAATGTAGTTTGATTTGAATTTCTCTCACAGAAGCTTCTTTAACAAGATTTCTGAGCTCACCCTTCTCTGTTCAAGACTATCAAACATATGAATAACTATGCATGAATGTAAGAATCTAGAAAATTTCCAGTAAGTCTTTGATATATATGCATATACATATGCATATATGTGTGTATATATAATACACACACATGTATATACGTACACACAAATATACTCTTCACTGGACCCCAACTCCTTAGTAGAGTCATTGGTCAATAATCTTTGGGGAAGACACTGGTCCTTGCCTTTGTTTGACTTTCATCAAAATAATTTTATTCCTGGGCTGGGAGTCTAGCTTGGTGATACAACACTTACTTAGTATGCGTGAGACTTTGGATTTAATCCCCAGTACTGGAGGAAAAAGTTTACTGCAGGAAATTACCAACAGATTCCTCAAATGTATGGTAGGCTGACTGCATTAATGGCTGCTCAAAATTCCCCCTTTTCTGTTTCTCTGTGTTTTGTCACATAAGCTTGTAAGATCCCCAGCTTTGACTCAGAACCTAGTCAGACTTCTGAGGCTAAATAAATGTTTATTAGTATTGTATGCCATTAATGATTTGTGACTCTTATTCAGCATTATCTAAAGGACAGAGGGAGCTATTTAGTGCTACATTTTGTCTATGTACAAAGTGTTCAGGAAGACAGAATTGACCTTTTTTGCTTTAAATCAGGGAAAGTAGAAATTTGTCATCTATGTTACTCAAATTATTCCTGGCTTTCATTTTGGTAAAGTTCTACATAATGTGTATTATAATCTACTTTTCCCTCTTTAGAGTTCAGGGTCAGACAATCTTATCTTAAACTTTAAAATATCCATGTTGCCAAAACATACACAAACAACCTAGGACATAGGTATGCTCTGAATGAGTCCACCAAAATTCTTGGGTTGGAATCGTAATCCCTTGGACAACAATGTTGGAAGATGAGGCCTAATGGGAAGTATCCAGGTCATGAGGGATTCACCCTCACGAATGGATTAATGTTAATTTAAAAAGGACTTGCTGGTTTCCTCTCCTCTACTCTTCTGCCATATGAGGACACAATGTCCCTTTAAGCCTTCTACCTTTACATGTGATGACACAGCAACAAGACTGTCACCAGATGCCAACATTTTAACCTTGAACTTCTCAGCCTCCAGAACTATGAGAAATAAACTTCTGTTCTTTGCAAATTACCCAGTCTGTTATCTTGTTGTGGCAGCACAAACCAAAACAGACAGACATTCATCTTCTCCTTTCAGGTATGAAGCAAATGCTACTTCTCACAGTGAAAGCCCTGTAGAGTTAAGCTATACATAGCTGCCAAAGCAGTTCTAGCTGCTACTACAAGAGCAAGATATCACAATTTTATTCAGAATTTGTACTGATTCTAAACCTCTGTAAGATTTTTCCCCGAGTCAACCAAAGACTCTGACATTTCACCAAATAGTGCAGAAATGTTTTCTGTTTGGTGCTTATAACTATAACAGCTCCTTGAAGATGTAAGTTGAATTTTATTCATCTATTTATTTCAAGTATTGAGAAGGTACTTGGTATTTAATATTTGTCAAATGAATGGCTAGATGATTAAATACATATTCATCTCTGGAGGCACTCCTAAAATAGCCTGGCTAACTGTCATGGGAAGGGTAAAATTAAAAGAGACAAAGATTTGAAACTAGACCCATCTGTAGAAGATTAGGCATTTTGCCAAAGTACTTTGCCTCAGGCCCACCAGTTTCACAAAAATCAGCACTGTCACAACTTGCCTTGTCAATCTGCATTTAGACAGGTTAGTGCACTGCTACCTGTACTTTTGTTGACTATTATTTACTAAAGTCTAGTCTTTATCAGGAATCAGTTCCTGCCTCTATAATCATATCATATGCTAATCCATCAATCTATTAATATATTGAACGTCATTGGTATGCCTCACCTGTTTTTTAAGAATGTTCAATCACAGCGTGATATCTTTACACCAATAATTTTAATGATAGTAAATGCTAAGACCAGAGAATAATGGAAAATTCTCTACTTTCTTTAATTTTTCTTCCATTGGAATTAGGAACTCTTCATAGAATATCCAAGAGTTCTGCCAAAACTTAAAAGAATGATTGGGAGCCAATTCTCGTCCATATTGAGTACCTCCTACACCTTGGAACATGTAAATAATGGAATGAAAAAGAGAAATAAGGTTGCTTCCCTTATGTAACTCATCATCCAGTGATGAAATAGCAGCAAAACTGCAATTACAAGATACTTTATCAAATACAAATATTATATTTGTAGAAAGTCAACAAATATAATAAAAAGAAAAGACAGAGAAGATGGAAGGGATTTGTTTTATTCATTTCTCCACATATAACTGATATTTTTTCCTCAAAAAATGATGCAAATCAGATCTTGTTAAATGAAGAAGTGGTCACATAATATAAATTATAAGGTGAAAGATTCATTGACCTGTGCAGTGTTTTATTGCCTAACCCAGTTTATAAAATGCCCCCTTCATAGTGACCTGAAAACAATACATTAATTAGAATTTTAACTAGTGCTTAGGCTTAGAAATATAGTGTACAAAGCAATAAAAAATGTTGACCCTCCATGTGTACATGAGCAGTGAATGGGAGAAGGTGTTCAAAATAGAAATTATAATCCAACTAAAAGACAGAAGTGGCCAGGAGTGGTGGCACATGGCTATAATCCTAGCAGCTCTGGAGGCTGAAGCAGGAGGATAGTGAGTTCAAAGCCAGCCTTAGCAACTTAGTGAGGCCCTAAACAACTTAGGGAGATTCTATCTCAAAATATTAAAAAGGCTGGGATGTGGTTCAGTGGTTAAGCACCCTTCGGTTCAATTCCTGGTACAAAACACACACACACACACACACACACACACAACCAGAAGCCATTCTAGGTGTTTTTAAAAGTGGGAAATTAATACAGGAGATTGAATACATTGGTAATGGAAGAGCTACAAAGCTCAACAGGATATTGTGAGACTACCAAGTAGTTAGGATTAGGAATCTTCTACCCCTAAAGGATGACAGGAACAAGGAAGCCAGAGTCTCCTCCTGGAACCTAGAAAGAATTCAGGTACCTGGTGAGAAATGGGATTTCCTTCAAATGTTCTCCACCCAGAGCTGGAGTCACCCAGGCACTGCTAGAGATAATACCTGAAGCAGAGATAGACAAAGACTCTGGTTCAGTGGTATGTGAGTAATTAAGCTTTCCCTTTAGAAAGATATTAAATTCCCTAATTCATAGTTGGCCAATGTCCCTGGTATAAATACTTCCATCACGGCCCATTTCAGACTACCAAGAATTAACAACTTACTTGAAAAAAAAAAAAACTGAGTCTGTTTTCACCAACAATTATGAACTGGCTCCAACACACTTTTCTCCTTCTGAAGCTTCCTTCCCAAAAGTCAATGGAAAAGGGAACCTGAGAAATGCACTTACATATGACACAGGGCATTGCAAAGAATTGTATGAAACAGACCAGGGAACAAAAAGGCTCCCAGATCAGTATGTGAGCTTTCTTAAAATTTTCACAAATTCTTATCTAATCATCCTACACAAATGAGCCAAAGACCAAAAGAATTCAACCATCTGCCAACCTCTCCCATTACATCCAAAATATATTGAAGCCTATAAGATACAAAACACTGTCCTGGACGCTAGACATGAAGCAGTAAGCTAGATGGATTCAATCTTTATTTTAGTGGTTCTTTTACAGTTGTCACTCTCAGTATCTGTGGGGAATTATTTCAGGCCCCTCCAGGGATAACAAAATCCACAGATGCTCAAATATCTTACATAAAATGATGTTGTGCTTGCATATGACCTATACATATTTTACCATATACTTTAAATCATCCCTAATTTGCTTATAAAGCTTCATACATTGTAAATGCTATAGAAATCGTTTAATATAATGGTAAGGACAAAATGAGTAGATCTTTTGAGAAGGAAGAGGATGGCTGAAGAATTTTTTTTAAAGTAAAATTTAGGGTGTGACTTAGGTATGAAAATGTATTAGGCCAAGGTGCTTGATTGTGTTCTGTCAATTTGGTTGATCTGAGTACTATGTTCCTTACAATCTCTTTCCCTGTATAGTACCAGGTTAAATTTGAGGCCTGAGATTTGGAAGACTAAATGGAGTTGAAGAGTGCCATGGAGTGGTGGTCAGATGGTGATACACCTGGATGTTCCACCTTCTCTGTCTCCTTCCATTGACACCTAGATCTTCATGCTAACTGCAATCCATGCCAGGTAGTAGCCATAAGCCCACCACCATGTGCTTGCCTATAGACACAGTCAGGCAACAGCTACATTTGGAAACTTGCTTTACATAACCATAGACACAAACTCTCTTAGGGGTCCTACTCTGGCAGCTGGATGTGCTTGGCTTCTTCGATTGGTTACAATTCTTCTCTCATCACTTATTCTTCCTTCCAGACCTTCACTGCCACAGAATTCCCACATTTAAAACATAATGCTAAAGTAAATCTCTCGATCTACAACACTCCTTGTTGCAATCCCCATCTATGGGCTGTGTGTGTGTGTGTGTGTGTGTGTGTGTGTGTAAGCTATGTGCATTTGAGCATATGAGGGGACTGGTCTGGCGTTATACAATTTTTGAGCTGTTCAACGCATGTGTGCTTTTTTTCTCACTCTGCCTGTGATCCCACACGGCATCTGAGATGGGTGTGGCTTTCCAAGATGTCGATCAATCTGCTGAACACAAGACATCACCAAGCAAGACTCCACCCTTCGAAACTCAATCCCTGCCTTATTTGGGTGGAATATTCTACTAATGGCTTTTCCCCAATAAATAGGGGGGTTTCAGGCATGCTCTCTCTCTTGCCTCTTGCCTCCCTTGCTCCCCTTGCCCTCCAGCATGGGAGCTGACACTTGAGGACTCAGAGCTGTCCCTGTCCCCACAAAAAGGTATTTCTGTGTTTGTGTGTTTTTTTAGTTGCCAGACCAGCCAGCTGGTGACAACTCTCGGTGACTCTGCTCCTCTGATAGAACCCTGACTGCTAAGCAGGTTGAGAGTGGGTGAATGAGGATTCCAGGCATAAGGGACAGGATTCACACAACCTAATGTGGGAGAATGTTGATGTGTTCAGGAAACCTAAACAAGACCAGTGTGTGTGAAGAGTGAGAGGCATGAATCTGGCCTAAGTAGGTACACAGTAGACAGAATTTTTGAGGCCTTAAAAACCATATGTCAGATTCTTGTTTTATATTCTAAGGGCAATAGGAAAATCCCAACAAATCTGAAACCCAAGAATGTTATATAATAATTTTTAAATTGAAACAAATGCACTAAGCTAGGCGTGGTGAAGCACGCCTGTAATCCCAGTGGCTTGGGAGGCTGAGGAAAGGGGATCGCAAGTTCAAAACCAGCCTCAGAAAAAGTGAGGAGCTAAGCAACTCAGTGAGACCCTGTCTCTAAATAAAATACAAAAATATGGCTGGGGATGTGGCTTAGTGGCAGAGTTCCCCGAGTTTAATCTCTGGTACCAAAAACAAATAAACAAAAAACACACAAAGACAGTAGCTATTGGGTGGATAAAGGACTAGAAAGAAGGAAAAAAAGAAAGCAGATGTCTATATGAAATACATTAACTTGTAGCAGAGGTAAAGAAATGTCAGTAGATCATATCATTCTAACCAATTTTTATCATTTAGTTATTGCTGCATAATATCAATATGTTAATTATGCAACTTATAGTGTTCAAATTTAATTTCACTAAAACTATAAGCTAGATATTTTTAAAAAGGAAATTACTTATGACTACTGATTCTGTGTGCATTTGAATAATAATATGTATATTAAAACCCAGCCAGAAAGTTCTGTTAAATTACCAGAGATTATAATAATAAGATAGTAACAATCAAAATAGTAGTAGTAATAGCAACAGAAAAAGTTACAATATTATCATGTAGCTCTTAATATGAGTCAGGTATAGTAAAAATATTAATTCTCTACTACCTATACTGAAGTCCAAAGTAATTATACTAAAAATAATAGAAAAATTTAAATAATAGTATATATAGTTCTTACTACAAGGCAGGCATTGTTTTGTTGTTACTCTTGTTGTAAATTCTTTTTTTCTTTCTTTTGCAGCTGGCACTGAACCCTGGGCTTCCCACATGCTGAGCATGCACTCTACCACTGAGCTCCTCCTGCAACCCTAAGGCATTGTTTCAAACAGAACAGTAGATGCTCTCCCAAGATGAATTCCATCAATCCCTTCCTAGCCTGTGTTCACATGACACTCCTCAAATCAAAAGGTGGGCTTTAGTTTATTTGTCCTTAAATATAAGCTGTCCTAACTACTTGTTTTTCTTAATTCAATGCAACAGAAGTAAAGGTACATCAGTTCCAAGTATATATTAGAATCCAACTTCTATCCTCTTCAAAGCCAGCTGCCAGGTAGGAAGTTCAAGTACCAAGAGACCACCATGCTGTGAGGAAGCTCAAGCAAGCCATGTGAGGAGGCTTCATGCAAAAAGACAAAAATGCTCAGCTTAGCCAGACCCTAGCAATTTCTGCTGCATCTCCAGACATGTGAGTGACAAAGCCATCTTGGACATTCTTGTCCCAACAGAAGAACTGCCTAGCTGAACCCAATCCAGACACCGAATTGTAAGAAATAATCAAATGCTGATGTTTTAAGCCACTAATTCTGGTGGTTGGCAGTATAAAACTGAGAAAATATTTACTTATGTAACTTATTTTACAAAACCACCCCATGAAGTTATTACTATTATTATTCTTACCACACAGATAAGTAAAAGGAGGCACCTAGAAGTTAAGGTGGCATTCGGCAGAGTAAGAATTTGAATCAAGGCAGTCTGGCTCTGGAGTCCTTGCTTTTAATCCCTATATGCAATTGATATCAATAAAACATTCGTGGGACCTGGCCACTCTCAGAGATCACATTACATTCCATGACTTATTTTTCACAGCTTTTCAGTGATTCTTGTCCCTCGAACAATGTAACTTTCTCTTCTACGTGTACTTAACAAAAAAATATAAGTTTTCTGGCTGTGGGATTTACTGAAAATATACAAATAAAAATAAAACTTAAAGGAATGCTTTGCTCTAGAATCGTCTAGTATTGACCTTTCAGTTATGTAAATAAGGATTCATTTGGGTTCAGGGAGTGTAGGAAGCAGTGATTTTATTTATTTTTTTTCTGCCCAGTGAGCCTGCTAAAGTAGAATTCCACTTTTATGCCCTATGGAAAACACTTACTTTTACAGCTACAGAGGCTATTTAATGGTATTGCATATGGACCGTCAGGATGCCCATGATTTATGCACTGTAGGGAAAGGCTTTTCAAATTTAACTCAATCTCAAGTTATTCTTTCCACCAAAAGCAACAAGAGCATAAAACCAGGCTGTCACTGTCACAGCCTGACAAAGAAATACATTGAATAAGTTGAGACATGATTCATCTTATTTCCAGCCTTTTTAAGGTAAAAGTTTGTCTGTGATTGCTGGTTATGCTTGTACTGAACATTTCTTCTGGATTTTTCTTCAGGCTTTCAATAGTCTTTATCATGTATATTTGACTTCCTAATAAGTCTCAGAATATATGTCAATAGAGACATTCCTCCTCTATTTTCACTATTCTAGAAATTTTGTCAGAAATTGAAGTAGTAAGGGATGAAGTTTAGACTAGGGCTCCTCTTCAAACAGTTGGGATTTAAAAACAAGTACTACCATTAATTTTGTTTTTAATAGTCATCATTTTCCCTTCACTGGCCCTGGGAAAGGACCTGAAAGGAGTGAGGTTTTCCACTTACTTTAGATCCAGCAGTTCAAGTCAGCTGTGTTTTTATGTCTTGAAATGATCTGGGGGATTACTTTCATGCTATCCTAAAATGCTCACTATTGAAACAGTGGGTTAGGGTTCTTTTTTATTGTTGACACTACATAATAAATACTACAGTTAGTAAAAATTTATTAATATTTCCATCTAAGAGAAATCTTAAAATGTAAAAGAAAGAAAAAAAACTAGATCTCCAAAGGCTCTTATGAAGTACTAGTTTGGTACAAGTTGATTGCTATGGGATCCAAATGTCCCTTGCTTGACTAACAAACACAATATTCACAGCTCCATGACAGATGCTGTAAAAGCTAAGCAAAAAGAAACTTCTGAAAACATAGGAACTGCAGGTAGATAGTATATTGTCATACTGTGGTATTTGTGAATCTAGCAATTCAAAAAAAAATAAATAAAAGGCTATGAAAATATTAACTTTTACTGTATAGTCATATGTCAATCATCTGCAACTAATTTTTGGAAGAGACCTTCAGGATTTAGCTTTCTATCTGACAACACTAACAACCCTATTTTATGTTTTAAATATATTTTTCTAACTGATTAACTAGTGTATTTCTCAAATTATTTTATGTCAAAATTCTAAAACAAGCCTTTGTTGGAGAGACGGTATGTGTGTGTGCACACAAGTGCTTTGATTGGTTGGATCCTATGTTTGAATTTAACAGTGTATGTTTGCTGTTTCTTTTCTAGGAATTATTCAATTCTGGATGCTCTGATCTGAGCTTTGCTAGCAATTTTCTATAAAATTCTAAATAAGTAACTTAATGTACTTATATTTTAGTTACTTTAAGAAAGGGGAATAAATATTAACCTAAGTTACATTATTACCTATAAAAACTATCCAAAGAAATTATTTTCCAACAGTCTAAAAAACAAGCCAAATTTACTTCCTTCCATTCACAGTATTTCAAACTTTTTAACTCTCCAGAGTGACTGTTTTGACTTAGTCAGTTGATAAGAATAATTTTTTTTAAATGTTTTATTTATAAAGTGTAGCTCATATATACTTAGAGGATCAGAACAATCATCAAATAGATAAATTTATTGAATGTATGCTTTGGAGTCTAAGAAATGACAAATATAACTATCAAATAAAATTGTTTGTCTTTTGACATATTATTTTAATTTAAATTATATGTATATTTCCATTGCTGCTCTTGTGTTTTTCTATTGTTTTTTTCCTCTGAAAGAAGAAAAAAATTGTATACACTTGCAATTGCTATTGGAGGTTTTCTGAAATTTAATTCTAAATACATGTAGATAATATTAGAGTCACCCATTTACCGATTTAAAGCAGCTTTTTTTTATATATGTCATCTCACAAATCTCCACTACAAATAATGTTTTACAAGTTCAAGGTCAAAATTCAAGTAAGATGTTATCTTTTTTATAGGTTTATTATTATTCTCATCCTACATCTCTCTTTTAGTTAGAAATTTTTAATATACTTAATCACATATTCACATTTTTTTCAGGTTTTCCTGTTTAAAAAATTTTTTCACGATCTCTCTTAAAGTACTATTCATAATGCCAAACAGTAATTAAACTCCAGAATCTTCTATGAACACATAGGTTGGGAATTATTCTCCTAGGACTCATGGAGTGGTTTCCTAGAGGGTTTCCTCTATTATTCTGTTGTTAATGAATGAGTAGTACCCCAAGATCAAGAAAAATTTAAAATGAGTGTGTTAAAATCAGTTGCTATTAGAAGAATCCAGATAAATCTTTGTGGAAAGCTAACTTTTAATTTGTATAGAAATCAGTAGGATCCCAGAGGCTATATGAAAATCCCCACTGTGCTTTCTGAGAAAGAAACTAAAGCATAGCAATTCTTGCATTGTTTGTGGTTACAATGCAGTTAACCTCTCCTTGAGGTATCATTAGGCATAGACAGAAATTTGACATAGCAAAGATTTTAATGTTTTTCTTACCAAACATCTTTCCCTTGACAACTTTATAGTACGGTAACTATAGGCCTTCATTAATGGTATAGAGAAGGAGAAATGTTTAACATGCTCAATTCCTTCAATATGAGTAAAAGTTAACCAGAAAAAATACCACAAGACAGCAGCAATGAAAGTGGATCCTGTCTATAAACAACTCCAGCAAACCAACTGAATATCAAATATCAGTCTTGGCACAGGTTCATAGTATCACAGATTTCTGGAAATCCCAAAATTTCAGTTGTCTATTGCGTATGTCTTTGCCTGTAAGTACATTCCTGATCAAAGTTTTAAAATCAAATGTTTCTAGAAGACACTAAATACAAGGTAAGACTTGGAGACTTCATCCTAAGACAAAATGTACTCATTGTAGGTAGAATAGGAAACGTGTTTCAAGTTGCAGAGAAAACCATTTTTAACATTCATGTGGGTGATCATCCACATTTTCTTATCCAGATAACCAAATAATGCTGTTTATATATTTATATATTATATATTTATTCATTATAAAATTAGAATCATTAACTGATTGCCTCCTAACAATATTTAATAGTAAAATTTCCCATGCCAATTAATTAATTTCTATAATATCATTTCAGTAGTTCTATAGTATTCTATAGTATGTTGAACACTAATATTTTGTCCCCTTTTTACCAGATGGTTTTATATATTCTTGCATTTAAATCCTTGTATATATTTTAATTATTTCTTTGGAAAATTCCTAGAAATGAAATTATTGATTCCAATATAACAGGATATTTTTTTCTTAACAAATAGCTTGATCATTAAAAGTCCTATATCCTCTGATTAAGACTTCATATCAGCTACATATATAAATAATTTTTAGTTCCTTTGTGGCTTAACTGGAGGTACATGAAAAATATTAATATTTAAATGTTCGTTACAATGAGCAACATTAAGTTGTCTTTTAAGTTCCTCAAAATCTAGTCAGAGCAAGTCAGAAAACGTCATAAATAGTTTCAGCAATTAAATATGGCACATTGATATGTAAGCAATGGTAGTAGGTTCACATTATGAAAAGCTTTGAAATAAATTACAATTACATGGTGATGTAAATGCGTACATTAAGTGTAGGCGCACAATTAGGTGTCTAATTATACAGGGAAAATGCAATCACCTCCTGAGTAGGAGCCGAAGCCACAAAACCTGTTCCTACTTGAGCCATTTTACTCCACAAACCCTGAGGCTCTTCCGTGGTTTCAGTGTTTTCAGGACTTTCCACAAATGTGCCGGTTTCCCCTTCACATCTCTCAACTCAAGAGCCAAGGTATCCAGTCCTCTCTGATATACTGTCTTCATTTAGATTCCCTCTATAAACTTTCTTGATTTTTTTTTTTTTCACACAATATGCTCAGGTAGGTTGCTCACCCAAAATGCATCAGTCGAAGGCTACCAAAAAAACATCATTCAAAATTTTACATCTAGGGCTGGAGCTATAGCTCAGTGGCAGAGTGCTTCCCTAGCATGTATGAGGCACTGGGTTCAATCTTTAGCACCACTTAAAAATAAACAAGTAAAATAAAGTCATTCTGTCCATCTACATCTACAAAAAAAAAAAAATACATCTAGCAAGGGGCAGTGGTACATACCTGTAATCCTAGCAATTTGGGAGGCTGGAGCAGGAGGAGTACAAGTTCAAAGCCAGCCTCAGCAACCTAGTGAGACATTGTTTCAAAATAAAAACATAAAGGGCTGGGAATGTAGTTCAGTGGTAGAGCACCCCTGGGTTAAATCTACCATCCAGAAAAAAAAAATTACACCCATTCTAATACATCTCTGTGGTTAAGAAATGAGAAGATTGGCAGAAGATTTCTGATCTCCGCCAATTCATCCTTCAAAAGTTCACAATTATACAAACATTTTTCCTCTGCTTAACTTACAATCACAAATCTTAAGACTTTAAAAGCTTCTTGCAAGTATAGAAGACCTAGAAAACATAGAAGTATATGTTTGCCACTTTATTTTTAGCCAATGTGAAAAACTGTACACTGGGACACATCAGGTTTTAATTTGGGGAGGGGATACAGAATTATAATGCTTATGGTCGGATAATTCCAAGAAATCTATGGATAATGTGCCCATTCCCTAGTGAAATTGTTAAGAGAGTTCTGGAAAGAAATGGAGGACAAATAACACTGATGGTAAAATCTATCAACTAACTATGTTCTTTCCTTTTCATTATGATGTCACAGCAATGTAGTGGGGGCAAAGACCCACCCCTAGGATGTCTTCCCACTTATCTGGCAACATAAGCCTGCCTTCTACTTAGCCACTCAATGTAATTGTCTAGTTTCTATCACAGGGCAACAATAAAGTTTGGAAGACTGTTACTTTCTACATGATGATAAAACTCTTCAAGCATCTATCTAATATGATTTTTAATCCTGGTACTGTTTACTGGCCTTTCCAATAAAATTGGGATACCCATTCTTTAGACAAATGGTAGAACACAACAAAGATTGTTTAAGAAATTAAATCAATGTTTATGTTTCAGACTTCCAAACAGGCTCTAAAAATGCATTGCATTGTAATAGTCTAATATAAAGTTCTTTGATTTACAAGAACCAGATTGGGTGCTGGGGAGCAGGGTAGAGAGAGTTTGATTTGGGATTCAAATAAAGTTTGATTTAGAAGGCAGACATAGTTTTACTATAAACTATAAGAGAAAGAGAATCAGAATATAACTTAGGAGTGCTTTGTGCCACACAGGAAGATGACATCCTTTCATAGAATTTTATTGTTTTTTTTTTTTTCTTTTTGAGAAAACTGGAGGGGAATGAAGGGAGAAAGAAAGATCAAGCTGTGTTGATGGATCCCAGAGATGGAAGGAATCCTGTTGAGGAAAAAATCTGTAATGGGCTGGGAATTATGAAAGAAAATGCCAGTAGAAATCAACCAAACAATTGAGGATAGGAGGATAGTAAGAAATTTTGCTCTACCTTTCAGTACAACTTTGGGAAGAAGTAGAGATTAACAGCAGGGAACTGACAGCATACAATGGGACACCAAGAGAACACATATGAATAGGAAATCCAAAATATGGGGCCCAGAGAGAGATATAGTTGCCACAGTGCCCATCAAGACCAAGATGGAAGAAGGGGTGTGTCCTGGGAAACCACGTGGTCCTCACGATGGCAAGAAGATAGAAGTGGAAAGACACCATCCATAGATACTTCCACAGCTGACAGCTCAGACAGGCTGTCAGATACCAAGCAGGATAAACTCACCTCAAATATCTCAGGGGTCACTGATAGCAGAGAAGAGGCAGAGGGCTGGTCTTTGAAACAATATGATTGTGTATCATGCCCTTAAAGAATTTTAAAGGCTATTTACATTCTTGTTCATTTTCAAATTGTTTTTCTATAATTTTCTTTCCTAGTTTTAAATAATTATGAAATACATCATTCTAGCATACTATAGATACTGAATTTAAAAATAAACCTGTTACATCACTTTTTAAAATATATCTAATGAAATCTAAATATCATACAGATTTGATATCACACCATTTTGAAAAATGTATGAACTAACTAGGTCTTTTTGATCCGTGAAAAATTGTAGAATAGAACATTCTTTTTTTTCTTTGAACTTGAATTTTTAGTTTAGTTTTGCTACAGAATTTAATTTGGTATAATGCAATATTATGTTGTAAGGTATCTTATTGATCAATATGTTGTATTTCACTATAGCAAAAATATGCAAATAAATCAAAATTTCATTTTTTAAAATTTTGATTTCCTGAGATTATAGAGCTCCAAGTATAAAAAGAAAAGAAAAAACATTATCAATAGAAGATTAGTTAAGTTAGGGTATAACCAGCTGGGAGCAGTGGCGCATGTCTGTAGTCCCAGCTGCTCAGGAGGCTGAGGCAGGAGGATGGCAAGTTTAAAGCAAGTCTCAGCAAAAGCGAGGCACTAAGCAACTCAGTGAGACTCTGTCTTTAAATGAAATATAAAATAGGGCTGGGGATGTGGCTCAGTGGTCGAGTGCCCCTGATCAATCCCTGGTACCCCTAAAAAAATTAGGGTATAACCATATAATGGATTATCATGTAGCTTAAAAAAGCAATAGTGGTTTATCTCTATGTGCTAAATATAGGGTACTTTTTAGAAATGTCAAATTTAAAAAGTCATAGAAAAATGCATTAAAATGTAAAATAAAGTAAAAATTTACATGTATAATTGAATTAATTACCAAAAAACTCTAAAACATTATTAAGAAAATATTGACAGTCATCATCTATGGGGCACAGAGTTGGTTACTAGACAGTAAGCAAAGGTGGGAGAAGAATATTCATTCACTAAATATTGATTCGTAACTTTGAAAGTATTTTAATAATATACCATGAGAAAGCACTCTGAAATATTATACATTTTCATAAATAATAACCCTAAAATTACATTTCAATGAAAATGTATTACTTAATGAGATAAAAAGGGTTGGATTTCCCCCGTGTGAATAAATATTATTTATCACTAGAATGTAGCAGGATTAATTCTATTTCTATTTTTCATGGCACAGTTTATTTTCTGAGAAACTTCCATGTAATACAAGTAGTGAGAAAAGGAGTTTTATGTGACCATTTCACTCAGTTTTAATTTTTGTCTCTTTCTAAGTTTAATCTATAATGACTAATATAAAAATTAATTTTAATTTTCAGATGATAAATAACTTATTCCTCATACTTTGTTTAAAGCAGATAACTAGATGCCACTTAATTTACAAAACACCTTATTATCTATTTGCTTATTAGAGTCATTTACTCTTCAATTTTGTGAAAGCATATGAAAATGCTGTAAAAGTCATTAAAAGACTATTAACAATCTCTCTTCTTTTTTTACTTGGGAGACACCCTATTTAACAGAAAAAAATGAAAAAATAAAATTATTGTTAGAGCCAATAACTTTGCCACTACAACATCTATAATAAAGTAGTTTCATCTCTTCAGAATTCTTAAATACATTTTGTTTCAGACCTTGAAGATTTCATTTAACTAATTTACTTAAATGTCTGCCATGTAACCTAATTGGAAAGGCCAATCTTTATTATCAGATTCATTAGCCCAATATGATTTACTCCCTGCCGGAAAATGTCTAATTTGATATTTCTATATAGATAAGCACACATTCTGATGACGACAGTCCATTTTAACATCTAATTGTGAGACAGATAAGGCAGAGAGCCTGGCAGGAGTTTGTCAACTACATGAAATGAATCATACAGCAGTGAGTGTCTCTTACCACAGTTTTGTTTTGTTTTAATCTTTTTTAGTCATAGATAGATACAATACCTTTATTTTATTTATTTTTATGTGGTGCTGAGGATCAAACCCAGTGCCTCACATGTGCTAGGCAAGCACTCTACCACTGAGCCACAAGCCCCAGTCCTTACCACAGTTTTCTTCACGTGGCCTTTACTGAATTCTCAACCAGGAGCAATGCATTCTCAAAAATGGTCCAAGAGCAGAATGGCACCCATTGCCTCACACTGCGATTTCTCAATTCAGACCACCCTGATAGAGATCAAAGCACACTCGCTCCTACCACTCTTCATCCTGATACTATCCACAAACAAGAGGGAAACATCTAGGAAACTCTGGCACAGGTTGTGTTGACTGTATAAGGAAAGTTTCAAGGACATTGCACAAACTATCCATTTGCTTGGATCCCTGAGTTTATACTCAGCAGCAAAATACCAAAGTAAGATTCAAGGTGATTTATCTTCATAAAGTGGAAAAGGGGCAATGTAAAAGGAGAGGCTGCTAAGGTTAAGACACATCAACTATAGGAAATTCCTCAGATCCATTTCAGGAAAGAAGATATATAGAAGATGAGACCCTAGATATTGGCTACTTGAAACTTCCCTTTCAAGACTGCCTCTTGGAAAGTCTTCATATGCCCCAAGTGGCACGTATCTCAGAGACATATCCCCAGTTCACTGTCCACTGCAGCAGAGGACAGTCTAAGGGCAAAAAACCTACCCCAATATCATGATAAATTGGAAGCTTCCTTCTGTCTTGGGGGGAAAGCAAAGGAAGAAAATCATTTTAAACCTATTTACTCAAAATTAACTGAGGTGTTCTAAAATGGACAACATCAAATTGTGTTTTGCTGTCAGCAGAAGTGAATGGTGGACACGTGAGCAAACTGGGTCAGGTTTTATTTCCGCACATTCAAGTCACAGTGAATGAAAAGTCTCCCCAAAGCAGTACATGTTAGAAATTAACATACACAAGAATTTTATTCAGGACAATGAGTCATAGAACACAGGAGCCTCAAATGCTAATCTATTATACTATACTGAGGGTTGAAGGAAGAAGCAGGATTTCAACTATTTTAATTTTAATAGCAGAACTATTTTTCTCCCTTTAATTTCTCAAAGGAAATATGGTGCCTCTTCACCAAAAACAAAAATAAACCATAAAAAGTTGTCCTCGTCTCAGCGTGAATTGAGTGTCTAGATCTTCATCCATCTGGCCTCCTCTTGACACATCAGATTGACGCATGAGCCTCCTTTACAGAAGCCATGGGTTCCATTAGACATGACTTTAAAACATGGGGCTGCACTAACTTTTTACAAATCGTGAACTCAAACTCACAGTGACAGCAACATTTAGGATGAAGCTAGAAACCACCAGAAAAATCAAATTTCCTGACATAACCAATTCTTCACTTAAAGAGCTAATAAGCAACCTGGGTTTGAATCCTAGCTTGGGTAGCTATGAGCTATATAAGAAACTTCAATAATTAATAAATTTAAACAGTTACCTCTTCTGGCATCTCAATTAGGTCATCTGTGATCATCTAGTCTATAGGATTGTTAGAAAAATCAGTGATGATACTTGCTCAGCATCTGAAATGTGCTATGGTACCTGATACATAGTAGGAGCTCAACAAATAATAACTATTGAAGATTAATAAAATCCATGGACTTCTAATGATTTTTAGCAAGGTCCCTTCTGCATATCTGTTCAATTCTTCCTTTCTTTAACAAACTTCTTAAAGTTTATTTGAATGCCCTTATTTGGGAGATAGAGGAAATTAAAAAAAAAAAACACACATAAATGCAGATTTTTTTGACATTCAAGTGGAGAAAATAATCCTGGCACAAATGACTTCATTCCAGAGAAAAAGAAGTATTGAATCAATTTTATACACTTTTAACACTCTATTTGATACATGAGGGCACAGTCAGGTTGGAACTTCACATTCAAAAGAGGAGGATGGATTCAGAGGGGTCACACTGCCTCACAGGTAAATTTTAAAAGACTGGAAAGAAGAAGAAAAACCATAATATATAACAAAGGGTCATCATTATGTTTCAGATTGCCAACAAAAGATCAAACAACCCTTAACATTTTGTATTTAAGAAATAAAGTAAGTCATCTTAGATATGCTACAATCAAAAGTACTCTGTTTCTTAAAAAGCTTTGGTGTAAGGTACTCATTTTCCTTTCTCTAGAAAATCCATGATGAACACTTTTACACAGATATGTAGGGAGTTACTGTGACATAGTGCTGAAAGTTGGTATCATCATTCCTTAACCTATACTTATCCTTAAGTACTTGATTCTGTGTACATTGCTTTTGACCTCAGTAAGACTGACTTTACCAATCTATCTAATGAGATTAATAATGAAACATAATCCATAGGTTTGTTGTGAGATATAAGTGAAATAATTCAGGCAAAATGTTTAGTACAGTTCTGGAAACATAGTAAAGATTCAACTAGTACAGGATATTAATTCTAGTATTACAAATACTACTGCTATTACCTACAATACTAACAGTAGAAATAGTACTAGTAGTACTGCTGGTATTAATATTACATGGTATTAATATTAATATTAATATTACATAGGAATTTTAATAGTTTCAGAACTCTTATTTCCCAAACTACATTACAACTTTCTTCATAATAGTGTATATTTATTTATCACTTAAAAAAATTATGATTTCCTGCACAATTGTGGACTTACAGCAGGCACCTAGTAAACATTTCTTGATTGACTCATAGATGTGTATTATACCTGGGTAAATGTGAATTCCCTTACACTTCAACTCAACAACTTTAAAAAATGCCTAGTTTCACATTTGATGTCTCCATTTACTCAGTTCTATGTTGCAAACAACTAATTAGGGTTGATAAGGCACTGTTTGCATTTTGTCAAGTGTAATCTGTGGATTTTAATACAACCAACTGCCTAATTCATCTACATTGGTCCACACACCAGGAAAACATATTCAAATTAAAGAATATTATTTAGTTAAGAGAAAATCAGAGGAATGGACTTGCCTAATTATTACTTATGGAGTTAAAATTCAGCTAACAGAAATGGCTTTATTGAGGCTTTAAATTATACTGAGCTTTGTTTATGTTACAAATACTAAAGAAACAGTATTTTGTCCCCAGGGATATTCACAGGTATAATATTAGCCAAGTAAACATGTCATTAATTGTGGTAATGTGCTCAATGTTTTTCAAAGTAATACAGACCAAAAACATTTCAGTTAAAAATAAATTTGAATTCTGATGTCCATGCTATTTTTAACACAAAAATTATTAACTGAGTAATTTCTGTGAAAAGATTCAGAAGCAATCAATGTATGTTTGTTGAATTTCATTCTTTCACTTTTAATGTCCACACAATACATTTAAAATTAGGTCACAGCAACAACATTCTCTAATCTTAATAAAATATGATAACATGAAGTAATATATTTGATTATATTGAGTTACAAATAGCTTTCATAAGACCATAATGTAAAGTTTTTGTTTAGGGTTTTCTTGTTGCTGTTTTATTTATTGATTTTTTTTGATAGCCAGATGTAACTAGTATAATTAAATCCAGATAAGTGATCCCACACCAATCAGAATGTCAGTTATCAAGAAAACAAACAACAAAGTGTTGGTGAGGATGTGGGGGAAAAGGCATACTCATATATTGCTGGTGGGACTGCAAATTGGTACAACCAAACTGAAAAAGCAGTATGGAGATTCCTTAGAAAACTTGAAATGGAATCACCATTTGACCCAGCTACCCCACTCCTCGGCATGTATCCGAAGGACCTAAAATCAGCATGGTATAGTAACCAGCCAAATCAATGTTTATAACAGCTCAATTCACAATAGCTACTGTGGAATTGTACCAACCTAGATGCCCTTCAATAGATGAATGGATAAAGAAACTGTGGTATATATACACAATGAAATGTTATTCAGCATTAAAAAGGAATAAAATCATGGCATTTGCAGATAAATGGATGGAGTTGGAGAATATTATGCTAAGTGAAGTAAGCCAATCCCAAAAAACCAAAGGCCAAATGTTCTCTCTGATAAGTTCATGCTGATCCAGAATTGGGTATGGGGGGAGGGTGCATGGGAAAATAGATAAACTGTGATTGGGCAAAGGGGTAGGAGGGGAGGGGAGGGGGCATGGGGGCAGGAAATATGGTGGAATGAGATGGACATCATTACCCTAGGTGTATGTGTGACTGCACATATGGTGTGATGCTACATCATGTACAATCAGAGAAATAAAAAGCTGTGTTGCAATTGTGTACAATGAATCAAAATGCATTCTGCTGTCATGTATACCTAATTAGAATAAATGAATAAATAAATTTTAAAATTTTATATTTGAGTGGACCAAGCAATGTTGTAATATAAAATAGTATAAATTGAATAGATGGTATAGGTAATAGATGATAGATAGATAGATAGAATAGTTATTATATTGATATAAGTAGAAAGACCAATATCAATTTTTTCCTTAATTATTATTTGTGATAAATCATTTCCTTTTGTGTTCTAGTCTCCCACTCTATATCCCTTAAATTTTTTAGCCTTCTGAATACATACAAGTATACATTTGAATTATGTTGATTTTATTATGGGTGAAATTTGCCCAGGAAATTTCAAAATCTAGAATTAGATATTGATTTTTTTTAAAGGAAAAGGCAAAAAAAAAGAAAGAAAGTAGAAAAGAAAGGCAATTGGTAGAGAAATTAGACAGATGTCATAAGCATCAGAGCCTTTTTAGTAAGCTGGGATGGAGGATTTGACTCAGTGTTCTATCTTATTTATTGCCATTCCAATATCTATCCTACCTTTACTCATCTGATTCTGTTTATATCAATAACCCCATTTAAAAATAAAAAATAAAAAGAACTACTCTTTGCAGTCTGTCTTACATCAATGCAAAGCCAAGCCCTGATCAGTGAGAGGAGATGGGTAAGCAGGGGTAAGGTCCTAGGAAGGACACAGGACAAAAGAAGAGATTCAAGTGATGTGTCCCATTTTCCTCTTGTCCTTATTGTGCTTCCTACCTAAAACAACATAGGAGGGTTTGATGACAGAGACACAGCAGCCATCTTGTCACCACAAAGTGATAAGCAAAAAGATGCAAGCTAACTGATGCCTATCAAATATATAAAAAAAAGTAAGGCCCTTGTGAAAAGAAAGAAACCCGGTAAGAAAGTTACCTGGGAACTATACTGTTCTCCCCACTCCCCCAAAAAGGCAACAGTTCAGATATACTTCTTTGAAAGATGAAGCGAAAATAAATTTTATGCTGTCAAAGTCTTGCATGAAATACAATATGATCTGAGATCACAAGAGTCAAAAAGATTTACCCAGAAATGTCTTTTTTTTTCCTGCAACTGAAAAAAACTTAATTATATAGGTCATGGTGTGGTCACATAAAACATAATCCATTTTTTGCTCATTTCAGTGGAAAAGGCCTTATTACAGCATCAAATGGCTCATGGAAATGTTGGAAAGGCTGAAGTAACAAAATTTTATTTGAACTGTAGAAATAACGTCAGAACTACCTCACAAATTTGAGCCACTCAGATTGCCCCATTTATTCTATGATCAGGGAGCCTGCATACCCAAAACCTCAATTCCACTGTCATGGTCAATAAACTTCTATGGCCAGAAGTATGTTTCCACTGCTGCCAACTCCAGAATAAGGTCACTGCTAACATGATCACTGGCAAGATGAATGATCCTTACTGTGTGAGGAGAGGAAGGCACAGATAGAAAAAGAAGAGCTGGATAGGACTGAATGCCAATCCATCTTGCCCACTAGGGCTCAGACCAGTTGGAAGAATGAGGCATTCATAGCTCCCAATTTAAGGAGGCACCCACTCAGTTGTACAAATGCCCCTCAGTAAGCACCTCTTGAAATTTTGGAAGACTTTTCTAAGTGTTCGATCGTTTTTATTATTGTTCAATATGGGTTTAAAGGGGGAAATCTTTGACACTTTCATCAGTGTCATTGAAGGAACTCAGACTGTGTGTAGCGTAGGCTACACTTGCATTATGTGACATACCTTATATCTACTTTGCCTGTAATTCCAGCTGCTGCTGTTGTGAATAATATGATCCCAGACTCAACCGGACCTAAAAGCCTCCCTCCTCTGGTATGTGCTGCTCCACTTCTTGCCCCATGACCTTCTCAGAAGCCACAGGAGTCAACAAAACAGGTTTATGAGCAAGGAGCTAATCCCCTACATCTACCAAGTAAGGGAAGGAGCCCGTTGAGTATGCCCCCCGCCCAACCGCTTCTCAAACTCCCTGTGATGGAGGACCAGCTTCTTCCCTGCCAGAATTTTTTCTTTTAAGTTTTCATCCACAAGGGATCAATACTTTCACTTTTGTAAAATCACACACTTAAATGTTCTAGCAATGTCCAATTGCTGTAAGAGATTCTAAAGGCTGACTCTGACCTTCTGATGATTTTATTGTGGATTAGTAACAAATGTTCTGGGAAACAAGACTGATCTGCAGCCTACAGCACCTTGAGAAGCACTGATATGGACTTTGGCCCTTAGACAGCAATTCTAGAAGTCATTTTGAACACTTTTCAAGATCATCTTGCTGAATCAAACTCTGTCACACCCCCAACCTTAATCATCCATGGTTACGCTGACATATCCTCATTCCCTTTGTCATTCTTCCTGTTCTGTCACTCCTGCTTCCTCTACCCTCCCCCTATAAATGATCTGCTCACCTCATGTCCTGCTCCCTTTAAACCCAAATAAAGATATTAGGATGATGACAGTTACAAGATCAAGAGAGGAGTATGAGGAAGAGTTGGGAAATAGATAGAGAAGGATTATGCTTTTTTTTTTCATTTGTTATTTCTCATTATTCTGTTTTTACATGAAGCATTACGGGAAAAAATTCTGGTTAGACGCACGTATCACAGGAACATGAAAAATCTTATTACAATCTGTAGATCCTATCATTGTGCATTAGTAATCCTCTCTATGCTTTAATTTTCTCATTTCTAAAAATGAATTTGGTCTTAGAAAATACTTAATATACATCTTGCAAGATTAAAATAGAATCCAAGTAGTTGCTAAATTGCCCAGCACACATTAGGTATTATTAAATAATTATTATTTTATCTATTGTTACTTTCCTTTTCATTCATTATACTCTAGTTACATTGACCTTCTCCCTGTTCCTTTAGTTCTGTTCTGGTCCTATATATCTGGAAAGTTCTGTGACTTCGAACAATGTACATCCTCCATTAATTCCATGTTAGCTTACACTTATCCTTAAATAAGCAAATTTGTGACTTCATCAAGAAAGCATTTTTAATGCCTTCATCTCAGTACACTGTTATAAATTCTCATTCTTCCCTATACTTTTCTGTAACACCTATCGCAATAATTTAATCACATTTTACCCTAATCATCACCCTGTTCTCCATTATTCATATGAACAGAAAGACTTATTTATTACTTCCTCTGCCTACTATAACAGCATATAATAGGCAATCACAAATATGGACTATCTATACAAATATTAACATGAGACTGTCACCATTTTATTTGAGGCTACATAATGCCTAGAACAAAATAACAAGGATTGCAAGTAAGCCCACTGTGATAGTATTTTGTTGCCATGACAAAATACCTGAGAAAATCAACTTAAAATAGGAAATATTTATTTTGACTCATGGATTCAGAGTTTTCAGTCCATAGTCATTTGGTTCCTTTGTTTCTAGGCCTATGATGAGCAAAACGACACGGCAGGGAGAGTGTGGCAGAGCCAAGCTGGCAGTCTGAAAACACAGAAGCCAGGGACAAGTTGTACCCTTCAAGGACACATCCTCAATGACTACTTCCTCCAACTTGGACCCAATAGCTTCACCAGCTATGAAAAAGAACAGCCCAGCAGAATGGATTTGAACAGTTACAATGGGGTGGTGGGGAGAAAAGTTGTTTTCTATGTATTTTCTATGAGGTTATACTCTATAGAGATAATCTTTCCACTTTCCATGTAATGTTTACTTTTGAATAAATAAAAGAATGAACATAAATAGTTCTATCTTCGATGTTCATTTTAACAATTCATTGACGAATAGAGATGATGCATGAAATTTTAAACAGCAATCAGTTTTTCCCTGTGCTTTGAAATTATGTATAAAAATTAAACAAATTGATTATTTTTCTTGGGATATAAAATATAATAGGCTGTTTGTTTACTACATTAATGACAATGAAAATTTGCAAGGCATTAAAATATATGCTTATAAGCAGAATTAATAGCTTGACTAACTTTTGTCTGGATTATTATCTGCAACACACCACATAGATGTAGAACACCATTCCAGACTTCATTAAAGTTTTAAACAATTATGAAAGAGCAATACCCACCACATGGTTTAAATATTTTATGCAACATCTTTAATCACCTCTTTACAATTTACAGTATAGATTGTAAAATCATTACAGATCTATATTAATAATTTACATGTAACATTATCTTCTTATAAATATATGTTATGAATGCATTTAAATCTTTTGCTTAGAAGGTGAAGAATAGATTTTATTTTATGACTGCTACATACGTTATAGTTTTATTGTAAACTTGTGTTTCGTGCCTAGATTTCTAGGCCAGATTATTGCTCCCTTAATAATTTAAGATTGTGATAACTACCCTTTGGATTATACAGATAATTTATGGTATTTGTTAGGACTATTTGTAAGCCCTCCAGTTTTCCCTCCAGATACATGGCAGGGTTCCATTTTCCTGTTACGCATAAAGATAAGCATGGTCCTGTGACTTGCTTTGACCAAAGAAACATGCGTGGAATCCATGTGTGACTTCTAAGTAGAAGTTCTATAAATCCTGTGATTTTAGAAACATGTGTCATGATCCAAACTGTCAACCTGGCAATTTGACCCTAACCATAGGGCCCAACCACAGGAGTCATGTGGCAGGAGTGAGAAATAAACACTCTTAAGCTCAGACACAGTGATTTGGACATTGTTAGTACAGCATAGTCCAGACAAGGAAGGGACAAACTTTTCCTCTTAAGGGATAGGTAATAAGTATTTTAGGGTTTGTAGGCCATAAGATCTCTGTTGTAATTACTTAACTCAGCCATTATGATGGGAAAGCAGCTCTGGGGCAGGGAGAGGGTGTGGGAGTAAAGGACCAGACCTGAAGGCATTCCAAAACACTTCATTTACAAAACTGCTGGTGTTGATGAATAGGGTTTTGTATGAGACCCAGGTTCCTCAGTCCCTGGTGTGGCCTATCCTGATGGATAGTCTCATAATGAAGTAATAGGAAATACATGGAGGGAAAAATAAAATCATGTATTTTGATGGACTACCCTGACATTTTATATCTTAGAACTAAAACCAATACTTGCAAACACCTTTGGAGATTCTTTGTGGTTTTCATGTTTCAGGTATTTTCTAAATATTACTTCAAGTATAGTTAAATTAAATAAAACATCAACATATTTATATACCCTTGAGTTAAAATATTCAAATATTAGGGGCTGGAGTTGCAGCTGTGTGGTAGAATGCTTGCCTGGCATGTGTGAGGCCCTGGGTTCGATCCTCAGCACCACATTATTTATAAAGAAATAAATAAAATAAAAGATCCATTGACAACTAGAAAATATTTTTTAAAAATATTCAAATATCTCTCCTTTCTCCTAGGCTAAATATAAATATCTTGGTAAGTTTGGGTAATATTGTTTTATTCTTCAATGATTTGATTATAGGAAAATTAACTATTGCAATATGTAAATCTTTAATTATGGTTAGATAGACAAATAAAAATTTGCTTGAATAGAATTAGCAAAAAAAAATTCTTGATTCAGCAGGAAGTTATTTCCTCAAGACTCAGTAGTATAACATAGATGAAGACATGGTTAGAAATGTCAAGGATGGGTTCATTACATTTACTTTTGCATAATCCAACATTGCTTGAATACAAAGCCGTGTCTTTCTTAGAAAGAAAGGATATGTTTTCTGCATGCTTTTTTTATGTACAAGTGGTCAAGTTAAAAGTTAGAAGTCAATGCTGTGTTAGAATTTCTTTAGACAAGGATTATAAAATGCATTAACACTTGAACATATAGGAATACATACAAATGTGTATATATGCACCCTTATATATATATATATATGAACATATACATATTCACACTTACACATGTTATCTACATACAGTCATAAGTGAAATGACTAAAGGGAAAATATTTGAGAAAACATAATTCCTTTATAATGAAACTATCCTTTAAGTGACTTCACTCAATAAAGAAAATCTTAATTCTTTTCATTGAGGCAAGATGATTTTTATCTTAATAAAATGAATTTAGATTGTGTTCTTTTTTCTGAATAAATTCACTAAGATTTAAAATAAATGAAGTGAAATATTTTAAATGCATACCTATACTTGAGTATTAGGTAACTGTGTACTTCATTGAAGATGCTACTTTTTGGCTGTCAGCTATTCTATCTATTAAGAAGTCATTATGTGGGGCTAAGGTTGTGGGGCTGAGGTTGTAGCTCAGTGATAGAGCACTAGCCTAGCATGTGTGAGGAACTGGGTTCAATTCTCAGCACTTCATATAAGCAAATAAATAAAAATAAAAATCCATCAAAAAGTAAAAATTTTTTAAAAAGAACTCATTATGCTATATCTATGAAATTCAATAAATGTGCTTTTGACCAGGCAAACTGTACTAATTCCTTTAGACCTACTTTTTTTTTTTTCATATAAAGCTGTCAGCCTTGGGATTATCAGCACGGAAGATGCTTATGCTTCTCAAAGTGTTGTTTAGTTGGTGTATAAGAATATTCATTTAAAAGAATCTTTTCCATTCATATACTATTTTAAAACTCAGGTCAAATTATGAACAAAGATCTTCTTAAAGCCATTCATTTTCCTTCTGGTAGATGTGAATAGAGGGTAGCCAGAATGACTTAAAGCATTTAACTTTCTTTCTTTGTGTGCACACTTGTGTGTGTATACACTCGCATGCATGTAAATGGAACCCTTCAAAGCATATGAGATATGCACTTGCTCTGATATTTTAGATTCACCCTGAAAGAAATATTTAGAGTTTAGCATTAAGCCCATCAACATTGTGGGTTTTAAAGGAAATGCTGCCCAGTCTTTCATGTACAATACAGCTCTAAATAATTAAAGATTTAAAAATTCTTGCTTTGGTTTTTACCACATAGATACATTTATTCCATTCATTAGCAGAACACTGTATAACATAGACCAAATTAACAAATGCAAAGAATGACATCCCAGCGGGAACCTTGGAATATGAAATGGAGTTCTATCACAGGCATTCTCGTTAGGGCTCATTTGTGTACTCTCAATATGCTGTAGTCGTTACATTTATGGGCCCAATTCTCTGGCTTAATCTTATGGTTTTTCTATATAACAGGGTTAAAAGACTTACAAATAAGCTCTGTGTGTGGATGACTGTTGTTTTATTTTCTTTTGATATTTTCTCCCTATGGGCTTGATTTGTTGTTAAAATAACTTCCAGGGAGGTCTTGACATTTTTCCTCTTCATTTTTATATTTGAGAAAAATCTCTTTGTTTCTGAGGAGTTGGAAAAATTCTTAGAACTTGGCTTTACATAGCATGTCTTCACTATAAGATCTAATAGTTTATCAAATTTAGATGGAAAAGATATTATAAAAAAACTATGAGGGGCTGGAGTTGTGACTCAGAGCTACCTACCATGCATGAGACACTGGGTTCAATCCTCAGCACCACATAAGAATAAGATAAAGATATTGTGTCTACCTATAACTAAAAAATAAATGTTAAAATAATGTTAAAAATAAATGTTAAAATAAAAATAAATGTTAAGAAAAGAAATTAAGAAAAATCTATGAAGCATATTTATTTTTAAACTTTATGTTCAAATCTATAAGTATCTATCAACCTTCTTCTGTATGAAGAGTTTGTACCCCATATTTCCACTTACTTTTCTTCCTAAAAATTTCTGTTTTTATTAAATATACTGTAAAGTATATTATAATGTGTTCATGTGTGTATTATAAAAGTGAAAACGAATAACTTCACTTCAACAACATTTTATTATAATTATTAGTACTTATTAATGGTACAAATTAATGGTTTTCACTGTGATGTTTCCATCCGTGCATATATCATGCTTTGATCATGCCCACTCTCTTGTTCTCTCCTCTCTCCCCATTCCCCAAATTTCCCTACCCCTTCACTAGTGGTCCCTCTTCTATTTTCATGTCAACTTTTTAAAGTTGTTTTTGTTTTAATTTCCACACATTAGAGAAAACATGCAACACTTGTCTTTCTGAATCTGGCCTATTTCACTTAACAAGAAGTCCACTGGTTCCATCAAATTTCCTGAAAATGACATGATTTCATTCTACTTCATAGCTGAATAATGCTCCACTATATATACATCAAATATTTTCTTTACCCATTCACTGGTTGATGGGCGCAGGTTGATTCTGTATCTTAGCTATTGTGAATAGTGTCACAATAACATGTGTGTTGACTTCATTTCTTTTGGGTAAATACCTAGGAGTAGTGTTACTGGATCATACTACAATTCTACTGTAAGGTTTTATTTTTTAATCTTTATTTGTTCTTTTTAATTATATACGACAGTAGAATCTATTTTGACATATTTATACAAACATGAAATATATCTTATTCTAATTAGGATCCCAATCTTATGGCTATACAGATTCACTGTGGTGAATTCATATATGTACATAGGATGAATCTTCATACTGATTTCCATAGTGGCTATACTAAATTACATTCCTATTGTTAAGATTTGGATGTGAGGTGTTCCCCAAAAGCTCATGTGTGAGACAATGCAAGAAGGTTCAGAGAATAAATGATTGGGTTAGAAGAGTCTTAACTCAATCCATGAATTAATCATCTGGTGGGATTAATTGAGTGGTTACTGAAGGTTGGTGGAATGTGGCTGGAGGAGGTTGAAAACTGGGGGCGTGGCTTTGGGTGTATATATTTGCATCTCTATATTTGGAGTCTCTCTGCTTCTTGATCATTCTGTGAGCCACTTCTCTCCACTACATTCTTTCGCCCTGGGGTTCTGCCTCACCTCCATGCCAAGGAATGGAGCCAGCTGTCTACCGATTGACACCTCTGAAACTGTGAGCCCCTAAATTGTTCTGGACAGGTCTTTTAGTCACACCAGTGAAAAAGCTGACTAAAACATCTTCCAAGAGTGTATAAGGAGTCCTATGTCTTCATAGCCTCACCAGCATTTGTCATTTTTAGTTTTGTTTATTTGCCTGGTTGGTGTTTGGGGATGTGTTTTGTTTTGTTTATAACATCCATTTTGACAGGAACAAGATGGAATTTCATGTCGTTTTGATTTATATTTCCCTAAAAGCTAAAGACAGTGAGATATATACATATATATATATCTCAATATCACATGTGTACTTCCTTCTTTGGGGAGTATATTACTTGTTCTTTTATTAATTTTTTTGAGTGCTTTATATATTCTAGATATTAGTCCTGTGTCAAATGAATAGCTGTCAAATTTTTTCTTCGGTTTCTATAGAATGTCTCTATTGATTGTTTCTTTTGGCAACAACAGTTTTAATGATTCTCTTTAGTTAATACTTAAATAGATTTGATAAACTCCACTAATTCAATTTCTATAGCTTCTTCTTTCCTGGATTCTCTGATTACTTTCTTAGCTGAAAGGTTTTATTGTCAAAATATTCTTTACAAGAAGTATATAAGTATATAAGTGTGCTTCCTAATCCTTCCACACTTGAAATTATTTGCTTCTTCTCTTTTATGCTTGTGGTACAAAAAATGGCAAATTCCTCAATTAAATTTTTTTCTCCCCTAAATAATTCACACATTACTCTGATATCTGTGGTATCGAGACCTGCTGTGCAGTTTGGGTAAACTTGAGTTTTTTCTGTTGACCTATTTTATTTCTTTTTAAAGTTTATCCCATATGAGTCTTTCTTATTAAAGTTGAATAACTGTACCACACTATTTTCTGGCTTCCTTTTGATTTTCAGATTCAAGTATTCTTTCATTTCATGAATATTTCTGAAAGAACAATTTCACTGTTACTATATTCCATTTGTTATGCTGTCTTCCTTACCAATTAGTTTCTAACTTATTTTCCATATCTGTATCATCTCTATATTGTTTGTACATCTTTAAGTTTTGTTTTATGTGAAGTATCTTGCTAATCTTTATTTTTGCTTATTTTATTTCAGAATATATTATTTTCTTCCTGCAGTGGTTTGTGTTTCTCTTCCCTTTCTTTTATCTTACAGTTACCCCATGCTTCTTGGTTTCATTATTCTAATACATGGATCCTTAAATAGATATTTTTTTCAGATAATTTTAAGAAAATATTTTTTCTGTTGTATATTTTGAGAATCTTTCAACTCATAGCACATCCCTTCATTTATATTCAAATTTAATAATACAACATCATGCAATTTTACCCTCCAGGTTTTTTTCTGGAATTTGAACCACCTCTCAATATCATTGCAGATATTATTTTCTCCATTTTTACCCTTTTTGTTTTTTTACTTGTTTATAGAAATATTTTAAGTGAGTTTAATTGACAATAATTTCCTCCACCATTTATAACTCTTTGGAATTCCTGTACTAAACCTTTTCATGCTGCATAATTTGCAGTGGACCATGTCTATTCATGTCTCAATGCTGTCCCTTGCCCTTTTCCCTTCCATCCATCCTCCAAATAAACCCACACCCCAAATAGACTAAATATCCAAATGGCCTCTACTCAAAATTATGATAAAATTATGTATAAGAGAAGAATTGGAAGTTATTTGAGCAAATGAATAAACAGGGAATACATTTAGGAAACTGAGTAGAATATATTTTTGAGATTTTCAACTTCCTTTCCAATCTTCAGAACATTCACAAATACCATGCTTGTACATTCTTTTGTTAAGACATGGGCTCACTGCTCAGTGGCTAGCGCTCCTTTTCTTCCCTCTGGTTCCCAGTTCCATTCTTGGATGAGCATTCACTTAGTAGCTTTTTATAAAACATGCAGAGAGAAAGGAAGAGGAACCAGGTCTCTACAGGAAATTTAACAACAATTATCTGGTGTAAACAGGTAAGAGTCATGTGAGTGACAATTCTCCTCTAGATGAAATGGGTCTTTTTAATCAAATTAAGAAAGAGAGCCATATTTTTTTCAGTGGTACATTGCTACAGAGACATTAGGTCCATGTATTTCTATACTATTGTATTCCTGCAAATATTTTAGTTTCTAAATAGGAAAAATATTGAAAGCTGGATGAAAAGCTAATAAAACATGAGCCATTAAGAACACTTACAAGGGGCTGGGGTTGTAGTTCAGTGGTTGAGCGCTTGCCTCCCATGTGTGGGGTGCTGGGTTCAATCCTCAGCACCACATAAAATAAATAAAATAAAGATATTGTGTCCATCTTCAACTAAAAAATTATTATTATTTTTTTAAAAAGAACATTTAGAGAGACTTTCTTTAGGTTGTCCATATCTTATTTCATGCTTTGAACTTTTCACACTAAACATTTTAAATTTTAAATATTTTTACTTCTATCTCTATCAACATACACTGGCATATGTTTTGATCCTTAGTTAGTTATTCCTAATCACTGCCCTAACACCCACTATTGAGATAAACTTCAAAATGTTCTTCTTCTCGCTGCAATATATTTCCTCGTCACCCCTGTAACTGATATTGCCCCTGCTACCACTACTGCTGTTACTTCTAGTACTGCTCTGCTGCTCTGCTACTAGTACTGATTCAAATTCTCTGGCAAGTTCAGTAAAGCTGTTCTGGTAAAAGGATGAACTAGAACCCAAATCAGGAAGGACTGGAATAAAGGTGAAACTGGGGGAAAAAAAAAGTGATTACAAGGAAAAATCATTGTTTTGAGAAGATTGATGGAAAGGGGAAGTGGGGGTTAAAATTGGTACTAGGTATGTGGTCCTGTGTGGCTGATTTGTGGCCATTATTTTTAAAATTGAAACTATTTGAGTATATTTAAAAATAAGAAGGATCTTTGCCTGACGTGATGGCACATGCCTATAAATCCAGAGACTTGGGAGGCCAAGAAAGAAGGATCGCAAGTTTGAACTTAGCTTCTGTAATTTTAGGGAGTCTCTAAACAACTATGGGAAATCCAGTCTCAATTTTTTTTAAAATTAAAATATAAGGGGCTGGGGAAGTGGCTCAGTGATTGAGTGCCTCTGGGTTTAACCCCCAGTCCCCACCACCACCAAAAAAAATGTGAAAAGGATCATCTTGAGAAAGGTGGGGAATATATAGAAGAGATAAGGGAAGAGTGAAATGTAAGGTTCCTGGAAAGGTGGAAAGAGATGGAACCAAAACTCAAGAGGAGGAGTTAGCATGAGAAAGAAGAGGTGAAGGCTCTGTTTTTCTTAGTGAGGAGGATAAAACAATTAATGCAAGAGGTGGGAAAGGAATTGGCCTGGTGAGGGGAAGAAATGTCTCTGGGTGTTATCTGCTGAAAGTGACATGTTAGAGAAAGCACTCAGGGTGTCAAAAGAGGATGGAAAAGATGCAATATGGTCATAGAAGAGACACATGTCTCTTGGCACATGTCTCAGCAGGGGAATGACCAAACAGTATTAAGTGCTGTGATTCCAAATGGATAGTGGCAGTAGGTGGTCCCCATACAGCCTTCTCCATCTCCACTCAGCTGTTTATCTAAGTACAAGCCTGATAATTTGGGTTGGAAGGAATTGGTTGTAGCAGGAGATTAAAGGCAGAAAAAAAGCATGGATTGCAAAGAGTTACTGAAATGACAGGGTATAAAGTGGAAGAAAAATGAAGACAGGAGGGAAATATATACCACCACAGAGTGCTATACACACCACCATATCTGAAGCTGTGTATATAACTCAAGTTGTGGAGTCATTCATCCATAATTATCTTAATTAGGTAGAAGACTAGGTTGAATGTAAAAGATATAGAGTAGAGATATAACTTGAGCCGTATTTGTAAGGTACATGTTTGTTTACATGAACTGTTTACTTAGGAGTCAAATTCATAATTTCACACCAGGGTTTGCATTTTTTGAGGGGGGGGGTTTAGGAGAATACATTAAAAAATCATCATTTTAGAAATGCACTAAAATGCATATTCTTAAATGCCCATTTCCTAAACAAAAGCATACAGCTATTTGCTGAAATAATTACTAGATCAAGTTGGGTGGTCCTAAGCTTTTCATGTGAAAGTCCCAACAGCTCTGATTTTATACATCAAATAACATTTGGTGTGGGTATATACACACATATATGGATACCTAATTAGCATTATATATGAAGCCACAATAGTGTGCATTCCTTTATAATGAAAGGCACAATTCACTGTTCTAAAAAGGAACAAAAATAAACAAACACAATAAAGACATTTATCCCCAAGTTTAACTTCTTTGTATAATTTGACTAAAGTCCAAGATTACTTTTGTTTTGTTCCTAAATGGCCATGGGCTTTTTGAATAAAAAGTTAATAATAGTTTTCTGAAAACGTGGTTACACTCCTTTAGGGTAATGCATGATGCAAGAAAGTATCAAATTAAAGCTATGCTGTTATATTCATGAACAGATAATGAAAATATTTCAAACTGTTTGATGGTTTAATAAACTTGCTCTTCAAAAATAACTAATATATACTCTACGATAAAAGTATTAACTTGGGAATAAGAGCTGAGACAGAAGGATAAAAAGAATCATTTCTAAGTATATCATGGGACAATTTTTACTTTCTGTTCTTGTCTTTCAGATACTCCCTATTCAAATGTCTGGAAGGCAGCCTAGAGCACTCAACCATAAAGTGTTTTGACTTTCATCAATAGAATGTCTTTACCTATTAATTTCTGAATTGATTTCTAGGACCCTGGAATTTATGAAAGTAACAATACATAAAGCAAATGAATGAAATCTTAGATATGCATAAAATTCTTGCTGGGCCAGTTAGCTTTTCTATAACCTAACATCTGAGAATGTTTAGCAAGTGTGCAGATTATGCCTCTGTTCAATGAACTGGTCTCCACTTAATGATTTGTTTATTGAATGGAAAACTATTGTTCTTCCCGGCAAATGTAATACATTGAAATAATATTTGTTGAGTCTACTAAGTGCTGACCCTCTCTGGACATTAACCACTTAGTGGTAATGCATGCAGCAGGGGAAAACGGATAGAATCACATACTCAAAACATTACTTAGGAGGAACCTTAGAGATTTGGGGTTCAACTTGTTCATTGTACTTAAGAGGAAACAGAAACTTAAAAGAAGCAACTTGCCAAAGTTTGCACAAGAATTTATAAACTGGATCAGGACCAGAACTGAAATCCAGGGCTCCACATACAGTAATTTTCTTATAGTTGATCAACACAGCAAGAAGAAGGATGCTATTTTTGCCACATATTGGTTCTATGCCATCTTATATAGATTGCATAATAGCCTCTTCAGCATTTTGGAGAACAAAACTTGGAAATTAAAACTAGCCCTACATAAAGGGTTTTTTTTTTCTCCCTCATTTCAAAGACATCACAGATATTACAAATAAATAACATTAAGTTTATAAGCTTATAAGTTGAATCCTTTATAACCATTATTTAGTCTTCTGATAATTCAAAGCATCACAGCTACTATAAGCAAAGTATAATTGTTTAAATGACTTTAAGCTATTTCATATTTAGAAAGATGATAAATTTTCATTTGTTAGCTTGATTCATAGAGAATATTAGACATATCCTCACTCATATCAACTCCACTACAATTGTAAGACATTCAGCAGAATTAAGGGTGACTTGTTTACCCTCTTATTAAAATAAAGAAGCATGAATTTTAGCTTCTAAACCTGTTTTTACACAGGTATGGAGGAGGACCTCAAAGATAACAGTACTCAAATATTTTTGACTACAACCTCTATGACCTACTTCCTCAAACCCGGGAACAAAAATAGATCTCATTTCATACAATATTGTGATTAAAAGAACTAAGACAGAATCCTAACACCTCTGAGCTTCCTATTGTTATCTTTTCTATGAAGCATCCCACAATTACCCGGAGATACTTACTTATTAAGCCTTGGTCACAATCAATTGGTAGAGAGAAAATGGAAATCTTGTATTCACCAGAAGGTCCCATAAGTTATTGTAGTTAATGTGGCTGCCATACGGCACCACTGTTGGGAACAGGAGCTTTTGCAGCCCAGACATCAGGGTGGCAGGGGATACCCTGTACCAGAGGCATCAGTCTCATGCAGCCTCTGCCTCTCAAGACTTACTGTCACCTGAACAGAATTCACCACCAGAACCTAATGGCCCAGTAAAGTCTTCAACTAAAAAAGCAAAACCAAAACAAACAACAAAACAGAAAGCCACTGAGGGACTGAGGGGTACGCAAGAGTCACAGCTGCAACAGTATTTCTCAGTGACAGCCCTTGAGTATGCAGGCAGCATGCCTCTTGCCCCAGAGCTGAATGTCACTTGGATTCTTCTACTAATCCCTAAGCCTGAGATGATGGCATTAGGCCCTTTCAGTTCACATCAAAACCTTTCCACAGGCCAGTGTGGCTGAGCAGGAAGGGTCTTAATTTCCAGCTCATGATTTTCCTGGACTTGGACTTCCCCCATTTAGTTAGGATTTAGGGTTAAGCACAAGCCTCCGTCCAGGTGCCTCCCTCCTCCCCCAGCCCCCCACTCATTCATTACTTTTTCTTCCCTCTAGCTTTCTCAAAGATGTCCTTGCCATGTTTCTCCCTTCTGCCCCAATTGCAGGGTTTTTTTCCTTTCCTATAGCTCACAACAATATGAAGATATGATCACTTCCATTTACATATCAATATACTGATTCTTTTTTCTGGCAAAAGAGTTGTAGATTCAAGACATCTCAAAGCAAAGTCTTTTCTAAGGTGGCTTAACATCTATATCTCTCCAGAGTTACAAGTGCTTACCATTTTTAATAGCAATTTTGTGTTCTTTTTACAAAGAGAAAGAAGAAGGCCTGATACAATATATCAAGTCCTGAGCTATACAAACATCCAACAAATACACCCATGGGGTTTGTTTCTGATGTTTCCTGGGAAATGAAAAGGGCTATGGAGACATAGAGTACCTGCCTTGCCCACTGCCTCATCAACCCCAAGCTCTATTCTGTACTCTCTTTATTCAATATTGACAAATGTTTATTAAGAACCTACAACATTTTTAAACTTCTGTCTCCTGAGAGTACAAAGAAAGATACAGCCCTGTCCCTGTGTTATAGTTTAGCTATGAGTTATACCCCAAAAGCTCATGGTGAGGCAATGTAAGAACTTTCAGAGGTGAAACAATAGGTTATAAGAGGTAAAGCCTAATCAATAACTTAGTCCACTGATATACATGAACTGGATGGTAATTGTAAACAGGTAGGGTGTGGCTTCAGGAGGTAGGTCACTGGGGTTGTAACTTTGGGGTATATATTTTGTCTGTGGTGAGCAAAGCTCTCCCTCTGCTTTCAGTTCCTGTGTACTAAGCAGCTTTCCATGGTAGAGGAAAAGCCTTCTACCATCATACTCTGCCTCACCTTGAGCCCAGAGCAATTGAGTCAGCCATCTATGGACTTAGACCTCTGAAATTGTGAGCTCTGAATAAACTTTTCCTCCTCTATGTTGTTCTTGTAAGGTCTTTCGGTCACAATAGGGCAAAAGCTGACTAAAATACCCTGTAAGACCACATTGTCCAGATATGCAAATAATATATATCACTAGTTACATACAAAGTGTCATAGAAGGCAGGAGCTGATATTTACAGGATGATGGGCTTTGACCAGGAGAGGTAGTAGAGAAAGGAATATGCCAAGCAGAATGCACAACATTTGCAAATGCAAAGAAAGTGGTTGGGCTGGACACAAAACATGTCATTTGTTTGCTATTTCTGAAGTATAAAGCTTAAAGCATGAATAACCAGGTAAATTTGGAAAGAAAAGCATGAACCACATTGTTACAGCTTTCTATACCATGCTAGTTTAGGTTCTGTTCTGTAGAACAGTCTTTCATAAATGGACAAAGAGTCTGAGCAGCAAATAGGAGAGTCACATGGTAACCCTTTTCCAAATACACATGGTTACCATATGTGTTTTGAAAAATGTCTCAGATGATTGATACAGCATCTCCTCCTTTCCAACTGATTTGAAAAATCACTGCTATGGATTACGGACAGCCATTAAAGAATTCTGAGCAAGGAAATGAATAAAGAGATTTGCTTAATATGAAAAAAAAATCATCCAGATGTATATGACCTCTATGGACATATCACTCCTTGCCTAATGCCTACTTTCTCTCCATGTACATCACTTTGAACAATCCTCACCATAGATTCAACTTCACAATCCATTAAACAAAAATACAAGCAAGTATTTTGAAGAAAATTTCATTGGGTAGTACAAAAAACAATATGATCCATACAACAATAACTTAATAAAATTTTCACATCAGGCATCTGTTCTTACCATTTTCTTCTATTTCTTACTTTCTTTTTCCCTATTTTTTTCTTCTCATTTTCTTTCTTTTTTTGTACTTGGGATTAAATCCAAGGGCAATCTAACACTGAGCTATGTCCCCAAACCTTTGTATTTTTTTTTTTATTTTGAGATAGGGTCTCACTAAGTTGCTAAGGTTAGCTTCAAAATTATGATGTTCCTGCTTTGGCCTCCCAGGTCACTGTGATTACAAGTGTGTGCCACCTTGCCCATCATCTTTCCCCTACATTCTCTACAAAAAATTCCCACTCTCATCCTGAGCAATTTAATTTTTTATACTTAATGGGCACAGTTCACTCAGGAAAACAAAAGCCTAATTACAATAATACTTTTTTTTTCAATCTCCTCTCTCCTTGGGTCTTACCTCTCTAATCCAAGTCATTTATTCTATTATTCAACCCTCTTAAAATAAAGGATTATATGTGATGGAATTTTTCTATATTTTGGTATATATTAGAATGATCAGCATACCCTTTCATTTTTTCATTTCATAAATGTGTCCTGAGTACCTACTCTATGCCAGCCCACCTTAATTCATAGCTACTAATCACTCTTTCTTCAAATCATAAGAATGTCCTCATAACAGTAAAAGACAATCATAAAAATGAACAATTAACATGTTTTCAATTATAAAAGCCCCATGAAGTGAGTTTCTGACAAGGCCTTCTTAAAAGAATAGTCTTTACTCCTGCATATTTTATCCTAATGAAAATGTTGAGACTATTATTTTATAACAGCTCTCTCCTACCCTTCTGCATAGAGATAGGAAATGGAATGGGTATCCTTTCTGACTGTAATTCTGTTTTACAAATAAGAGACTTCCCCATTAATTATGTAGGGTTTACTATCACTTAAAAGTTTTAATTCCTTTCTATATGTAGGTAGATTTATAAAATAAAAAAGTAAGTTTTGCTTTATAATACTTAAAATTATTGCACATCCCCAAAGCATAACTTTATAAGCATAGCAAAGCAAAGACATCCATCTAACTTTATCTTCTCAACTAAGGGCAGATGGTTGAAATTCTCCTCATGCTCTGGTTCAAAATGTTGCCCTGCCATTTTTGAAACTAATTTGGCAAGCCTCAGTGTAGGACATGAAGAGAAATTGCATTTACTCTGAACTGTTTCCTGGTGAAATTGTTTAGCCCTCCAACAATAAGAAATTACAGGAGGACATTGAATTACTCTCTACTCAAATCTAGAGTTCCAGTTTGGAATGTTTTCCTAAGAAATGTATCAATCTAAAGAATTACACATGGATATCTTTTATTTATCTAAGGCATATATATGAATAATACTCCAAAACTATCCTTAAGACAAAGCTTGCTTTTTAAAACTCCCTTCAGATATAGAATATTTCAATACATTTTTTATGTTATCTATTTCTGTTTGAAGATAGTCTCTCTGAATAAAAAGCAAATATTTCAGGGAAATAGATTATTAAAAACTTGATTTTTTTAAAATGCCAGACCCTTTTGTCATAGTTATTGTTGTTAAAACATTATACAAAAATGAAAGTGTTTTAAAGAATAATTTAATTCATTTTTAATATGCAAAGAAAGGCATTAAATAGTAGAAGCTAAACATTTTCACTTAAACACTTTAGAATTTGTTGTGAACTCTCCCCCCTCGATCAGGTACATGCATAATGAAGGTAATGACAAGTTATTCAAAATTCAATTTAAAGGCAAAAAACTAACTGGGTATGTGAATTGCTCTATTAAGCGATATAAACTTTATCTTTGTGAAATATACACATAGTATATAAAAGGTTGCCAGATTTAGAAAATAAGAACACATGATGCCCAGATAAATTTTCATTTCAGTTAAACATCAGTTTTTAGTGTAAGTATATGCCATGAAACATTTGGGACATACCTACTTTTTAAAATTATTTGCTACAGCCTGTATTTTATCAGGCAACTCTAAGTACATGGCAGCTAAAAGAATAAAGGATTGAGACTCAGAGGAAAAATAATTGGATAAAATGCAAACCTTATGCTACTTTGATGTTTGCTGAGTCACTTATGAATTGAGAACCCAGTCTGTTCAGATCCTTTCATAAGGTGTTTGTGATTAATTTCAAAAGTTTGGACCTGGAGATCGGAGTGTTTTCATCGTTCTTGGAATTTTAGCAACCAGAATACAATAGACTTCTGTACCTATTTTAAACCCAAAACCTTGACTAACATGGAAACTCTGGTAGTTCTGATCTCATGCTCTTCACTCTCCATCATAGTTATTCACAACCATATTTATCCTTGAGGTGCTATTGGAGAACATTCGGTTTAAATAGCAGTTTTAATTGAACATCTTGTTTTCTAAAATGTGCATCTACTTTACACATGGCCCTCCTCCCTCTGACCATTCCTTGTTCTGTGCCTTAGCAAAGCTCATGCTGTTTCTCTTCTGCAACACTCTCCACTTTCCTGGATGACCAATCACTTTGCCAAGTTAAGCCTCACTTACTCAGTCTAGCCTTTCCCAATCACTTCTCTTCACAGTGATTTTCCCTCCAGTTAATTTTTCTAGCTCCTTACCATATCATGCAAATGTAGATTAAAAACTTGTGAAAATATTGGAGACAGACACACACACATACAAACTGACAGTGCACTAAAGATGGTTTAATAGCTATCTTTTTCTCCCATTTGGGTGGTTTGCAGAGAAAACATGTAGGAAGTATTGATGAACTTGGAGAAAATGAAAGGAAAGAGGATGTTGCAAACTGTTAGAGTGGAATAAACAGGAATCCACTTTTGAGGGGTTTTGTGATGTATGTATAAAAGACTTGAGTTATTTTTGGAAATAGGATTAAAATTCTTTTTTTACTGGGGATTAAACCTGGGCCTTGCTCATGCAAGGCAAGCACTCTACCACTGACCTACATTCTAGCTTTTCTTTTCTTTTCTTTTTTAAGACAGGGTCTCACTAAAGTGTCAAGGCTGGCCTTGAACTTGAAGTCCTCCTACCTACTCCTTCCTGAGTAGCTGAGATTTCAAGCATGCACCATCATGCCTGGGTTAAGTTTTCTTTTATTACAACACTACTCTAAGATTGTACCAAATAGGGGCCCATACCTGCAAGATTATTATATCCAATTAATATCCTAATAATAACTGACAGATAAGCAATCGTGAAAGTACCTGTGTGTAAGGTACTACCCTAAGCACTAGACATGCTCAATTTTATTTCATATCCAAGATAATGAGATAAAATGCATTCTATTTCCATTTTACACATGAGGAAAGTGATACTCAAAGAGGATTCATTAATTCCCCTAAGGCACATAGCACTTCAGATTAATGCAGAAAAAATACATAGAGAGAGCTTACTATCATTCAAGCACTGAGCTAGATGCTCAGAAAGAGAAGGAGCAGAAAGAGGAGAAAGAAAAGGAGGGGAAGGGGAACAAAATGAGGGAAGAGGAAAAAAGAAAAGAAAGGGGTGACCTTGGCCTTCTACGTATCTTACAATCTATTAGAGACAATATGTCCCCAAATAAATTGTTACTCAACTTTTCATCACTGTGACTAAATATCCAAACTTAGAGGAGGAAACAACTTGGAGGAGGAAAAGTTAAATTTGAGCTCACAGTTTTAGAGGTCCAGTCCACGTCAACCAACTTCAAAGTTCTTGCCCAAGGTGAAGTAGGACATCTAGGAGAAGGGCAAAATGAAGGAAAGATGCCCAGGTCCTGAAAGCCTGGAAGCAGAAAGGGCAAGAGCAAGGATCCAGGAGTGAAATCTGAACTCCACAGCATGCCCCATGACCTACTTTATCCAGCCACACTCCACCTGCTGACCATTACCACACAGCACAGTAGTCCTTTCAAATTATTAACCTTTCAAATGGATTAATCCATCAATGAGGTCAGGGCTCTTATAATCCAATCATTTCACCTCTGAACATAGCTTGACATGAGCTTTCTTGGGAAACAACCCATATCTAAACCATAAAAATAATCATACGTATAGAAAATATCGCAAGAAGATAAAATTATTAGTTTTATGATAGATATGATAAAACAAAGATGCAGTGAAATATTTTAAAAGGTATCTCAAAATAAAAATATGTAAAATGATTCATTAACACACAAAGTGGTAAGCACATATACATGAAGATTTGCAATTATGAAACTAAATGGTGTGCTAGCTTTACTATAGTTGGTTCACTAAAAACACCTGGAAATAGTATGAAGGACTTTATATGTATATAAAAAAGATCTTGAGTTGTACCATACATGACATAGGGAGCATACTACTTCATTATTCAAAAATAAGTTCCAATGCCTCCATTTCAAGTTCAAACTCCTAAGTCTAATAGTCAAAGCTTTGAAGAAACTTGCTTAGACTGACTTTGAAAACTTTATCTTCAAGTACACCTACAAATATTATTCTCCAAACCAATGAGTCTCCTCATTCCTTCACAAAATTTGTCATACTGCCTATTTCTCTGTGCTTTGCCATCATTTTTATGTAAGAAGGCATGCGCCTGCGTGTGCACGTGCACACACACGTGAATACAGAGTTTCTTTATTAAAGTTCAGCTGAAATCTCTTCTGCTCTATGAAAACGAGAAGTAGGCTATTAAACAAGGTTTCAACAACTAAAGCCAGAATTCCTCTTAGGAAAGGAATTATATTTATTTAAGAAAATACCTTGATAAGCTGCTCAGCAACAAAAGATAAAATTTTGTTAAACATGGGTTTAAAAAAATTAGCAAGAGACAAAATCTTGCTTGTTCCTCAGACACACTCCTTTGGGAAATATCCCCTCCCCTAATTTTATCATGCATTCTTCTGATGTGCTCCAGAGCACTCCTGGCTAGCCTGTGGCATAACATTCATCAGCTGTAAGATCATGGCCAGATGTCTGGGCAGCCACATTCCCCACTTCACAGTGGGACAGGAATCCGAAAGCAGGAGCTACAGGATGGTTTCTATTGTTCCCGTGGTGCCTTCCTTGTACACAGTAGACGCTGAAAAGATGCTTAGTGAAATGATGAGCAAAAGAAATTCACCATGAGAAAATATAATTTTAATGATTATGGCTTTCTAGATTAGTAGAGGATCCTTGAAAACAATACAGTAATTTGACAACATTAATAAAGCATAGAAAATTAGCTAATACTCTTCCTTAGATAGTTCATATGTCAGATGAATGTCTTATTACCAACCCAAACCTTGTCACAAAGGAGAGTTAATGACCTCAGTTGACATAAATAGGTCATGAAGATAAATTAACTTTAACCACTGAGGTTGTTAGTAATTGGACTGGGACCTCTATAAAATTGTACCTGGGGCAATAGGATGCTAAAGATGCCACCATGTTGGCCTTTAGGTAGCAGAGGGATAATCAGATGTAGAGTGTGCTCTGAACTTCAAGTGACACTGGAGATCCACAGAGATCAGCAACAGTCAGGCAGAAAGTCAAAAGTACTGAGATAAATATTCCCTTATCTCTTTAAGATTTTATCAAAGCAGCCAAAGTCCCAGTCCCAATAGATGGATGTGTTAATTATTTCTAATGATCTGTAAATAATAAAATCAGTCAATGTTAAGTGATTTTTTTTAAAGTTTGAAGTCAGTCCATTAACCCTTTTTTGACTTTAGATTTTGCCTTTTCACTTATAAGATTATCCCATCATCCACTGTGTATTAAGTTCTATTTACTAGGCACTGAGTGCTGGAAATATGATGGTGAATAACAGACACTTGGTTTTTGCCATCACCAAACTTATAATCTAACAGAAAAGAGAGATGGTAGACAAGTAATTGAAAATGTGATGAAAAATTCTGATGAAGCAGTGCAAAAAACTTGGGGCACCTAGGATACTATGTGATCTAATCTTACATTTAATTTCAATTTTAGAGGAAGAAAATAGGATAAGTACCAATGGGAAACTCCATTGTCCACCTAAAATATGTTGGGAGGATCTATGCTAAACTAAATTCATGTTACTTTCCTGTCCTAGAGCTTAAAAGGTTAACAAAGAAGGAAACTTCCCACTTTCATATGTATAACCTACTCCCAGAATGTTTCAGGAGTAAAAAGGACAGGTAGGTCAACTAAGAGAGCCCAAAATCCCTATTTAATTGTAGAAAAAAATAAGACCCAATGTGGTCATGTTGATGAGACGTAGGACTAAATAGCTCACAAAATGGCGGAACTAGGCTGCAAATCCAAGTGTTAAAGCCTCTAAAAGAATTCTCCTTGTATGACTCTTGTCTTTGTTTATGTAACTGAGAGGAAAGGTAGGTGATCCCTCCAATACTTCCTGGGTTTTTTTATCTTACCATAAATTTTTTATCATCTTAGTTAATGGGTGGTCATTATCTTAAGCTGTCTGAATTTTGCAAATGGAGGTGAAGTCATAGACATTCAAGGCAAGCATTTTGAAAAGAACAAAGAAGCCCAATGAATGAAAATAGGCTGGTGGAAAAAATAACCCTACTTCAGGCAGAGATATGAACCCTGCTCCTTATGATCTGAAAAGTCAGCTCATTGCCTTTCCAGCCTCTCTGCCCCGGGGTGGCACAGAGTGGAAGTGAAGATATCTCACAGGTTCCATCAACTTTCTTTTCAGGACCCTTTTATGATTCAAAACCCTTTTCCAAGCCTAGTTCTCTGACTCTGTTCCCTTCCTGCACCACCCACTTCTGCTCCATGTCTTCCTTAGCCTGCTTTTGTTTGAAATTCCTGGACGCTCTATCCTGAAGAGGGTGAGAGTGTGTTCTCCAATGATCTATGGCATCCCTCACCTTCCATTCTGCACCAGCGGAGGCTTCTTTGATGGACTCTCTCAGTCACTGGCTGCTTAATTCCTCACCCTGGATGACCTCCATTTGTGACCCAAACTCCACTTCTAGCAACAAAAGGAAACAAAGGGTTACCAGTTTAAAGAGGGATTTTCTTTGACTCTCTCAATACCAGAGATAGTGTTCAGTCCACGTGCAGTGGGGAAACCTAGGGGTCTTTTGTTCTTTGGCTTAATGTTTAACCTTTCCTTAATATCTCCTCGTTTAATGAGCTCTCACGTCTTCCCTTTGATGTTTTTGCTTCCTTTCTTAAGAAGAGGAAGCCCAGCTTCTGCCACCCAATTCACCACCCCTTTTCAGCAGCTTTAGGCCACTGGCCTGAACAGCAGCTCCTTAGGATGTTGGCACCTCTTCAGTAATGTCCCCCTGAGACTGTCACCATTACGCTTGTCACCTTCCTGATTAACACCTCGAGCATTGCCTCCCCATTTTTAAGTACTTGTGAGAGCTTTGTTCCAAGGAAAGAGTTATGCTTTTGTGAAATTTCTCCCCAAAGTATACTTTGCTGACCATCTTTCACCACATTTTCTTTAACAGCAAACGCTATTCATCCAATAGAAATTCAGATGAGAAAATCATATGAAACCTCCACAGTTAGGCACTTTGCGGGACTAACTAAATTATTTCCGACCATAAAGCATTACCTGGTACACTGAAGCAAAACTGCGTAAAAACCCAAACCTTCGTTGACTGCTACTTGTTTTTTTTTTTTTTTCACGAAGTGTTTTCACAGACATTATTTTATAACCCTGGTGAAGGAGACAGGCCAGAAAAGAGAAGGAAACTAAGACTGTGAACAGTTGAGTGACTTACCACATCCAAGGTTAAACTCCCCAAATCAGTTGTTAAATAACTGAAATATGGCAGTGCCAACTGATAGCACTTGTGGCCTGCCAACTCCTGAGTGCTGCCTCACTTAATACCATGGCTTCTCCCCTGGGAACCTCCAGTCCTTCCACCAAGCCTGGCACAATGGGGTAGGCACATAACGTTTTGCCTAATAGCTAGTTCTGATTGCCAACATCCAGTGTGTGTTTGCTATTAAAGGTCCACCCAACCTCGAACCACCTGAAGTTACATTTTCAACTTCTTTGGGGGCAAATAGGGAGAAGTCATATACACCGTGTAAATTCCAGCAGAAAAAATGTGTAATAAATGCAAACATGTGGTTAGGAATCTTCTAAGAAGAACTGTTTTTCCCTGCTTCCACCAAGAAGCAAGATTGAGATAAAAACCCATGCACAGCAGGACTTCTGTTGCGTGAGAGTTTTCATTCCTTCTTCTTTGGTGTCTACACTTTATACATGATGAGCCTTGTTATCTCCCACTCAACGTGAGCTCTCACCCTTGTGTCTGATCGTCCAGTAATACATGGCCATTACGATTCATGGTCTAGAAAGCCAATTATTGAAGTTGCCCTCAAATACATGCCAGAACTAGCACTTGCTTACACATCTGGATTTGAACATTTTGGGCCACTGATCATTTCCTTTCCTTCACGACTAAAGCCATGCTTTTAATAAACTTTAATATTTTATCCAGAATTTTTCAGGTGTTTGATACTGAGAGGGTTTTCTCTGAATATGTGGTCCTCTGTAATGCCAGAAACAGAAGTCTTTGACCCATGACTTATTATTTTGTTCTTTATTGGCTGCCAGACATGCCATATACAAATCTCAAGGAAAAATGAACTTACAAAATTGGCATAGAAAAGTACAGACACATTTCATCACAGTGCATGGAAATGGATCCTGGGGGTGCATGGAGGCACAGAAGGGAGTGAAGTTCCTGAAATGGCTATCATCTGGAAAAGATGATGTGACCATAAGCCAGACACATGGGTCCAAGCAAAAGCAAGTTTACACATTTATTAACTAAGGTTTTCTTTAGAAGGAGTAAGGACTTTTTAAAAAGTTAGAACAGCAGCTGTCATGGGAATTCTAGTAAAAGTACATTGCAGCCAGGGGGGACTTTGGTGGGCTTCAAGCCAAAGCAGAGTGAGAACCACCAGTGTAGAGAAGAAAAAAAAAATCGACTCATCTCATTTAGAAGAATGAGACAGCTTGATGTTTCACTTTTGTGCCAGGGAATACATGTTCCCTCTGGGGCCCAAAGAGAGACATTCCCTAAACTCCATCCACAGTCACCTTTCAGGCAGATTTATTCTCAGTTGAAGGGAAAGATCCAGTTCCAGCTGCAAGATATTCTATTCTCCTGCCTGCTAAGAGATTTGTTTGTTAAGGCGGAATGTCATGCTCTTAGAGTGGGAAATTTCCTAAAGAATAGAGTCAGGCAATGGTAGAGAGAAAGTACCTCAGTCAATAGGAAGATATGAAATATACTGGAAGAGTCAAACACTAAGAAACATCAGGAAGATAATTGCACCCAAAAATCCAGTGTAACACAAATACTGCATGTGGATATGACTGCATGCTACAGTCCTCTCAAACATAAAGAAACAAAGGCCCTTAAAGGTGACATAGCCGACATAGTCTATTATAGAACTCTAGTGCATTTGGAAAAAATACAAACTCAGCAATTCATTCATCCAAAACTATTTATTGAGCCTCTAAAATGTGCCTGGCAATATTCAAACAAATTATTTAGTGAACAAAATAAAAAAATACTACAGCTAATAAATAGTATGCTTTAATACAGGCCCTTTTGAGTACTTGTATTCATCCCCCAACCACCACCTCTATTTTAGCTCTGCCCGTTCTGGGATTTCCCAGGGATTTTGCCCTTTCCTGTTTTGGATACATGTATGCCCTTATGGAATTTGTAGCCAAGATAGTTTCGACATGATCCCTCATTCTATATGTAACTGTATGGAAAAGAAAAGCTCCATCCAGCTCTCAGGGATTGGCCTCTGTGCCTGTGAGCTTGCATTCTCCCCAAAAAGATGATTCAGGATAATGATTCTGGCACATTATCTCATTAGGCCTCCTGATACTAAATGAAGAAGGCAGTTGAAAAATAACTCTCCATTTCACAAGAGAGAAATCTGGGGCATGCAGAGGTTAAATAACTTCTCTAAATCAAACAGCCAGCAATTGGGCCTGGGACAAGGACAGAGATCTTTAAAATTCATGTCACATTCTCCATCCCTTACATCGCACTGACTTTAGATTAAGTTTAAAGAATTCTGACAAAAACCAAGGATGTACAAAGAGGAACATATAAACACTGAGCAGGATTGCTATTGCAGAATATGACTAAAATTTGGATACTAGCAACGCTTTCCCAAGGTTGCAAAACCCTTAATCATCCACTTAGAAATAAATATATTTTATCAAATTAATTGTTTTCTTTGATTAGGTAAAGCTGTAAGAGGATATTTTAGAATGTTTATACTCTGAATACCTCTTTTTCTACTAATGGCAGATGATACGCAAATACCCAAAACTTCCAGAAACTGTTTCACAATATTCTGTTGCTATCTGAGATTTTAAAACCCAAACTTGGGAAATAAAATGCATAAAGGAAAAAGCAGAGGGAAACACATTTGTAAATAACCTGGAAACATGAAGAAAAGAGATCAGGCCGAAACTGAATATCCAGCTGTGTAAACACATTTAGATACTTTCAAAAAAATCTCTCAAATTGATGGTATTTGTAGGACCTTCCCACTGCCAAAATCATATACTTCACATTAATTCTTCTGTGATTCCACATCCTTTCCACACTGCATCAGTCTAAACTGTCTGGTTCAGATGGAGCCACTCAAATTCCATGAATGTTTTTGTTTAATCAAGTGAACACTGTAAACTGTTGTTCTTGGTCATACACTCTCCTCTTAAATAAAAATAAGGTTTTTGAAGATGAAAGATGGAGGTGCAGGTGCTAAATATTTGTGAATACTCCCATTACTCCCCAGACTTCTGAATTCCAAGTGGAGAAGTGAGACCTTCATTAGACTCATGAAAAAGTTCTAAATTCCACTTTGTGAAGGAGAAATTATTTTACATCAATAACAAAACAAAATGACTAGAATGGAAACATTACAGAAGAGTCTCTGAATACACTAAAAGTAACTAATAGTTCTAGCTGCATGTTTAAATTTATACTTCCAACTACATGAAATTAATGGTAAGGAGAACCCTGGTATTAGAGTAGGGGTTAATTTAAATTTTCATTGCAACCTTCATTATGATGATAGGAACACCTACTTTAATGAAATTTATGACAAAGCAAAATCACACCTGATTTCTAACAAAAGTAACCTCTCCAACACCTCTCCAACCCATCATTCCAGTTTGGTCTCCAGGAAAGTGCCAAATAGGTGCTAACTCAACAAATCCATTGAAAAAATCTTAGTTGAAAATTGCAAAAAAACTTTGTTTGGAACATTAATCAGTTGTTTTAGTATTTCACTACTGATGCTAAATACAGTTGAAGTAACAGTCTTGATTACCATAAATGCTATCAGTCTGAAGTCTTCATTTTACCTGTTTTAGACAGAAGATTTCCTAACTCATGATCCATTAGGTCCACCCTTGGTATATAAACAAATGTACTTAATAAGAGTGGTTATTTTAACATACAATGCTAAGATTGTAGGATTTAACAAACAAAAACTTATGATGACTATTTAAATCTGAATTTCAGATAAATAGCAAATAATTTATTGGTGTATATTCCATTCAAATAGGAGCATGTGCACTGTATTTTTATATGACAAACCTGTTAAAAGCATCAAAAAAAGCAGTACTTACAGCTATAAAGGATGGGAATTTTGTACTGAATCTATTCAACTCAGAATTGCACTTTCTTAAGTTGATCAGAACTCAACTCATTTCCTTGTCATTTCAGGTCTAAGATCAAAGTAGAGCTTTGGATTATTAGACGAGTGAATTTGAGTTAAGTATAGTGAATACATTTATTAAATATAACTTTAAAATCAAAGATGAAAGATTTCTTCCAAATTGTTAAGTATGTAAAAATGGTGCTTTAAGGCTAATTTCAAGACTATTATCTTATAAAAAGAATAGTATTAATGAAATCTATTCATCTTCTGAAAGACATAGAATTATGTATTAAATTTTTTAAAGGAAAGAGGACTAGAATTTTTGCAGTGTCATAGTATTGATTAAATAAAAGTGTGAAATTTTTTGCCAGATCTAAGGGCAGATGGTTGCAAAAGTGAAATTATTTACATTTGTTTATACATAATTATTTTGACATAATATATATATATATATATATATATATATATATATATATATATATATATGTGTGTGTGTGTGTGTGTATAATTATCAAATGTTCTCCCAAATTCTAGGATTTAGAATATGTATTATTAATATATATAGTGATATAATAATTCATGTTGAGACATTTGGATTCATGCTATTTAAACATTTTCACTTAAAAAGTGTTATTATAAATTAGGTAAACAAAATGCTTTACATTGAACAAACATCCAAGAGTAGTTATCAAAATTACAAAGTGTAATAGGCAAACAAAAGGTCAGAAATGCAAAATTTGGCAAACATAAATACTAGCAAAAGAAAAAAACCTGTTCTCTAGTTACTATCAACTCAAATGTATACTCGCAGGTGGGCTCTTGGTCCCTTATCCTGTGGAAGCCTCACTGAGGTCATTATGAAATGCAGGTGGGCACTGTTCCCTTAGAGAATGGAAGGGGCAGCAGTTGACCAGAAGCTCTATTCCTCCAGTGATCAAGGGTAATTACATGGACATTAAGTCCACCAGACCTGTGGGTTCCTCAATCATATGTGTGAGTTGGCTTTAAAATCAGGTTGTGGACCTTTTAGACACATATTTCCATATATTTCAAATTGAGATGATTTTTTATGCAATAATATGAGTTAGACTGAGTAGATGATTATTTAAAGACTTCCAATTATGATTCTACAGCAAATGCATAATTAGTGGCCTTAATCAGGGGAATAAAGAAAAATTTAATTGAGTGTTTTCCCCATTTATAAAACAATGAGCAAATTGATCTAGCAAATTTGAGCTCTTCTTTCTAATACTGGGAACTGGGAACACAGAATCTTAAATGACTCAAAGTAGAAAATATGTTTTCAAATCCAAGAAAATTACAATTATAATACATCATAATAATTCTCAAATTCTGAAACCTTCTTATAGTCATAAGACATAATAGTACCTAAATCAAAGCTTGTGCCTTAAAAGATTACATTTTAACTCTGGTTTTAATAATTAAATGGCATTTGTCTGCATGTAGAGGGATGTCTATGTTTATCAGTAAGTGAGGTAAAATATAGTCAAGTATTGATACAGGAATAACATCCCTATTCCATAATAGGGTACTGACACAATGTCATAGTGGAAAAATTCCACCCATGACCTCATATGACAAGTCATAGTCAAAAATATAGTCACATTAAAATATTGCATAAAATTATCTTCAGTCTGTGTATAAGAGGTGTACAAAACATAGATGAATTTCATGGTTAAACTTGAGTCCTATGCCCAAGATATCTCACTAAGTGTATGCAAATATTCCAAAATCTGAAACACTTCTAGTCTTAAGCAATTCAGATAAGGATATTCAAACTTTAAGAACTTTTCTAATAAAAATAATGATGTTTATCACTGACCTTCTTAAAACATCATCCTAAAAAGAAAACAAGGCTAACATTACTGAGTACTTACAATCTGCCAAGCATTTACAATACACGGCCACTCCTCACAAACAGCTAACAGTAAAATGTTTGTGCCACAGGAATCAATGATATTCACATTACAGCAACCCATACATAAAGGGAGTTAATGTCTCTGTGGTCACATTTGACCATGGGAAGAAGAGAGGTGTGGGTGAGTGCTGTCCCCTTCCATTCCTCAGGGCTATGGTTTCATAAGACTCCTATAAACAACAATAAGTGTTGGCGAGAAGGTGGGGAAAAAGGCACACTCATACGCTGCTGGTGAGACTGCAAATTGGTACAGCCAATATGGAAAACAATATAGAGATTCCTTGGAAAACTTGGAATGGAACTACCATTTGACCCAGCTATCCCTCTCTTCGGTCTCTATCTAAAGGACTTAAAAACAACATACTACAGGGACACAGACACATCAATGTTTATAGCAGCACAATTCACAATAGCTGCACTGTGGAACCAACCCAGATACCCTTCAGTAGGTGAATGGATTAAAAAAATATGGCATATATACACAATGGAATGTTACTCAGCAATAAAAGAGAATAAAATCATAGCATTCACAGGTAAATGGATGCAGTTGGAGAAAATAATGCTAAGTGAAGTTAGCCAATCCCAAAAAACAAATGGCAAATGTTTTCTCTGATATAAGGTGACTGGCTTATAATGGGGTAAGGAGAGGGAGCATGGGAGAAATAGACAAACTCTAGATAGAGCAGAGGGGTGGGAGGGAAAGGGACAGGCAGGGGATTAGCAAGGATGGTGGAATGTGATGGACATCATTATCCAAAGTACATGTATAAAGACATCAATTGGTGTGAACATACTTTATACACAGAGATGAAAAATTGTGTTCTATATGTGTAGTAGGAATTGTGATGCATTCTGCTATCATGTATTTAAAAAATAAAAGCAATTTATTTTATTTAAAAAATAAAAGCAATTTTAAAAAAAGGCTCCAGTGAAGGCCCCATGGGATTAAGCCCTTCCTGGGGCCACTAGATAACACATGCATGAATTGACTTTCACTCTTTTCTTATCTCATTCCTTTGCTCCTTAATTATTTCCATGAGATCATACTCTCAAATAAACAAGAGCCTTTGTCTCAAGTATGCTTTGGGGTAACCCGAGCTTGAATAAGAGATGAAAAAACATTGCCAAGGATACTGAGCAGTCGCATGGCTGAACCTGTGTTGGAACTACCTGACTGCAAGAGACTGAGTGAGTGCCACTTTAAAACCATGTTGTTCTGGTTCCTAAACAAGAGCATCTGGATTTCCACCACCTCCTACATCATCTGCAAATTCTCCTAAGGGATATGTCAATACTGTGTTAGACACTTATGCACATCAACCCTAACATCACCTGTGCATAGGACATGGCATTTCATGTCTTCAGCTAAACAGGAAGGCCTCTCCCATAGACCCAGCTCTACCTCCTACCTCTAGTATCAAGTTGTCTTTTGAATATAAGTGAAAATGAGCAACTTATGAATTCTGCATTTTAACATTGCATTATCTTGTTCAATTGTATACTGAATTTTCCTCCTCCCACATTATTATATAGTTGCATACATATTATATTACATATTCTAAAATATAATTTTATTTATACATATGATATATTATAATTATACATATAATACAACATATTATCCTAAAACTTGGTGGTTTAACACAATATATATGTATTGGCTCACAAAGATTCTGTGGATCAGAAATCCAGGGATCATTTAGTGGGTGCTTTATTTCAGATTCTCACCAGAGGTTGCAGTCAGATGTCATCTGGGGTTTCAGTCCTCTGAAGTCTTGACTAGGGCTGGAGGCTCCATTTCCAGGTGGACTCACTCACTTAGCTGGAAACTGATGGCTGGCTCCTGTCAGAAGGCTTCCATTCCCTACCACATAGACCTGTCCATCAGGAAGCTGGACTATTTTGGTAGCCTGGCAGCTGGCTTTCCCAGGGAGAAAGGACAAGCTGAGGGAGCACAAGACAGAAGCCATCGTCTTTTTCATAACCTGTTCTCAGGAGTAACAGAGTCATCTCCACAAGGGACTATTGGTTGTGGCTCAGCCCTATTCAACGTGAGAGGAAATGACACAAGAATATACATACCAGGAGATAAGGTTCACTAGTGGCCATATTGCATGTTGGTCCCCCAATAAGGAATTCAAATTTATTCTGAATGGGATAGAGAGTTTCCAGAAGGTTTCAGGCCTAGCATTAATATAATTCAAGTTTTACAAGGATGACTGTAGTAACTGGGTTGAGAATGGACAGTAGCGAAGCAAAGGTGGAGCCCTGGAGGTCAGTTAGGAGGCTATTATAATAATATCAGCAAGAACGCAGACTAGATGGGGGCAGGGGTTAGGAGGTTGTAAGTAAAATATGCTCAGATTTGGAACTCGAGGTGTTTTGAAGACAGATCTGACAGGAATTGTTGATGAATTTTATGTGGGCTGTAAAAAACGTGTAGTCAAAGATGAACTAACACTTTTAACCTGAGCAACCAGAAATATGTTTATCACACAGAAATATTTATTGGTTGTTCAGAAAGTACAGAGATGGGCAAAGTACCCAGTCTGAGGAGGTCAGAAAAGTTCTCCAGGGGGAGATAAGTCAGAATTTAATGGATAAATCAGATCTAGCCAAGGTAAGAGAAGAGAGAAGAGAGCTAGCTACAAAAGAACAGCATAAATAATAGCAGAGAAGCCAAAACTACATGGAGCGTGTACAAAGATGAAGTAAGCCTGCTTCAGGGGTACTCTGTGGGAAGAAATTTCGATATGATATATATCTTTCCTATTTGTTCAGTTAAAAATATTTATTTCACACATGCTTTGTGTCAGGTGCAGTGCTAGCTGCAGAAGATACAGTGACAAACAGTTATATTATTTCTGAAAAGGATTTGATGGTAGAGAGAAATGAGGTGATGAGCCCCAATTTAAAAAAAAAAAAACTGATTCAAAGGTGTTCTCTTTTTGTTGTTGTTTTTTGTTTTTAAGAAAGGAATATATAGAAGTTGTCAGGGGTAGTTCCAGCATTCATTAAAAAAAAAAAAAAAAAACAGTTAGAAACGTGGATAGAACTTGTCTCAGAAAGGTTTTTGCCTAGCCAGAACACCATCTGTGCTTATATGGCATCAGTATATGTGGGCAGATGACCTGGGAGAAGGATGACTGACATTATGGAGAGCCTAAATAACCTAAAAGACCATGGTACAGCTACCATTGAATGGTTTCCAACTTGCACAATGGGGTAGATATTGATATCATTCAGAGCAATAGTACACTTGGAAGCTGCCCAGCTTGGGGTTAGTGGAAGACCATGAGTTAGATTTGGCACAGAGGACTGGTCAACAAATAGTCCTTTAATCTTTTGTAAATAGTTACTAGTTAAATAAAAAGAACATATGCTTTTTTATAGTCTTATATTTAAAAAAACACTCAATACTTGACAAAATAACACTACGTGGTACCATTATTTGCACAAATACACTCTTTTTCTCTGTCTTGTCCGTATTTAACCCGATGCTACTGACCTACTTTCACTGAAGAATATTCTTCTCATATATTGGATGATAGTGTAGACTTACACTGAGTTCACTCACAGCTCGCCCCATCATTGCTGGGTGTGTTAGAGGGATGATATACTAGATAAAATCCAGGGTTGTGGTCAGAATATAGTTAACTTAAGTGTCACTAAAATTTTGAACCATTCATTTTCTTTTCTCTTGTCACTCACTATTACTGATCTGTAGACCCTGAGAGTTGTTGTCTCCTTTAGGATATGCAAATTTGCTTATTTAAAGCAAAACTCTAGCATAGAGTAATATAATTTTGGCATGAAAAAAATTAATGTTTGTGATCAAAAGAAATCATGTGCTATATTCTTCTACCTGCAGAAGAAGATAGTTCTCAGATCCTGGAGACTCTTTCATTCCTGGTGTCCAGTATTAAGCGATGGGCATAGTGTTATAACATTAGCATGGCCTAAGAAGTTAAGATATTTTGCATAAGGAAATGGAGGAGGAAAGAAATGCCAATGGGATAGGAGACCTAGAATTTTAGATGTAAAGGAGACCAAAGCCAAAGCATGACTTTGGAGAAAAAGAGAGAAGAGAATATTAAAATGAAATGCTGTATGCTAGGTAGTATAAAAGCATCCAGTTCTTTTAAACAAATTTTTCAGTAACAGCTTTAACACTAGTGCCTTGTGGAATCAAAACATTTTGAGGGAATAAAATGTTAGGTCCTGCTCCAAGCAAGACTTGCATAGGCAATGACAGCCCTGAGGCTTCCCCAGAGCTCATTCCATATCTTAGTTCATCTCTTTACTTTCCACAGAAAACCTTTTCCTGTTTTCCAGTCTCTCTGCTCAGAACTTGGATTCCTTTAGCCTTGTTTTTTCTCCTGAATTTTTGATTCTGGTTACCTGAACTCTCAGTTTCTCCCCTGTTTCTCTCCTACTTGAGGATGGTCAAGCCCTTCTTTACTCTTTATTTAACTCCTGGGTATTCCTGTTCCCTGCTCCTAAAATATCCACTCAGCTCTCACCTACACCTTGTACTAAGGAGGATGCTTCCAATTCAGTATGGCTTCCTGGTTCTTTGTGATCATCAAGCCTGTTCCTCTCTCTAGCCTAGAAGCAGATCTAGCCAAATTTATTGGGTTTTCAGTTGAGCATTGTGGTAAATAATCTGTAAGCATTCTGTCACTTAATTTTTAAAATAAATTCAGATGGTAATTTTGGTACTATTTATGCATAGGAAAATAAATCCCAGAGTGGTGACGTAATTTACCCAAAGCTACAAAAGCAGTACTCCAACCCAGGCATGCTGGTGCTAGGCTATGATTAACCACCATTGTGTACTGGTCCACATTGAGCCATCTTTAAGATTTAAAATTTTGACGAATATTGATATTTTCATTACAACATAAAATCGAAAACAATGCTTATGTTTTGGTTTAATAGGGTACCAGAAATTGTACAAAAAAAGTTCGCAGACAGGCTATCATAAAAGAATTTCTTGATAAATTGAAAAATAAGCTTACATATTGTTTTTGTGAGAAAAATCCAGAAGCTAAAACTGAACCACATGGGTAAAATCTAAAAAGTTAAAAACAGACATTCATAATTCAGGTTGCCAGCTTTCAAAAATTTCATCTTAGACTGAGGTTTGTAAACTGTACCATGATGTCTTCCAAGAGCATAAAAAGTTTTGATGATCTGGGGAAAAAGTGAAACAAAATTGAGTATAGTCAGCAGAAGAAGGAAAAGTAAGATCAGAAAAAAAAGGAGGAGGAGGGAGGAGTTTATCTAGAAGCTTTTAAGTTCAGGGTAGCCGGGGGAAAGTGGCTGTGGAAACATTATTAATAGTGACAAATTGACATCATTGATTATGAAATTAATGGAAGTAGGAAGAGCCTGTCTCTGAGCTTTTATCCAAAGATTTCAAATGTTTTAAAAGAGTCCCATGGTCAATTCTTTCAAAAGAGACTGATAAATTGAACATAATAAAAGCACAGATCAAGACCCTGTCAGCCAACATTCTGGGATCATTATGTTCTCCCCGAAGGATGGCCTCTCCTCTGTGATAGAAGCCTAAAAGCTGACAGCCACAAAATATTACACTGCTTCTGATGATCCCGAGGATGATGCCGCTCAGCTCCCAGCCTACCTTCCCAGTGATTTCCTGTGCAAACAGAAAGTTAGCTTGGCAATAAATAACCTGTTTGCCCATAGTCAGGGAGGACTATTTGACAACCAGATGAATAGAGACTATTTTGAAAATAGAGGAAAAATTACCCTTCACCAAAAAAAAAAAAAAAAAAAAAAACCCCGCTGATAAATGAGATGCTCTCACTGGTCTCAGTTAACCATTTAAAAAGTAGGAATGGCTGGGATAGATCAGTTGGTGGCTAGACATAATCTCTAAACCATCTGTAGTGTCAGGCTCTGAAAAATCCATGAGGCACGGCAAAGCAAAAGATAAAGAAGGGTGTGCAGGCATGAATGGCTAGCATTACCTGGGCTCGGGTTTATATATTGGGATGGTATCATTTCTCTTGGTTTTTCCATGCAGCTTAAAACTACTTGGTTAAATCTCAAAAAGGAGGCATTTTTTCTTTACAGCAAGTTAAATCTCAGCTGCACATGATAAAGAAAGCAACACAAAACTTGAAATCCAGGTGAACCCATGATTGCTCATTATTAGATTAATCTTGAAAGAGAGCCCTCAGGCCATCTAGCCTGGAGGAATAAGGTGGTTTGAGAAACACTAAGCTTATAGGAAACTCTTTGAGGGAAGGAGACAATTTACTTTAGAAGCCTGGAAGTCTATGGTTCTGAAGCTGAACAATGAACACTTTAAAAATAAATAAATAATTTAAAAAAATCATTTAGAAAAATTCTAATTCAGCTTTCATCTTGGAAGACTCTACAATGGAATCTACCATAGGCATATCAGTAGATTCTCAATAGCTATGAGCACACCTGTCCTGGTATCTCTCAGACACCAATGGATCCAGCTTCACAACTTTATGAATGTATCTGAAAAACATGACCTGACACAGAAAAGCGCTTCACTCAACAGTATGTGGGTAGCCATGTACTCCAGAATGCTTTTAAGGAATCTTCACAACACTCCTGGAGAGATAGAAAATATGAGAGTATGTTTAATTAAGGGACATAATGACTCTAACTGCACAAGAAAGAATTTTGTAATGAGGCATTGATAAATAATATTAAAAATCTTTTAACAAAGATTATGAGACACATTATGAAAAGTACAAGGTGAGAAAATGTGGATTATTTAAAATTCTACCCCTCACACCCGAACGTGCTATTCAAGATAAATGGAAAGCAAAAATCTAAGCCCTTGGGCAAAGGGAATGGAAAGAAAATGTTAGAGACTCTGACCGCTATTGACAAGACTATAAATTGGAATAGACTTCCTGGAGGGCAGTTTGGCAGTAGCATTGAAATTTTTAAATATGCGTATTCCTTGACTCAGTAATTCTACTTCCAGGATTCTAACCTTGAGAAATGGTTACAGGTGTGCATAAAGGCACCGGCCACATTTATTATGTGTTGTTTTTTGAGCAGAAAAATTGGACTCAACTACATCTCTATAAATAGGGTCATAGTTACTTAGTATTAAATTATTATGAGAGGATACTATGTTATGCAAAGATTTAAATAAGAGCTATGTGTTTTTTATTTGATTACCTTCAAGGCATACTAAATGTAAAAGGAAATGCAATATATAACATAAACATATTACATATATGTAATATGATTAGAGTATGTATTTTCACTTACGTGTGTATTGCAAACATGTTATTCCATTTACAATGGTATATGAAGTTTGTTGTTAGTGGTCCCTCCTCAAAAGTAAGATGAATTTTGAAAAGAGAAAAGAAATTTATTTTTCTTTAATTATATAAATGTCTAAGCCAGATGCGGGGTGACACATGCCTATAATCCCAGTGGCTTGGGAGGCTCAGGCAGGAGGATTGCAAATTCAAAGTTAGCCTCAGCAACTTGGCAAGGTTTACCTAAGCAACTTGGCAAGGTCTACCTAAACAACTTGGTAAGATCTGCCTTCAAAAAACAGATGGGGGCTGGGGATGTGGGATGTACCTTAGTGGCTAAGAGCCCCTGGTTTCAATCCCTGGTGCCCCCCAAAAGAAGTCTATATTATTTAAATATTTTAAGACGATAGTGTATAAGTATTAAAAGTCAAACACTGTTAAAAATTAAATGTTATTGAAAGGGAACACAATCAACTGAGGATCGTCCAGACTGTGCACCATGGTAAGCCGCATCAGAAGCCCCGCGGGCAGCATCAAGCTCAGCACAGCCCAGTGCTTTGCGTAGTCTTGACCCTGGGACCAACTATAACAGAACACTCTCTTCTTGAACACAGCTAGGTTTTGTGGCAGAGAAAAAGAATGCGGGGGGCTATGCTCCATCCTCCCATAATTCACTGACCAGGGTGAATCACACGGCTGTACGGAGTCCAAGAGGCAGAGATGCCCATGACAACATGTTTGGAACCACCTTTTCTTCTTTCTTTTTCTATTTCTCAAATATGTGTAAAACTGAACTCAAATACCGGTACTGCATACTCACCCAAACACCTCTGGTTTGTTTCCCCACCCTCCTATCCCTCTTTCCATCCCTTCCTTCATTTCTCTCTCTCTTACTCTTCTTTCCCTCTCAGTCTCTCTCTGTTATTTCAGTTAAAGCCGGAAAAATAAAAGACAACTAAACTTAAAAAAAAATATATATATATAAACATATTAATATATATTATATAATAAATTAAATTAAACATATTAATATATAATATAAACATATTACATATATATAATATGATTAGAGTATGTATTTTCACTTAACTGCAAACATGTTAATCCATTTACAATGGTATATGAAGTTTGTTATTAGTGGTCCCTCCTCAAAAGTAAGATGAATTTTGAAAAGAGAAAAGAAATTTATTTTTCTTTAATTATATAAATGTCTAAGCCAAATTCAGGGTGGCACATGCCTGTAATTCTGTGGCTTGGGATATATATAAATATATATAATATATATATTTGCTTCAGTTTACCATGATACACAGCCTAGTAGGTCCTCAGTCAATCTTCTCCTTTTTAAGAATATAATTTTTAAAAATGTTTCACTAGGGCTGGGGATGTGGCTCAAGCGGTAGTGCGCTCGCCTGGCATGCGTGCAGCCCGGGTTCGATCCTTAGCACCACATACAAACAAAGATGTTGTGTCCGCCGAAAACTAAAAAAAAAAATAAATATTAAAAAATTCTCTCTCTCTCTTTCTCTCTCTCAAAAAAAAAGTTTCACTTTTAATGTTTGTACCCTATTAGAATATTTAAATAACATAGACGTTTATGCAATTAAAGAAAAAAGAACTTCTTTTTACTCCTCTGTGCAAAACTCATCTTCCTTTCCATTCAACCTCAAATTTCACTCTAACTTTCGAGCTCTGCTTCACCCCTGAAGCATTTCCCTTCATGCAAGTATCTCCAGGCCAACTTTACTGTCCCCACTATTATTTCTCTACCGAATACATGTTCTATTTCCCTTCTGGAATTATCTTTCTGGAACGTTAATTCAGTCATCAATCTCTAACATTCTTTGAGGGATACATTCTGAGCTTGTGAAGCAGATATTCAAGGCTGATTGTGATCTGACTCACACCCACCATGCTTCTGTCCTCTTTGGTGGTTATTGCCTGGGACTTCATATGGAAGGAAAATTTGTTCTTTTACTATATTCACAGGCATTAAGCAAAATCACCTTAAAAGATTGACATTTTTGGTAATCAAAAACCCTGAAGATGCTACTTTTTTTTCCTGTTTTCTGATATATTTCTTTCATTTTCACCAGCACACAAAAGGGATGAAATGAAAAGAATAACAGGAGAAAAACTTCATATTTCATATATCCACCTAGGTCTAGAATGTATGAAGCTTTCAAATGAAATATATTTTTTCTGCCAGGCACAGTGGCACATGCCTATAATCCCAGTAACTCAGGAGGCTGAGGCAGGAGGATCAAGAGTTCAAAGCCATCCTCAGCAAAAGCGAGGCACTAAGCAACTCAGTGAGACCCTGTCTCTAAAAATGATACAAAATAGGTCTGGGGATGTGGCTTAGTGGCCGAGTGTCCCTGAGTTCCATTCCCAGTACCAACAACAACAAAAATTTCCCACATGATTTTGACTGATAAAGTACTTTTTCGCACTGTTTGGATATTAATATATGGCTTACCGGTATCTTAAGAAATGTATTTTTTTGTTGTATTTTATCTGCCTGGACTCATCTACCTCCATTTGAACTTCAGAATTCATTGTAAGTACTTAATAATAGTTGTTGAATTGGGACCTAAAATCAATTTCATGAGCCCTAAAACCAAGGAGGTAAGTAAGACTGAAACATCAAAACATCCAGGTGTGATAATAGAGGAATGATTTTTTTTAAGACAGAGAGAGAGAGAGAGAAAGAGAGAGAGAGAGTTTTTTAATATTTATTTTTTAGTTTTCGGCAGACACAACATCTTCATGTGGTGCTAAGGATCGAACCCAGTGCCCCACACTTGCCAGGCGAGCGTGCTACCGCTTGAGCCACATCCCAAGTCCGAGGAATGAATTTGTGAAATTTATATTCAACTCTCAATTATTTAGTAATTACCTGTTATTTGATTGATATTTCAAATAATCAGGAGATAGGTATACTTTCCATATCAATATACATTAGTCTGAAAAGACACAAATATCTGTCTCAAAGACCTGAAAAAATGGGTGATAACTTCCTAAACTGATTCTGTTTAGACATCATAGATGTGTAGGGAAATAAAAATTCCATAATGAAACAGCATTGATAAATGCTACACAGACTTTTGTAAACTGCACATTGTTATATCTAAAGCCTTTGAGGAGTTCTACAGAGAAGGAAGCTGTTGACTCTGCTTAATATTTTCAAGCTTATCTGATCTATGATATATATATGTATATAGATAGTATATACAATCACACATATATATGATTAATCATATAATATATAGGATTAGATGATAGAAATAATATAATATATAGTGGAAATATTACATAAATAAACATATTTATATAATATAAAGAATATCATGCAAACATCTCATTAGATGGTAATAGAAACATCATAGTATTTCTAGTTTCATTTAATGAATTATACGCATTCTATTAAGAAAACAAAGTTTAGAGTAATTCAATTTTAAGTTCATAATTTTAGTTTTCATTTCTTAACTATGCCTTAGCAACTTATCTTTACCACAGAATGAACATTTAAATGAGGCAGCAAATGCTTAAATATTTGACAGAAAATTGGTGTACAATAATTTCCTTTAGATGTTTCTCTTTACATTTTAATGCATTTGTTTCTTTATCCAGGCTGGAGTCTTGTCCCTCTTCTCAATTCTTCTTCCTTTTTTTTTCTGTGTATTTAGAATTAGGACACCTTTTTTTCTTTCTTTCTTTCTTTTTCAGACACTCTGTGGCAAGGGAAACTCCTTCAAACTAGGTTTTATATACTATGCAATTTTCAAAAATTTTTTTATATATTTTAAGCAAGCTCTCAAGCAGACTGTTAGAGATAGTTCTGTTGTTGTTGTTGTTGTTGTTGTTGTTGTTTTGTTTAATGTTATATTTTGTTACTAACCAAAGAAGATCATGCATCTTGCAGAATGCTGGTCAAAATGGCCAGAGGGAAAGCCACATCTACACAGCAGTAGAGCCAACCTCAGAGCTCCCTTAAGTTATTCATGTCTTACTGATGGACAAGTGCTTGGGTTTCCCTCAGGATCAGATAAACAGCCAGTACCCTCCTAGTAGTAGTAATTTCCTTTCCTCCTCAGTTTTCCCCTTTAACCTACATAGAAGTGATTCTCTCCCCCTCTTCCTCCATCAGGGGAAGAGAAGTCATCTGGCTGGTGAGAGCCTGAGACCCATTGGGTCAAGTCCCAGTGTGGTGAGCCGTTTCTGCCGTTTATGCAAATTATGGTCGCCATTACAAGATGGCGCTGGCTCTGCTGTGGTCTGTGATAAACAACTCCTTGTTTGGGAGAGTTGGCACATGACTTTTCATCACTCTATGAGAAAGCTCCACGTGGCTGCTTTGCATTGGGGCTTGAGATGCTTTATTAAGGCTGGGAGGGGCATCCGAGAGAGAGAACTGAAGAGAAAGAGAACTGAGGAGAAGAACTGTCAGGGGCCTGAATAAACTGCTGAAAGAAGATTCCTGAGTGTTGTGTCTTCCTTGCGGGCAAGGGGGCGCTACAAGTGGTGCCGAGACCCGGGAACCAGAACTTTCAGCAGTCAGGGGGGTGCACCGTAGTCCCAGGTAAGTGGGATCCGCGATCAAAGCGGGAAATAGTCCCAAGTAAGTGGGATCCGCGACCAAAGCGGGGCAGCAGCTGCATTGTGTACTTTCGTTTTTACTTTCGCTTTTGTTTTCTGTGTTTCTCTTGTTGTGTCATTTTGCTTTTGTTTTTTGTGCTTCTTTTGTTGTTGTGTCATGGGTGCCGCACCTTCCAGTCCGCTTCTTCTGGCCCTAGATGGCCTGTTACGTTCTAAGGGTCTGGAAGTGAAACATAGTACTTTACAGAGATTTTTACAGAAGGTAGATATCGCTGCACCGTGGTTTGCATTTTCGGGCAGCCTTACTGTACCTAGTTGGGATAAATTAGGCAAAGATCTTGACTTTGCTTCTGAGCAGGGCATATTAGAGGGTGGGGTGATACCCCTTTGGAAAATGGTCCGTAGTTGCCTTACAGATGGCAGATGTCAGGAGGCACTTACAAAAGGACAAGAAATTCTAGAGCAATTACATGAGGAGAAATCGGAGACGGCAGGAAGTGAGGTATCTCAGAAGGATGGGAGTGTGCGGAGCGTGAAACAGGGGAGGAGACGATTGTATCCAGATCTCAGTATGCTGCGCACACCCCCATGTGAAAGTGGGTCAGAGGAAGAGGAGGATGAGGAGGAAGAGCTCGGGAGGCTGTCTCGTCAGCTAGAGAGTTTAGCTATAGGAGAAGGGAACAGAAATAAACAGGGGCTCAAGAAAAGCGATCCCCCGGATCCACCGCCGTATGGTGGAGGTGTTTCGGGGAGAGCTTTCCATGCCCAAACATGGAGGGCTGTTAACGCTGAGATGGGTCTTGCTTATCCAGTTTTTCAGGATGACAATAGGGGAAGATTCCATGAACCCTTAGATTTTAAAATTGTGAAGACCCTGGCGGAGTCTGTGCGCACTTATGGGGTGGATGCCGCCTTCACACTAACTCAGGTGGAGAATTTGTCTAGATACTGCATGACTCCCTCTGATTGGGCTAGCCTTGTTCGGGCTTGTGTTTCCCCGGGTAAATATTTGGACTGGAGAGCATTCGTGCTAGAGGGCGCTATAGAGCAGGCCGCCCAAAATCATGCAGCGGGACACCCTCATTGGGACAAGGATATGCTTTTGGGGCAGGGTCGGTTTGCAAATCAGCAGACAGGCTTTCCTCTGGAGGCATATGACCAAATTAACAACATTTGCATTCGGGCATGGAAGTCGCTTCCAAATAGAGGAGAGGTGTCTGGTAATTTGACCAAGATTCTACAAGGCCCTACAGAACCCTTTTCAGATTTTGTAGCAAGAATGGTGGATGCTGCTGGAAAGATTTTTGGGGATCCTGATAAAGCCATGCCCCTTATCAAGCAGTTGGTTTTTGAGCAATGCACCAAGGAATGCAAAGCAGCCACGTGGAGCTTTCTCATAGAGTGATGAAAAGTCATGTGCCAACTCTCCCAAACAAGGAGTTGTTTATCACAGACCACAGCAGAGCCAGCGCCATCTTGTAATGGCGACCATAATTTGCATAAACGGCAGAAACGGCTCACCACATCCCAGCATGATTTACTTTTCCTCAGACACAGGAGACAGGATTAGCTTTCTGTCTCAAGGACCATGTCTTACATTTCCGTCCCCCATGGGTAAGCCAGCATTTCTCAAACTTCGATGTGCACCAGATATTTGGAAGACTTGGCAAAACAGATTCCTGCACCCCATTCACATTTCTGACTCAGCAGTTGAGGATAGAGTTCAGTTATTTGCATTTCTAACAGGTTCCTATATAATATTGATGCTGTAGTCCCTGGACTTTACACTTAAGAACCAGTGCATTAGACAAAATAGAAACAGCCTTTCTTCTCACTGATTGTCCAAGTGTCCACCATCTCTGTTCTTTCATCAACTCCCCGAGGTGGGCAGGAATTCAAGTCAATCTCTTACTGTATAAGTGACTTTTAATCCAAAAGGAAATCCACAGCCCCATTTCTTTGTTAGCCTAAGTCATTATCTTCCCACAACAAACTTTGTGCTTTGGATTATAAAATTGCTGCTCTTCAACATTTGACTTATTTTTTTTTTCTCCTTAGTTAGTTAAAACTTACAGGGGAAGTGGAGCAAGTGATGAGACTGTCCTTGAGATCTGCTCCTGGCCTCATTTCTACTTATTCCCTTTTGAAGCAACAGATAGTCACCTGCCCAGCTACTCATGCCCAGTGGATACATATCATGATTTAAAAAATAAATAAAAATCTGTAGTTTGCAAGAAATTAAAGTTTATTTTTCTAATAGAAAGTTTTTATATCAATATAAGATATTCCAATGTTTGTTTTTCTACAAAATAGAGCTCTGTGGAGTTATTTTTTTCTTTTGTACATTAGGAAGTAGCAGGTGTTTTCGTATCCATCCATCATTTATAGTTCACTGCCTTGAATCCCTGACACCAGAATGCACATTAATCACAGAATTTAATATAAGGAAAAGTTTTTGTAAGTTTCCTGGTGTCTAAGCACAATAATCATATTTTTCCTACTATGTCAAAAAATAGAGATGGCAATTTAGCAAAAACAAAAAAGATAAAGCAAAGCCCATTATATTTGCTGCAAGAGTGTGGTATATCATAAATAATACAAACATAGTAATTAATTCTGTTAAATATAGTTATCATTTTCTCATAGGGTAAATTTAACTGGAAGACTGTTACAGACTTTGCTAAAACTGAAATGGATATAGTAAAATTTTTTAGAGATAGATGTTTATTACAGTATTATGTCTAGAGGTAAAAAAATATACAATGACAATTTGCAATGACTGGTTAGATTAATTAAATCAATAATAGTGCCTCTACCTACATGGCAAAATATTAGAATGTCACTAGAATCAGGCTCTTAAAGAATACTGAATTATGAAATGGTCACTGTTGCAATAGAATAGAATTCTTCTGGGTTCCTTATTTAAGGCTTCCTCTGGGATTAGTGACTCTTCCAGCTCTCTAGCCTGGGTATTGCTTTGTACCATTCTAGATACTCAAGCTTAATTTTCCCCTTCTGTCTTAGGTTTTCACTTTTGCCTTGGTAAAGTGAAATCTCAATAATATGGGAGTAAATTTGGGCTAGGAGAAGCACGGTAATGTGAAAATGTCTCTAAGTCTTAATTCTTCACCATTTACAGCCAGATGCTGAGAATTCCTACAATGCCAAGAGCTCAGACTGAACATCAAAGTATATTCAAGACTGGAGTAAAATAAAACATAAATCATATTGATCTGTCTTTAAATTTTTGGTATTTTTGTTTAGCACAGTGTTTTTAGCTTTAGTTTTAAAAAACTGCATTAAAATATAATTAATCACAATCACAGAGACACCTGTGGCCCCTTAAATGTCAACTGTGGTGAATGCCTTACTCACCTCACATGAGTCAAGGCCCAAATGATGCAGATGTGACTTACTTTGTCCTCAGATGGTAAGGAGCTGTGCTGTTCTTTTTTGCTACAAAACTCTCTCCCCTAATATTTTCCATATTAATAATAACTAATTATCAACATTTTTGATATTCAAGAAAACAGAATATTTCAAATCTTCATCATCTATTTTCAAATACTGTTAGCAATATGTCACATTTACTTTATCTATCTAAAATAGTTCTTTAAATTGAACCATTTAAAAAGATATTATACTTTTGCACACATTTCCTAAAAACACATTCTTTTACCTAGCCAATCTAAGAAAATTTATAGTAATTCCTTCTATGGCAGTTCCCAAACTAATGCCAAAGTACCCAGGGGTCTGTAGCTGACATATTTTAATTTTCTAGGAAAACAGCCATATTTGACACCTATCAGATGCTGTGTGAACCCCTAGCTCAACAGAGTTTACAGATCCAGTATTAGATTCCTTTTGATCATGCCATATCAAAACTGAGTTTGGGGTGATTGCTTTGATAAAAAGCATGCATCTTACAAAATCAATTTGGAACAAGATATAAGGATGTTGGCATCCAATCTGATTTCAAGATTTGAGAAGCTATGCATTACTTAGCATGTGCACACATCTTATTAATAAGTTATTGAAGGATGAAATACAAATATTTTTGTCAACTTGTTAACCTTGAAATGCTTTAAAATTTTTAAGACATAAATACTAAATGTTCAGTGAAATTTTTAATACATGCAACTGGTATATTTCTGTCCAGAAATGCTATAAAAGATGCTGATACAGATGGGGAAAACCTGGCGGTGGGAAGAGAGTGAGCCACCCCATGCCCAGTGCCACCACACTTGCAGATCTCACCCAGTCGGAATACTCCATCTCTGAGAGCATTATAGGACCCCTAACCAGCTGTCTCTGGGCCTCAGCATTCAAGCAGGATGCCCAGCGTTGGAGCAGGACCCAAAGCCTGAAGTTCTAGCCCATGCAAGACTCGGGGAGCACCTTAGCAGAATCACCTATCAACACATCTGCAGATCTCCAAGACTTCTCTCTGCTCCCATGCAAGACACTCAGCTGCTAACTACCCACAGCACAACACCATCACCTGGCTCCCCCCATCTCATCAGGTTCCCCCCACCTCACCAGGCTCCCTCACCTCACCAGACATCTCAGTGCTGAAAGCAGACCGCCACCATCTTGGCTCAACATTCTCACCATATTAGCTGGGGGGCAGTTCCCAGATTGGCTCTCCAGCAGCCAGGTACCAGGTTTCTAACCTTCCCCTCTCCCCAGCAGCGGTAATCCAACACAGTAGCTGCCCAACACAGGTGTGCAGTGCGACCAGGGAGCCGCCACGGGAGCCCAGGGGTGAGAGTTTTCTCAATTGGGAACTGCTAAGGGAGAGAGAGACAGGCCTAAAGTCTGGAGCCTAACAGATCAGGACATGGGAAATCTCCAGGCAAGAGAGGTGATAGTACCAGGCACTTAAGTCATACAAGTGGTCTCAAAAAGAGACCCATGAAGTGCAGGCTTTCTGCGGGGACTGGTGGGTGCCACTCCCCTCATCCAGGCACCCAGCACCAGGACCAGTCTTCCCACCCTGGTTACCTCCACCATCCAGAGGGCAGAGACACCAGCTATTGTTCATAGGTGGTATATTGTTGATATTGGGATCTGTTAACATTGTCCTTCCTCACAAAGGAGAGGTCTAGGAACCCTACAAGAGCACTACAAAACTATAGGGTAAAAACAATAACAATCTATACCTACAGGCTGGAAAGGAAGACACACCAGCAACATGAAAATACAAGGGAAGAAAGTGCCCCAAACAACTGAAGATACCACATTATTAGAATCATTGGCAGCCACAGCAGAAGAAATGACAGAGAAGGAGTTTAGGATGTACATGGTTAAAATGTTCTGTGAGCTCAAGGAAGATATAAGAGAGCAAATACAGACAGTGAAAGACCCCTTTGACAAGGAGCTACATAAACAAATACAGGAAGCAAAAGATCACCTCAACAGGAAGATAGAGGTGCTAAAAAAACAAAAACAAAAAACAAAAAAACAGAAATCCTTGCAATGAAAGAAATAATAAACCAATTAAAAGCTCAGATGAAAGCATCACCAACATAGTAGACCACTTGGAAGATAGGACATCAGACAATGAAGACAAAATATATAATCTTGAAAAGAACATAGACCACACCATGATAATGGTAAGAAACCACGAGCAGAACATTCAAGAAATATGGGATAGAATAAAAAGACCAAATTTAAGAGTTATTGAGATAGAGGAGGGCATAGAGGTCCAAACCAAAGGAATGAACAATTTATTCAATGAAATAATATCAGAAAACTTTCCAAACATGAAGAATGAATTGGGAATCCAAATTCAAGAAGCCTACAGGATGCTGAGTGTACAAAATCACAACAAATGGAAAGATCTACCTTGCTCTTGGATAGGAAGAATTAATATTATCAAAATGACCATACTACCAAAAGCACTATACAGATTTAATGCAATTCTGATCAAAATACCAATGGTATTCCTGATAGAATTAGAAAAAGCAATCATGAAATTCATCTGGAAAAATAAGAGACCCAGAAAAGCTAAAGCAATCCTTAGCAGGAAGAGTGAAGCAGGTAGCATCACTATACCAGCCCTTAAACTATACTACAGAGCAATAGTAACAAAAACAGCATAATATTGGCACCAAAACAGACTGGTAGTCCAATGGTACAGAGTAGAGGACTTAGAGACTAACCCACAAAATTACAATTATCTTATATTAGACAAAGTCACCAAAATCATGCATTGGAGAAAAGATAGCCTCTTCAACAAATGGTGCTGGGAAAACTGGAAATCCATATGCAACAAAATGAAATTAAACCCCTATCTTTCACCATGCACAAAACTCAAAGTGGATCAAGGACCTAGGAATTAAAACAAAGACTCTGCATCTAATAGAAGAAAAAGTAGGCCCTAATCTTCATCAGGTGGGATTAGGCCCCAACTTCCTTAATAAGACTCCTATAGCACAACAATTAAAACCAAGAATCAATAAATGAGATGGACTCAAACTAAAAAGTTTCCTCTCAGCAAAAGAAACAATCTGTGAGGTGAACAGAGAGCCTACATCCTGGGAGCAAATTTTTACCCCTCACACATCAGATAGAGCTCTAATCTCTAAGGTATATAAAGAACTCAAAAAGCTAAACACCAAAAAAACCAAATAATTCAATCAATAAATGGGCCAAGGACCTGAACAGACACTTCTCAGAAGAGGATATTCAATCAATCAACAAATATATGAAAAAATGTTCATCATCTCTAGCAATTAGAGAAATGCAAATTAAAACTACTCTAGAAATAACATCTCACTCCAGTCAGAATGGCAGCTATTATAAAGACAAACAACAATAAGCACTGGTGAGGTTGTGGGGAAAAAGGCACACTCATACATTGCTGGTGGGACTGCAAATTGGTGCAGCCAATATGGAAAGCAGTATAGAGATTCCTTGGAAAACTTGGAATGGAACAATCATTTGACCCAGCTATCCCTCTCTTCGGTCTATACCCAAAGGACTTAAAAACAACATACTACAGAGACACAGCCACATCAATGTTTACAGCAGCACAATTCACAATAGCTACACTGTGGAAACAACCTAGATGCCCTTCAGTAGATGAATGAATTTTAAAATGTGGCATATATACACAATGGAATATTACTCAGCAATAAAAGAGAATAGAATCATGGCATTCGCAGGTAAATGGATGCAGCTGGAGAAAATAATACTAAGTGAAGTTAGCCAATCCCAAAAAAAGAAATAGAAAATATTTTATCTGATATAAGATGACTGACTCATAGTGGGGTAGGGAGAAGGAGCATGGGAGGAATAGACAAACTCTAGATAGGGCAGAGGGGTGGGAGGGCAAGGGAGTGGCCAGGGGGTTAGCAATGATGGTGGAATGTGATTGACATCATTATCCAAAGTACATGTATGAAGACATCAATTGGTATGAACATACTTTATATACAAACAGAGATATGAAAAATTGTGTTCCATATGTGTAATCAGAATTGTGATGCATTCTGCTGTCATGTATTTAAAAATAAAAGTAATTAAAAAAATAAAAAGATGCTGATACATTAATGGCACATAAACTACAAAGTTTGGTGATGTCTGGACTAATATTATCTTTTTAATACATCGTCTATATTCAAATTCTCTCTAGTTTTTTAAAATATGCATTTAGTTATTAGGGCAGGAAAATTGAGTGGAAAGTGTAGGCATTCTCACATTCTCCTCTCCCCACATGTGCATAGCCTCCCACATTATCAATGTCCCCACCAGAGTGGCACATTTGTTACTACTGAGGAACCTATGCTGACGCACCATTATTGTCCAAAGTCCATTGTTGACATTAGAGTTCACTCTTGGTCTTGTACATCCTATAGACTTGGACAACCGTATGATAACATCATCCATTGTTGTTTTAGTCAGCTTTTGCATCACTTTGACCAAAATTCCTGGCAAGAACAACTTATAGGAGGGAAAGTTAATTTGGGGCTCATGGTTTCAGAGGTCTCGGTCCATAGATGGCTGACTTTATTGCTCTGGCTCAAGGTGAGGCAGCACATCATGGACGAAGGTTCCAGTGGAAGAAAGCTGCTAAGTTCATGATGGGATCAGGAAGCAGAGAGGACAGGGGAGAAGAGTGGCACAGAGAAGATGCCCCCCTTCCAGAGAACATTTCCACTGATCCACCTCCTGCAGTCATGTCCAATCTGCTACAGTGAACACCCAGTCAGTCCATTCAAACTAGGACATACTGATTAGGTTGCAGCTCTTGCAATCCAATCACTTCACCCGTGGACATTCTTGCATTAACACAGAAACTTTTGAGGGACACCTCCTCTAGTCCTGGGCAACTATTGGCCTCTGACTGTCTGGATAGTCTGTGCCACATAATTGGAATGGTATATATGCAGTCTTTGAAGATTAGCTTTTTCATTGAAGATTCTCCACATATCTTCATGTCATGATAGCTCATGTTTTCAGCACATTATACTCTTCCACTGTCTGGAGGTGCCACCGTTTATCAATTCACCTAGTAAAGCACTTCATGGCTTCCAAGATTTGTTGATTATGAATAAATTTGCTGGAAACCTTCAAATGAAGGTTTTTGTGTTGACAAAAGTTTTCAACTCATTTAAAAAAATACCAAGGAGAGAAATTATTGAATCATATAGTGAGAGTTGATTTAGTTTACTGAGAAACTGCAACTTCCAAAGCGCTGTGCCATTTTCATTCTCAGGAGCAATTAATGAGAGTTGTTTCATATACTTGTTCTGGATTTTGGGCCATTCTAAATACGTATAGTAGTTTTCTAGCTCTTTAGTAATGAAGAGCCTTTTGAAGTGTATGCATTGCTTTTAATTGTCATGTCTCTTAAGTATCTTTTAATTTGGTAAAAGTATTCTGAATCAATGTCTTTCTCTCTCCCTTTGTCTACACACTCTTCCTTCCCACACTTCCATTTCCCCTCTCCTTCTTAAACACTCCCTCAATCAATGATAGTAACTTTTGGAGGACACCAGACAAGTTGTGTTACAGAATTTATCTAATTACTCATTTAAAAAAAAATTGGGGGGGGAGTGATTAAACTCAGAAGCACTCGACCACTGAGCCACATCCCCAGCCCTATATTTTTTTTGTATTTTATTTCAAGACTGGGTCTCACTGACTTCCTTAGGACCTCGTTTTTGCTGAGGCTGGCTTTAAACTCAAGATCCTCCTGCTTCAGCCTCCCAAGATGCATCTGATTACTTCTTACAGTATAATTTAACTTATAAGTTGGAAACAGTGTATAAAGGCTTAATTCAATTACTCAGTTCTCTTGTGTCACCTCAATGGAATCTTGCCTGATCTCTCCCATCTTAAAATAACAGCACCAAATCCACTACTCTGTGCTCATTACAATGCTTTTTGTCAAAGAACTTATCACTATCTGAAATTACATGACTAATTTATCTTTTTATTGTCAGATTTGTCCACAAGAATACACCATCCTTAAGGACAGGAATTTTATCTATCTCATTCACTTTGGGTAAAAGTGCCTGGTACATAATAAACACCCATGAGTACTGATTGATAAGATACATTAGGGTCTTGTGTTATGTTAGGAGACGACTCAAGTCCATAGGAGATTAATGCTGTGCAAAGGTGGTCTGTATGATTTGGTCATTTGCAATCACCCTTGAGAGAGACTCTAGGCACTATCATGATTGTTTCACATATGAAACCTAAAAAGACAATAGTTTTTGGTAGAATCTTGGTATGTGGCCCAAAATAGAACCATTTACTTTACAATTCTGAGTTATTTTAGCTAATTCATCAGCCTTGAGGCTATTTAGAAAAAGTCTGATGAATTCAGCTACATATTAATAGAGGCATCCTCTATACTTTTTCTTAAAAGTTGATAATCCTATTTCCATCTTCCACTCTCAAGGGGGAGGAGAGAAGTGTTGCTTTTTATCTGTTATCATTTCCTGCTAGACTTCTTTTTAATATATTTTTTTGTAGGACATTCTGCTACTGAGGAATTCTTTTATTTATTTTATGTCTGGAAAATTCTTCCTTCACCTTTGCTTTTGGAAGATATTTTCATTGGATATAGAATTATAGATGAGAAGTGTTCTCTTTCATTAATTTTAAGATGTTTCTCTACTGACTTTTGTTTATATTATTCCCAAGAATTCTGTTCTCATCTTTATTTTTGACACTGTAAAATATTTGATTTTTATCTATGATTATTTTAAATATATTTTTTCCTTTATCCTTGGGTTTAAAACATTATATTATGATAGGGACCAAACAGTTTGATCTTTTCAGATTTTGCTTTGATGCAAGAGAAGTATTTAGTCTAAAGTTACCTTTTCTCCACTACTGAAGCAAACACATTTGGAAAACTCTATGCAATACCCCATGAATTACTGGGTTTTCTACCGAGATTTGCGCAGGTGGTAACTATTGACGGCCCTCTAATTTTTTCAGGTAGTTCTTTCCCTGCACTTGAGCAGTTTCCACATCAGTGTTGTTAATGATTTCCATCTGGAATGTCCCCAATGGCTTGTATGTTGAAGGCTCAATCCTGGATGCAGTAGTGTTTAGAAGTGGGGTTCTTGGGAAAAGATTGGAACAGGAGGGCTCTGACTTAATCAGTGTTTTAATCCACAGGTGGGTTTATAGCTTATATAATTATTGGGAGGTGGTAGAAACTTTAGAAGACAGGTTCTAGTTATAGGAAGTAGGCCACTGGGGATATATCTTGTCCCTGGCCTTTCTATCTGTGCTTACTGGCATCTTGGCCCTGTCACAGCTGCCCATCATATGATTTGCTTCCCCACAGGAAGAGTCAATGGAGCCAAGTGACCATGGACTGACACTTCTGAAACTGGGATCCAGAATAAATCTTACCTCCTTTAATCTGCTTTCTCAGGCATTTTGTCATAGCCATAGAAAGATGACTAAGACACATGTGTTCATCAGTACTCAGCTGAAGACTTGGTGGCAAGGGATCCCTATGAAGATCTTCAAAATTCGCTTTCTCTTTCTGTCTTGCTCTACCCCTCATTATTAACCTCATTATTAACTTTCCCCCTTAGATTAGCTGGGTTTAGGTTAGTGCTCCAAGATCATTTAATTTGACATGAAATTGGAAACATTTAATTTCACACATCATGTATTTGCTCTTCACTTAGATAATAATAATTACTTACTGCATGCCCTGTTCTAAGCAATTTGTCTAAGATAACTATTATATGAGATAGTTATAATTATTGTGGTATTCATTATAGCCTTTAATACTTTTAGGTGGTTTCTCTTTTGGGCACAGGGTAAGACTGCATTTCTTAGCCTTGGAGCCCCACTGAGCCAATGGTTTGAGGGTAAGTGATGTGAGTCACGTACAGGTGAACATACTTGCTGTAATTCCTGCGCTTCTTTCCTTATGTTGTGGTGACTGGCAATATTCCAGACAGTGACAGCTCTATCTGCCTAGGTCCTTGAGCAAAAGTATAGATCTGAACTCCCAGCTGATCTGAGCTGAGCATGTAGTGTTATCGATGAATATTCTCTGTTGCTTTTATAAGGTTAAGATGGGAGAGTACTATAGTTATGGTAGTGCAATTATATTTACATGACAGATCAAATTATCATCCCCACTTACAGATGAGGAAACTGAGATAGAGGGTGGGTAACTGAACTCACTGTAACTTTCCCAGTAACCAGCACAGGTGGGATTCCAATTAGGAAATCTGCCCCTAGGTCTGCAATCTCAGCCCTCTGCTACACCATTCTACATTGACATTAGTCATTTTCTGGCTGGGACAGGTCACACACAGAAACACACAGCTGCATACATTCAAAATGAAAAGTAGATAATAATATAAGGGAACTGTTTAATAGGGCCAAACCTCAGAGAACCATTTTTCTCTCCTGATTGAGTACTCTGTCATTTTAATGGGACAATCACAGTTTCACAAATCATTTAGTTAAGACAATTTCTGGGATAATTACCTTGTCAGTTAAATTTGAAAATATTGAAATTAAGGTTGAAGTTTGAAAATTATTCACAGCTTTTGCTTTCTCCTTGTTTCATAAAACCACCAATAATGTCCAGAAATACATGAATACTCTGATCCTGTAAACCTGAGATCAAATGAAGTGTAATCAATTTTTCACAGTGGTTTAAAAGGCCCATGGAGAAAAGCATGTTTCGGCTGACTCCAGAGGAGGGACTTATTATTATAACATAAAGTGGCTTCAGTATATTTGCCAAAGAAAATTATTCAAGAAATTAGAGATACTCATGTGTTTTAAAATGATCTTTTTTGATGCTTATAACATTAATTCACATAAATATGTGTTTATAATTAAATGCTGATCTTCTTCTATTAGAAACAAAGGAAAAAAAAGATATTAAGCTGCTGGTGTGTTGACCTTCCATGAGGTGAAAGAACACATAAATCCTTTCAAAAAGAATCTCGGGCTGCACTGTCCCATATAGCAATCATTAGCACATGTGCTTAGTTATTTTAAATAATAGAACAGAAATGAAAGAACCGGTACTCAGTCATACTAGGCACATTTCAAGTATGGTTCTCATGCAGGAGGCAGGCTATTGCAATAAGATAGGTGTGTGCCAGGAAGTCCAGAGGAGGGGAATTTTCAGCACTCCCTTGAGGAAGTCATGCAAAGAGATCATTTCTGATCTGAGTCTTGATAGTTGAGTAATGAGAAAGATAGGCAAATAAATGTGGGAAGGGCCCTTAAAGCAGAGGAAAAAGTACAAGTAATGGTACAGACCTGAGATGTGTGTGTGAAATTAGAAGCAGGTAAGTTTTACCAGGGAATAAGAAGCTGTCAAGTCCTGTGGAACCCACCACTGAAGGCTTTATTCCACAAAAAAACATTTGCATTTGATTCTGTTCATTAAGCAGAAAGCATAATGGTCTTAATGTAGGTGAATGACCAGGTCATATTTGCATTTTGTATAGTTCACCTGGCAGCTGTGTGGGATCTATATTTAAAGCAGGAGAAGATGGTCCTATCCCTCAAGAAAGATGCCAAAACTAGGGCAGACTTTAGGGGAAGGGTGTGAAAAAGTGGGTGGCAGACTAGGTAATTGCTTAGCAGATAAAACAAGGAGGGCATTATTCAAAGATTGGACATTGCAATGAGAAAAAGGGAAACAGCTTATAAGGTATTATCTATAACTTACTATGAAAGAAGGTATACAGTCCCCACAACACAGATGCTCAATTAATGTTTTTGAAAAAAATCAGATTTAATTTTGGATTAAAGAAGTAGAAAATTATGTTTTGAAAAGTTTATTTGGGTCTCACAGTTTCACAGGTCTCAGTGCATAGATACCGGTTTCACTGCTTTGGGCTCAGGATGAGGCAGAACATCATGGAGGAAGGGAGTGGCAGGGGAAAGCTGCTCAGGACAGGGAGACAAGAAGCAAAGAGGAAGAGCCCCAAAGGCATGCCCCAGTGACCTATCTCAATGCTATGCCCTACCTGTGTATAATTTCCACCTAGTTAATCCATATTAGTGGATTAATGCACTGATTAGGTTAGTCCTCTCATAACTCAATCTTATTTCACCTCTGAAAATTCTTGCACTGGCTTACACATGAGGTTTTGGGGGACACCTCATATCTAAAAACCAATGGGCACTAATCCCATATGAGGGCTCCACCCTTAGAACCTACAACTCTCCCAAAGACCCCCCACCTTCTAATACTTTTTTCTTGGGGATTAGTATTTCAACATATGGATTTTTGAGGTTAATTTTCAGACCACTGAATTGACTAATAAATAAGTAGTGAATAAACTTGGGTTTGACAGCTTCTCATGTGAACATTTTAGTAATGTAAATTGTTTACCTACATTTCCAGTTCTTGGGCATATATGTGAAATCCCTTCATGATTTAATAAATAGATCTCTATTCAACAGCTAGCAGATTTTAAATCGTTTCATTGGATACTAAATTTTAATATCCAAGAGCAATTCCAAGGATTTTAGTCCTAAAATAATTCTTAAATGTTACTTTCTTTCTTTGTTTTTTTTGTTAAACTGTGTTTTTGTAGTATAGAGACATTTTCAGTTATTAGCCAATGATTGCACTCAATCTAAAAAAATGATTTACAGAATCTTTTGAGTATCAGACACAATATGAGAAATTAAGAACAAAGAAGAAATGAGCTTTGTCCTTCCTGATATTATACAATAAATTCATTTAATATATTTTTTGCACTTCCTCTTCTCTTCCCTGCCCTCTTCTGGTATCTATAAAAATGCTTCCTGAAAGAGATGAAAGGCAAGTAGTTGGGGAACTAACATATCCACAACTAGTATCTGTACCTTCAGTTTCTTATTTTAAAAATAAGAACTGGAACTGTAAAGGTAGATGTAAATTTAGGTGGGCCAAAGAGTTATGTTGTTGTGATTTCCTAAAGAGAAACAGAACAAATGTCTTCTGCCCAAAGGGGAATTTTTGGAACATTTTTTGATGTTTGGAAAAGAAGGAAATTACAGTAATTCATAAAGCCTTGAGTGAAAGTGCAAAAGCTTTTGTCTGAATTTTAGAGTTTTCTGTGACAACACTTTCATGAGACATTCCTTATTTCAAAATGTAAAAAGACATATTTATGTGTTCCCATAAATGTACTTTGAGTACTCGTTTTTAATCTTCATATTTTTTTCCTTATGACAGCATTTCTTATAACTTAGCATAAGCTGGAAGTAAGGATCTTTTTTTGAGTATGGTATTTATGTTCTGGTGAATTTGATTTCTATTATAAGTCTGGAAAATAAAATTCATTCATTGTCTCATGCAAACAGTACATTCATGTTGTTTATATAACTGTATTTCATAACACTTAAAATTGACAGAGTTAACTTTCCTTTTCAGAAAGTAGGTACAAATACAAATGTCTTAACATTTTTATTTTCAGATTATTCTATGTTTTGTTAAGAAAAAATAAGCAAATTTGGAAATAGGGCAAAATAATGGCCATTTGACCTTTCAATGTCAAACTAAACATTTTTTAAAATGTATTTTATCGTAAGGGTCATTTTATTCTCCCAGAGAATATAGCTGTTTATTTTTACTATTTTATATTTCTATAAAGTCAACATAGAAAACTGGTCAGACTTAAGCTAATTTTTGTCTAGAAATGAAAAATTTTTAAACATAACCAATGTATTCATGCTTATAAAATATTGATTTTTATTTCTTAGTCTATCTTAAAATGATCCACTTTCTAAAAGCATCATGGACAACGGTGTGGCCCAATAAGCAATACTCTTTTTCCCTGAGTATTTATACCATTGAGAAATATTCCAAATAATTGTGATGTAAAATAACATTCTATAACTGAATTTAAAGATTGACCAGAGCTTCATATTATTAGTGTTTGTCTTGGAAAGAATAGTTCTTGTTAATTATAAAACATTTTAGAGTTTGTATTTAAGGTTAACTTGGTTTGGGGCAGGAAGGTCCAGAGGAGAAAGTTCCAGTGGGTTCCTTCCTTGAGCACATTTTGTTGAGCAGAGTCTTGTTGAGCAGAGTGAGGGAGGCAGAGGAAGGGATGGATCTGACCCAAAGGACATGTTCATCTTTAAACTTGATCTTGATTATCCACTTGAAGACTGTGAGGGTGGTAAAACCACCAAATTGAATTAAAGGGCATACTTCTGGAAGTTGTATTTATAATAAACAAAATAATATTTAAAATGCCCAGGAAAATAGTCCATCATCCAGAATCTAATGTTGGGATGGCAATGTACCTCAGTGATAAGAGTGCTTGCCTAGCATGCCTGAGGCCTGAGTTCAATTCCCAGCTCTGAAAAATAAATAAATAAAATCCAATGTCTCCAAAAGCAAATGGCCACCCATTTCCTTTTGAAGTTAAGTGGTTAGTAAGGTAACAAGTGTTTTGAGAGTGAATTAAATGGCCCACGGCACAAAGGCATCCAGTGAGAATGGCTTCACTATCCTTTGTCTGCAGACAACTTTTACCACAGTTATGGCTAACATGCAGCCTTTAAATATAAGACTATCAGGGAACTCGGGACCAGCTGGCATCAATTCAGGGGGAAAAAAAAGATTTTCCACTGCATTTGAGAATACTAAAGTCTCAATTGCTGTCATCAGTATATACTGTAAGAATACCAGACAATCTACTCAAATTGTGTTTTTCAATTACGGTAATCATTCATCATTGACTATGAGGTGACTTGCCTTAATTTAATGTTTGTACGCATGTAGGAAGTGTGAGATCAAGGTTACCATTTAAGGGAGCAATGCAAAGCAGGAAAAAAAATAAAGCAATTTCACTCTCAAAAACCGTGTGTCATTGAGGTTGGCTTGGCTTAAGTGTTCCAGTTTTGGTTTTGACTTTATTAGCTATCTAACGTTAAGACGCTGCTCCTTGAATGTTTCTTGGGAGTTACTGTAACTGTTATCAAAAAATCAAACCCTTTCTACTAAATATGATATCTCATTTCTAAAAGTCACAGTGGGGATAATAGATGTTTCTCCCAAAATTTCAATGAAATTTTATTAAGATGATGGTAAGATATTTGTTCTCAAGAGTACTAAAATGTATAATGAAATTAAATGCAACAGCTAAAGCTTCAGAAAATACCCCCAAATGAAAAATGACTTACAGCAAAGCAACCTGATAACATAATCAATCACACTCTGTGGAAGCGTGAAGACTACGCACCAAATTTTCACTCCCTTTTATGTCGTCTGTGGCTGCCCTTTCACAGTTCTGAGACCAAAATCAGTACTCAATAAAATTAACTCACTCAAAAATCACCCATGTTCACAAGAAAATCATAGCAGAAACCTGCGATTTTTTTTTCTTGGTGGGAGGAGGTTCATCTTTAGGAATATGTAAGTTGTTATTAAGAGAAACTAAGAATACTATACTTCCTATACTGTTCTTTATTAGCATAACAAAAGTGCATGCTACCATTTCAAAAAATACAATTAAGAAAATGAGAAGTAATATTCTCAACTAACTACACAAAATAAACATATGGGGGCAGAATTATACATAAATCTTCGGCATGTGAAACAAAATTTAAGTAATTTCTAGTATACTTTTCTTCTTATAGCTAGCCCAGGCTCTATTGTTTACCTGGAGAAAAAAGTTGATTTACATTTGCCACTTGTTAATATGCAGAAAGTTGGGAGAATCTGCTGTTACCTCAAATAATACAACTGCTCTAAATACTAAAACATTTTTAAAGATGATTTTCACATTTCTGACATCCAGAATACCATCAGAAAATAATGTGAAACTATTAATCAGCCCTACTATAAAATTATTTATTCCTGTCTAAAGAAATTTATTCCTATAACTAAGTATGACATAAAAAACATCCCTCTTTCCTCATCTACTATTATGCTCTGCTGCTTCCTGTCCTTGTTATAGTCACTCTAAAATATGAAAGGATGGGGCTGTCCCATGTATCCTGGAAACATTACTGGACGTAATATACTTTTAGCAGCTTTTTAATAGTTTTTGACATGTCTTTGCCCAGGAAAGGGTAAATTTGTCCATACCAGTCTCTTAAAAACCACAAACACAGGGCTGGAGCTATAGCTCAGTGGTAGAGCGCCTTGCCTAGTGTGAAGCACTGGGTTCAATCCTTAGCACCACATAAAAATAAACAAAAGTTCTGAAACATTAAAAACACACAAACACATATAACTATACTTGGGGTTGTAAAGATAGAGAACAAAAGTATGAAGTCATTTGCAGTATGTTTAAAAAATAGGGTTTATTTCCTCCCCTGTGCAAATGTTTTATGTCTCAAATACATCTGGTCTGAAGTCAGGCAGGTGCCTTAGTGCAGTTGTTTTTGGTTTCTAGGGAGAGCTGCAGATGCTCTGGGACCTGAGACAAAGCCCAAGAGAAGCCACCCCAACCCTTTGCCCAGTTTCATCTTTGCCAGTTCTCAGAGTTCACGATGTTCAAGCTGCAAGAGTCACTCTGGCAGTCTAGGGGTGGAATTAATTCTTAATAAGTGTTTTGTTTGGCTTGAAGTATTAAAAAAAAAGAGTCAGCTACTGACATTTAAAAATTAGGCAATTTCACATGAAATTTCCTTTGTCCAATTCTTCTTGAAAACTGAAAATCTGGGAACACAAATTAACATTCTCCCTTGGCAATATTCTTAGAGTGGAGGAAAGACAACTTTTATCCCAGGAACGAGCTCTTCAGTTCCCAGTCTCTACCCTGGTGGCTGCATCCCAGCAGGCTACCTGCCTACTCCTCTTGGGCACTGAGTTTCTGACCCCGTACTCTACCCTCTCAGAGGTGGGGGAGCAAGAGATGAGGAAGGGCTGGCAGAGCTGGTGCATTCTGTTCTCTCCTTTCATACAACTGTGTAGCTAATTGCTCCATGCATGTTCCTCTTTTAATGGGGGCTCTGAGAGTTCTGGGCGAAAACAAACTGTATTCTGCTTTATATGAAAAGTAGACCCTAATGGAAGAATGAAATTCTATATAAGGAAATCACATTATTATTGCTCTTTTCTAAAGAGCAATGCCTTCGGCTGTGAAAAAAAGCCCCTCGAAGAGTCTCTACTTTGTTATTTTCAAAACATGAGACGAGGGAAAAAAGAGGGAGAAAAATAAGAGAGCTTGTTCATTAATTTGGGTTTATCATTACAAGAGATGAAGACCAGGCAAGAAGATAGAGACTGATTACCTTGGAACTTTCAAAACATCACCTAAAGCAATTGATTATCAACACACTGTGTGTCCTGTCCTTCTGTCTTTCCTTCTGATTAAAAGCATGTGAGTCTTCCCATGTCCTTCCTTATCTAGATTTCATCTGCTTCTTTGCTCTTTCAAAATCATTGTTCAGGAGACCTGCTCTGATTAATTCCATTTTAAGCAAGCAGAATATTAATATGGTAATGTAGACTTTTTGAGGTAATTTATCAGAATCTTCACATCATATTCATGTGGGTATAGTGAACTGAATCACAGTTAAACTTCATAAGCGGCTTTTACATACTATAACACAATCATTACTCAATACTCAACACTCAATACTTGATACTCAATGAATGTTTTTGAAATAAACACAATTTTATTGTTAATCTTCCTAATGGAGCTAGTATAATTTTTGTACACAATAAGGGATTAATTATGGTTAAAGAAAGATAAAAAAGAAAAAAACGTAAAACAAAAACAAAACAAGTTGAGAGAATCCAGGCTTTATCGATCCTAGCAATATTTTAAATAATGGTGAATTTTCACCATTTCAATTTATCAGAGCCTGTCTGTATGTTACAATGGTGTGTATTTCCTATTGCTACATGGATGAATAATATAAATCCATATAAACATACCAACGCCGTTATGTATAACTGGTGGTAAAACTTTATTATTCAAGTTTAGATGTAACAGACATCTTTGCTGCCTGAAGATTGTTTGCATAAGAAATACACCAAGAACATGTTTGTGAGTAGAAATGAACATGCACTATGAAAACAAAATAAAATAAAACGAAAAATTCCATGTGTTGTAAGAACAGAACTATTATAGCCAACATTCTAATATTCAAATCAGGACTACAAATTGAATTCTTTTTCTTAGCAACATGAAATCATTCCATATGAAAGACATTTTCTGCTGGTGAATATTGCTGAAAGTTAATTTTACATTGGCATTTTGAGATGTTTCCCACCCATCCCTCCCCCCAGATTATCCATATTGTCATCAAATAGCAGACCCTAAGAAATTTGGCATTTGTTACTGTGATATTTGCCTTGTTGGTAGCCATTAAGAAACTATGGTTTTATCAGCCTCATAATAGTTTTGCCTCTTCCTAGTCAATACTATAGGCTGTCTAGTTATGATATTTACAGCTCATCTTTAACAAAAATGACCCCAACCTTTCCTGGCCCTTGGGAACTGAGAGCTTAAGGTACCCCCTTGGCCAAATAATACTACTTGACACTCCTGTGGTGCCTTTCAACCAAGGGTCTCAAAGTGCTTTACAAACAAGTACTACATTACCATTATTATTATTATTAATATTAATATTATTATTCATATACTTTTCCATCTTATAGTTGAGGAACCTGAGGCACAAAAAGAAAAAGTGATTTGTTGCAGTTCATGTGTTGAACAAATAATCAGGGGTAAAACCAGGATCCAGTTTGGGGACTTATGGGTCCTCAAGGACCATTTTCTCTGAAGAAGATTAAACATTATTTCCATGGTAAGTTACTCTTGCTTTCTTCTGGTGTAGGATGGAGTAACCAGCTCTACCTTGCCTTTCAAGAGAAAAACACATGAGCATACATTATCCAGTTTCCATGTGTGGATTACTGTTGAATTTCACATATTCTTCATCCCTGACTTGACACACTTCTGCCCTAGCATCTTCCAGAGGTTCTGATTACTGCAAATAAATGGAGAGGCTTTCTAAACAATTGCACCATTATCAGTCACAGATGACCAAAAGGAAGTGCTTTGCAAAGTAGCTAAGCCTCTGTCCTTGGCCAAGTCTTTCTTTGGGAAAATAGCACTGCCCTTCACAATTCTGATTCGTGGCTTTCCATCTTCTTTCCATCTATGGTTAGTTGCTTGCCGACAGAATCCACCTAACAGGACCTACCTTTAGTTAGTGTATTTAGTTTCATATTCAGGTTGCATTTCAATTCCTCAGTTTCCCCCTGTGTCTAGTAGTCAGCAAGCTCTTACCTACTTGCTCACCAAAGAGGCCTGGAGTCTTTTTGCCATGATCCTCAACCCAAAAACAGAGCCATGAACTCAGCTAAACTTTAGGCAAAAGGCTGGCGTACCACACAAAGGCAGCACCACCAGCTTCCTTATTTGGTGTTCCCACCATTGGACAGCAGATATTCCTCCTCTAGGAAGCCATTAATGTTCATTAACTAAACAGGCAGGCAATTCAAAGGTCTCAAGACAGGTCACTTGATGATGTTTTGCAGCCACACAGCAGGAGGCTAATAATTGTTTTAATAGCAGTACTGATATTTTTCAGTTTATTAAGAAAAACATATTTCCTCAGGCATTTTAAAATATATATACATTTAATATTTTTGGAGCTGTATTTGCATTGGATCATAATAGATTATGTGCACATGTGCAATCAATCATAAACAAAATGTGCTACCACAGGCTTCAACTAAGAGCTCTTAGAGATAATCACTTTTTTTTCTTCTTCTCATTAATATTACCTTAGAAAAGAATCCCCATGCTTGTTTTCTAAAATCTACCTTCACTAAAAGAGAACAGTTTAGAACAGAACATCACTACTTTAAAAATGGATTTTTTTAAAAGAACATCTCAATATGTCATGTAGAGATAACTGGGCACACTCTTAGCCTTTTGAACCCCAGAGAACCTGCTGTCCTTGAGAGCTCCATCCCTTTCTCTACTTAAGAGTCCTGTAGTGTCTCTCTTAATCCACAATCTTCCGAGAGGTGGGCTGGCTCTCCAGAAGGTTTTTCTATCCCAAACAGCCTTGTGTGTAGAGGGGGACAATAATGAGGGAAAGAGAGAAAACAGGAAGAGAGAAAAGGCAAGAGCTGGTCCTGGCCTTAACTTTGTTCTACAGCTCAGTTTAGAATATAGATAGACAATTGGAAAGGACCTACAGGTGGTAAATGGCATACAGCTTTAGGGGGTTTATAGTTTTTATCACAGGGAAAGCCTTTCCAAGAGGAAAAATTCCTAAATGATTTTGAAAGTCCTTAAAAAAAAAAAGGTTCAGTACCTAAATAGCTCATTGAAAATCATTCACCATTTATGACAAAATTATTCAGAAATATTAAAAAAAAATTTTATAATATATTTTGAGAGATGGAACAAAGGCTTTAAGTCCAACAAATAAAGGAGTCTTCTTTTAGTGTTATGATAAACTTTTGTTGTTTGTTTTCCAAAAACCCGACCTCTTCTCCACCAAAATATGTATAAAAATTAAAGCAAAAGTGAAAATAAAATAATTAATAATAAAGGAGTATGGAATAAGATCTATCATGTCAATGCTATCCAAGAGTATTCTACTGAAAGGAGACTGACCATAAATATTCCAAGAACAGTGATATGTATTTTCCAATGCTAGTCATTGCTACTATGTCTGTCTGAGGAAAGAAAGAAAAAAAAAACAACAACTGAATGAAAAACAAAGGCTTATTAGTGCCAACAATAAACAACCTATTTGTGTCTGATACACTGGAGAAATTGCTTAGGGAGTTTTTATATTTGTCCAAAAAAAATAATACCTATAACATTGTCCAAGTTAACCAAACTTCTGGTATTTTACTAATTTGAGCAGTCAACATATAATGTCACTCGAGGATTGCTACAGTGCATTTTAATATTCTTATTACCAAAAAAAATGAAATATTGTTGTTTGGGAAATCTCCTCTCTTTTTCAGATCTTTGACACCTCTCAGATCTGCCTGCATACTTTTGAGATTTTTTTTTTCATCAAATGTCCTAAGAAAGATAAATTATGTCAAATCATTTGAATGTCAAAGCTCCTCATTCCACCTCTTTATTTCAGTTTATGTGAATATTAGAGCTAGGGACAGGTGAGATCAGAATAGGGCCCTTTAACAATGAAACTGAAGCAAAGGACTTAGTCCTGATTTCTCTCGCTTTTTTTTTTCTTTTTCTTTCTTTTTCTTTTTTTTTTTTTTACAGGAAAACAAAAATGCAAGAATGGAAATGACAATACAACATTAGAAAGATACTTTTAGCTTCATTCACTACAACAGTCACGAACTGGTTGAACTCTACCTGCCATCCAACTTTAAGAAACGAAGACCCGGCACTGTGAGGAAGAAACAAACCCAAACAAAACAAAACAATACAAAGCAACTGCGAGTTAATGTAAAAATGGAGTGCAAATGCGACTACAGAATGCAATAAACACACCAGTGCTGCAGATTCAGCAACACTTATCAAAATAATTTCTGAAATGTTTCATCTGAAACATAGACAAAGCAATAAAAAGAGGATATATGTTTATCATCTTAAGCATAACAATGTGTGTTAAGAGCTTAAAAAGTAAAAAAAAAAAAAAAAAAAAGTACTTGGAATGAATAGTGCTACCCTTTTTTTCCTAAGTAGGCATAAAAATATTTTCATTTCCTTCTTGTTTCCATACCATTATATCAAGAACTTTCATTTGTTTCATGTTACCGTTTACAACTTTAATGCACACATACACACAAAAAAAGATATCTACTGCAATAGAAATAGTTGCTTCATTACCTTGTTTGCTACATTTGCAAATGTAAACAGCTAGGCAGAGCCAGAACTGACTCTAATGCATGATGGAATATCTTTGTTGCATACGTACACTGTAGAAAATAATTATTCAATATGTCAGGCACCATTATTTGAAATGTAATACATTAATATTTACTAGAAAAATAAGTTTTTTTTTTCCTATTTGTTCTCCCAACTTCTTTAATGAAATAAGTTAATCTGACAGTGCATCCAGTAGCTTGTAATATCTTCTACATCTCCGTGGCAAAAAATAAACTACTGGTTGGGACAATATAATGCAAATTATTAAAGTCAGTCCTTGTACATACATCCTTGTAGCAAGCATTGAGGCTCGACTAACAGCACCTTTAACCAATTATTTAATGTTCAGTTATTTAGCCCTATTTCCCTGAGCAGTTATGCTGAGGAGCTTTCCCTTCATGGATAGTTTTTACAAAGCCTTAAGTATTAAAAGTACTATGAAGACATACTTCTAAGAATCCTATTTAATGCTACTTAACTAAACCTGTATAAATCTAATGAAGGGTAATGACTGGTACATATACCAACTGTCAGTCTGTGGTAACGTAACCTTAGACGCTGCCTGACCACAAAGTTTGGAAATTCTATTTAACCAAAAGAAAATAAATAAATACAGCAGGTTACCTTGTGGAAAAATACCATGTGTTCTAAGCAAATTAAACTCATGGTCTGACATTTGTATCCATCTATTGATTTGAGGGGAGTCCTTTAGTTATAATGTGCCAAGTGAAATTAGTGATCAACAGGAGGCTTAAAAAAAAAAATCCAAACTTGTTTATGTTTCATCATAAACAAGAAAGAAATATCTGAAATAAAATTACTACATAAGCACTGAGGACACTTGTTTTTTGAAATGGATATATATTTGGACAAAATGAACCTAAACTGCAAACAAAAGTTCTACTGAGTATTTGAACATCTAAAGGACAAAAAATATCAAAAGAGGGTGTGCATGTGTACACCAGGCAGGGCTGGCCCAAAACATTGCGCCACCATCTGTCACCTTTCTTGCTGCTCTCTCACCAAGCCTAACCACAGTTCTCATTTCTAGGTCCAAATCTGCAACATGGTCAATGAGGGGAGACTGATTTGAGAGGGCGTCATTTTCCTTCTACTGTCCTGGAGATTCAAATTCTCCTCATCTGCCTAGGATTTCACAATACTTTTAAATTTAGGGAACAGTTTCTGGGTTTTTGAACAAACGGGCCAATGGCCAGCCCAATACTGCTTTAGTATCATAATATGTAAACCCATTCAAATTCTAGACAGTTTTTAATCCCTTCACAAACATAATAAATATAGTCTGGTGGGACGTTGTATGGATTGGTTCACCAGTACACATCAGTCAAGGTGGTTTTGACTTACTAGGTTTTAAAAGTGATTGCTTACCATCTTCCATTCTTTCTCACTAACCATTTGTCTCACTTTTAAATCTTGGTAACCTACTCATCAAAAGAAAGAATAATGAAAGAAGGGAATTTCATGTTGGATAAGGCAGGCTCTATGAAGTATTATTTTTTAATAGGTCTTCATAAGACATTACAAGCTATTGAATTCCCATCAAGAAAACCTATTTCTATTTAATTGTGCTAAGTGCTAAGGTTTTACTCTTTAGGTTTTCCATTTTTTTCCATTTGTGCATTGTTCCTATGCAGGCCCCTCTGGATATGTGTTGTGAAGTCATATTTGTCCGTGCAAAGATGCTGGCATATGCTGCACTGGAAAGGTCCACTGTCACCATGGCAACTCATATGCAAAGCATACATCACTTCATCCAGAAAGACAATGCCACAGTGCACACATTTTGTTGAAAGTTCATCTTGAGTACTTCTGTCAACTTTCTCTGTTTTTACTACATTCAAGGGACCTTCGTTTTTTACATTTGGTGGTGCCTTTGTTTTCTCCTTGGAGGCACCATTTGCAGTTGGCCCAGGTCTGGAATGCTTGATCGCCAAATCTAGAGGAATGTCATTGTCTGATCCAACAGCTGAAAAATGAGGAGGCAGATTGAAGGTGGGATAAGGCACATAGTTTTGGCAAGGATTTGGTAGGCCAGGCACATGACTCAAGTAGTGCGGATTCCCAGGAACAGAGAGCTTGTATTTACTCCAGAACCGCAGCCAATCAGCTTCACTTTGGAAGTCATTATGTACAAAGGGAACTCCAAAAAGTGGGTACTGGTACTTTTCAATGGGGCTGCCTGGTGGTGAGTAATTTGGGTGTTTTGCAGGTCTCATGTACTTTTCTATGGGACTGCCTCTCTCAGAACTTCCTTTCCCTTCAGATACAGATGAACTATTTCCTGGTTCTCCAGTACTTTCCTGAGGACTTTTTATCTGAATGTGCAAAGGTTGCATCCTTTTGTGAATATCCAGAGTTTGGCTGACCAGGACTGGCTGCTGAGCAGAATGGCTTTTAGTCAATGAACCCTGGGCTTCGTATTTACTTAGGCTCGGGAGTGGAATTTCTCTCTGGTGACTTTCAGTTAAATGATCCTCTGACCTCCTCTCTAATGGGCTTCCATTGACCTGCTCCTCACTGCTACCTCTCTGCTGTTTGTTGAGCTGCTCAGCCTGAAGTGCCTCTGGGTTAAGGCGTTTTCTTGTTCTTCTCCTAATAATCTGCTCACCGTTGTTTTGTTTAATGATGTTTAAAGGCCTGGGAGTCTGCAGAGAACACACAAAATACATAAAAGGAAGACATTAAAAAAATACATTCAAATGCATTCGAAATTCCTCACAAATAAAAACCATGCTTAAGTTCAAAGCAAGGATAGGCTTTATGCTACAGATTTACTAAATCTCCTTTTGCCCTAAGCAGGATCAGAGGAAGTAAATAAAGTACACTATTTTAGCTAATTAAATCATGTCCATCTTTACAAGGGGGACAGAAAATTTTAACCTACTTAAAAGCAGCTTTTTCAAGCTTAACAGATTTGGGGGTTGCATCATTCAGTAATAAAATTGTGTACAAACTTATTTGATGAAATATGATTTTTTTCAAAAATCTTAAAATTTTCGCATTGTGTGCTAAAATGTTGACAAAGTAACATGGGAGATAGGTATTGATGACTGCAGTGGGAAAATTATGCACTGCTATGGGCTATGTTGTGTCCTGGCAAAAATTTGTATCCTGGAGCACTAATCTTCAATGCAAGTGTCTAGAGATTGGATATTTAAGAGAGAATTATGGCTGAATAAGGTCATCAAGGTAGGGCCCCAATCCAACAGAACTGTGACCTCAGAAGAGGAAAAGAGAGATCCCTCTACACTGCAAAAAGGTGCCTATCTAAGTCAGGAGGAGAGCCCTCCCCAGGATCCAACCATGCTGGCACCTTGGATTCCAGTCTCCAGAGCAGTGAGAAGGTACATTTCTGTTGGTTTAAGCTACCCAGTCTGTGTTATTTTGCTAAGCCAGTTTACCCTAATAGATGTATCTTTCTAAAGAACTGCAAACATGAATACAAAATATTCATTTCACAGCAAAAATAATCAAAGACAAACTGACAGAATTGTAACAAAAGGTTTCAGTTCAGGTAATTGAAGCTGTATGAGAGTAATCTTTCCTCTTTCTTACTTTTATTTCTCTTACTTTAATATCTATATATTCACTATGGAAGGTTTTACTTGTTAACAGTAAAGTTAAAAAAAAGGTGAAGCATTAGTTTTGTGTTGAAAAAAATTTAAATTCATTTGTAGCCTTGGCTGGAGTATCCAATCTGTCATTCTACTCTACTTAAAATGAATGCTGACTTTCATTCAGCTTAAGTATTTTATTCAGCTTAGACATTACATGATTAGTATTTATGTACATGCTCAACAGGTATTTATATTACATGACAAAAATCCATGGATAATACTATAATAAAAACTTTACCTGCACTAAGAGCTCTAACTTTGATTTGTAAAATCAAGTTTAATAAATTAATGCATTTTTCAGCTATAAATTTAGGAGGATAGTCAAGTAGTGTTAATGAATGATTAAAAAAAATGAAAACAGGAAATAATTTCTACAAAAAGATGAATATAAGTAATATATAATCTGTGAATTCTTCCTAAAAAGGATGTACCTTAATGCCAGGGAGTGTTATTACATATTAAACAAAATATAACTATAAATCTTTTTTGGAATATTTGTTATGATAAGGTGTTCCAGAGGAAAGATAACACACTTGTTATTAACAATTCAATTGCTAGTTTCAGGATGAAAATGCACAGAGCTTAGATATGCCATGTGCATAAATTTTGTTTAGAAAGTTCAGGTTTATAAAGGGCTCATGATATTATAAAAATATGCAGTTTAATCTCTATATAATAAAGAGACCTGAAGTTTACAATTTCATTCCTTTTGAAAACTTTCAAAATTTTAATGGCAATTTTGTGTGAGCAGTAACCTTTATGTCTTTCATTTTATGGTTCATTAAAAAAACTCAAAACTGAAAACATCTTGCCTCTGGAGAGACAAATATTAAAATAATTTTTTGAAAACAGTTTAGTTTATAGCGCAGTGGTTAAATTATCGTAACTTGGCAGAACAGTAATTTAATTAATTCTTAGCCTATACTTGGCCGAAGTTCAATTAAAATCATTAACATCAGGACTCATTAAATGGAAGCTTATTGCCCTGTTTAAATGGTGAAATGTTTAAATGGTTAAAAAAAAAAGTAAGGTGGTATGTGGTGGTGTATGTGTGGGGTGGGGGAATCTTTCTACTAGCTACCTGCTGACAACTAAGGTTTTTGCAGTTTACTACCAATTAGTATTGTTGGCAGCATGCACTTTTTTCAAGGGTGCTTCCAATGGTCCATTTATGAGGATGTTTTGTCTAAAACTGTATTCCTTGTAGCTGTAATCTACTCACCGGCTTGTGCTAACAGCTATGGTAAAATGCCAAGCAAAATGGAAAAGGCACAGGGAAATAGATTTCTGTTTAATAAAAGGGGTATTCCTATTTTAAAGTCAGTTCGTGTCAGCAGATAAACTTTCTAAACTATAAAAATATCCTTCAGGAAGTCAAATGCATATACAGATGAGGGATTTGTGAGTTTAAATCATATTACAGAATTCTAACTAAAATCTGGGAAAAATTAATTCAAAGAACCTCTGTGAGCCAGAGGCATCTGGAGATTTTAAAACCCAAAGCACCTTTGTACCTTACAATACTTGTACCCTGATGTATCTGCTAATCAGAACCTCAGATACCTCACCCAATACCCTGGAAGCCCTGACAAGAAGGTGTTCTCTGGTCCTATTTCACAATTGTGCTCTGAAAGTACCTGACCTCCAACTTCCAAGCAGCCAAGGTGACACTGGAGAATTACGAAGGCAAACTGGAAAATAAGCATGTGTCCCCTGTCCTCTATTTTATAGTCAACACTGAAGAGTCCTTTTATTTATTTAACTTTTTGTATATTTTTGAAACTGTTAAGGTTTCTCCTTTCTACCTAACTAATCCCACTAAATTCTGATAACCGTTAGTTTGTCTATCTCTTATGTGAAGTTCCCAGAAATCAATCATTTTCCTCTTCATATCAAAAGAAGCATAATGCATTACTAATGATCTCAAACGTATCTCCCCATCACATCTAAGCCCTTTTCACCATAAATCACATGTGCACTCAAAGTGACTGCATTAAACAGCCCTGCGGGGGCAGGCTGCACAAGCCAGGGAATGGGACTTACCACACCACCAACCAGGCCAGTTCTGCTTTATAAAGCTTTTCCTGAAACAGTGGGACAAATTCTTACCGAGTGAAGCTTCTGGTAGAGGCCACACGCATTGCATACATATCCGCCATTTGCATTCTTTCGCCAGAGAGAGGTCTTTGTGGTCAGGCAATTGGCACAAAAAACACCCGAGCCTCTACGCCTCTGAAATGGGGGTAGAAAACCAAGGTCAGAGGTGAGTCACATGATCAGTGGAGTTAGACCAAATCAACCCAGGAGTTTTGTCTTCAGACTTGCAACAATGACAGTATAAAACCACAGTGCCCATAATGAGGTCAGGTTCAATTGTGTTTAATAGGCACCACTGATTTTCATTATAATTAACCCTACAGTGATGGATGAGGTGTGTGGAACACCAAAGGCTTTTCACAGAAACAGCTTTAACTTTTTGAACTTTGGGTTTTGTGACTTTAATGATGACTCCTAAATGCCGAACCCTGAAATATACCTTTTAAAAGTGTCAAAACAAAAGCCATAAAGACAGAATATGGCAATATGGTTAGTATGTTTTGGAACAAGCTACCTGAGCTTTAAAATACAGTCAAACTTGGAATAAATGCAGCATGAAAACCATTGAAAATTAAACCAATTTGTGTCTTTTTGCATGTCATTGGTATAACATAAGTATTAAGAGAATATAAGACACTCAGTTCTGGTCTTTCCTTTTGCAATTGTAAAATCTGAAAGAGAAACATGCTCTATTCCCCAAAGCTGGGCGGACCGGGAGGGACTTCTGCCAACAAGAAGTACAGTATTACTAATGAGAGCCCTTACGAGGTGCCTGCTTAAGCTAGACAGTGTTGTCCCTTCAATGGCTATTTATTTATTTTATTTGACTCAGACTTGGAAATCACAAGCATTTCTGAATACAAACTGATTTTAGTGGCTTGAATTCTGTAATCACCAGATTCAAAAATAATCTAAGAATATTTAAAAGTAGATAATTAGTATTGCCGGTTACATTCTTGCTATCAAGTAATGATTCCATTTAACTTCTCATTTAAACAAAAGTCAGGCTGTGTTTGTCGGCACAAATACGAACCGGCAGGAAATGGAATTCTCTTGCTGCAAAAAAGCCAGCCTGAATTGTGGCTCAGCTCTCCTTTCTCTAGGAAGCAAAGCCTTTAATGATAAAATATGCATGTTAGATAAGGAGTGGAAAAAGTCTTGCTGGGACCTAATTTTATTATAAATTAAATATTACAAATGCTATAAGTCAAAAATTCAGGGATTCATAAAATTTAGGCAATTTATTTAACTCGAGTCCATACTGTAGAAGAGTGGAGTGCCTGCCAAGAAAATACAATGGTTATAATTGTACTCTGATACATTTCAAATGGAAAGCTTTCTGCAGACATAATTTTGGCTTCAAGACTGGAACACTTTCTTGGCATTGAAAGGGCATTTGATTCATCGGGTGTTTCACAATGTATCACTAAAAAGACCTGGTGAGCAGCCAGTTCCCTATAGGGTAATTTTTCCATCCAGATGCAAGTGCTATCAGAGGCCCTCGTCAGCTAAACTAATTATGATCTTGCAATTGCTGATGCCTGCTCACTCTAACATTCGACATCCTCCATTAATCATCAATACAAGGAAAATGAATGAAACGTAAAGAAATGAGGGCTGGTAAGCTGCACAGCTATAAAAATCTGAAATGAGAGCAATAACTTAACAAGATTGGGGGAATGTTTTTAGTGAGTACAAAGTCAGGCTAACAATTGCCCTTTTAAACCAAGAACATGGTTTCATTAGTATAGCAGGTTGTGCCACTTTAGGTGATGTAATAAAAACTTGATTTTCACAAAGATAATCTCCAGTTCTCCTTTTCTTACTGCCCAACACCCCCCATTCCAAGTCAAAACCAAGAAAACACACAAGTTTCTAAATCTCATCAACAGCAATATCAAACATTGAGCATCAGAGGTCCACAGATTTCCAGTGGGAACTGTTGCAAAAGTAGAGGCTACTGCCTCCCGAAAACCAATGAGCCATTAGAGGTCCTGTTATCAAACATCCTGGGGCCCCCTTTATCCAAAGTAAGCTGGGGAGCCCAGTTAGGTTATAATTGTGAAACTTTCCTGGGGCCATCCTGTCATTTTCTTAGATCTAAGTAACATATTTGGCAAATCGACATCAACTTGATCCACATAAAGGCAATGTAAATGTCCATTTGGAAACTAACCCATATATATGGCTGAGGCTCAAACCTGAATGTGGAGCCATTCACTGCAGCATGCTCTCCTTTCCTTATGCCCTGGCTGCTTGACACAGCATGCCAAAGTGGGTGTAATCCTGATTTCAGTGAGCGTTTCAACCCTTGCACAATTTGGTGCTTAATTCTCTTGCAAAGAAAGTGCCCTTCATTAGTTAGAGGGAAAATCCTGAAATTACAGTACTGGTTTCCACAGGCATATCTTACTGAAAGCAGTCCAATAAAGGTTGTTGTACTTTAGGTAAACCATATCTTATTTCCAGTATACTAGGGGTGCGCTGAAGTCACTCAGAATCAGGATATCTTTGACATTAATAATCAGGTTTAGGAGTCAGACTACTTCTATTCAAAATCTGTCTCTGACATTTGCTATGTGCAACTTTGGGCAAAGTTATTTAACCTCTCAGTGCTGAAATCACCGCCATCTTTGCAGTATGAACAGCTCAGAGCATTACATAGATTAACAGATGCAATTAAAACAGTTACAGGGATGTAGTAAATACCCAGTGAGTTAGCTAGTTGTCAAGGGGATTCAACTGTGACTTCTTTTATATGACAAACACACTTTGCAAATTATATCAAAATTGTTAGTTTTGTTTTTCTCCTCATTTTTTGACATTTGGGACAAACTAAACAATTAGATATTGTCAAATGTATTTCATTTGTGCCTATCTTCTCAAATATGAGAATGGAAAGTTGAGTCAGAGTGAAATATCTAGGTGTTCACACCTCAAATTCAATGGGAGACTGCTTGCATGGGGGTGGAGAGTGGGAGGTAGGTGAGAAATATTTCACACACAAAATGTTACCTCCCATGTCAATAAATTTAGCACTTTGGTAAGTCTTGGACCATATTTTTGGTGCACTGAAGTTTCTGGAAGCAGCAGAAAAGTGGGGGATGTGGACAGTGTCCTTGGCTGCATGACCACAGAAGCACATCTCTCTCAACCACAGCACAGGTGACAGGCCTGACTTGGTCGCAGGATGCACAGTGTTAGCTGCCTAGACACAGGAACCTCCCTGACGTTATGCGCATCTTGAGCCCAAGCAAGGGCAAAGTGGCAGTTGGCTGCCAAAGGAAGCCTCCCTACCCCACTTAAAAAGCAAGCAAACAAACAAACAAACAGCTTTGACTTAAAGAAAAAGCAAAGCACTAAAGACCATATTCATTCAGTATATCCTGCATGGCAGAGTTTTAAAATATTTTATTATTTTTCTGTATGCTTAGCTTTTTAAGTACAGAAATCATGTTTCCCAGTAGTCATCAAAAATTCTAAGTAATTAACACCCAGAACAGTGCTCTGTCTCAAGAGGATAAATATTACAAAGTTGAAAGTAATACTGTTTATCATTACTTCTATCATTAGTATTTACGCCTATCTTTTGGGGAAGGAGAAGTCTTGTTTTTTGTTTTGTTAACAAATCTTGTCTAAATGTCTCCACTCAGGTTAACAAGTTTACCAAGAATTGGGAAGAGACAGTCGATGATGTTGTGACAAACAAAAATCAAGAAAATGCATTGTCCAATCCTATATTATAAGCTTATTTATTTATTTATTTTTTGGAAACAGCTTATGCTAGGTTCTTGCTAGGTATCAGAGTTCCTAGGTCAGGCAGGACAAATCTCCAGTTTTATTTTATATCCATGTTATAGTCATACATGCCTGATGGCTCTAAATGTGCATGTGTATATTTAACAAGTTCCTCTTTTTCTACAACCTCTTTGTAAGAGATAGTAATAATTTGTACCTCTGTGACCTTGTGCAGGAGAGTGGAGAATTATGAGTCCTATGGCTATAGGCAGCACTGGAGAGAAATGAAAGAAATAAGTAGCTAATGGGTAACACCAATTGGTGTTCCTGAGGAATGTACTTAGCACAAATCTCCTCTCAAACTGAAAGAAAGCCACATGCAGCAGTTGCATTCTCTGCCCCTGACCTCTAAGCAACACTTTCTACTTCTATGTGGGTTCAACAAAGAGATGCCAGTTGCATAGAAACACATGCCCCAAAGACCAAAGCTACAGAAAAGTCAGCTCAGCTGTAAATTTCTACAGGGAAGCAAAAACAAAAACTCAGTTCAAGGAAATAATTATTTTTAAATTTAACCTTAAATATCAGTAGTTTGATCAGTAATGTATAGGTTGAATTTATGTGTTGCCTCCCTACTATTTTTGTGGATTGGTAATTTCCTCTATGACAAAGGAAGGGTAATGGTAGGACCCATTAGTAAGGAGTTTCTAGCCAGTGATTGGCCTAGCAGGTACTTTTCAATAATCACTAAGAGGACTTGAGATCACATGTTTCTTTTCTGTATTTCAAATGTATTATAACCACAAAATTTTTACAAAAACAATGTAGGTGATGAATTGGACAATCATACATACCAGAGTTTGAAGTAGAAAATGATGAATGTAACTTTTAATATAGGTACACTTTAAATCCAAATTAATTTTTCCCCTAAAGTATATCAAGAAATATAAAGGACTAAATAACTATTTAAAATAAAGCAAGGTAGGTGAGGCTGAGGTACAAGAATTGCAAATTCAAGGCCAGCCTACGCAACTTAGCAAAACCCTCTCTCAACATAGAAATCTTCTTTAAAAAGGTTAGGGCTATAGCTCAGTGGTAGACTGCTTGCCTAGCATCTGTGAGGTCCTGGGTTTGGTTCCTAGGCCTACTAAATAAAGGAATAAATAAATAAATAAATGAGAAGTAAGACAAAGAGAAACAAAATATCTTTAGTCTTTATTAATAGCAAACCACTGTATGGATATAATTATAGCAGTTTTATTTCTCCAAAGTACCCAAGTTTTGCTTTTAGGAGACTTAATTCCTCATTTAGTTTTATATCATTCTGAACTGAATCTTGGCATATGTGTTGGTAAGTACAGATATGACGGAAAGAAAAAATGATAAAAAAAGTTTTACATTGATTCAGCTGTTTTTATGGCTTATTTTATTATTTGAAGATCAGCCAAAAGCAGAAATTTTAAGGTTTTCAAATTTCATTATTAACAAAGAACTGATTTCATCTGATTAATAAATGGCAAATTTGATTGAATTATTTATTCAAGTGGCTTAACATTTAGAGACATGGATATTCATTCCTAAGATATTAGAAGTCTCCATTGGTGAAGGAATTTGTGCAAAAATTATCTTTTATAATAGTTTTCTATGAATAAAAACCATACTGAGACCATGTAATTACATAATAAGCCTTGATAGGCAGAGTATTTACTCACATTTTTTATGGTTTTATATCTTTGCCATTTTAAATTGAATCAATCTGAAATTTGATATATGTGCTGTTAGTCTGGATGTACCTCAAATATTTTTAACTCTTTAAATATTTTCTGTGTTTATTTGATTATATCTAGAATTCTTTGCAAATTTCATTTTAGGGAAATGCACAGATGGCTATGATAGAACCTTCTGGTACAATTTTGCAGTAATAAAATTTTAGTGGTAAATTTAATTCAATTCAGTTCTGGGAATAGTTACTGAGTGTCCACCATGTGCCTGGTACTGTGCTGGAAGTGGGGGTCATGGCAGTGTACAGAGTTTTCCATGGTCTGAAATCTTGCAGAGTGCCCAGTGGAATCTAAAAACATCAAATGATACAAACTGAGATTGTTTATGAACATTGATCGTTTAAGGCATGTAAATTACATGGAAATTCTGCTGAAGAAACCAAAGTATTCACCGTGAACAAATCTCATTAAAGGGCTGAAAGTTATCTTACTAGCAGTTGATTCACTCTCTATGCTCCTTTATAAAAAAGTATAATCATCTAGTCCTTTCAGAAACAAATTAACAAGTGTTTACTGTCCCATTAGAAATAATGTCCTATCAACATCATTGCCCTACTAACTAGCAAGAGAGCTGATATGAGTTATAATGTGTTTTCGACTGTCAGCTATATAATACACAGTCAATAGCTGTTGAATAAATGATGAATATTAAGTTAGTCCTTATTACTATTACTTCACCATGATGAGACACAGAAGGCCACTTCCTTTACCTGCTTTTCCCCACAGGCTATATTGACTATATACGATGCTACAGAATACATAGAATGCAGCAACTAGAATGACTTAAAATTAGATGGTGGCTTGTAGTGAACAGCTTTAGATTAACAGGCAGAATTTTACCAGAAGCACAGGCTGATCATTAGTTTAGCAAGAGCAAAGAGAAGAACTCTGCCAACAGAAAGCAATAGTTACCAATATCTCGGCTGACTTTTGTTCCAAATAAAATTGTGAAGAATCAGTTGAAATGAGCTGTACAACAAGTCTATGCCTGCTTTAAAACAACCCTCTTTGCCCTCAGATTTCTTGCCAGGAAACAGAAGGGACTCCATATGGTTCAGCCAAAACCTCATCTTATAATCACCTATCTCAGAGCTTGGAAATAAAACCTGTTTACCTGGCGTATTTAACTCACTTCCTCAACACATCAGCAATGAGAATGGAGACCAGTGTCAACTAAACTAACATCTCTGGCTAGGAGTGATGGAACAACTCCTGCTCCAGGACATGAGGCAATATATATCCTAGCAATCCTACACTGGGCCCAGGTACGAAAGTGCCTAAGCCTCATCCCACTGACACTTCGCCATGCAGAGAGTTGCCCAATGTATCAGGCAATGCTCCAGTGCAAAACACATTAACTGCATCTCTTCTGATATGCAACTGGTGACTCCTGAAGTGAGAGAGCAGAAAAACAAAATTCCTCAATGCATAGCCCACAGTTTAGATTATTCATACAAATTCTTCAAATCTGATGACTCTGGAAATTAGCCACACAGATATAAAACCTCTCACACAGGTCTGAGGTCTCCCTTCTTTGACTCACCCTCTATTTTGTAAAGGAGCAAATCAAACATCCAATGTCATACACAAATTGCATAACAGAATCAGATCTGGAAAAAGCCAGATCTTCAGAGTTCTAACCCATGCCATTTCTGGAATAATGTGCTGCCTTTACAGCAACTACGCATTTGGACAGCTAAAAATATGGTTGAAAATTTATGTCTGCACTGTCTTTTTTCATTCCACGTGAAAGTCATTATTGTCAAAAGAACTACTCAAGTCTCTCACTGCTTCTATTTCTGCCACCATGTATCTGTTTTCACCTTTCCTTCAGCTACAACAATGGCTGGAAAGTTGTTCCACAGGGACATTTTCTTCTATGCCAGTGCCAAAATCTGACACTGGACAGGGGGAAAATGTAATAGAAGGATTTTTGGAGGCACTATTAGGCAATTTTAGCACCTCTTAAGCAAATTTTGGCTTGAAGTTTTGAAAAATTCTTTTAACAAATCTACTGCATATTTCATTTATACAATACATTTAACAAACGCATTTATTATGGGAATATTTCACATTATGAAAAATAAAAATCTCAGTGATAGACATATCCTAAAAAAAGCCTAGAGTCCAAAGTTCTCAGTTTCTAAGCATTTAATCAGAGAAACAAATGGTTATTTTATGAACTATATAGAGTTGCTTTTATAATAGTTAAAGATGATCATAATTTTTTTGAAAGAAACAAATAATTAAAAACATTTTTTTTTGTTAGTTCACAAATAACAACTGGCCCATAAAGTGTTACTGTCCTCAGTGCAGTTACGTACATCTCAATGTTTCCTTAATATTTCCAAATAGTATTGGGAGTCATAAATTCATTTGGAAGAGTCTCCTGGATCCCAAGTTTAAAAGCTCCTGATGTATACTATCCAGGTTTAGATTTAAAGCAAATAATTAGGTATTCTTATTTTTCTTTTATTGATGAGATAAAAGACTGAAAGTAGTTTTGTGACTTATCTAGCATCAAAATATATATCTGGAACCTGATTTAAACACTAAGCAATGAACACATGGATCAAATAGTACATGATACCTCATTAATATGTAAAACTTTTTGGTTTTGTATATCTGTTAAAAAGAGTTTTTAAAAACTCAAACAAGTAAACAACAACAACAACAACAAAACCCATTCAGGTCTCTAAGTAAGATAACATTACACAAAGCATTTCTGAACCAATCATCTGGTCCAATTCTCTTATTTGACTTTTCATCTCTTCTTTAATAATTACCATTGAAAATTTAATATATGCCATATAATGTAATATACAGGCTTAGTCTAATTATCTGATGTCCTCAAAACCATCCTAAGAGGCAAGTATTATTATTTTTATTCCTTCCACTAAGGACTAGAAAACTGAGGCTTAGTAACATTTCCAACTGCCAAATAATAGGGCTAAGATACAAACCCAGGCCTCCTTCACTTCAGAGCCACAGTTCTTTGCCATGTTTTAGGTCTTATCACTCAGGAGGAGACTGGGGAATTTTTATCAAAAATATTTCACCATAGCCTGGCTTTGAAGAACTCTTATCTCTTCAAGTCACCCTATAACAGCTGATTGAAATTATGCAAGTTTTAAGGTAACAGAAAGAAATGACTCATCCTTGATCAGATATGGTAACAAGCTCCTCTGAGAGTGACAGACACAGTCATAGCTAGAGGAACAGAGCATTTGGCTGATGAAGAGCAGAGGTGGGGAATGGGGGTAGGCGGTGTGCAGCTCATGTGTTTTGATCCTGCTGTGTAAAAGAAAAGGGAGGGGAGAGAGGGAGAGAGGGAGGGAAAGAAAGAAAGAAGGGGGGGAGGAAGGTAGGTCTGTGTTGCTTTTACAAGCAGAAGTTGGTGACACCACTTAGATACCTTTGGAGTGCCTGTCACATGGGAAGACCACTGTGAACTATGATCTCTGCTCTTGCAGCAACTTGGCTAGAGATGGGTAGGATAATGGTGCTGGGGTTTTGGTGTGTTCTGTAAACACAAGTGTTCATGTAACAATTCATGACACGGATTTTATATATCCCCAGGCAGAGACCTTCTGCAACATTTGGTATCATCATTACTCGGATCAAATACTGCCAATTATTAAAGACAAGGTTTATTTTTACCAAATTTCTCAAGATTCAGGTAGTATAAAAAGTTATTTCCCCTTAAACACTCCCCATTTTATACATGAGTTTATGTTCCTTATGTGCCTGTGGTGTTCATGTTTCTATTTTTCCTGGGTGAGACACAGCAAAGACACAAATATTCTTAATTCTTAAGCACTTCTTAACAGGATCTTAAATCTAGAGGACATGGCACAGGTTGGATGTAAAAACAGTATTTTGTCTTCTCAGCCAAAAAAAAAAAAAAAGGTAACTACTGATTGTTTCCATCAAAACAATAAAAACTTATAGGAATACAAGAGTTAAAAACAGAGAGATTCAAAACACTAAAAGTGATAGTAAAAACCTTCAAATGTGCCAACAAAGAGACCTGACACCAAATACAATTTAATTTGGACAAAAAATTTGATGGACTATTCTATTAATAGTGCTTATACCATTTCATTATCTATAACTTTTAAATATACAAGTGGGTTAATAAACTAGGGAAGTGAACCTGAATTTCATTTAGTTTTTGAATCTATAAATTATTTTAACATATTATCACATTTAATTTAATTTTGTATTTCCTCAAATTGCATAAAATTGCTAGGTATTTAAAGACATTCTCCCAATGGCTGAAATAAGTGCCCAGTGGTTGTGTTGTGTTGTTCAAATGGAAGATTATCTTTAATAAGAGCTCTGTGACTGTGATAGGTAAAAAATGGAACATGAGCAGATAATTTTATTATAGAGGTACTGTGCAGACAGGGAAATCGAAGCTGATTTTTAAAGTTTTAATAACACGATTTTTAAAAGACTACTTGGAATTTCCTTAACAATAATGATGTAATTTTGTAATAACTGAAATCTTTCATGGGAAAACTGCTTCTTCAATAACTCACCCAGTCAATTACAAAGGAAAGTCCTGTAATAGGCTATTCCCCCCATCAAATAGCTCACGTACACGACTTCCTTTTCAATTACCAACTTGTCTGCAGTACCATCTGTAAAAACGAACACATACCTTATGCTGCCAGTTTCTGCTTTTGCACGTCCATTAGTGGGACTGGCTGCAGCTGCTCAAGAAGAAAGCAAGGATTGTCTTTGTTTTGAGATATATTCCCCCTTCAATGCCTCCATGTTAGCTCAAGGTAGCACACTGTCTTGGGTAGGCAACTGCACTCAATAGGCTCCCTTGCACCCCGGTCTTTGTGATCTGGAGTTTGTTAATCACACTAGATCACATACCAAAGCAAGAACTACCTCATCGCATCCAGCACTCTCAAGACTTCCCCCTCAGTCATCCGTACCAAAAAGAACAGTTAAAAATCATCCCGTGCTTTGACATTTTGTACATCCAGCAGAGTATCAGGAAGCCAACACTAAGACCTGGCAGCAGGAATGGAGACACAAAACTCCGGCTGCGTGAGATTTTATTTCAAGAGAGGGACTCTGAAAGTAGAACACAGCAACTTTTCAAAAACTTTATTTCCCCTGCCTCAGGTTTATATACTTTGACTGTTGGCATTATTTTTTTTCTCCCTAGATGAACATTATTAATCTATTCACAGTCTCTGCCAAAGTTGTAAATAAATTATTGTAAGAAATTACCCATGATTAAGTTTTCAAAGTGACCTACCCTAAAGAAACAATGCTCCTCCCTATTGTGAAGTAATGGGAATTAAACAAAAGAAAAAAAAATACCAAACTCTTAAAAAAATAACATTTGAAAAGAAGATGAACAGAGAAGCTGAAATTTAAAACACATGAAAGAAATAATAATTTAAAAAACTAGAAATTGCTCAGTTGTGATTTACCCTGTGTTATTCCATGTTCCTAATATATATCAAAACTATTCTTCATCAGAAGAGCTACTTTGTGAAGTGTGGAAGATTAGTTTCTGGAACATCAGAATGTCAATTTTGCCTCAGCTTTTCATATATCAAATTGTCTCAAATCACCAAATAGATCTACTTTCTTAATATTTAGGTACAGAGAAAGAGAGTGCTGCATTCCAATTATTTTACTTGCAAGTTTCCCAGTTGACTGGGAGACTCTAAAGGAAGGATCTATTTTAATCTTTGTACTATCTGTGCATTGAACATGGTACGCATTTAATTTAACAACAACTTAATTGAATTGAATCTATCAGAAGAGATACTGATGATTTCAATAAACAGCCATTCCTTTATAATATGTGTATGTACATGTGTGCACATGCAAACATGCCGTGAAAAAAGATTAAGGGTAGCTTTATTCATGCAATATAAATGGCTGTAATCGTTACAGAAACTTTCTGTAGAACTGAAAACAGTTTCACTTTTGTGAGATGCAAAGAAAATAAATTCAGGACCATATTCAGTCTGTGTATTCTATGAGAAGAGAAAGGTATGGGCCTTCTTTCCTTAAGCTTCTGAACAATTTGCAAATATTGCATATGTTGGTGTGTGCATTTGGCTGTATGTATATGTGTGTACATGGTTATAACATACAGACCCTCCTATAATGAATCCACTGAAACACTTTCAAGCACAATGTAGTGAGATGCCACAAGCTACTTTAATTTTCATTAAAATAATATCACATTTTTAAAGTGAAGCTAAATTATCCATGATGGTCTTAAGAAATTCCATGAATTTCCTGAAGTTGAGAATAGATATAATTAACCTACAAAATTTTTAATAATTAATAACATAATTTGTATAAGTCTGAAAACAGTAATGGACTACCCAGAAGTGTGTCTTCTATGTCAGGTTAATAGTGATTTACTTTAACAGGCACAAAATAAGACAGTGATAACTTGAAATTCATTTATATTATCAATTTATTTTTATTATTATGTTCCAGCTCTTAATTCACATTCATAATTATCATAAATATAATATGTCTGAGAGAATAATGAATGCCATGCTTGATACGTATTAATGAGCACTACATTCCTTTTCACTCTTAATTTCGGAAGAGTTTAAATATTTCAAGAGATATTATATGTAAGAAGATATTAAATAGTTGAATAAGCTTTTGAACAAAGCTTAATCTCCATAAGCACATGTTGACACTGTATATTATGCAAAACTGTACATAAAGGGACTCAAAATTCATTCATATTTATTTTCATGACATAAAAAAGTATGAACAGTGACCTAAGACTTCCTTATATAATTGACTATTTTATAAATGTTTAATATATTGGTTACATATTTCAAAATATATAAAAACTGCTTTTTTTTTCTCTCCCATTCTCTCATTTTAGAAGGAGTTCCAAAAGATCTTGAAGGAACTCAATGCATAAGTCCATCTTTGTTGATTTATTCACTTTCATAATATTGGTGAGTCTATCAAAGATACAAATTTCTCACCCAAAAATGAAGTCAAAATTTAGGCAAGGAATGAGTGCCTTTGGAAATTTTCTGAAACATAATGGAATGCTTTGTAGATCATATCCCCTCATGCATATAATATTATTCATTTCTACTTGCAGATAGTTTTCTACTTTCATACAATGTAGACACACAGGTTGCATAGCAATGAATATTCAGTTAATAGATTACATATAAAAGTTGATTCATTTAGACTTCTATAGGTCCAGACTTAGACAACTTTGCACAAGAATTAATGTTGGGGGCTAGTTTAAAATTCACACTCACAAATTTTGTTCCATTTGGAATCTGATAGTTTCTTTTTTGCTCCCCCTCACAACTTAATATAGAAGCACACAACATACACTTCAAATATGTATATGTATATACACACAAATTTGCTTTTCAAAAAATGTGGGTTCAATGTCTTCTAATTTAATATACCTAAAAAATCTGGGGTTGATGGTTTTATATTTTAAAATATCAACTTAGAAATCCTGAAGTTACGCTTCTTTTCTAAGGGTATATCTTAGAAGATAAAATATCTCTAAGATAAAAAATGATTTAAAAAATGTAACAGTAGAATTAATGAATCAATGAAACTTAAGAAAACAGCAGGAAGCATTTCATAAAGAATTTTGTAAGGTTAAAATTTTCTGAAGATAGGACATGCTCAAAAAAGTGGTGTATTCTGTGAAGAGAAAGTTAAATGGCATTCTTTTCTACCTATCATTTAAGATTTTAGTTAATTAAATTACATATATATACACACAGGTACAGAAAGTATATACAGGAGATTTTGATTATAAGGTAGCATACACACTTACTTAATGTGCTCATGTATATACTTTTTGGGCAAAATAAAAAAGTGAAAATAGCTGTTTTCCTCTAAATCCATCTAAAAGAAGGCAGATATTAAAAAATAAAAAGAAAAAATTGAATGGTACCAGACTAAAATGCAAAGTAACTCACATTAAAAAACAACACCAACAGGCAGAGGAAAGAAAAGTCATAATTTTTAAAGAAGAAGAAAATCACCATTAGCAGAGGTTTAGCTAATTAGCCCACCTAATGCAAGGCTTTTATGTATGTAGGTTTACAAATTTCAGAAAATGACCAAATTATTATCATTAACTTGACCCCTTCCAGAATTTGACCTTCTAATAGATTTGTTTTATAAGATATGACATTGTGAACAGCTGTGCTATTCTTTCTTGAACTTGAATTAAAAAAATATTAGATGAAAATAGGCTGGATTCTTTGGTAACCGTGCGGGGGGAGGGAGCAGAGATGGAAAATATTGTGAGTTCCTATCTGTGCAAGTCATTTTGAAGCTCAGGAAAGACACTGAAGTATTTCAAACATTTTGGACAGTCAAATGATGTAGAAAGAATTTGAAAATATCTCTACAAATTGAGTTCGTTAATATAAAGAGGTATGATTGTTGAAATAAAAAGGCCATATATCTGATGTTCTGATCTTCAATCCCCCAACCACTGGGTAGATGCTAATACATGCCTATTGCAAATGGGATATGTTCATTCTGATTAGTGAGGCCCTCTCCAAAATTTTACTTTTGAAAACTAAATATAAATCAGGATTAAGTTAGACAACTTCAGAGGGAAAAATTCTCTAAGTTTTATTAAAGGACACAATAACTTTCAGGCCTATTGGGAATTTTAAACTGTCCCCAAAATACCTTGTGATAGATAATATTTAATGTAGCATCTAAATAATAGGTAATTGGATTTAATCTGCTGGTTTTACTCAGAATTTTTGATAATGGCAAAAGAAACACTGGATTTATAGTTGGAGTGCTAAGGAGGAAAACAAATGTTTAATAGTCATGGTTTCTACCCCTACTCAATTTGGTATCAAGTTTAATCTTGTAGAGGTAGTTATGTTTAAGTGTTATTTTTCTACCTTGGCTCCACAAGGCATCCTGACTTATAATTCAAGAAAGTATTTTAGACAAGTAATAAATTGTAGCACAGAACTAAAAGCACAAATGAAAGCTATTCTTCATTTCAATTACACTTTTAATACATTAATTATCTGTTTATCTGATTACTGTTTCTGATAGGTCCACCACTGTCCAACACTCCAAGCATGCTGTTCTTTTTACAAGAAGTGGAGGTATTTGGAGGGGAAAAAAAAATCAGACAACTCTGTTTCCAGTGTCTAGGGGATAATTGTTACCTTTCTCCTTTTCAACTTTAAAAGAAAGCACTGTCTATTTTGCTCAGGGCAGCTGTTTAAAGCTCCTGCTGCCACAATCTTTTCAACCTGAGTAGATTTAGGATTATTTTTAAATGATTGTTGTATCCCACTAAGCCTTCAGTTGCTGTTAATGTCCACGCACAGCATAATTAACCCAGGGAACATGCGTTCATATATATATACACAAACATGTATTGTACCTGGATAATTCTGAATGATTTATTTTAACTTAAGAAAAAAATGTAGATAAATCTTTTATGGAGAATGTAATATTGGCAGGCTCAGCTATAATAACAATTATTAAAATATTTGGCCTTAAAGATCTGATTCATATTTTGAAAATTCTGAAAACAATATTCACTTAAAACTGACTTTCGGAATCAGATCCATTCTTTTACTTTATTTTGAATATGCTGTGATATAATCCTGGGATATAAGCAGAGAGAATTTACTTCAGTAGTTTAAAAAAATCATTGTACACCAAATGATTGTAGCATTGTGATATCCTTAACGCTTTGTAAAGATTATCTTTTTTACTTACTAAAGGTCCATGAAATTAACTAAAATCAATATTTTGAAAATACATTTTTCAGTTCAGAGTTTGATGAGATGCGCTTCTCATATTAAATGTTCAATTTCAACTTGGCAATATGAGTGCAATTTTCCATTAGAACTACAATTAAAATGCATTTTGATCCCAGTCATAAACACTGGTTTCCTTTAGCTGTCTTCTAAGTTGATTTAGATTTTCCTTAGCAACCAATGCACAGCCTTCCCCACCCCTTTATTCCTCTGAAATGTTTATTACCTGTTGAAATCTTGTTGGCTTGCAGAGGTAGAAGACAGGAAAGGAATAAACTTATAACTTAAATGCTTGATAGTTAATCAATAAGCAAAGGATTTTCTCCTTCAGGAATTCACTGCCCTATAAACTCTGACTCCTCTCTCCTTCTAGGAAAAGAAAGAAAAACCTCTACTTTCCACAAGATCCAAAACCTTTAATCACAGCAACATACTGAAGAGCATAAGAAACATACTGTCATTTGCTTATGATTATAAATTACTGATTTAGTATATTTCAATAAAATTGCTAACAAGTTTCTATTATACAAAGGGACCAACTGGACAAGACCTTTGAATTCATTTATTATTTTATTTTATTGGTTCTTTTCAGTTATACATGATAGTAGAATCCATTTTGATATTTATAATTATATAAGCATGGCATACATCTTATTCTAATTAGGACCCCAGTACCTCTCCCTCCTCTTCCTTTTCCACACCCCCTGTTCCTTTTCCTCTGTTGATCATGCTGCCATTTAAGGCCTGTGAATTTAAACACATATCTCTATTTCCAAAGTTTCTCTGAAGGAAATATTAAATATTTTCATTATATTGGTTTCCCTGTGATGGAACATCTACTTTCCTGGAGAATCAATGTCATTTCTAGAAAGAAGCACAATTCATTAAGAATAAAGCTGATGCATAAGGTGACAGGACTAACTTGGTAGTAGCCAAGGGTGATGTTAAAATATACAAATGTCAGTGTGACATGGGCACTGACTGATGAGAATCAGAGAATTTGATTTGAAATTAAAAAGGACATCTCATACACACAAAACACACAAGCATGTATTTGTACACGTATACCAATACATTTCACATACATGCATCAATACATTTTTTTTGTGTATGTGAGTGTGTGTGTATAATATTCTGTCATATTATCCATCCAAAAGAGTCATTGTTGGCTGCAGCATAGAATCAGGTGTCTAGAGACCTCTGCTAGGTCAGGTGCTGCCTTCCCTGCTGGATGGCAGCAGTTCACGGGGAGTCCTCAGGAAGGAGTTGGGGTCCTTGGGGCATCAGACCTTTAGGGGACTCAGAGTGGAAGCTAGTCAGTAGGAATCATAGTATTCCAACTGGATTGGATATTATTTCCAGAAGTGTCACTTTCAATAAAAATCAGACATAACTAACAAAGCACTGTGTGATCTCATGACTCAGAAACTGGTGCTGATCCTTATTCTAAAGAGCTGCAACAATGTTCTATCCAAAGTCAGCAAAACCCGAATAAATTGGCAGCTTCCTCAGGTGGTGGTTTTGAAAGTCTACATTCACTTGGTATAAGTTCTAGTATGTTTATTTATAAATGTCCTATTACTTTAAATTATCGCCTCATGTAAGAGAAGTCCAGCGCCTTTGAAGTGTTTTATAATTTTGAGGGGAGGTAAGGTAAAATATACATGAAGCAATTAACAGAGAACGATGCAAGAAAGCAGACATGTCTCAATCCTAGAATTTTTATGATTCTTAGGTTTCTAAATGCTATAATAAATGAGAAATGGGAGACACACACATACACATTCAGCTAAGGAGCCCAAGCAAGTAGGTGGAAACTCAATAAGCAATTAGTCATTATTCATCACTGTATCTTTTAGTTCCTTTCAGGTACTTCTGGTTAAAAAAAAAAAAGTCAATTCAAAGGATTAATGTGAAGGAAATCTTTTGACTCACGTAATTGAAAATTTGGGAAAACCTCTGATTTTAAACATAGCTTAACCAGGACTCAAATAATATTCAGGGATCAGTTTCCCCCTCTAGAACATGCTTTTTGTGTGCAGATTCCACTGTCTCACAGATCTCTGGGAAGCAAAATGGTTTCTGTAAATGTAGCTCCATAGGTTCTATTTAACAAGTCAGGGTAAAAATTCTGAATCCACTTTCCTGAAAGTCCAATCTAGAGTCTGCAAATAGGGCCTTGTTGGCCCTGTTCCTGTCCCCCTGTGGCCAGGTGAGTGGAATGCCTGGATTGACTTGGGCTATAGCAGCTTCTTAGACTTCAATGGATATAATAAATCACCTGACGACCTTGTCAAAATGAACATTATTAGTAGATTTGGGACAGGATGCAAGATTTCAGCATTTCTAGGAAGCTCTCAGTTTGGTAAGGATGTAAGGCTCACACTTTGGCACTTAATCTAGGGAAAAATCAACTTCATTTGAACAAGATGAAATAAAGGGAGGTGTAGATTCTCAAGAGAAAATTAAAGACTGTTGCCAGAAGTGAAGCATTAAAAATTGAAATTACAAAGGACATCTCATACACACAAAACACACAAGCACGTATATGTACATGTATGCCAATGCATTTCACATATATACATCAATACATTTCATATGTGTGTGTGTATGTGCATATATATATATATGTATATACACACGTGTGTGTGTGTGTGTAATATTATGTATGTTATCCATCCAAAAGAGGATGCTTTTAGTAAGCAGAGCATCTGATAGTACTGCTGATACGTTTGAATAGTCCATCTATGACATCTGGTATTTTCTTTGGTTTGAATAATCTTTAAAAGAGTCCATCATTATCTACACTTCTCATGTAACTGTTCTAAAAAAAAATTGATCTATGCCATTTCTCTTTCCTACAAAAGCCCACATGATAAGGAAGCAGTATAATGGACACTATCCTGCAGAAGAGACTGTTTAGAAAAACTTGGCAAAACCCTGCTGGCATAAAAAAGCAGGAATACCCTGTGGCAGGTGCCATGGTCACCGCTTTGAGATTCAATCAGTGCCATTTCCTTAGTTCTAAATGAGCACACAGGACACATTTGGAAGGTTCACAATAACAGCCCTGTGGCAAGCTGATATGAGAACTCTCCTGAAGTTTATCTGAACTTGAAAGGCCAAGAGAGGTTTTCAGTTGTCACAATGATGACAAAGGTAGCACTGGACCTTTTATTTTTATTTATTTATTTAGGTACTGGGAATTGAACTCAGGGGCATTCAACCCTTGAGCCACATCCCAGCCCTATTTTGCATTTTATTTAGAGACAGGGTCTCACTGAGTTGCTTAGCACCTCGCTTTTGCTGAAGCTGGCTTTGAACTTGCAATCCTCCTGCCTTAGCCTCCTGAGCCACTGGGGTTACAGGTGTGTGCCCCCACGCATGGTCTGGATCTTTTGTTTTCTTTTTTTTTGGAATGCATGTATTTACTGTCTGGTGTCAAATATCAAAAAAACTTAATGGGCCAATAATTGTTCCCATTGGCACCTATGTTAGGAAAATAAATGACTGACAAATGTATCCTTATCTTCCAGAAAAGCTGAATATGTACATGAACAAGAGGACAGCTTGCCTCCTTTCACATGAGGCATCTAAATAGGATCGGGGGGAAATATGTACCTTTTCTAATACAAGTTGAGCTAGCTCATATTTATTTAGTAAATAGTGGATTAGTTACTATTATTTTTGACTTTTGGTCTCTTCACATTCTTAAGGAGTTGATATACCCTCTTGTTTGAATTTGGCATCACTGGGTATGTTTTTAGTTTGTCTGGGTTATAAGTCAGTGTAAAAGAAAGCAGAAGAGTACTTTCTATATTCTTTTTAGGGCAAATAAGAGCTATGAGTTAATTTTCCTCTGTGAACTAAAGGTATTTTATAATCCACTGAATTTTATAAATGCATTATGAGGTTATTAAGGCTAAGATGCCAAAACATGACATTTTTTTCTACATTTGAATGAGAAAAAGCCAGTATCATTAAAAGATACACAAGACTCCTAAAAAAGGACAGGAAACGGTGAAAGGTTCACTTATTCCCCAAAGAATGCAAATCTAGAGTCATGAATTCTTCTATGCACACTAAATGTGACCTTCAGTGATACTTACATGTCATTCATTCATCCATTCATTCATTTATTCATTTCTAATACCTTTCACTGAGTATATTTCCTGTGCCAAGTGCCCTGTTGGATGCTACTTGGGACCTTGGATCACATCTTTGATAGCCATAGAACTTTAAAAGATGTGGTCCAAGGTCTCAAGTTGCTTAGCAACTATCAGGAAAACCATAGAAGTAAAGACCTGATGAGCACTGTGTAAAGGCATTTATTAGGCTCTGCTATTACCACCCCTCCCCCAAAAGAAACAATAACAAAAAAGAGGAAGTGACCATTCATTCTGTAGTGTCATAAAGATGATGTGCATTAACTCTTTCAACTGTGGCAATCAAACAGCAGGTATCTGACACCTTAGTTTCCTCCTCTGTCTTTAGATATTTATGCAAAGAGAGGCAGGAAGAAAGTACAACAAATCTCCCAGGTCTCTTCCAGTTCTAGGAATCTGAGAAGAGTTCTTTCTCTAGAGGGTCTGCAATAACCTTACTGGCTCTGAGGCTCACATCTTTTCCTTCTCCTGCCTGCCTTCTGTTTTCCCTTTCTTCTTCTATCCCTCCTCTTTTCATTTATCATTTATTGACTACCCAAGTCCAGTTATTACACACAGGGAATTCTATGGAAGACTATACAGACTCACAATAAAGCCATCACGCCCTGATTCTCTTCTTCTGCAGTTACTGAAACATGATTTGAATATGCAAAGACCACTGACAGATTGATTGAGATTACTTGCTGAAGGGACAGGGTGAATTAATCTTAATTTCCCTTTTTTTAACAGTCATATCTGTGACAGGTAGAAAATGCACATCTCACTTTCTTGGTTTGTTTTTTGTTTTTAGGAGAATCAAATTATTTCAAATGCAGGTGGAGACCGCACTAAATTTATTTCTTTTGCTAAACTTAGTCTACAAAACCCCTGAGTAGGAAAGTCGAGTACCTTACAGGCTTTAGTAATGTGTTTCCTATAAACAAGAAATAGGGGCTGCTCTAGTCCTGAGACCTGGGGAAGGGGTGAAGATTTTTGCAGGACAACACTGGTGTGATTTTCATTCTTCTTCATAGGACAGTGTCTGGAAAGCACAGGAAGCCTGGAGTTGGGAGACTCGGATTCCAGCATGATTCTTTCTACCTAGGACTATTGTTTTTTACTGGAACAGGGTAATTTATTCTCTTCTTCCACTATTTATACTCTTTTAGAAAAGTGGGAGGTATGATCTCTACAATGTCATTTACAGTAATGCTAAAAGGGTGACATGAATTAGGATGCGTGAAATGGACATGAAAGTAAAAATCACACTACAAAGTCAAGGGATTTCAAAGAGGATTAAATGGACAGAAACTGAGCTAGTTAAAATGGCAGAGACAAATCGAGCACAGTTGGGATGGAGTCATTAGTTTTTCAATTGGCCTCTAAGTTATTTTCCGTACTATCCTCTACGACAAAGTTGGTTAGCTATGTAATATTCTTCAGGTTTTCTACAAAGTTTGTTTTTAAAGTAAATCATGGGTAAAACTGGAATTTATTTTAATAGTGAAAAAAATTATATTTAAAGAGCACAGTTTTTCCTCATTAGCCACGGGGGACATTCTGTACTCTGTTTATGTTATTATTGTTACTATTAGCACTTCGAGGCTAACAAGCAACTTTTAAGCACTGCTTGGGGACAGCTGTAAAACCAAACGCTCCAGCCGTTTGTCCCTTCTGCTGAATGTCTAGAAATGCAGTGTTATGACATGTAAGGACATCACCCGAACTTCCTTTAAACTGAGAAAGCTCAGGACAGTAGAAAACGAAGCGAATCCACAAGAATCCTCTCCCTTACTGTATACAGTATCTCGCTCTGATTACAGCCCCATGGAACGCTGGCAGAGAGAGCAACAGCTGTTTTCTGTCTTTTCATTCCCTGCTCCTATTAATGTTATTTCAATTGTGTTATGGGCTGCACTTTAGATCTAAAAAGAAACATTTAGTTTTATTTGAATGTTTAAATGATTAATGACCTTCTAGTGCAGTTGTCTTCTCATAATTGCCACAGAGTAAGCTGCAATTTACTTGAAAAATCCAGACCTCTGTACACTGTAGAGAGCTCACGATAGCCCGGGCACTGACCACTCTGTTGAAAATTCATTGTCTTTAATGCATTCATCTTCTAGCATTCTAAATGGGCAGTTTCTGAAAATTTTCAAGTGAATTAAGTCCAATGAGAGTCTAATGCCTCTTATCCTGGAAGAACCAAGGTACTGCCACATTGCTGGTGCAGGGCTGGGTGTGTGCCCGAGAAGCTGAAGATGCAAAAGGGGGCTCTGAGAGAGGCTCATGTCAATATGAACACTAACTGGACGGTCGAGGCTCCAAGTTCTTCAAAAGGAATTCTTGCATTTCATCCCAGAACTGCACACAGCTGCGCACCAAAGGGGAAGGAAGTAGTTATGCGCTCCTATCATGTAATCAGGAAAAGGTGCCTGTAAGTTGTAACAGGACCATGCGAGTCTTACATTCCTCTATTTCATACAGCTAAAATCCTCACATCCCAGCGAGAGTCAGAACAGCAGCCCAGATAAAACACACAACTCCTAAAAATATAGATGTTTACATTTTTATAATGGAAAAGGACAGGGTGCTTTGCTTTACAAGGTTTCAGCAGTAAGTCTTGTGATAAGTTTGTAGTGCTCTTCTTCCTTTTTTGGCAAATACAAAATACATTAAAGAATAAAGTTGCTAAGGCCTTCCTGTTCACTTGGTGTGACAAATGAAAGAATGGGTAAGGGGATAAAAATTGACATTATCAAACCACAGTGCCTGAGAGTTACTGAGATAGCATTGTCAGTTTGTTGTGTTTTTCTTAAGTCTTCTGGCTAAAATGTTTTCTGACTTGTCTTGGCCAATTTTGGGCCACACTGAATGTTAAATAAACTATTATTTAATCAAATACAGGCATATTAGTCTCACTCCTGCTGACAACTTCAATTAGAATATTTTTGCTTTGTTAAAAAAAAAAAACTCTCATGATCTTTAAACTGTTAAGGCCTCTGAACAACATCTGGTAACAATTTTTGATATATCCAACCATCAAACTTCTATCTCCGTGAAGTGGTTTATCCAAGATTTGTTTTAATTAGACCGCCTTTCTAACTTCACATGGCTTTCAAAAGGCAGACTCACTCAGATGTTGGAAGCTGTAAACTTACTGAAAGGTTCAGAGCTGTAATTAGGGCTTCACCAAGGTGGACAACGTTGGTTTATTAGCTAGATAGTGAGGTTAATTCAGTTGCCTCTTAAAAAAGGACTATGAATTATTCCTAATTTTAGCACACAGGCTTTGAATTTTATAAAAGCTCAGAGGTGCTATTTAGCACCTTATTCTTGGTGTTCACACCAAAAGCAGTTGGGGCCCAACCTTGACATGGAAGTCCCCATCTAAAAGTTCACATGGATTTCTATGCTTGGCCACCCTGGGTGCAGGTCTGAAAAATTCTTATTTACACTAGATTCAAGTTTGAGAAACATATCATCAGGCAGACAATATTGGGCAGAGTGACACATACTGGAACAATGAGTATAAACGTAAATCTGCTTGGAGATCCCTTTTAAATAGGTGATACCCTTACATCAACCATAGCATTCTGTAAGATGCTGTAATTTTAGTGAGAAATTATACTTACCTTGGGTGTTCGTTTTTTTAATATATTTGCCTCCATATAAAGCTTTGGGAGTATAAAAATCTCCCCTCATTTATTTGCATCACAGGCACAGATTAAAGGCAAAAAGTAATGTGGAAACTTAAGCTATTTATTTTATGAGGTAACTATTTTAAAATCCACTGGGAAAATAATGAAAAATGGCCTCATTATTCTGGTTTTTTTTTTTTTTTTTTTGGTGAACCAGGCTTTATTCTACCAAGTGAGGTCTTCCAACTGTGTGTGTGTGTGTGTGTGTGTGTGTGTGTGTGTATGTGTGTGTTTGAGGTGGATACTGGCCTGTGGCTTTTCTCCACAAGTTTTTGATGTTATTTCCCTTTGAAGCACTTGCCCAACTTTATAGCTTTTATTATTATAAAACTTCTTCACAAATACAGAAAAATACAGAAGTTTTCAAAGCCCAAGAATGGAAGTTGTAAGGTCGCTAATCTTTTAACTTTTCTGGGTAAAAGACGATTGTGGGGAGCTTCATTATTTAGTCTGCATGATTCAGTGGATGTGGGTATTTGGAAACACTTGGAGGGCTGACTTCAAATGTCATATTTAGATCAATGGCATTATATAAACAGTCAGATCCTCTGCATAGATGACACATTGTAGGCGGCAACAAACATTTTTACCCATCGATTTTCAGAAGGAAAAAATAGATCTAATTTTCTATTTTTGCTTATGAATGTGGGAGAAAAGTAAGGAAGAATTTTCACCAAAACTCTGAAACTCCAGTGAGATTTATACTGAAAATTCTCTAATTCCTTCCATGATAAAAATAGAGGATGCCATTAATACATGTGCAATGTATATAAGAAATTTTTTCTTACTGTAAATCAGATTTATCTTCCTGGTGAACACAGGGCTGTACTTGGGCAGCAGGGGTGTGTGTGTGCATGTGTGTGTTTGAGGAGCACAGGTTTTGAAGACATAAGTTAAAATCATCAACATTTGAAAACTGGATGAGTACACATAAAAATCCACATTTCTCTAGGTTTTGCTCGTTGCTGTACAATCTAGTACTACCAGGTTCATTCTCAAATGGTGAGGTGGTTGTAACTGCTGTCTCTTTTAGAAGTTGCTCTTGCCATTGCCATCCCACAGACCTCTTAGCCCTGACATTTACACAACCTGCTTGGCTCCCATGAGCATTTAATTTTACACTATACCTTTTGAACCCTTTGACATTATCCTAGACCTTTTCCGTCTGCACTGCCTTGGTCATCTGGAGACATTGGAGCTTTGCCTGCTGGGCTCACATCCCTCTTCTCACACTAAGTAGATGCATAACTTGGGCAAGCTGCTTAACTTGCTCTCAATACCATTTCTTTATATGAATAAGTATATAATATAATGGTACCAACTTGACAGGTTGGCATAGGGAGTAAAGGAGTTAATTCAATGCTTGGATAATGGTAAGAACTCAATAAATGTTAGTTTTCATACTTCCAATTTCAGACCTCAGTCCTTCCTCAGACTCAGCTCAGCAATCCTACACCTGCCTTTACTGGCTGACACCACTGTCTGGATGATAACCTAAAAGGTATCTTCATGCCTAAAATATCTGTAAATAAATATTTCAACTTGGATATTCTGTTATTTTCTCAAATATGGGTTTATAGTATCTTTAATGTAGATCTAAAGTATATACCTTCCCTCTCCCCAAATGTTTGTTTCCTATCAGTTAGAAGACAACATGTCCTCCTTTCACATTTGGTCTAGTTTACTATGACCATCTTGTCTCCCACCAAGTCCCTCCATTCTCCCTCTTTTTCTCCAACACATGAGTACATGAGTCATCTACACAGATGCCGGTTTTTATGCTCTCTGATAGGGAGTGACTAGGGCTCAACCCTGTATATACACTAGAGCAAGTGCTCAGTAGATTTTTGTTGAATGTCTGAATGAATGAATGAATGAATGAACCAACAAATAATAAATTCAACTAATTTAAGTCTTTCCTATCCCTTGTTCAGGTCCAGCCAGAACCAGTTCTTCTGTCACCCCATTCTAAGACAATCTTGACTCTCTTATAGCCTCTCATTTCATTTTTTGGCAGTTCTGACATTTTCACATAACCCTTTTCTAAAGTGTTTGTGCTCATGGCTAAATCTCCCACTACCCTAGTAGCATCAGGAGGGCAGAGAGCACACATTTGCTGTTTGGTTTTGTCATTTTCCAAAAAGGCTTGCAAATCATTAGTGCTCAGTTATTCAATTGAAGGATACTTCCTCATCTCCAAATTCAATAACTGGTTAAAAAAATGATCTTTTAGGCACAAGTAGTTTCTTTCCCTTTCCATAATTCAGTATGACTCCATTGCCCTGAATTTGGCACAAACTTCAATGACTTCCTCTAGCACATCCATTCAGTTGCTAAGTACTGTCGAGTCTTTCTAGAGTCAATGTTTTAGAAGGTGTTACAAGCTGCCTGCACTTGTTTTCCAATCCACCAAGCACACCACATTTCTAGATTAAAGTTCTGAAGATAATCTTACTTATATCACTTTCTTGTTTGAAACTGTTATCTTTTAAAAACCCAGAGGACGCATTCCCAAACTCCTTTGTTCAATATTTAACCCGGATTCCTACTTTAATTACACACACACACACACACACACACACACACACAAATGAATATGTTTATCATAAAGGTTCCATTAAGTAACTTAAAGTTTTTCCCATAGAACATTTTTTTTCTTCTTTCAAACACTGAACACTTTTACATTCTGAGTATGCATAAAAGCACTGTGAAATGCACCATTTTGGCTTGCACACAAATGGAATATGGGCTGTAGTTTGTTTTGACTTTGCAAAGTGTTTCTTTACCAAGTTCATTCAGAATGTAAAAATGTGTTTCATGGGAATATTTAAAATGTTCTGATAAGTCTTTTCAAACTATTTTAAAAACATTATTAAGGTACAAGGGAATGTTCTGTGTATAAGTTACTTCTCTATGTTTACTATTCTTTGCTTCTGCCACAAGAGAAAAAATTTCTTTTTTATCACACTTAAAAACAGCAACTTCCCCTGATCCCACACTTCACCTGTGCCAGGTGCTTCCAATTACCTGCTTCCACCTGCAGGAGGACCTCCTCTAGTTGCCGTGAGATGGGATTCTGTTTCAAAAACAACCAGGAAAGTGACCCGGGCCTGAGGCGGAAGGCTGCTTCAGTGAGGAGCAGGAATTCTTCATCAATTTAGTTTCCTGCTTGTTTTTCCTTCTCTGAAATTTTTGGTTCCCCACTCTTGGCATGGTTTTTGATCACTTGTATTTTGCATTCCTGACATCCACATCTTCCCAGTTTCTGTCCTACCATACATCTCTTCGTGGTTATTCTAGAATCCTTCAATGTTTGATGATGCTTATCAACCCAGAAAAGTTATGAGGATTACAAAATCTCATTCTGATGAAGAATTACGCATTGGGTTGTATTTGACTTTTTCATTTTTAGGTGAATTTTACATAGTACAACTGAGAGGAATCTGCTTTCTAAAGTTACTAATTCGTACTTCCTTTCTGCTGTACTCTGCCTTCCTTCTATCCTTCTATGCTTCGAGTTTAGTCTCCCTACCTGCTTTCTGTGCTTTTTGATATTAAGATATTTGGGATGGGAAATTCCTTGATTTACAGTAGTGTTTCTCAAAGTGTGATACATATACCACCTTCAACAGTAACACCCAGGAGTACTTATTTAAAAATTTAAATGATTTATTTCTGTCCTGCCCAAGACCCACTGAACCTGAGCTGCTAGTTTTGAGATTCAGGAATCTTCATTTTTATCAAGGTCCCCTAAAGTAATGCTCAGGAATGCTTGGGCTTGAGGGTCACATTCTAGCCTTTAGCTCTAGGTGGACTATGACCTTCTGGGTTTTGCAAAATGTTCTTAACCAAACCTACTGATTACACCTTTGCCCCATTCTGCTGTCAAGAATTGTAGTTCTGTAATGGAAACATAGACAAAATGGAGTTTCCCTAATTTGATATGGAAGGAACTAGAAAGTAATGGAATTTCACATGTATAATAAACATTACTTAGCATTTAGACAGACTTTCTGCCTATATGTTGGTCTTGGTTTATTTGATTTTTTTCATTAATCTACAAAAAAATTTAAAAAGAAGTGCCTCATTTATGCCCTTTAGAAGCTCATAAGCTAGTCAATGTTTGAGTAAAAGAAATACAAATTATAATAAAATATGCAAAAAGCAATAAAACATTATGCTCAGGTATAAATGTGAGCACAAACAACTGTCCCTTAACCCATTTGGAATAAACTAGCCTATCCAGAAAAACTTAAATAATTCTACATTTTCTTTAGGGGATAACGTTACAATCACACTTTAGAAATAGTTGATGTTCTTGAATGTCATATTCTAGATATATCAGAAGAAACGTTGATAACACCATTCAAAAATAATTCAGATTTTAAAAAAATGCACAAGTATTTTCACTGTTAAGTCTTCTGATTAAATACTTAGAAAAGAAGAAATTTGTGTTCAATGTCATCTACTATGAAATCACTGTATAGAGATCCGAATCCATTCGTTTACTTTCATAATTGTTGTCAAAGTTAAAATGTACTAAATCTTTGAAAACAGAAACTAAAATGTCTCAACTTTCTAAATCACATAAAAGAGAATACATTTTATGCTTGCTTTGCAGGCCTCTGATGTCTTTTCCTTTCAAGTATGCTAAATTACTGACTTGCCATGATGACTAACATAAAAGAACCAAGCAAAATACTGTTCACTTATCAAAGAAGATATATAGACTCATTACAACAAAGTGCAATTAATTTTCATTTATGTAAACTAAACAACAATTCTACTAAGAACCATCTCAGCCATGTGCCAAACCTTTGTTTAGGAAGAGTCCAAACAGAAAACAGGTTCACAGAATTTCATTGGTATATTTTATTCTTTTCTACCTACCACATTGTTCCTATTGCTTTAGACATTCTCATTATTCTTCTGATGTTTGAGAAATGACAAAATGAGAGAAGAGGAATCTGATAAAGATAGATCATGGCACAAAAGCTATATGGATAATTGCCTTCACAAATGTAGTTCAGCTCTCATCTCTCCTAATTAGCCTCATTACCATACTTTAAGACAGACTAGCAGTCACTCAAGACCCTGTTCTTTTCTGTCAGAAGGAGTGCTGACAGCCAAATGGACAACATATGGAAAAGTACCCTCTTTCCAGCTATTCTTCCATGCACTAGGCCTCTGGTAGAAAATGCGGGCCAGAGAAAGTTTCCTGAACTCCAGTGCTCAAATAGGTGTCTCTAAGGCAGAGACAGAACAATGCACTTGAGATATTTCTCTCATTTCCCCCTTTTCACCACTTAGAGAGTTTAGGTCATCCATTTCCAGTGTTTCCCCTAGGAATTTTCATTGTTTTCTAAAAGAATCTAAAAGGTAGAGTGAGCACACCAATTCTGCTAGACAGCTTTACTTTTTGAACCTCTCCACTATTAACTATAATGAAATTCTAACACTCGGATGCCCCATGTTACTAATTTGCTCTTGAAATAATCGTGAAGTGTCCTGACTTCACTGATCTCCCCTTTGAAAGGAAGTTTCAAATACAGATTTTTAAAAAGCTGCCAAGTGATACTTGTTTACAACACAACTGTCAATACAGACTCATTTGCTATAAGAAAAATACCACAGAACATATAAAAAAAGAAACATCTGGAGTCAGGTTGAGATTCTTTTCTCATCTCTGAAAGCCTCACCACACATATTTTATTTTCTGATTAACTGAATTTCTAAAAATAAATTTTGACATAATTTAAAATTTATATTCAACTCATTAGAATATTGGGAAATGCAGTTATTTATTGGATTACCATAGTCACAATTAATGATTAGTTTGCTTCATTTGAAAGTAAGCAAAATGTTTCAGTTCAACAATTTACTATTAAGTACTTTGATAGGTCCTTTGGAGGCCCACTTTTTTATACAGTAACAGACAACTTTCTTTTTTTCCTAATCACTTTTCCAGTTCTCTAAAGAGGATTTTTGCTAGATTTTATTTTGCTTTTGCACTGCAAAACCTATGATGCAATCTCAATGGCAACAAAATTAGGGAAATGGATTTTCTGCACTTTGCAGTTTGGGGAAACTAACAGTCCATTCAGCGTGACTGCAAAATACCCTGAAGGCCAATATTTACTAAGCATGGCACACACACAGGAGCCTTGTTAAAAATCCACAACAAATCTCTCATTGCAAACAAATCCAAAGGCCTCAGAGCTTCTGCAACTGTCTGAGTAATGTTGATTCTGACAGCAGAAAGCT
>NW_025999949.1:14885328-14896546 GCF_001458135.2 Marmota marmota marmota
AGAGAGAGAGAGAATTTTTTTTTTTTTTTTTTGTAGATGGACACAACACAATGCCTTTATTTTTATGTGGTGCTGAGAATCGAACCCAGGTCCCGCCCATGCTACGCAAGTGCTCTACCGCTGAGCCACAATCCCAACTCAGTCTGACATTTTAAGATGGGAATGGTGAGTGGTGTTCTAGACTGCCTGGGAGTAGCTGGGTGCAATGACTGCAGAGGCTGGAAGGAAGCAGTATGGCAGCTCTGGGGGGAAGGTGGGGTGTGCAGAAGGCACAGGGGGAGAGGCAGTGATGATCCTTAAAGCAAGGAAGCACTCAGAGGGTTTGAGAGGAATATGTTGTTTGTGTTTTGGGCACATCCATCTGTGCAAAGTGCGAAAGACGAATTGGAGAAGTAAAATTTGCTGTCCCTTTAGGAAGTCTGTGAGGTTCTCAGGACTAGGCAGGGACAATGAGATGACTCAAAGGAGGGGTTAAATGCAAGAGGAACTTTGGCAATAGATGAGGTCATATGACTCTGAAGTTCCTTTTCAAGCCTGGTGTCCAATGTCTGCATGTGAGGAAATGGAAGGGGGGCAGTCAAAGATGAGATTCCCTAGGGATAGGATTTGGTAGATAACAGAATGACTCACAGGAGGTTGTGTTCTTAGATTGTTTATATTATTCCCAAAATAGAAGCACTGTTGAGTTGTTCAGAAAAACTGTTTTGCAAATGGTGCACAGTACACCGGAATCTAGACCTTTCTTAAATGGGTACTTAGTTTAATTCAAAGGAGTTACCATCATGGTACTCTGCTTCATACACATAAATATACCTATGTCATTAATAATTTTAAGGGACCATTGGAACCAAAACAGCAAAGTCCCAGTCCAGTGAACAGTTGCTGCTGGTCACTCAATACTATTGTGGGTCTCATCTGTCAAAATATGGGACTGGATACTTCCTATTGATGACCTTTTATTCTCAAGAGGCTATGATTCCAGTGAGTAATTTTGCTATACTTTAATTCAAATTTTAATAATATGCTTGTAGAAAATCAATTAGGTATGACTGGAAAATGGTTTATTTGCTAAGCATGCAGGCAGCACCTGGTTTGGGATCCAGTACTAAGGAATCAGATTAGAACATAAAACCTAAAACCAGATGATAGTCATTAATTCCAGGAACCACTGCAGTATACTGTTTTTATGGGGAAGGTTCAAAATCAGTTCTTACATATCTTTGCATCTTCAACAGGAAAACAAAACTGACATAGTTGTCATAATCAGTTTTCATTTATTTGGATCCAAGTTAATGCTCTACAGAATATGTTAAAATTTTAAAATTTAATCCTTCAAACATAGTCTCTGCTATATAGATGAAAGATCTGTTTTGTCTTTTCAGATTAACTATCCATAATACATGCCATATTTTTGTTATCAACCTTCTAAAATGATTCTAGGACTTTCTTATAAGCTTTCTTATAACAATTTCAATATTGAACTGTATAAAAATGTCAGGATGACCATTTATTTAGAAAGAAAATAGTAGTTCTACCCACCGCGATGTTAAAATTATTTTTAAGTATGTTAATAATGTATTTCTTTTGAGTTTTAAGTATATTAACAATGTATTTCTTGAAAATCACCACTTAAAAAAAGAGTAATACCAAGTAACAAAGTTAAAACTTTAAAGAAGATGTTTTAGAAGAGCAAAGTATTGATTATTTATGGCAGAAATTTAGCATCCTATTTTAACTTCAAAATCATTTACAATTAAAACTATCTGCCATTAAAAAGAAAATAAATACCTTAAAAACTATTTTTAAATCTTATTTTTAGAATACAGTAAAGCTAAAATCAAGAAATTAAATGCTAAGGCCAGGTTTTAAGAAGCTGTTGATTGAATTGTTAATGCAGCTTTGTACTTTTGGGATTCAAACATGATACAAGCTAGCTGTTCAAAACCAAGTATTGATGCTGTAACGTGTAGATTAGATTTATTTATAACTTCTAAACAAATGGTTATTAGGATAAGGTCCCAAGAACTTCCTAAATACTCATTTATTTTTCTTCTTTACATTATTACCTTACTTAAATTATTTTCTTCATCCTAAAAAGTGAAATTTGAAAGTACTATAAGATGCCAGAATATCTGAATTCAGAAAAGTTAAAAGAAACTAAAACATTTTAAGAGGTAAACATATCCCATGAAAACCTTTCTCATTTTCAGAGACATAAAAATTCATATCCAAAAGGAGATGAAAGGTATAAATATACAGAGACATTTACCCTGTGTTACAAAACTTTCTCAACAGAATTGAAACTGTAAGTTGAAAATGTTTATGGTAATCAGAAACAATATTCCACCTTGACAACATGTTTTATTATTTTATTGGTTTTTTTTTTTTTTTTAAGATTATAAAGGAAGAGACAAGCCCTGCACTTTATAGTACAAAATCAAGGACCACCTCCAATTCATTACTCATTGATCATGAAATGAACTTTTATACAAAACACTTAGAACTAATTGTGTTGAATGGAATTATTGTAGTTTCTTTTTAAAAAAATTATAATGAAAAGAAAAATAAAGTCTTAAAGTCCTGGAAATGTGTGCCATCTGCACCATTTATTTTTCCTTTTTTCTGGCCTAAGACTTAAACTCTAAGATGGTAAGAGCCTTAGAGCCTCACTGTGAGTGAAATATTGCCTATTTGTTGACACTGGTCCTCCAATGGATTTCAAGTTATTATACACTTTGAGCCAAAATAAGTACTTAACCATTAAAGGTATTGGTGCATAACTAAAAAATGTATTTCTGTTCACAAGTCTCAGAGGGTTTTTACATTAGCTTCTCTTTTTGCAACCAGTTTATTATTGGAAGACAGCTTGGTGTGCATCATCTTAAAATTTCCAAAGCTCCAACTGGTGACATTTCTAAAATAGCTCCCCATTTACCTAAATTTTGAATCATTCTTCGAATAGGAGTGATACCTCCAGAAACACACATGGCTAAAAGAATTGTGTGATTGTCTCACTTCTAGAAATTACAGAAACACAAATCAAAACTACTATAAGATTTCATGTCACTCCAGTCAGAACGGCAGCTATGAAAAATACAAACAACAATAAGTGTTGGTGAGAATGTGGGGGGGAAAGGCACATTCATACATTGCTGGTAGGACTGCAAATTGGTACAGCCAATATGGAAAGCAGTATGGAGAAACCTTGAAAACTGGGAATGAAACAACCATTTGACCCAGCTATCCCACTCCTCAGTCTATACCCAAAGGACTTACAAACAGCATACTACAGGGACACAGCCACATCAATGTTTATAGCAGCACAATTCACAATAGCTAAACTGTGGAAGCAACCTAGATGCCCTCCAGTGGATGAATGGATAAAGAAAATGGGGTATATATACACAATGTAATATTATTCAGCATTAAAAGAGAATAAAATCATGGCATTTGCAGGTAAATGGATAGAGATGGACAGTATAATGCTAAATGAAGTTAGCCAATCCCCAGAAACCAAATGCTCAATGTTTTTTTCTGATTTAAGGATGCTGATTCATAATGTGATTGGGTGGAGTGCATAGAAGATTAGATGAACTCTAGATAGGGGGAAGGGAGGGGGGATGGGGGTAGGAAAGGTGGTAGAATGAGATGGAAATCATTACCCTAAATACATGTATGAAGACACTAATGGTGTGACTCTACACTGTGTACAACTAGAGGTATGAAAAATTGTGCTCTATATGTGTAATATGAATTGTAATGCATTCTGCTGTCATATATAACAAATTAAAATTTAAAAAGGGTCTGCAGAATGACAAAGTTAAATAAGAAAGTTAGATAAAAAAATATGATCCCCAAGACTATTAGACTGCTGATTTAGGGATCTTTTAAGCAGAAGTGCTATCTGAAATTTCAATTGTGGACAGGTATATGGGCATGCCAAGTTGTCATTGATTTTACCAGAGTTATACCATGGAACCTCTATTCACTAATTGTTTTCCAAATACACAGAAAAATCAAATTCAGTTGATTGAAGTTAGCCATATGTTTCTAAAGCTAGGGTTATCAGCATAATGAGTTATGCAAATGGATATATCCATGATTTTTCTGTATACCAGTAGAAATTAAAATTGTCCAAAAACATGGCCAACTACATGCAGATATCTTTTAAAATTATACACACACACACACACACACACACACGTGTGTGTGTATATATATGCAATTATATATGAAGCATATTACATATAAAGCATATTACATATGAAGCATATGTAATAATGTACTTTGATAACACACTAGTGAATTATTTTTAAGGAAAACATTAGTGCCCATTAATGATTGGATTTTTCTCAGGTTTAATATTAAATTAACAGAAGATATTGAGTATGGAGAGATCTCTATCTCTTGCATACTGATGAATTTCAAGTGCCTTGATCAACGACCAATACATAGTTAATGTTCAGTAAATATCTGATAAACAAATGAAAGAATGGCCAATTAACCATCCTGAAATATGATAACATCCGTGAAATTCATGATCAACCAGACAGCAGATTAAAAGGTAATTTAACTTCAATGAAATGTCACTTTTAGTTCAGTATATAAATTTCTCTTTATTGAAAGGACAGTAAGAAGTCCACACATCATATTAAGTGTGATATTTGGACCCTCACTTCAGGTTTCTCTAGAGTTAAAAAATATTATTTTTTCTATACAACTTCAGTGTTAATATGAATAATATTTTATTTTTATATAATAAGTACATTAGAAGCTATGTTTACTATGTACAGAAAATTCTTTTAGAGCAACATTTTGCTAGTTGATCACAGTGGCATCACAAGTTCAGGAAAACCATAAAAGTAGCCACTCACATTATTTAGAAACTTAAGGGTATTCTTTCTTTATATTAGAGTTAAGCTTTAAGCCTAAGCTATAATATTTAAGATCCCAAATTGCTTTAATTCAAAGGAAGGACTACGAAATGCTTAGAACAACTTATCCCTCCTTCCCTGGCAAAATCTTTGCAAGATGCATCCATTCAAGCAATAAGCAGCCATTTTATGATCATCTATTATGTTCTAAGGGTAGGGCACTCACACATAAGCCAGAGAAAATGCCTAATGTCTTGAGTTTTTCATAGGTAATATAACAAATGATGTGATTAGTAAGTAAAATATGGCCAAATATCTATAGCTAAGGAAGAATTTACAATGCCCTGCAATAGAATAGCAACGGACAGTTTTGCCCAAGAGCTTCAAGGAAGGTTTTTCACACTCATAGACACAGGAAGGATAGGGCTGAACAAGTAGTGCTGATGAATCCTTTCTTCATGTTATAAAATACAATGAAAAAAGTTATCATATAGCTACTACCTATTTAGAAGTCAATATTCCAAGTACAATACTAAATGCTATACGTGTATTAAGGATAACAGATACATAGATACATACACACGCATATATAGGTGATAAAGATTATAGACTGACTGTCAATTACATTTTATTAAGGCAATTAATAGTTTGCATTACAGTTATTTGTTTACTCTGATGCCTTCCCTCTATAGACCATGTTTCACCTGAGGGGATAATGTGTCCCCAGCAACAACTAAGCTTCCTTCCCCATGGTAGGCATTCCATAAAGGTTCTGTGAACTAATGAACACCTGAAACAAGTCCAAGTCAATTAATATTTGTATGCCTCGGATTTTTTCAATCTAGTTGGTCTCTAAGGACCTTGGGTGTTAAGAAATATCATGAAGTTTCCCTTTAAGTTTTATTTTGAAAAACTAATTTCTATAAACTTTAGTTAGCTTAAAGGGTAAAAATGAGAATTTGGTTGTTTCAGGGAGCAATTAAAACCTGCCTGCATATCCCTTATTTTTGAACCCATCAGTTCCCAGATAACAAAAATGCTTTTTGGTTGCTTTTAAATCCAGATCATTTTATTTTCCTTAAATCTTTTAAAATTCAGAATTACTTTGAATGTACAAATATCAAAACAATATCATTAAGAAAAATCTAACATATTCTAACCTTAAAACAACCAAGACAAATACAAAAGAACACACTAAACTCACTACCATTGGAGTGGAAGCCTCCTGTTTACCTGCCTCGGATACCTTTCTTCTTTTTCCTTTACAAGAGTTAGCTACTATTCATAATTTAATGTGTATCTTTTCTGTGCCTTAAGAGCAAAGCCTATGACCAGAAGTGAATGAAATTCATAATGGGATTGTGTAACATACAATCCTACTCTCAGTTTCAACAACGTTGTGGTTATGACAATCGACTCCCCAAGGTATCAGTGAGTTCTCAAGCAACTTCTGTACCCACAGATGATGAAGACATCTTCCAGACACTCTATCAGTTGCTGAGATGATAGAAAAATCACTGTGACTAGTCATCATCACTTCATAGGATGGCTTAAACCAATAGACAGAATTTATCATGTAGCAAAGGGCAGGATGATGCAGGAGTTTCTAACTAGGACCTAGACTAGTTGCTGCTGTTTTGTGATCTTGGTTAAGTTAAAATCCTGCATACATGAGTCTTCCAGTCTATAAAGGGAGAGGACAAAGGTCTACCAGGCAGAGTTGAACACTGAGTGAATTCATGCATGTACGATACTTAGAAGAGACTATGGCACATAATCAGTGAACAATAAATGTTAGTTTTTATTAAATCCTAGGTCCACAAATAAAATTTTATGAAAGAAGAGTTATTTCTGATCACCACCTCCAGAAACCTGAGGCATGCATCTAAGAAAAGCACACTTTGCAATCTTCTAATCATGAGGTCTCTATATTTTATAGTAGTCCTATAATGTAGGTGTTAAAAGACTAAAGCCAGGCAATCCTGATTCTAGACTTTGTTCATTCATCTGATGCCCTTCATGAGCACCTAATAAACACCATAGGTGTTGTAGACCCTGGGGGTGCAGTATGAGGAAGCTAAAAGTACACTGCCAAAAAGTCATACACTGAACTCACAACTGCACCAAAATTTGACTTTATAGAGGATCCCTCATTTGCTACCACAAAAGTTTTTATGGCCTTTTGAGTCTTAACTTTGTCATCTGTAAAGTGAGGGCAGTAGCACCTGCTCTTTCCTCTTCATGTTGCTGAGATGAAATACAATCATTTCTGTAACAAAACATTGTGAAAGCTGAAATAACATCTGAATGAACATGTTCTGATATGAGCACTTCCGGTTGGCTGAGATGTGTGAAGGCAGGGAGTAGAGGAGCATGGGAAGACACATGTCAACAACCACATGTCCCTCACTTATGCTGAACACAAGTGGGCTCCTAAAACCCAGACTGTATGAAAAAATAAAATAAAATTTACTACAGCCAGTGTGAAAACTGAAGAAAGGAAAAGTTCATTCTTTCCTGAGAAATTCAACTACTGTGTCTTCAGAGGAGGAGTGAAATGAAATGCAATTTGCCACCCTCCTCATAAATTCTCTGTCTAAACTCCTAGACACAACAATGACAGAATTGATGTAAATACTCCTAACCTTAGAGGTCAGATTTGGGGACCTCATGGAGTGGTGCAAGGGAGTTTGGCCAGCTGCTGACCACACTCAGTCTGTATGAAACCAAATATCTGATTCTCGGCTGGATACTGTGAAAACCCTCTTTAGAAGTAGTAACTGCTGAAGCGCTTCCTTGATTTCAGGTTCTCAGTTATTCGAATGACTGAATTTTAAAATAATTTAGTAAATTGATATTGTAAAACAGAATGTCCCCAGTTTGAGTATTAAATTTAAGTTTTCCTTATTTCAGAGGAAATACCTTCCCTTAGTAGAAATGTAGTGTTAACCATAGCTTATAAAGTACAGATTTTAGATTTGGTTTCAAAACTAGTATTTTAATGAAATATATATTATAGTATAACAATATACCACTGAAATAAATTACAGACATCTTCCTATAAACCACTAGTTTATAGCTTAATGCTAAGTACCTCTCTCTCCAATTTGGCACTTTCAGTATTGAATTTGCTCGCACATGCTCAATGCCTCACCTCCTTACTCCTGAGCAATTAGCACCTGGCAGCTGTTTATTATGAAAAGTAAAGTAACTAAATTGCTGTCCTGATATATTTTTTGTACTTCAGAGTCAGGTAATTCATTAATTTCCAATTGATAAAACAGAAAAAATCTTGTAACAGGAATTTTCGTGCTTTTAGGTAAACTTCTCACTTTTCATAATATCAACATATTTTATCCTGGCCATCAATCTAATTATAACAACATTATTCCCTAGTTTTGACTCTATAAAAATGCTAGGCTCTTGGGGTCAAGTGTTCTGTAACCTGCTTATCACTCTTTATTTCTGGATGGGATTCAAAAGAAAAATTTAAAAACTACAATAAAGTATTTACATCACAGCTGCAATATAATTGCACTAAAACTATTGGGAACACACTTAAACCCTGATAGAACAGCTCATGATTTGTTCTTGCCTCACAAGGGCACAATATTTTACATAATTTTTTATACAATACAATAGGTTCGGTTTGAAAAATTCGCATTACAAATGTCATATTCACTTCCAGCAAGAAATGTGCAACAATATGTGACAATACTGAATAAAATGTTGAAACATGTTTTCCTTTTGTTTTACTTTACTCATTTTTGTAATACAACACTGGTTACTGGAAAATGCCTTACAGCTTTATTCAAAACACATGTTCAAAGATTTGAATGAAAAAACTTTTGACTCTCTCTGGAACATCTAACCGATATATCATTGGTGTGCTTTAAATTTTTTTCTTACTGTCAGGAACACTTTTATGTCTTTAAGATTTATTTAAACTAGTTTATTATATAATGAAGCTTGTCAGATCATAAGAACAAAGTCAAACAAGATGTGCTATATCAAAGTATAACATTTAACATATAGATTTAAGTATACATATCAAGTGCAATGCAATCAAGCAAAGTTTAATCTGAAAATGCAAATGCTTCAGATTATTAAAGCCACATCTGTCCTTTGAAGCATAATTTAGACTGTTTATCAAAAAACTATGTGTAATTATTCTCTCCCACCATAAACTTTAGAACAACGGAGTCCTTTTCATAAGAAATTTTCAATTTCACTTTAGAGTTGGGAATTTAAATACTTAACCACTAAAGAATATAAGAACATAAATGGAAAATTAAAAATCTTTACAATGTATCATAGTATAATTGCTATTTTGATTAGTAAATCGGGGTAATATTTCAAAAGATGTTTCTCCAGGGTTTAATACAAATTCTAAATGCCTTTGGAAATCAATTCAACATAGTTCCAACATCAGAAATATGTTGTGCTTAAACATAATATTAAAAATTTTAAGTATAAAGCTTTATAATACATTTGGTTTTCTGCTTTAGCCAACAGAAAATCATCAAAAGTGGCATTTTAGCTAGTAAAGTAGAATTCTCAAGCTCTAGAAAAATATTACAGAGCTTTGAGTTCTAAATATCCAAAGTTCTTAAGCTTTAAATTTATAAAATAATAAATAAGTTTCTGTTTTACTCCATTATGATTCCTTATGTACATCCATGAATCTCGGTACCATTCTCTTAAATATATTCACTGAAAAGGTACATAAATGGCCTCAGGCAGCATTAAGTCTGAATATCTGAGGATGAAGGGGTTCATTGAAATATTATTCTGGAGCAGACCTAGTGTTTGTGCAAGGCATAATCTTTTAGTGCACATAGAAGAACTGAACGTGACATAGGAGCTTTGTGCTCTTGTTTATAAAATCTACTGAAAATGAGGGCTCATTTTATCTTACATTATAAAGACTCACTTTCATAACAGTCTTATTATAAAGCAGCAAAAATCTATACATTTAATTGGACTCCCTGAGCTATGTAGTTAAGCTTAAAATTAAAAATTAAATATATATTTTGAATCCCCACTGAAAAATATTAAGTGTTTTGCATTCAAGAGTGAAGACTTAGTGCTGGGTTCCAGATCACCAAGGCTTCCTATACAAAGTAGTGCTGACCACAGTAGCAAAAACTCTGCTTATGCATTCAAATTCAATCTACAATGCACAATCTACGAACACTGTAAACTCTCTATTATTCCATCAATATTTAGATTCTTATAAACTGTAATCTGCCTTCAGTAATTTACATGGGGCAGAAGACAGAAAGTGATGGCTGAAGGAATTTCCATTTGAGGGGATAAGGGTATAGCAATCCCCACGACCATAAAGGGAGAAAAAAAAAAACAAAAACTCTACTTGCCTTAAAATTTTTAGAAATGTATTTACTTACACCCCTGTGATTCCACGGGGGTGGGGTGGGGGACAGTGCTAGATGACAGCATTGATTGTATTTAATTTTTGGAAATAAAATGATATCAATAGTTTGATGTATTGGTTATAGAACAAATCCAATTCTGCAATATTACAAACTCTGCCGTCATCTATTTGGAAAAGGAAATCGTTGACAAACGTAATGTAGGCTAGTGCTTTATTTCCTTTCCCTGTGTTTAGAAAGTTTGAAAATATTTCTGAAACCTTAATGCTAACTCTTCAATGAAGTCAGGAAGGGCTTCGAAGAAAAAAAAAATCTACTTTCAACGTGAGAAACAATTGGTATGTGGAAATTTTATGTGCCAGGAAACACCTGAAATCACCACAACCTTTAAGACATACCAGCGATGGATCTAGAATGGCTAAGGCTAAATCAGCCAGGGCAAGGAGGAAACAGGATGGAAAAGAGGAGGAGGCAGGGGCTGAATTAACATGCAGGCATTTCAGTAGATCCTGCTCTTTTCATTTTCCTCCTGTTTTACAAATACCCAGAGGCGTTTCTTTGCAAATTCTAAAAATAAAGTAATAAACTTTAATTCCTCAACTTTCATAATATTTTGACGGATTCTTCCAACTTTAATTTCCTTTTCGTAATGGTAGTGTGATTTGCATTATGTTACATTGCTTCATTTTGCCATAAAAAAAGTTAATCTCCAGAGAACTGCTCTAAAATTATGCGCTACTTTAATAGACATCCCCTCAGAATTGAATAAAAATAATTTTCTCATTGTAATCGTATCCTCTAATGGTTAGTAAGATCTCACCATGGACCTGTATTTGAAGCCAGGTTTGAATTTTTGAAAAGAAGTCTTGAATGATATTCCCATAATGGGTTCTTAATTCCTTCTCTCTCTCTCTCTCTCTCTCTCTCTCTCTCTCTCTCTCTCTCTCTCTC
>NW_025999949.1:14896571-14968645 GCF_001458135.2 Marmota marmota marmota
CTCTCTCTCTCTCTCTCTCTCTCTCTCTCTCTCTCTCTCTCTCTCTCTCTCTCATACACACACACACACACCACACACACAACAATTTATATAAAGGAAATGAGCAGAACTGGTTTATTTAAAAACTGGGGAAGTTATGAAAATAAAAAATCACAAAGTTACTTGGTTACCTCAAATAGAGAGGCAGTGTCCTTTTATTTCTCCTCTATAAACGCAGCTCTGGCCCATGGAAGGTAAAATACTAAGTAGAACACTCATGATAAAACCTGCTCCAAGAACACTACAATGGAAGAAAACCAGAGGTACACAGGTGTGAATGGAGTAAGCTCTTCAAAGCAAAGAATTAGGCATTTTATTAAAAACATTTATTATCTTACCAGATGTGGTCATCTCAGTAACGCAGGAGGCTGAGGCAGGACAACTGCAAGTTTGAGGCCAGCCTGGGTAACTTAGCAAGACCCTGACTCAAAGGAAAAAAGGGGATGGGAAGGTAGCTCAGTGGTAGAGCACCTGAGTTCAATCCCCACTATCAAAAACAAAAACAACAACAACAAATTCTCTCATTTGCCTTCTGTCAAAGTCTGTGTATTCTGAAGTTTCTTATGATCTGGATTTCACATATTGATACACAGGCTTTTACATATTGATATATCCTAGAGCTACGATACTACAACAGGGAATAATACACTTTTGAAAAATGTCAAGAAGCAGTACAGCACTGGAAACAGATGTGAAAAGGATAACAGATGTGAAAGAGGATAAAATGGAATATGGTAGCTGGTCAGCTGCAAAGTCACTAAGTGCAGAGGATGGACCTTCCACAGGACAAGAAACTAGCCTTACATAGAGTTTCTTTGCTCTGCTCTGACCTCACTGTGTAAATAACCCCTCCCTTCCAACACACCGAAGGTTCTCTGTTATCTAAGCAAAGAGGGTGATTATTTCTCCCACAGGCTGATCAGACTGAGGTTCTTCCTGTCACCACCAGAAGATCTGCTGTAACCTTGGTAACCTTGGGAGCAACAGAGAGGTTATCCAGGTATGGTGCCCCTGTGCAACACAAAGGAGAAGCAGTGAGGCACCTCTCTGGCTTTCACACCTACAGAAGTTCACCACCAAGACTTCATTGTTCTTTTCTCTAGAATACTTCACAGGCGAAGAGTGACAAGCTACAGCACTGTTTTTGTTTCTGAGTTTAAATTTCCAAAATACTAATGGCATAGTGATTTATATAACTGTACCTCATCAAGATACATATACAGGCTTTTTTCAATTCATGTTTTTGAACAGTCAACTTATAATTATCTTCAAAGGATCAGATGCCCTGCAGTTTATTTCTGACAAATCATCCATTTTATTGTTTCTGACAACGTTACCCACTCTGCTTAATTAAACAGTTTATTTACATAAATGGGATATTTGCTTAATCTAATCCAGGATTTTAGAAGGGAGAAATGCTTTAGGAATAAAAATAATTTTCCCTTGCACATACAAACGAATGAACAGGACCTCCGAATAAGTGTTGATAAAAATTAACTTGCAGAATAAAATGGAAGTAGTGATAAAATTGAGTAGAGGGACAAGGTGTAAAAGCAAGCAGATTCCAGCCTTTTGAGTCACATATTAACTGTGTGGTTACTTTGTCTAAGTTATGAAGAATTTTCAGGTTAGAGACAATCTCCCATGAACAATAAACCCCTTGCCAAAGCCAAATGCAAATGATTTTGAGAAACTTTTACATTTCCCAACAGCACAAGAAAACCAAAGAGAAGAGCAGAGCAGTTACCTTAGCAAAACATGAGACGCAGAAGCAAAGTTCATGCTACACTGATGTTTTTTGTTTTTTTTCCTTTATAAAGTACACACACATAGCGGGAGAAAGAAGCTGTAGAACTCATAAAGTATTTTGAAAAAAGGATATACAAAGTCTATTACTTGTCTTCTTAAAAGTCGTCATACTTGAGTTAAAACACCCCCCTCACCACCACCAAACACTGAACCAAACAAAACTCCCAATTGACAAGATGAAACAGTGTGAAGTGGCCCAAGATTCTTATTCACAATTGCATAACAGGCTCCTTGATCTTCAATATGCTTGGCAGCAACAGCATGAGCAGATATTGTGCAAGTTACAAATTAACCAGCACATCATTAAATGGTGCTTAAGACAGTGCCTGGTGTTGTCTTCAGTAAATTGGCTAAAATGTGGGTATTTTTTTTTTTTAGCTATGACTTTGCCCATAGTGTCTAAATAAATATAGGCATAATCATATTATCACTTTTCTTTCAAAGAATATCACTGGATTACAGTCAGGTTTTTGTTTGTATACCAAAGACTACACTATATCAATACTACCCATTGGCTATAGCTCTAGCCCAGTTCTATGAAAGCTTCTGGAAATATAAATCTCTCAATTAATTTCATTAAAGGTTACTCCTAAAACCATATTATTCCCATGTCTCCTGCATATGTTTTGGTCTTTAACAGCTCAACTAACTATGAAAGGACAGGATTTTAAAGACAATGTGTCTTTACTTCTCTGGCTACAAGGAATACTAGAACTGTCTAAGGAATTCTCATTGAGGCAGTCTCCTTTAGATTTTTCTAGCAGCATTAATAGTGTTTCTACTCTTAAGAGTGGAATGTTCTATGAATAAGTGACTTTAAATCATACTACTTTAAACTTAATGTACTTCCCAGTCTTTAACTAAGATAAATAAATGAGAAATAATACAATGTGTAATCAAAATAATTTTTGCAAGATCCGATAGCTATCCAAATTTGAAAAAAATGGAGTTTTGTGTACTTATTTGTGTTCCATTTACTTGAACATTTAATGCATTTTTTATATATTACAAATATAATTATGTAGGTGGGCATACAAATCCATTAAATATTGTGCCTAACTACAGTTACAGGCATGTATGTGAGTAATACGAACAGAATAACAAGTATTCGTGTTTTATTGCAATCAGACATTAGTTTGCTTTTTAAAAATAAGTCCCTTTGTTTTGACTGGTTAATGTACTTTTGTCAAAAAGCCAGTCATTTAAGATAACTGAAATAGAAGAATCTTTTATTAAATATGACAATGGTAAATATCACTTAGGAAAAACCAAATGGCTACCAAATGGGGAAGAGGCAGCTGCCAAATTTACTTAATAATGGACTTACCCATGGCTCATGTTCTCTATGCTGAAAGACCTGAATATGCTTTAGGTTTTACTACTCTGTATTGGAGAGCTTCCTTTCAGGTTGTGTTTTAAATGCCTAAGATGTGTTAAACAGTCCTTTAGAGGAAGCTGATCTTCTGGGCAGTATCTAGACATGGAGTCTTCTCGTAACTGTGGGCAGTACTTGTCTCCACAACACAAAGCTTCAATCCTTGATTAATGCAAACATCACAGAAAGCTGTGGCTGACTTGAGCCATAGCCTAGGAACTAAGAAAACACTTGGATGTTTCTTTGCAGAACATGAGGCAACTGCATCAAGAGTCAGGTCAATTGAATTTTTCAGCACCTATCTACCTCATTCTCAGATTCTAGGGCATGCGCTATACATCACTTCCCTTCTACTTATTGTGGATCTTTTAATTAAAGCATTAAAGATGATAGCTGACCTTTTACTTGTGTTGACCAAATGGCTTATGCTTATTCCAATCACCGACATCTATCATCCTTAATTAGCATCTACTAATAAACAGCTCACTTTTGAAGTATATTAATTACTGCTTTATGATGTTGGTTCCTATTATCCTCAACGTACAGCAAGAACCGTAAAAAGTCTGGCATTTTCCTGCACTAAGGGGCAGCATATGTTATCTGTGATTCATGTAAGTTGCATTAATATTTAGTGGAGTGACCTGGAATAAACTAAGCATTGTTACTTTATGGCCCTGAAGGAACTGGTTGATTTTCAGCACTAGAAACGAGTCTTTCTGAGAGAAACATGGAAGGGAAACTTTCTAGTAAGGAAATTTCAAAATCATTCATGTAATGAGTGACAAATCAAAACGATAAAAGAAAATCCCAGGTTTAGAAGAAATGCTTTATTCTATACATTGTATAACCACAGAATGCAGCAGACATTCCTTTTGGGATATTTGTGAGTAATGAGGAGAATCAGAGATTGATTTCCCTGTTAGGATTTAAATAAATGATTTTAAGTTAATTTAATGATTTGGTACTGTGGAGTACTACTGTATGTCACAGTGGTTTCTGTAATGTTTATTGAAAAATTTTCACTCTATATTGCCAAGGGATTATTACAATAGTTTGCTAACATCACTATAAAAATATTCTGGGAACTAAAGATAACCTTCTTTCTCCACCCACTGAAAAACTTTAAGAGATCAAAATTTGCTAGCAGTAATTCACCAAAAAATGCACTTAAAAATTCTTTCTGAGACTACAATTTACCTCAGTAACTATATGATCGTGATGATAGAACCTTAGAAGGTTTCTAACTTGACATTGTTTAGAACCATAAATCTGTCCACTAAAACCACAAGACCACACTCTGGGATGCAAGAAAAAAAAAGGAGAAAAGAATTTCTAGAGGAAGAAAATTCACTACTTTCCACAAGAGCTTGCTAGCAAGTATACTATCACAGAACTGAATCACATGCTTTATTCCTAACACTGCATTAAAATTTTTCCCTTGTTGAATTATCAGTGAAAAGAGAACAGTTTACAGTCCTATCAGGGTGGTAAAAGCACCTGTGTTTAAAATGGTTCACTAAGGAGCAGAAGGGAAAAATACAGCGTACTATAGCAACATAAACTTGTTCACCATCTAAAATGATACTTACTGAAAAACTAAAGACAAAGTAATTCTGTTAATTGCATATGGAAGATTGAGGCAAAGTTACAATTTCAAGTAAAAAATATTAGTTTTTTTTTTAATTTTGAAAAAGTAAAAATAAAAAATGGGGCAGGGATAGGTGGGAATGTTTTCAGAGACATGTTTGTGAATTTAGCACTCCATTTAATAGACACCAGAAATAAATACTCTGTTTGTTCATAGGTTATAAAAACAGCAAAACATGATGGTACAAGCTCCACTGGTCTCTAAGAAAAAAAAAATGGCTTTCCAAGAGGAAATTAAAAATCAAGTATAGAATGAACTTACTTTCTTCCTGAACTAAAATATGGAAATCAGAGAACAAATACTTTTACTGCAGGACTTTTTAAAATCCAAGTCCATAAAGAAAAAAATTGAACAAACAAAAATCGGGTTCATAAAAATGCAAAAACAACATTGAAAAGAGTTCCATGATAATAGGCAATATTTTATGAACTTTTATTGTCATAAAACAAATTTAATCATTTAATGGTTATTAAGTCAGCATGAAGGTGAATAACTGCTGAGGATGCTGGATAGTGACTTTAGGACAAATTTTTGAATTGTAACAGAATCATAAATTTCTTATAATGAATAGAATTATAAACACATCAAATACACACACCACAACACACAGAGTTCACATTTTCCTTCCTTATAAAACCTGGATTACTTTTGCAATTAGTTGGTGCCAATTTGGAATTCTTCTTAGAAACTATCATAACTGCATAAGTACCTTTAATTCACTGCACAAAAACCTGAAGTCTACTTAGGTTCAGGAAAAATTGAATGAAAGCAGTTCAGTTGTCTCAAAAATATATATCATATGATGGTGAATACATAGGGTTTTCTATGTTTCTTTTTTGTTTTGTTTTTGGCTATGGGGGATTGAACTCAGAGGCACTGCACTGGGCCACTGAGCCACATTCCCAACCTTGTTTTGTATTTTATTTAGAGACAGGGTCTCACTGAGCTGCTTAGCATGTTGCTTTTAAAAAATGCATGGTTTTTAAAAACAGGAACCATTATTCCAAGATTCTGTTAATACCAATTTGATTCTAATAGGAAGATCATTAGACTGAGAATAACCTATCATAGATTGTGCCACTGACATACATTTTAGCTGTTCTATCTCAACAGTGAGAATTTAATACTGGGAATGTCACTTATACTAAAGCACATGGAAGATACTTTATATAATACTTCACATTATGAATCAGTATTTAAAAGTAGTCAGTGTTACACTCCAGTGTAGTAGAGTTCTACATCTCTAACCTGTTTTCACATTTACCAACTATGATATGCTCTAGTTCATAGCTAAATAAACTTGAATAATGGAGAGTAAGTAACAAAACAAGGAACCAAAATAAACTGTTGCAGATTTTTAAATATAAAAATGAATGGGCAGAAAAAAATATTTTTACTTGTTTAAATGCAAGGAAATCATGTATAAAATGTTAAACCTGATTCATTAAGTACAAAACAATTGTGTTGGGAATATCAAGCTCAAATTGGGACTAGTAATTAGCACAATAAGATATCAGAGTAGGAATTACTTCCCTAGGAAGCATGGCAGGCTTTGACTCATGAAGTATAGCCAACTAATCAACCTTCTATTCAACATATAGCCTGTGGCTCCTCTTCTGCCTCCGAGCATCTATTTTTGAAGAAAATCATATTGTAACAAGTAATTCTAATTGAAAAGGCAAGAAAGAGCCAGGCGGAAATTTAGCTTCTGCCTAACCAGCAAGCAGTTCTTCGTTTATCTAGACTTTGCAATTTTAGGTTCTTAATATTTGCACAAAATTATGAATTTTTATAAATGTTTGAGTTTCAAAAGGACAAACACAATCAAGCAAAAGATTCACAGCTGATACAATGATGCCCTTGATTGCCATGAACAGGAATAAAGACTATTACCTGCCATTTCTGAAAACACCCTTGGAATAAAGCTCAAAAAACACAATGCACATTTACGCTTCATCTCCAGGTAATAAATATGTTGCAAACATATCAATTCCTTCAAATGTCTGCATTTCTGTAAAACTCAACAAAATTAGAGCCATTATTTTAAAAGTCACATTATGAATTAAATGTTATACTTTCCACTACTGAAATACAGCAATACACAAAGTTAGTTAGAACAGTATCCTCAGTATCCACATCCATCCTAGGTTAAAACAAGGGAAAAAAACACCTGAGTGGATTCAGGGAGAAATGTGATACATAAATATTAGTGCAATATTTATCATTTTTCAGATATGAAACTGGGGGAAAAATGAAGTGTTAAGAGCATGAAACTTGGAATAATAGAGCACACTGATAATAAACAAATATGTCACAGAAAGTGACAAGACCATTAAGGAATTTTTTTTCTGAAAATAAATTAATCAGGGATATGTCGGAGGGGACCAATATCCTAGTGTAGTTTTCAAACCCCATACGCACCATTAGCTCCGAAAAATTTGGGTTCCCTACATCTTCCAGAAGTCCATAAGAATCTAAGACTGCCCTTATATCTTTAATTTCATGGAAGGTTTTCTAGGAGTCTCTTAACCGTTCGCCCCACTATTTCTTTATCACTGATAAGAAGACAGAAATGGAAAATATCCCAGAGACAAATATTCAGCTCACTGTGGTAGATACACATGCCTCTCCAGCTTTAATCTACAATCCTGGAACTAAGTCATATCTTTTAGATGTAAAATAACCATGGTCTGCTCCATAGGCTGAGTTACCCAATAGTAAGTTCTATCAGAAAATGGCCTCTTGCTTCTATCTCTGCATTATAGCATATATTAAAAAAGGGAATAATTCTTACTACAAGGACATCTACTTCTCAGTCTACATTCTTTTTGTTCTTTTAACATCATCTGCCCCTGACAAAGACAGATTTCTACATTGTCCCTTTTCATGCCTGCACAGTTATCTATGCTGTTTTAACACAGTATATTCAGCAAAAACCATGCTGTCACGTTTCAATTGCTTTCAGTCTTCTTCCCTCCCTATCCTTTCCTTTGTCCAATACAAACAATAACAATGAACATCCACAAGCTTAATATTTATTTTGACTGCATTACCAGAAGTGGACATGTGAGATTTCTAGCAAAGTGTGCTGATCTAAAATTCTGCTCTCGATTACCAAATTAACATTTAGAAAGATATACCAATTTACATCAAAGCACTACTTAGAGTATACCTTTATAATGTGACAGAAAAATAGAATTTCATTTTTATTTAAAATTTATGTTTTTGATGAATAATGAGGTTGAAATTAAACTACATGCTTAATGGCTATATTTCTTCTTTTTTTGAATTTTATTGGCTCAGTTTTAGTTCCATAGCTCAGTTTTTTTCAGGAAACAAATGTTTTTAACACAGTATAAATTGAATCATAAAGACTATAAATATTTCTAGCCTTTTTACATTGTTTGCTTTCCATATGCTGTCGGGGAAAACAGATTTTCAAAATGAGCACAAAGGATGCATTAAATTCTATTTAAAAAAATATCATTCAGTTAAGTTTCAATAAACAGTTTTAGAATACACATGTGTATGAGACCAGTGTTTTGGGGGGATTAACTAGTAAAAAAGGTATGATATCCTGACTTCACTTTATCTTTCTAAGTGATCTAAAAAAGCATTTAAAAAGTAATTGTAATATCTTACATAGTCAATACAATTATTATTTAAATAATGGATATTTATCAATTCAGTAAATATTGAACACTTAAGACTATAGTGAAATTAAATGTAGACCCTAGTCTCACGTATCTTGTATTCAAATACAGGTGGCACAGTTATCACTGTAATTCAAGTGAGATAATAAAAACTGAATTAAAGATTACTTTGAGTTGGAGAAGTTTTGTTGTTGTTGTTGTTTGTTTCTTTCTTTTGTTTTGTTTTTAGAGGAAATGGTATCTGACCTGGAACTGACTGACACAAGCAAGATACAGCGGTCTGTATGGTGAATGAAATAAAATAAAATCAAGAAAAAGAAAATTCTCTTTTCCCTGTGATCTAAGAATGGTGTTGATCAGTGGGGGGAATAAACATCAAAATAAAAAACAAAAATCAAAACAATAAAACAAATGAACAGACAAACAAAACCCACTACAGTCAATTTCTTAATTAATTTGGTCTTTACAAATTCTGTACATCAACTGCCCCTCTTTTCATGATTGTATCTTTACATTGAAGGACATCAAAAATTACTGTCAGCAAGAAGGTATATAGTATAAATTATACAGAATATATGTGGAACAAACAGGAAATAAAGAGAAGCTCTTATATATATACAAGTAAGTCAACTTGTCATTATCTTCTGGTCCTTTTTTTTTTCCAGAGAAATACAGTTCACAGAATGTAGCTATCTTCCTATTTGCATGTGTGTTATGTGAGGACTGAACCCAGGGTTCAGCACATGTTAGGTGAGGGCTCTACCACCCAGCCATCCCTCATTCCCTCATGAGTTTTGCTTTTTATAGATAACTGAAGCCAGAAAAATGAGCAATGACAATATGACGTAAACCCCAAATGCATTTTTTTAGAAGTTTCTCTCCATAGCATTTGCTCACAGCATCATAAAATCCTTAAAATAGTGTTATGTGCAGAAAGAACTAGATGACTTTACAGTTCCCAGATTCTATGACGGTCTGTCACTCCCCACTGGTGGATGGACTAGTTTCAGCAAGAAAGATCAAAATTAATAGGGCATGGGAAAGCAGATGCCTTCTTGAGTTTGTTTCTACTTGGGGAAAGATATGATTTTATTTTTCTTTCTTTCTTTCACTTTTTCCCTTTCATCCACCCCCCCCCCCTTTTATTCTATTGAATGCTATCACAGATTATAGATCTACCTGGAAGATTGCATGAAAGTGAGAAACACTCTTGTCTTAAATGTCTAACCACTCAATGGAAGATGCATGCATGCAGAGGATGCCTATATGATATACATACCTGTACCTCTATTTTTAATCCCATTCATTAACAAGTTTTAAAATAGAAGGCTTCTTTTAAAAGACTGATTTCTAGAAATGATAATACTTGCATGCAATGAATCTCTTTATAATTGTCAGTCTAGCATAATTAGTTAACAGGGTTTGCTGTTGTATAATTTTTCATGCTAATGATTTGATTCAATATGAACCCTAAATTTATGTGCTTGTCAGCCATAAAATAAGTTGGCAGAATTATTAACATTGTTTAGAACAAAAGGTTTACTACAGAATACTTAAATATATTTTAGATTAAAATAAAGTATTAAATGCCACTCCTCTCTGTACCATTAGATAGAGAATCATTAGGTTAGATTTATTTTTTGCTATTGGTTGATGTTTGCTTTTCCTTTTCTGGAAATATGCTGTTGGTCTTTTTCCAAGTGCCAATCCCCCTTTCAATTATCTAATGACAAAAAAAAAAAAAAAAAAAAAAAAAATCAGAAACAAGCAATTAATTGGCAAGTAAGACATGTATAGAGATTTGACTTGTTCACCCACTTTGGGATCAGAAATTTTATGCTTATAAATAGTTCTTCTAAAGACTGGTTGCCACCAAGAATTAACAAATCTAAGAATCAAAGTGTGACCTCACCAAATATAATTCATGGAACACATGGTATTTAAATTCCAATTTGCCTCAACCCTTTGTGGAGTCACCAAATGGTCCTTTGATCTTCACCAACCTCACCATTCTCCTGCAAGGATTCCAATACGGAGTATGATCTTACTAGTCCTTACAAATTACAAAGGTTTAGAATATGCTGAAAGTGGAGTGATACTTTCATAATTCAAACACTAGAGAGCCTCATTTAACTGTACCAGATCATCAAAAACTAGGGCATAAAAACTATTGTGAGAACCCTACTCATTCCAGAATCTGAGCAACTACTTTCACTCAAGAAGCTCCTGTCAGCTCATCACAAATAAAGAGAACTATTTGTGGAACAGAGATCGGCTATGTTTAGAACTGCTTTCAAGAACACAGTGGATACCTGGAGAAGTGTATCTGCTGAGAATGTGATTCTTTTTTTTTTTTTTCCCTGAGTTTTTCTAAAATGTTTCAGTATAGCTCAAATTTCAAACTTTTGGCCTGAAGCTTCGATTAAGAAAAATTCTACTGAGCACCATGACAGATCAGGTGCTGCAAAAGGCACTGTGAAGAATATAGAGATGAAAAGCAGGCCTTGGGAAATTTGGGGATAATCAGGAAGAGTATAAGGTATAAATATATAGAATACAGGGCAAGATAGGACAGGATGTTCACATGTCTTTTGCAAAATGCTCACAGAGTACAGACAAGGAAATGAATTCTTAGGGTTATGGGGACTTTTGAGGAAGCTGATACCAAGACCCTAAACTGATAACACCTTACTGGCCCATTCCCCAAATCTGGGCATTAGTTTAGCTCTATAAATGACAGCTTTCAATGACGACTAACCAAATGATTTCTAACGAAGGTAAATATATGTATGTTTAGACATTTAAAGTCCTTAGCTTGCCACATTTTGGTGAAATAAAATAAAAGCTAATCTATAAATAAAAATTGATAGCACTAAATGATAACTGAACATTTAAGGTCAATTCTGACTTTGCAAAATTTTATGGTTATAAATCAGCGAATTAATTGTACTTTACAAAGCAGTTTCCCTTGCCTTAATTGCTAAGACTACCTAAAATATTTAAAGCTAGAAAACAACACAATAAAATCTCGAGTAATGGCTCCATCTCCTTTTGCAAACACCACAATATCAGGAGAGCACAGCCCTGCCCCCACAATTTTAAGTCAGAAAGCAAATCAACATGGGCTTTTAGTGTTCCCTAAACCCCAACAAAGTCGGGACACATCAATTTAATAGAAGAAGGAAATCCCTAAGGCAGGGTAACTCCTTTGAATTCTTTTTGGCTCCTTTCATCAAAGATCAAATCTAGAGAGAATATGAAAACAGCTTCAGTTGACCATCAACATGGTTACAGCAGCAAAGGAAACAAGAATATAACTTCAATAGCCAGGATCCATATCCTGTGGGCATTTCCGATCAAAGAGCTCCACCTTAACTGAAACCAAAATGCACAGAAAGCCATGGGAAAACCCAGAAAGATTAATGTAATTATTTCCATGTGATCGATATAACTAGTTATATAACTTACTATCTTCTCTAATAAGCAGTAGCATCTTGGCATCTTCCTTGGCATCTTCCTATGCCACCACCCTGCACTGTAAATACACATACGCTGGTATTCCACCAACATGTATCTTGCCTTCAATAGGGCAGAATTAGTGCTTTATGCATCCTTACACTCCTAGCTCTTGACATAGGTCCACCATCAAAAATCTGAATGAATGAAGTGACAGAGATCAGAAAATATAATTACTGGGATGAGAATATCCTAGACATCATATTTGGACTTGTATTTTTTGGTTTAATTCTGAGTATCCCATGTAAAAGAAACAATCACCTCCATTGTACAGATAAGATTTAAGCTCACAGATGTTGAGTAATTCGCCCAAGATCACACGGCCAGTAGTTTGCAAGGTCAATATTCAAGTTTTGTCTGATTCTCAAGCCTATGCACATAAATAATGCAGGCACATGAGAAACACACTACTTATTCTTTTTTTTTTACATAAACTATAGCCAGCTAAAGGTATAGGCACATATAAGGTTGTAAATTTAGTTCACGTAACATAATGTATCACAAAAACAAAATTATGCTTATAATCAGCGCCTGCTGGCCTCTAAATGGATGAGTTTTTGTTTGCAAGGTATATAAATGGTAACAACTGAGTTTCCTCCCAACAGGATACCACAAAAAAGAAGAGACCATATTTCCAGGATCCAAATATGCTTTCCTCATGTGTTTGGCTCATAGTTGCTCTGTAAAATGTATTTAAAAAAATAAAAGCAATTAAAAATAAATAAATAAATAAAATATATGTTCTTCCCCCTTACTCACTGTAATGCCATAATCCTGGAGAAAAATAAAACAAATCTAATTCCTGTTCTAGACTGGAATGAGAACATGAGGAGTCATCTTTTCTAGAATAGCGAAAGCATAATTTTTTCATTAAAATAAACATGGATGTGTCTCAACACAAGCATATCACACCCATATCAGAAAATCGAAACATTCATTCCACACTTTTCATTAGCGTAAGCCTGAAATAAGGTTCTGGCAGAGAAAATACAGGTGAACACAGCATCATAATATGACCACCCTGTGTTTAGTTTCAATATCTATTATTTAATTTTTAAAGATTTCTAAAAGTTTAAATATCCTATATTTCAGAGATGATAAATTTTAGTCTTATGACACAAGTCTGAGAGAGTCAAGTCAAATATAATGTCCCCATGATAGAAGGAATGTCCAAATCACTGAGAAGTCAAAGGCTTCTTGAATACTGCCCTGCAAGAGGCAAAAAGGACAAGTCACTTGGCCTTTGTCTTGTTTCCTTTCAGCTCTTTGGAGTCTTGCTTCCATATCTGAGTTTGTCATCTGCTTAGTGATGCCTTATAAAAGTACTCTTTTTCAAAGAAGCTCAGCTTTGACTAAAACTGCTTTGTAAATTACTTCTTCCTGGAAATAACACCAACTAATGTGAGATCCTACAATGCCATCTTCAAAATTTGGTACTTGAGGAAAGATGCTATATTAATTTTCCAATTTTATCTCATAGATAGACATGTTAAAAAACTCCCAAAATAGTACTGATGCATTCCAAGACATCTTCCAGGAAGTACTGTTGAATGAGGAAAACACTATTCGGCTATCATTAATCTTGAAAAATAAGTGGTTCCGAGGCACTGCCTCTAGAATTACATTTCCTTTGGGGGTTATATAATCTGCAACTCCTTCTAAAGGGCAGAATTCTAAGATGGCCCTCTGAGATTCCTGGTCCCTGAGGTACACATATTTTCTCCAACTTATTTGACAACACTGTTCTAGGAACTACTGGGAAGGGATTTTTCAGATGGAATTATGGTTCCAAATCAGTCAATTTTCCAGCAGGAGATTATCCAGGTGCCCTTAAAGACCTCTAGCTGGTCTCAGAAGAGAATGGCAGAGATGCGCCTTACCTACCTAGAAGAAAGCCAAAATTTGGGGGGCCATGTGGCAAGGAACTCTCCATAGAACCTGAAAGTGATCCCTAGCCAATAGCTGGAAGGAAAATAGAGACCTTACTCTCCTACAGCTGCAAGGAAATGAAGTCTGCCAACAACTAGTATGCTTGGAAGAGGACTCCGAACCCAGGAGATCCGCCACAGGCTGGATGACACCTTAACTTCTGCCTAGTAAGACCCTGAAAAGAATATCCAGTCCGGCTATCCCCTAGTCTTCTGACCTGCGGAGAATCTGAGATTATAAATTGGTGGTATTTTAAACTGCTAAATTTAGAATAACTTGTTACACAGCAACAGAGCAACACTTTTTCAATGTGTTCCAGGCCTTTCTGAATCAAATATATAATAACTGTATTCACTTGTATGTAGTCCCAGTATATACTGTCGGTATTATCTATAGACACTACCTGGGGGTCATGTTAAAAATCTTTGCGTCTTGAATACTGATCACAAGTTCAAAGCCAAATTTATGGTGGAATAGAGGGAACAAGGTACAGACATAGGGTTAACAGGTCAGTATAAACCCAAGCACAAGTCATTAGACACTTTGGACTGGGGCATGATATGATTAGGGAAGCTTCTCCTAACAGAAGCCACAGGATGGGTAGGAGAGAGGAAATCCACACAAAGGAAAAACACATAGTAGACTGGAAGTAATCGATCAGGAGAAGAGGGAAGAGGCTCCCTCTGAGAACTGGGAATGAAAAAGAAATTAGGCATGACACATTTGAAGGAAGATTAGATAAAATTATCTTTTTCCTCATGCTGTTATAATAGGTTCATATCTAACTTAGACAGTGGGGAAATCTTTGCCATTCATTCATGCAACAAGTGTTTATTGGGTACCACTTATGTGCTGGGCACTACTGCAGCAGAGAAATATGGCAGAGAGCAAGGGGAATGCCATGCCTTTAAGGAGATTCCCTTCTGAGGGAAAGCAGAAAATAAGTAAGGAGAAAAATAAGTGTGTATTACTTGTCTTTGACTCCTCAAAGCCTAACACTATGGAATGAATACATAAAAACAATAATTTATGAGAGATATGGGTGAAAGATAAAGAGAAGTTGAGCATAATTCTGAACTATTTGTACAAGAGAGGATGAAGAAAATGAAATAGCATTGAAAGAAACAAAACCTGAAAATAAACCAGAAATAAACTACCCTTGCTACTGTGTCCTCATCAATAAAACGAGCATAATAATAACTGCTTCATAGGGCTGTTAGGAATAAAGAAGATAAATACAACAGTGATTAGAATGGAACCCAAAACACATAAGAATCAGTATATAAACATAAGTAACTACTATAATTAATTGCTCTTTTTTATAGTTTAATAGGACCACTATTTATACCACTTCCTCAATCATTGATAAGGGTATACTATAAATGCAATTTCACAGGCAAACAAAAGAAAACAGGAATAAATTCCAATGATTCATTCATATATATCTACTTAAAATTATGTACATAGATATATATATATGCACTTTCTAACTTATTAGCCATTCTACACAGATAGTTTATATAAACTGAAATTTGCAAATTCAGGATTTGATTTTAGTATTGATAGAAACTTGTGCTACAGCTGGGAGTTCCTACAACTTTCTAATGATTCATAAATAATCTAGTCCACTATAATAAACTGGCTCAAAAAATAAGAAGTGAGCCAGGTGTGGTAGCGCACACCTGTGGTCCCAGGAGCTCAGGAGGCTGAGGCAGGAGGATCACAAGTTCAAAGCCAGCCTCAGCAACAGCAAGGCACAGAGCAGCTCAGTGAGACCCTGTCTCTAAATAAATACAAAACAGGGCTGAGGATGTGTCTCAGTGGTTGAGTGCCCCTGAGTTCAATCCCTGGTACTAGGAAAAAAAAAAAAAAAGAAAGAAAGAAATCATGGAAGCACACCATTTCCTGGAAATATCAGTAACAAAGAACATGCTTTAACTCTTTTGTGACAAAATACTAACTTTTGGCTCAATACCATCCCAGAAGCAATATGACATAAATCTCAGTCTGTGAAATGGAGTCTTAGGCTTAATGGAGTCTGGCCAAGTGATTATCAATTACTGTCATTTTTTTCCTCATAAAAACAACAGAAGTTATAATGGCTGCCATGATTCAGTATTTAAGTGAAGATATACAATTTACAAAAGTGAAAGAAGCATATCTGAATACTAACAGAAGATAAGGTGCAACAGAGAATTTACAACCACAGTTAAAAGTTAAAACTTAGAAATTCCCACTTCTAGGCACAGAGCTAGTGTACTTCAGAGCCACTCACAGGGAGGACTACAGAGCATGGCTTTCAGCCTTGTTTATTTTAATTGTTATTGTTGTTCTTATTTTCTTTGTGTCAGGGGCTAGGGGCGTCATGATGATAAGTCAATCATATTGCCATAATATAAGTACAACCACCAGTAAACCAGCAGTTTGTACCAGTCTCCCTAGAGTGTTTTCCAGACTACATTTTTCCTTTTCACTCAAGATGACTTTGGAAAATTCATTCAGAAAGGCAGAAAATGTGACCTATAAGGATGGAATCACACCCTAGGAAAATTCAGTATTAGAATCATCAGCTCAAAAGTAGTTGATGATCATTATAATGGAGGGTAAGTTTTGTTTGTTTCAATGCTTTAGAAATGTTCTCATAAAAACACAGAGTGCATGCTCTTTTTAGTAGGTCACAACTATATCTACTGTTTTCCTTCTACGGTGACAATATTCTGTCTTTCAGAAGTAGAGTCATAGTGATTTTATATATCCACAGCATGAGAATGATACTCTTCGTGTACTGAGAAGCAATATACATGACATACTGTGGCCTTCCCATCCTCCCTATTCAGTCCTATTCTTGTTCAAATTTGGATACATACCTGGCTTTAAGAGAATTACATGGTACATACATTTTCAGTTAGAAACAGATGTGATACACGGGATACTAGCAAAATGTTAGCATCTTTCATCACCACATGTGGGACCATATTTTCTTATTTAATTTTGGTGTAGCCACATTGCCCAATTACTCCCATTATACAAAACCAAAACTAAAATTCTGATTGAATCCTAGACTTAAAAAGAAACAAGTTTTAAGAAAAAACAAATTAAAGGTCTTTTTTCCCCCTCTTAAACTCTACTTCATAGAAGACAGAATTTTTCCTGCAGCATTCAATCCTTTCCAATTAAGAAGTTTTATAGCATCCCATTGTCTGACAGAATTCAATTCAGCAATCACATTTTTTTGGTTTACTAGTAAGGAGTTGAGTTTTTAAACATTAATTAAAGAGTGTACATTTTGTTTCCATTTACTTGTATCAGAAGATTTTGAGTTATGATGCTCTGTGGGTACATTATGTTTTAATTTCGAAGAGTGACTTCAGGCAGGATGAAAAAGTATATCTATGACTTTTTAAAAGGGCTCCTTTAAAGTTCTCATGACTCTTCTAAAACACATTCAAATTATAATTATGAAAACTTTGAACAAATAAAAGTTATTTTACCACTCTTTTATATCTCTGGCATATACAAATATAACTTTCTTGATCAACTTGAAACTTAAATTTTTAACAATTTTTTTTTTATGCCATTGATCAAACTGTATTGTGTTATAGGTGTTCTTTCAGCCCTTGCTAGGGCAAATAATGTCACTGACCTTCCAATTTTTTTTTCCTCCCCTTAAATGTAAGAGTAGAAGAAAATAAGAATGAATTCATGTCTGTGGAATGTGGTTGATGGTTATCTCTATATTTTAATTCCATTGTTTTTCAATTACATTTTTATATAGATATCTGTGCAAGGCACCCACAGGGATTCTGTCAAACAAACTTCTTATCTAACCAAGACAAGGGTATTTTACTGGGGCAAGAGAAGTTTTATAGGGAATTCTTAAATGTCTCATTCCTCATAAAATCCAGATATTACAACAAGCAAGATAGTAAGATTATAAAATAACTCTTTCCATTCCAATTTTTTCCTTAAAATGAGGATAATGAGAAGAAGAAACAGGTATAATTATTATGTCCCACTACATAAATTAAAAATTTCAAATTAAAATCCATACAAAACCTTCTGCATGTACATACATTCATATAACACATGTGTTCTTTCATGCTGGCAAAATTAACTTTCCTCATTGGGCTAATGAGTAATATTTTAACAATTTAGTATTCCAGAGTTTATATTCATACATCCTCTAGTAGAAACTGAAAGTTTAATACAATAACCATTAGGTTTCAATCTTTTGTGTCTCTCTGAATCAAATAACTACCTTTCTACAGTTATTACTTTCATCTGTTTGTTATTGCTGCTGTCAATACTTACAGGTTGATCTGCCCAAATAATTCCACCACCTTTGACCACAAAATTAATCTCATGGAATTGGAAACTGTGATTATTTTCTCAAGAATCATTCAAGTTAATACCAATAAGTAGAAAAACATTATTTGTTTTTGGAGAATTTGGAGGGTTGTATTATTATTCTGTAAACTGGAAAGCAATCATTCCTTTCTTTTTCTTTCTCTTTTATTTCCCCTCAGACTAAATCCAAGATATCCCATCACTCCTTGAATACAAAACTGGAGAGATCCTTTGTATTTACAACGATCTAATTCCACCATAATCTGAACACCCAGTATAAAGGAACAAGGACAGCAGCAAATACTGAAATACAGATTCTGATTTTTTCAGTATGACAACAATTCTCTTCTTTCCTTCTGAAGTGCCAACTGGGAGATAAACAAAGTAGACACCTGAATCACCGCTGTATGATAATTAGATTTTGCCAAAGATGGTTCCAGTTTTCCCCCTGTGCTGCTTTGTTAATATCATCTTTGATGAGACATTTGTCCTTCTGTCTCTTTCAGAATGTCGTAAGTACCTGATGTTGCCAGATTTTATCAGTAAATAAGGCAGGTACTTATATTTATATACATGGGATTTAAAAGCCAAGATTCCAAGAGAAGTGGCAACAGGAGCAGACCAGTAACACATTACATCATTACTCATCTCATCTTGGTGTACAGCTGGCTGGCCTTTGTCCTTTAACCTTGGTGTGTGAATGACAGTCTTTTCTATCATAATGCTGACAGAAAAGAATCATGGGAGACTTGATGATGCTCCCCTGCCCCCTCCCCAGCTGATAAGAATCCACTAGTGGCAAGGCTACTGGAATTATATAGTGATAAGTACCAAGATGCTAAAGTCAACCAAACCTATTACAGGTTCATCAACTAAAGATAAATCCAACTGCAACTGCTTAATTCAAATATTTTGGATAAATAAAATTAGTGGAGAGTTGATATCCTTGAAATATGCTTAATACTTTCATTAAAATATATACAGAAGAATTTGGTAATTATGCTGAGTTAAAGGTGTTTTAAATTTCGTACCAGTTCTTTCTTGGCTTCTAATATATATTTAAGAATTTGAAAAAAAAATACTGAGAAATAGAAACATTGGGGAGGACAGAAATTGCATTAATCAGAAAATACTTCAGAGACTATGGATCTAAAAAAAAAAAGGTACTGACGTTTGGCAGAAAAGGAGAAGCAAGGATGCCCTTGGTCAGAGACTTGGTAAGCATTAAGACTCAGAAGTAGGAATGTTCATGAGGTATGTCTGGCAAGAGTCTAGGACAATAACTAGATGTATGTCCAGGGGTTAGTTGGAGGGGCTGAAAAACCGGCAGTAATTCTCAGGGTTCTAATATTTGAATATTTAAACATTTTATCAGAAATGGTAAGTTACTAAAAAGTTTCAAATATAACAATTATATTTATTGGATATTAAACACTGTATCTATATGTCTTTTTCTATAGTGGAGGGGTAGGGGAGTATCTTCAGGCTTCCCAAGGTCCCATTCTGGCAGCGTTATCATAGGGAAGACTATCAAGCCGAAGCCAAGCTAAAAGAACAAAGGACAATTAAGTATATGTACATATATGTATAATATATGTAATTATTTAATTTAATCCACAAAAGCAATGATATGGATATGCTGCTACTGGACACTGCCTCTCTATTTTATAGGTGAGGAAACTGAGGCTTACACCAGTTAAATAAATGATCCCAAATCACATGATCAGTTTAGTGGCAGAATCATGATTTAATCTAGGACTCTCTGAAAAGTAAATGAACAAAACAGCACTGTCAGTGGGATAATAGAACGAAAGTGTTTTTGATGAATAGGAGGTGTAAAAATATAAAAACAAGAAAGCCTGCTCAAGATTCCAAGTTCTCTTTGAAGTACAGAATATCACACTTGGCTTCTAGCCTGTACTTAAATATCTGTAGACTGGACTATTAACAGAAGTCTGATAGTGACAACCTTTTGTCACTTTCTTTGTAAACTTCACATCCTTTCACCCTTTCACCACAATACACCATTAGTCTTTAACCTGCATAAATTCTATCCAGTTTTTAAAAAATAAAACCTACTGTAGGTCACATGGTATCAAGTCCTGAAAATATTCTGTCTGCTTTAATCTACATTTTTATATATACTGTATTTTAGAAAAGGTGTATCAACTTAAAATTCCATCATGAATTTATACAGTTAGAGGGCATACGGGCATGGGTCTTAGAAGAATGTGATTTGAACATGTGAAATTTTATTTTTCTATTTAAAGATATACTTTTAAAAGATGCTATCAATGGAAATGTGTTACAAAAATATTTACATATTTAAATAGATGTTAAGTATTAGTTTTCATAGAGGGCGGTAGCATGGAATCCTTTTATTTCATGGAAAACACTGATTTATAATGAAAATTCTGATTCTGTAACAAAAATGTATTTCACGTATCTTTCACAAGGTTCTGTCACAGCTCTGAAAAAGTATATTCGATCATTTCATTAACAAAGCTTGAACTCACGCTGGGGCATCTCATGCTGAAGCACTAGATTTAACAATGGGACTGTGAACTCCAGTGTCCATGGCAACAGTAGCTAATTCTTCTTTCCAATCATGGTGGCAATTCTCTCCCATGGCTTGAATCAGTTACAAAACAAAATACTCTCAAAGACCTTTCTGAGCCAATAGCCTTGCAGCTAATCTGCTAATAGGAAATAATCTGCAGCTAATACACACATTCCAGGGCAGCAGCGTGTTTTCTTAATACTTTGTTTCATGGGCCACTTTCCAAAGAAAGCACAGTGAAGAATAGAAAACAGACATTCATTAAAAATAGTATTAAACTACCTGGCCACTACTAATGCCTAAAACTTGCTGCAACTTGCAGAACTCTTAGAGTTTGTTAAAAAGCAAGTGGAGAGGAGGCAATGTAGCAACAGAAAGAACAAAAGCAAATTGCTCATGGCAAGAGGGCGAGAGAAGAGAAGGCATATGTAAAACAACGGATTTTCAGCCGAACTTCAAAGTTCACAAATTTATTTTGCTTCAGTCGTTACTATTTGTACGATCTGTCATCGGATGTACTCCAGCAACAAAAGTCTCAAATGCCTCATAGAGCTTTGTCCCCCCACTGTGGAATAATAGAAATAGTTCAGCATTGAAATTAGTTTTTCACCTCACGGGTCAAAGTTTAACCTCTTGAGTAACTATAATGACTTAAATCATTCTAATTACTGAGAAAAAGCAATCTTCCCCAAAGCCTGATAAAGTTTGATGAATCAGCTCCCAAAGCTCAATACTGCTTTTTGTTCAAGGGAAGACTGGGATGTTTTTGCTTGAGAGGAAAGCCATGAATAATCATAAAGAAAGATGAAATACCTTATCAACCCACTCAGAGTGGAACTTCCTCCTGCTCGGGATCGGGATGGCTTGACAGCAACATATGTGATCCCCAGCTCCAGACCCTGAATTCTACCTGGTTCACAGAGTCTGTGATGATTTAAAGCTTTATGTTGCAACTCTTCATTTGGATAGAAGTACAGATTCCAATTATTCCCTCTACCTATGCTCCTCTTCCACATTTTATCAGAATAAAACGAAAAAAAAAAACAGAAATAGAGGAGGAGCAAAGTCTTAAAAGTTACAGGAATCACACCACCAAAGGGTATCTCTCCATCCCCTTTAAATTCGTTTTATAATTCTGGTTGCTATGACAACATGATGCAACTTTTTATTACCATGGCAATCTGTCACAACTTTCAAAAAACAGTAAGCACTGTTTTATTCTGTTGTTCAATTGCTCCCAAGGAAACATGCTGTTATTTACTTCTGTGATGAAACCTGTACTATCGTTTAATAGATCTTGTGTCAGAAAAAGAAAAGCCAAATCATGGCAGAAATTGGAGGGGAAAATAACATCTAAATTAGCCATTTATTCAATGGGACCTTTTTTCCTGTTCTTAAAGAATTTGAAATTGGCATGTTTTCCACTTGAAGGATGGAAACTATTTCTTTATATGAGCAGGTGACAGCTTATGCAAAACAGCATTGATTTACCTTTCCAGCTACTAAATATCCTTTGCCATCACCTGTGCAAATCAACAAAGTCTTTACAAGCCCAGTCTTTTGCAGAATTAAGGGGCTATGAAAAACAAATGGAATGACCCAGAGGAGCAGATCAAACACAAGCAATGGATTATACTGGGCCAATCATACTGTTCAAACAAAACTCCAGAGTCCAAAATTTTAATTGCATTGAGCATGGTATATCTTCAATGAGCAGACATCTTCAAAAGCCATATCTGAAAAGTCCCTCAGTCCCATCACTTTGTAGTGAAGTCCATGATGTGACTCTTCTTCAGAACTCAACTTCCCTTACTGGTTCTCATGCCTCATAAAATAAATTAATAGCTACATCTGTTGGGCAACTAACTGTGACTTGTCAAATCTTGTGTCGCTTCTGAAAATTCATTAGTTCTCATCCTTACAATAATTATGCAATATCAGCAGTTATCTATATTAGGTTGAAAATAAAATTACAACTTAGAAAATCTAAGAAACTACCAACAGGACTCAGGACTCACTGGCAGAACCACAGTTTGAACATGTCTCTGGGCTTCAAACCCTTAAGCTATTTCCATCTATTGGGCTGTCTTTTGAAATAAGACCGTTTTCCAGTTCCTATATTATGACAAAAAGTGATAAATGCAACAAGCAATTATTAAATGTGAAAAACATAGCCTACCTTTGGATAATCTTTCTTTCCTTAGCAAACAGGTAATAATTTTTCTACATCTTTATCAATACCGAAAGACAGAAAAATTAATCACTGTAGGCAGAAAGAGGGTAGTTTTTTTAAAATATTTTTTTTAGTTGTAGTTGAACATTTTAATGTATTTTCATTAGCATATACACCTACTATCCCATGTTTTGCTGCTTAAAGTTTTGGTGCTAAAGATTACTATTTTTAATCTCAAAAATAAAAATATATTTTGACACAAGTAATGTTTTCCCATGTCCAAAGCAAGAGAAAAATACTGGTAATACAATACTAGAAAAAGAAGATAAAATATATAGGCATCAAATATTAGCTTCCCTTTGCTCATGGCAGTATTCAAATGCAACACAGTTCTGTAATTGAGTTTTCATAGTGATCACAGAAAAGACCCATTCTTTCCATTCACTTTTCATATTTGGGAGACTATTTTCATATTCTGGACTTCATATTTATCAAGTCCAGAAATGGACCCCAGTGTCCCCAAGTTCTAACTCTTGCCAGCAAGGCAGGCAATTCAACAGAAATTAGATAAAGTGATTGAAGGGGAGGAGATGGTTCTACCAATTCTGTTCAGGGAATAACTGGCATGAGCTACTCTTCTCATAGTTCATGTTGTTCAGTTTCAAAGAAGAGTAGATCATCAGCTGGCTCGATTACTGACATTACATATGACACAAAAATATCAGAGATTAAAATGGTGCTACATCAATAAGACTTTGTAAATAACACCTAGTTTATGCTTCGGTTTCAATTGTGGGCATATATCAATAAGGAATATTCTTGGGATAGTAAAATATTATTTAAATGCAAACAAAATCAATGTTTACTGAGAGTCTATAGGCGCCAAAGGCACTGAAAGAAACATTCTCAAAGTTGTTAAGGAACTGTGAGCCTGAATGAGCTCCAATCCACATACAAAATTCTTTGGAAATGCGGACTCTCTTAAGAGATGGATCCTGCCAACAGGGAACTTAGAATCTAGAAAGTGAGATGTTAATATAATTTTACAACTAATATCAGTCTTCTCAGAGAACTAAGAGAAACAAATGGTCTTAGGAGTTTAGATGAGCCAGGCATGGTGGTGTAATCCCAGCAGTTCAGGAGGCTGAGACAGGAAAACTGCCAGTTTGAGGCCAATCTCAGCAACTTAGGAGGCCCTATAGAAACTAGTGAGACCCTGCCTCAAAAATAAAAAAAAGGCTGGAGATGTGGCTTAGTGGCTAAGCCCCCCCCCCCCCCAAAAGACAAATTTTAGGTGAGAAAGGAGAGAAGACTTCATCAAGAATAAAAATTTACTGTTGCTATGTCTTTTAACTAGTTTAATGATCTTGATCTGAAAAGAATTTTGTAAAAGCATTAGAAGGAAAAACTTATATTATTTATTAGTAATATCTATTACAAAACTCTGTAAAATTGATGTTTTTATTCACTGTATTTTCAGTGTCTGCCCTGAACAATGTCAGAAAGAATTGAGTGTGTTTGTTAAATATCCAAAAGTAGAATTAAGAATTTGTGACTTCCATCCCCTTAGCCTAAACTGTACTAAGATATTTTGAAACCAATGTTTAAGGATAGGATATTATGAAAACCAATAAGTAAATGTGCATTACCTGATGCTTTTTTGCTCTTTGGAAAGATGAAATTGTTGTCTGAGTAGAAAAATTATTCTAAAATTTAGCTGGGCATGGTGGCATACACCTGTAATCCCAGCAACTCAGGAGGCTGAAGCAGGAGGATTACAATGGGAGACCCTAAACAATTTAGTAAGGCCCTGTCTCAAAATCAAAAACATGAAGGCCTGGGGATGTAGCTCAGTGGTAAAGTGCCCTTGGATTCAATTCCCAGTGCTCCCTGCACCCCCCCAAAATTCAAATGTATATTGGTCCTCTTATAAGGATAACACTGAAGTTCAAGATCAAGGAGAATAAATTCCTCTTTCAAAAGTAAATTAGTGTCAGAGAGAAAATATCAAATGGATGAAAGAAGACCACACAATGAAGACCATGCCCTTTACTAAGAATAAAATTGACGATGTCTATCAGATACTAATATCTCTTTCTAATTTTGAAGACCTGAACACATTAGAGACACCAAAAAAGGAAAGCCTACAAAAAGAGTAGGAAAGGTCAGTTAATAATACCAGGAATGGAGAAATATTTAGGAAGGGAATTAGAAAACTATCAGAGACAAAAGAACTTGAAAAAAAAAAAAGATGACTTAACAGGTGTAACCTAGGACAACAGACACCACTGACTTTTTAAAAAATTTTTAGTTGTAGATGGACACAATATCTTTATTTCATTTATTTTATTTTTATGTGGTGCTAAGGATGGAACCCAGTGCTTCACATGTGTGAGGCAAGCACTCTGCCACTGAACCACATACTAAGTTTCAGTAAAGTCACAAGAGAAATTACAATTGATTCACTGACTCAAGTCAGCATATATTTACTGAATGGTTTAGGAATATTTCCAATGAAACAAAGCTAAACAAGAAGATTTTCATGTTTGTAGCTTGAACCTTGGAGAATAGTTTCAGATTTTGGAAAATTTACTTATAATGAAAACAATAAGCCAGAAACACATGATATAATTTAGTAAAGTAATCCTGAGCCACTGAGATTACAGGTGTGTGCCACTGTGCCCAGCTTGTAAAGTGCTTCTCTAACAATATGTATGTACTACTGATAAATCCATATGCTGTGCTTTTTTAGAGAAAAAAATTTTTTGGTCATTTTTGTATGGTCAGCACCTTTCTTTTATGTTAATACCCACTTCATCCTTCCTTGCTTTTTCATTCTTATGAACATTCTACTATCAGGAAGACACTAGCTTCACCTGTGAAGGGCAAATTTTTCGATTTGGGATTTTCAAATTGGGATTTTTTTAAAGATCAGGTTTTACTTCTAAACAACATAAAACACATCAAACTCCCAAGGAAAAAAGCAGCAGCCTAGTCAGAAGCAGAAGTTGGGACACAGCTTTCTGAATTAATGAAGTCTAAGTCTGGGTACTTTCAACCATTTCCTAAAGGCAGAAGAAATGATGCCTTGGCATTTCTGGAGGCTTAAAGAACATGATGAACAAAGATTAAGAGAAATTATTCGATTTGTTTTTGCTGTATCTGAGCAATGTAACTGCTTAGATGGTATAAAGCTATTTTCACATAATTGGAAGGAATGTGGTACACGGGATGTAATGTGAAGCTAATTTTGATACTGGGCTATGAGACAACACCTGAGTAAACGCTGGACTTACATTACCTAAAGAGTTCAATGTTGTTCTTTTATCATTGCAAATAGCCAGGGCAGAGTTTTGTCTAATTAGACTCCAACTTCATGGCTACAAAAAACACTAACTGGATGCTTGGCACAGTTTGATATGTCCTCAATGAATTCTGTAAAATCTTCATGCTGAATAATAGTAATTTTAAACGATTTGTAGAGACACAGAAAGAGTATTTTTAAATAATATTACAGCCAGTTTATCACTTGATACTTAGAAGACATGGAAAAGATTATCAGTCATTCATCTGAGTTGAAAATGACCACATGAGAACTTATTTAAATGAAAATATAGTCCAATCCTGGAATATATTCTTGACAATAGTAAGGAACCCCAAATGTGAAGCAGATGAGCCACACAAACTCCACTGTGTTACAGAGTAACTTCTTCACTTATCTTTTTATAGGCTAGAGATGGAGGAGCTAATGGGCCCTCATGACTAGAAACTCCTAACCCTATAGCTCTCTCTTCTCCTGGTGTCAGTAGTGGCCGCCACTCTCTTTTGGTCCTCATGGAAGTTATCGGACTACTCTTCAGATATTCTAGATCCCAAATCACAGTTTCCTTTTTCTTTTTTCCTCTTTGTACATGCTTCTTCAGTTTACTTATGTATTTGTTTATTTACTCATTCACTAGACACACAGCTGCCTGGCACTGGGCCCAATGCCAGGTACTCTAAGATAGTAGAGAACCTTAAGGGAAAAGACATGATTGTGACCTGGAGATGTACAGCAGCTGGTAGGGAGAAAAGCAGGTAAATAAAAAAAAATGGCATAACATTACTGCCATGACCTATACAACTACAAACTAGAGTGGGAGCTTTGAACCCTGAGAAACCTCATTTATGCCCAATTTCCAACTAATAGCTACAAACTCATAATTTCCAAGTATTGATAACTACTACAAAAAAAATCTCCTGGAGCCTTATTTTCACCTGCTTATAATATTAAAGCCTGGATCTCAGACACATGAAATTCAAAGTGGTCCATTAAAGCAACATTATCACCCATCACCAATTGATGTGTCAATTCCCACCAAAAACAAAGACACCTCTCAGTGTAAAATGGTACAACTTTTCATGCTGTCAGCCAGAGCCTAAACAGGAAGCTACTTTCCCATTTTGCTCATATATGGTATCTGATCTTCACCAGCTTTGGTAACTTTGTAACTTAAATCTCCTAAATTTCTCTTGAACTCCAGCTCTACCCCTTCTCTAACTCTATTCCACTGTCCTAATTCAGGTCTTGTGACTGACTGGTCTCCTCATTTCTGGACACTAATCCATCTTCCTTCCTACCAGCAGAATAAGCCTTCTAAAATGCATATCAGAACTTGTCCTTCCCTGCTGGAAAATTTCCAAGATTCACTGTCAACCAAAGGTGATTAAGACTACCATCATGGAATCACAGAGGCATCACACGCTTAAGTAGGCAGAAACACACCATCCACATGGTTTGAAAGCGAGGTATAAATGGAATCATGTGGAATGATAAAGTCACCCCTTATGATTGAGCCAATACAGGTATAAGGTCAATGCACCATCAGCTAAGTCATGGCGCTCTTCTATGAGTTGGTTTTCTTATGCACAGGGAGAAAAAACAGGGAAAGCCAACAAAGAATAGAATCCACCCACTTAAAATAGATAATAAAAACCTCAGAGGCTGAGGCACTAATAAGCTTTAACGTCAAAAACTAAAATAATGAAAGGCTAATTACCTCCAATTATCAACTCCCTTCCTCTTATCTCTTTGATGCAGGACCCAGGCAAATGCAAGGTACATGAAAAGAAAATCTACAAGCGGAAATGAGGCCATTAACAAGGCTGTAGGTGTCAAAGCATGGGGAGGCCAGCCCCACCATTACATGGTATCCACACAAACCCCAGAATCTAGAGGTGAAATGACATTCCAGGTTCAATTCACACTGTTTTAGACCACAGTAGGTGCTCAACAAATATGTGCTGTGTGAACTGCGTGTGCCAAACGCCTAACTAGGGCCACTCAGGAAGCAGCGAAGAATGTCAAAAACAGGGGTCCATTCATCTGCTTGCAACGTGTACATACAAATGTATACATTTATACACATTTCTAAAAGGGTATACCATTTATTTAACATGCTAAAAAGAGGAATATTCATTAATGGTCACAATGAAGATGTTTTGATTATTTATTTTCATAATAAATCTTCAATATAAATACCCAGAAAGAATCTGACTTTATTACTATACGAAAAGATAATAAAGTCTACTTGGTGGCATTTCTCTCTCTGAATGTAAACTATTTTAAGAATGACACTTGAAGATGCCAAACAAATGTAGGTAAACTTCTAGACAACAGTGATCATCATTAACTGTTAAACATTGTTGCCAAATAAAGCAAAAACCTACCAGATGAAAAGAAAAATATTAACACAAATCATTGATTTGGATAAGATTCTCTTGATTTATATTCTGTTAAAAAAAGCTCCTTTCAAGAACAAATTTAAATATCATAAAAGAGAGCAAAATATAAGGTATCATTAAAGCATAAGCCTTCAAACTAAAATATATGACAAATTTCTATTTTATTTAAAAATTAGAAGGCTAAAAATATTTCCTGAGGTTCCTTGAGTTCTAAAAATAAAGTATAATTAATGTTGACAAAAGTTTAAAATAATTGCAAAAACAAGTATTCAATTATTAATAAAGATGCAAATCTATACACAATATGCATTTGTCATTACCTCAGTGGATCCTGGAGTCATTTCTGGGTTGAAAGAAAACTATGAACATTCCCGCCGTAAGGTAGTAAAGCTGTAATTTGTACTACCAACCTAAAACAGCTTCAAAACCCATATTTCCCCCCTTATTGGTATCACTCTGACTGTGGATAATTATGAGCCCTTATTACTACAGACAACAACTTACATACTTTTCCATGGGATGTGTAGAATCCCCACGTGAACCTCATTAGACTGTTCAATTGACATCTCCACATTTCCCACCTAATTGACTCAGGGTCCTGATCATTAACTTGGAAAGAATGGTACTCTTGTCTTATTTTCGTCATTCCCCAAACCCTCTCACTGCCTGCTGCTGTCCGATTCCTGTGGATACAGCACCACTACAACACTTCAGAACCACACGACATCTTACCCATACTATTTAAAATGTATGCATAGAGCTTGCTTTTATCCTGTCTTGAAGGAAGGGTTACAGGTCCAGACAGCCAAGGACAATGGGAACAGGCACGAGTCCTAAGCCTTGAGCCTCTGGGGGACTACTGTAAAAACCACTGTCTACATTTCTTTTTTGAAAATCAACTATAAAATGATAAAGAGATGGAACAAGGACAGAAGCTATGATATGATTCTAACTGACTAAAAGATAAAAGTCCAAATTATGACAGAGTATTCTAGAAGTCTCCACAACTAAAAATTAAATATTTTTTAAGATCATATTTTGTTCTCATGCACACAACTGAACACCCAACTGAGAACTGGCCCTTTTCTCTACCTTTAAACACATTTTGTTTTGTTTCATTTTATAAAAAGTGGTAGGCCAGGTAGGTTCAATAAATTTTTTGAGGGTAATGCTTTTCTTAGTGTAGGTCAGGCCATCTGATTGAGTTATACTGATAGCATTGAGTTGCTTTCCATGACATTACCATCAGTTAGGCCCATTTATTCTGAAATCAGGATTGATGCTGTTGAAAATACATGACCTCCTACAACAGGAACTCATTCAAATTAAATCTGGAATAATATAAAGCTAAAATGACTAAAAATATGAACTTTTATTCAGGTGTAAGGAAATCTCTCATGGTTAAGACCACCACAGGATAATGTTTTATTTTAATACATAACAGTCATGGGAGGAGTTTAGGCTGGCATTTTTATGAGGCTCAGGATATAAATCTTCATATACATATGAGAGCCACCTCATCTGTCATTCTGGCAAAACTATGTCTTACCACACCAAACAAACACTCTTACATAAATAAGAGTGAAATAGGAAACAGTCCTTTTCAGGGCATCTGTAGAATGCTCTGAATGCTACTGTCATTATCAATTAGCATTTATGGATGTTTTAAAGGACAGAATTATACAAAATTAACCAATATACAAAAAGACAAAGAAGTGTCTTATGAAATATAAAGCTGTCCACACCATGTCTGAAATATAACCAGAACCATGTTTAAGTATGGTTGGTGTTAACATGGTTTCACTTAAAGTGCAGACAGGACAGTAAATTATCACACATTCCAGTAACATGGCTTGGCTCTCTTTGAAATCATGGTAATATTTTTAATATGCAAGAATTCTTACCTGAGGCTAGTCATAAAGGACAGGAAAATCCATGTGTGCTGAAATTGTTTTAATGTGTGAGACAGCCACACACTTGGCCATTTTTCTAAAATGTCAATTGCCTGTGACACCTTTATAGTGTATCTTCTATAATAGGTTTTAAGTGTGACTATGTCATTTAGTGGTCTGCAATTATAAAGCCTTTTGGCCTATCCGTTCCTACCTACACATATAACATTCATCTAAAACTTTCTCCTAATCTTTTTAATTTTCACAAGTAACAAATTTAAGTTACTTGTGAAACCATCCATAATCTACCTGATGTCTTGAGTCATAATCCTTGCAAAGTGATCTTATAAAGCATTTGGCAAAAACTCATGAACTTTTGTTTACCAAAGTCAGGTTTTAAGCCTTCTGGAGGCAATTTGAAAGATTTTGAAAACGTAGGAGTTATAGATTGAATGTTTGTTTAGACTTAAATGCTTCCCGATTAAAAATAAAAAATGTGTGTTTACTGTTTGGAAATGCTTTCCTCCAAAATTGGTATTTAATTTGAAAGTTGTATATAAGTGAGATGGTGAAAAGTTTCAAAACTATAATGCCTCTGAAAAATCTGTCAACATTAATATCAACTAAAAAATGTATTTTAAGAAGTAAAACATTTAATTAACCATGATTTCTTTAGGAATCAAATATTCAGTATATTTTATTTTATTTTCAGTGAAGGCAGTTTGTTTTGTTAATTAAATTACAAATATTTATATAATGCCATTCACAGTTTTCTAAAAATTATTTGTCAAATTATTCAAAAGAAATACAAAGGGAGGAATACTATAAATGTTAATGGCCTATATGATCCAGGGTAAGATCCTGAAAGGTTTTTTTCCCAAAGAAACACACTTTAATTCTAATTTACAAACTTACAGGGGAAAAACACGTGGAAAGAAGATGTAGAGGGGGAAATAAAATGAAAGTGACTTTTTATATAATGATTATCAAAGGCCTGGCAAATTAAGTTCTGAGATGAATATAGTTGAATAATTCATTGTCACATATAATTTATAATTGAGAATTATTTCTAGAACTGATTTTATGAATCAGACTCATCATTTTTCTCTTCTGTGCAAAGTAGAAATCAAACAGTCTTGATGAAACTCATCTCATACAACATTACATTATAAAGACATGTTTATGGAACTGTCTTATTTTACTACCATATTGTCCAGTTGGTTACATAAAAACCACTAAGAGACTGTTCAAATAACTTTTATTTAATTGGAGGAAATTTAAATATTAGTTTAGATACCTAAATATCATTATCTAAATTCAAAGTAAATGAGACTGTATCTTTAAATGTATTTGGTATCAATAATGGACTCTTCAAAGAACATTTGACAAGTAAGGCTACTGCTTTTCTTCAAATATCTACTGTTCATTCAGCCAGGTAGTTTCATTTATACTTGAAAACTAGGGAAGGAGACACATTTGCAAAATGTTTACAACCAACATCTGTCCTGTTTTATAATCTCCTAAGTGTCTTCCTGAGTATGCAAAGGACAAAAAGGAAATGATATTTGGTGATTTTCTGAGTTCAATCTCTGCTCTAATAAATGTAAAGTGTGAAGAGAGGGCAGACAGATCAAAGTCTAAAGCATTTTCAGTTTCAAATAAAAAATACAGAAGAAAATAAATAATGTGGCTTAAAAATAAAGATGTTTCCTTTATCTCTCTTGTAGTAAGTAGCAGAAACTTGAGCTGAAAACCCATGGAAGCTGTACTCACTCCTATTCACAAAGAACTGTTCTACTGTCTGTCTGCAAATAAATCTCCTCAGTAAATAGCTCCAAGGTTGAGCTAAAGAATATTGTATGGATCAAAGAATCCATGTCTTTCCCTGTAAAGTGAACAGGCCGCAAGCTCACTTGTTTGTCTAAAACAATTAGAGCTCCTATGAAAAGGAGGAGGCTGGGACAAATAAGTTACAGCTGATTTTACTCTGCAAAATATTGAAGGGGGGTTTCAAATTAATAACTGTCCAGGGCCCCAAAACAGCCTAATCTTTGTCAATTGGTGCCAAATTATGCAATGTGCTGCCAATTCTGGTTGTCTAACAAATCAAGACCAGTGTATGTTACTCCCTGGCTGAAGCCTGATTGATTCTGGTCATTATATGGGCTGATCTCATTTTCACACATGGAACCAATATGTGAGCCAGATGTTCATTTACCAAGAAGCAAAGAGACGACTCATCTACGCGCAACTTTATCCTGGACCACAGAGCCCCAAAGACCCACAGACTCTCCTCACCCATACAAAGCTTCACACAGTACAAAATCTATAAAACATTCTGCTAATATTACTGTCAGCTGTATGACTTTTACAGTACTATATAAAGTTGACAGATAATACATGCCAGTCCTAATTTGAGATAGACCTTTTCTTTTGGGACCTCAACCATTGAACAAGCAAACAGATTGAGAAGTAACATTTATTACAACACATAAATCATTTTCTTACAACTACTCTAGGTCTTGCCCAAGGGTAAAGCTTCTGCATAGGCCGTGAATCCCAATGCCCTGCTTATGACTCTAAACCATACTCTCATTCACCAGGGGTGTGCCTAGAAGAACTTACCTAGTTTTTCAAAAACAAGTTCTATATCATGATAATTTTTGTACTTTCTTCTTTGAAAACAAGTGCTAATAATTTCCCTCTTGACATAAAAAAGAAAAATGTCACCTTCTCTTGAATAGCAATGTCCTTTAAGTCCTTAGCATATTTATTTAAATTAAACAGATATGCTTAGCATTTAATTTCGTGAAGAAATTACTGCTAAGCATATCTGAGAACTGAGCCTGAATTTACTGCAAGGATATACAAAGAATTTTTCATTTTGTCTTCAAAATGAGAAGTATCAAATATCATAAACATAATGGAATCAATATAGATGGCATGGTCTTTTTTTTTGGTTTTTGATTAAACATGTTAGAATATAAAAATCATCTCATTAGAGCTTAAAAAAACCCTCCATTCTTTTTAGAGATGACATAAAAACTCTCCATATCTCCTATAACATATTGACTTAGTAATATCTTCAGCTGATGAATCTACTGTGCACTTCATGCTATTGTAAATTTCTCTAATGATTTTCCTATAATGCTGCTCTAAAGATGCATGGGTTACCTAACATGGTAAGTTCATGTTTTGTATCCATTTGTTTTCCTCAAACCTCTTGGTCTCAGTGGAGTTTTCTAATTGCATTTAGTCCTGTTCAGTCCGGTTTGAGGATAATCCAAAGGATGTCTGTTTTTCATCAGGTAACAACCATTAAATTTGGCTGCATTTCCTTCTAAATCTTTTTGAATGGCATAAGAAACAGAAGCTAGAAAACCTTTTCTTGTAACTCTGCTGTGGTTTCTGAACCTACACCTTTCTAGAATTTTCTCACTACTGAAGAACTCTTGAGGCCAGATCCATTTGGAGATGAGTCTACACACTCTCCAATCCCTGACCTATTCTTGGGGGTATATGACTCTCATGCTCTTTCAGCATATCATGCAAAGATTGAACACTGGTCATTTCTAACAAGTTTTAAAATATGAGCATCCAATTGTACAGAATTTGCAGCTTCTTCTGAATTAAGCAAAAATATTTAGCCAACCAAATATTCTCCCACGTGCCTTAAAATTTCTCCCAATGACTTTGTACACTGTTAATATGTAAAGACTAGTAATTACTGTTGCACAGCCTACGTTTTTTCTGAATGACAACATTCTAGAAGTAGTGATAAGTGATGCTACAAAGTATTTTACCTTAAGGCAAACTCATTTTTTCATGTGTTTAAAGATGCAGAGGAGTTCTTCACAGAACATGCCCTTTTTCCCAAAGGAGACTTATGACAAACCAACAAGTGAAAAAAAATCACAAGAGGCTGTCATTTATTTATTATCATTTCTGGAGTACCTGTTAGGTTGCAGCTATGAAATTCAGGGCCAAGCCACAGAGTCAGGTAAGATATCAGTACTTGTCATGAAGGATGCTGCTGTCTAGTATGGGGAAGGACTCCAGAAATATGGCAGGGTCTTACAGTGTATGTGGCACACTGCTAGTGAAATGTGTTAGTTTAGACCAGATATTAAACCTAAACAACCCAAATCAATTTTTGTTAGTATTTTCTATTTTTTATCATCTGTGATGCAGGAAATAGTTCCTTCAAGGATAATTGAATTTCTGGTCATTTTGGAGATAAACAGAAAATATAACCCAAACAAAATTTTCACTAGGGAAGTTTGAAAGTTGATCTGTTGCAAGAAATGAGTTACCGGAAATAAAGAAGGAACTGGAAGTGTTTTTGTCTCTAGTAAGGCAGGCTCAACCTGAGGGATTCTTCATTCTTCGAATTCTTTGTTACTCAATGTCTAGTGCCTCATGGAGGCTTGGGAATTCTTCCATCTGTGTCACATCCTTTTCAGTTTATCTGAAGCTGTGGCCCCACTCTATTGCCCTGCCTGTTTCTCTTTGTCCTAGTCATACTTGTTCCAGTTTCCCAGGGGTTGTCCTACCCAATCCTGCTATCCTGGCTGACACTGCCACAGGATTAATTGCATGAAGTATTTCTCTCATCTGAAAATATCAATGAATATACCCTGACAAGTAAAATTCGGATTATTAGCCTGATATGCAAGCTTTCCACCTTTCTTTCTTCAATCCTATTACCTTGAGGGACAGATCTCCTAGATCTCAACTAGACCGTGAACTCTCCCCTCCAGCATCCACCCTATTCCCAGTGCAGCCCACTTCTCATAGTCTTGCCCATCCTTCAAAGCTCAATTTAGTCATGTGTCCTCTTATATACCCCAAATAATGGTAAAGCAACCTAAGTGTGTCATACCTTTTACTTCTCTTCTTTAAAGACACATTGTCATTTTATATATATAAATAAAAAAATAATCCCAATAGAATTTTCATTAGGGAAGTTTGAAAGAAATTAATCTATTAAAAGAAGTGAGTTATATAAAATAAACAGAGAACTTGCTTATGGCTCCTGACAAACACGAAGAACCACAAACATATACTGTAACTGGCTTGTTATGGACTTATCCTTTTGATGCCTTTTCTGGGGCCAAAAAGGAACCTTTTAAGAGTTCCTAAAGCTGTATAGTTGCAGACACTGAATTGACTGATCACTCATGTCAGAACTCAGGTCATCCTATGTAATTCAGGCTCTACTCCAAAAGCTATTAATCTGTTTTTCCTAAGTTATAAATTTTAAGCTAGCTATTAATACAATTCAGTTCTCTAGGACTTTGTCTCTTAGACCCCAGAAGAATGTTAAACTTCTAACAATGACCCTGTTCCTTACCTGTCAATTTCTTATTGAAAGAGATTTTCATTAAGATTGAAAATCTTTTGCATTGAGTCATGCTTTGGTTTGACCTTGTCTTTTCCCAATGCATTTCAATCTTGAAAATAAGCCCCTTCTTTTTACCTTCTTATGCAGCTCAACAAGTCAATTTGGAATTCAACACAGATGTCACGTTGCTTTATTTATCAATATTAGATAATTCCTCTTGCTGTATTGAAGCTTTTTGAGGGAAGATATCTATGCTTTATCTCCATTCTGAATGCCAAGGTTATCAGAATTAGTTCCAGACACAGATGTTAAAAAGCCTCTTTCAATTGAAGAAATAAATGTAAAGGATTTTCAGGATATACTTTAGCAATATTCCATCACTAATTCATGTACTTGTCTCAAGGACAAGGTATTAGTGTTATAGCAGTTTGCTTTATATTTTTCTTATTTAGAGTTGCCCTTCCTCAAAAACAGTTTGGTCTTCCTTTTAGGGTGCTTCTGCCCAAAAGTATACATATCAAGAGTTATAAAAGTAAATCTCCTCCCAAATCTGAACTTATTGTCTTTTTGGTAGAGGAAAAGAGCCACAGACAGGTTCTAGGAAAAACAAAGACTTCTGTGTCTTTCAATGTGGATTGTTTGCTAGAGGAAAATTTAGCAGATGTCTGCAAATTTTCTACTTTACTGAAATGCTCTTCTATCAAATTTTGTTCAAAATAAATATATGTTGCTACTTGGAAATCTTTTTCTAAGGAGACAACCTAACTGAAATGGTATGCATGAATTTAATTGGCCTTTTTTGGCAGTACTTTTTCAATTTTGCATTGGTCCATGCAAAAATGACTAACTGTCCTGGCTGGGTGTGCACCTCATTCATTTTCTTCCCAGCATTGAACATTTTCTGTGCCCAAACCTTCAACCATTTCCTATCTTTCCTTTCTATTCTCTAATCTAAAATTGACCCCTGGTTGCCGCTGTACGTGCCACAAGAAGTTATCAATTTTGAAAGGGAGATTTTTGATCTAATATCCCCACAACAGAAGTGAGACCCAAATGGGACTTGACAAAGACTTAACATATTCTAGATTTGTGTTTTCAAGACAGAAGTGAAACAACAGGGGTTTTAAAGGGTATCTTTTGTACTTCTGAAGATACCTTGCTATGATCAATTCAACCATAACAAATCTAATTTCCAGAGTTTATCTAAAACCACACCTAGTAGTTAGATTTCAATTGTTAAAAGATATCTGACATATCCAAAGGATGGATAAGACAGACTTTTACATATAACTATTCTTAATTGAGTAAAAGTGCACTTAAAATTTAAGAATGTTTTACCACATACAAATTTTATCTACATAGCTAAATATCAACAACATAGCTAACATAAAACTAAAGTTCAGTCCTCCAAAAAACTATGCCATCAAGCCACTGCTGCCATTCCTAAATAATGAAAAGTTACCTTCATTCTGAAGTAGTGGCGAGATTTGTGGCCCTCACTAAGGGTGTGTAAGAATTTCCATTTAAAATTTTCTATTTTCAGGGGTTTATAAAAGCTATAAAAATTCTCTCCAAACTGAAACTTGGCAAACAAGAACTCAGCATGAGGAAATTTTTTTAAAGCCTAAATTTAAAAACAGTATGTTCATGTAATTTTTTAAGCAATAAAAGGACCAAAAAGGAGAGATTTTTTTGAGGTTTTAGTTGCCTTTTTTAAAAACCTGCATTCCTCAGGAACTAGTTTGTTTTTAAAAATGAAAACTGGCAGACTATAAATCCAAATTTTGGTCATATTTTTTCATGAATGATATAAATTAACATAATTTAAAATGGACCTTACCATGAAGGAAATAATATTCATTGTTCTCTGAAGACTATAACCAGAAATAACTTAACCTGCCTTCCAATATGGATGTATGTGAAAAAATTAAAAAATTATGCATCACTTCTTTTTTCCTGAGCTAAAAAGCCATATTTGGGAGTGAAAAAGTTCAATGAATCACTCTATCATATTTTTTGCCAGAGAATACTATATTTTCTACCTCTGCTTCTACCAAAAACTCCTAAAACTCTCATAAGTATTTTATTTATTTGACATTATCTTATCATATCCTTAAATTTTGTGTGCAGCAAAGTAAGGTAAAGTATACTGTATGTATACTTGCCTCTAAAAACATCTCTTAAATATATATCATAAGATTGTTCTAATATTGCAGCAAAAATATTTCCATGAGAATTTTATTGTTTTTCCTCCAAAATTATGTAACTTCTCTGACTCAAATACAGTTATGTGGAATGTGACTGGCACAAAAAAATTAACAGGGCTTATAATCTAGCACTAGACCTGGACATGTAAAATATAAACATTTGTATCCGCACCAACTTACAGAAACCTACCATAAAATATATTCTCAGGAAATACAGTTTCAGTTAGACTATTCTCTTTCCTTCATACTTTTGAGAATAGCTGGGAATGTAGGGAACTTGTAGCCCATTGGTCCACATCTGAATTTTCATCATCTCACTCTTCAATGGATCCATTGCATGCACCTTCACAGTTTTGAAACTGTACTAGACAGTCTATATTGGGCTTGTCTTCTGCCCCCACTTGCTGGCCTGGCTGCTTGCCAGGTCCTGATTGGTGCTCCAAGACTCAAAATATCCTCAGAAATACATGGCTCAAACCTTCATAATTTTACCTTACAATCACAATCTTGATTAATTCACAAATGCCATTTGTTTTGTACTTACAACTAGAAACTCTCAGGAAATAAATGCTATGAAGAATTAAACTGGATGATCAGATCAATATCTAGAAAACAAAGGAAGGAGGTGAACATTCTAAATATAAGTTGAAAGCAAAAATACTGTTTTGACATAAAAATCCACCATAAACTTAAGAGTAAAAAGTTATCTAAACCACTTTTAAAATCTTAATTGAAAAGAGAGTAAGTGGCAGAAGAGCGCTTAAAATTTGTTTTGATAAGAGAATTTATTTAAATTGAGATTTCTTTCTTTTTTCTTTCATGATCTAATCCCAAGATATTAGCACTCCTAATAGTGTTTTAAATGTGTCATGAATTACTTTTGAAAATTTCTTTAAATTATTAATAGGACAATTAAATCTTACATGCAAAAAATATTTTACAGAATGATTCAAATTTATTATAATGATGCCATTTCTCATTAATAGAAATTAGTTTAATTTTGCAGTGAACTATTATATGATGCAATTCCAAATACATCCACTTTAATTCATCAAATAAATACCATGTAAACAAAAATAGGAACCTAAATAAAATTACTTGCTATGATAGGACAGGAAACAATCATGATTTCAAGCTGTCATAAATGTTCTCGTGTTCAAATGCATGACATCTATCATCACAAGATCTTTCCAATGGCATGTATCAATTCCAATGTTGGAAAAACAGGATAGATTTTGATGGGTTTTTAAAATGTGTTTCCTACATGACAAAGGTTATTAGCCTAAGACTGAAGAAAACCTCTAGAAATGATCAAGTACATTCTTGAGAAAAATCAAAGGAAAGATAGTCTATAAGGAAAATTTGTTGTAGACTCGAGAGTGAAACAACTTTTCCAGGGGCACAGAGTAAATTGGAGAGAGTCATAGCAGGAAGACAAAGATACTTCTTCAGTGTCCAAACTCTTTACTGTTTAATGTTCCCTAACTATTACTAAGATCTTCATGACACAAAGGAGATTATATTTTCTCAAAGACAAAACTCTTTTGTTAATCATTATCTACACAGATTCAGCAACTTTATATAGCAACATAAACAAGTGCACTTAAAAAGTTAGAATTAATTCACCGTTTTATGTGGAGAGATTTTAAGAATCAATGACTAGCCAAATCTACACATCTTCCCACAAAGTATAAATTGAATGTAATGCCAAATATCCTTTTCTTATTAATTTAAAAAATAATTAGTTTGGCACTTAACATTCATTAAAACACATCAACACTTTTTTTTAATGTAACTGATTTAAATCAGGATACAAGTATTTCTTGTTGATACTATATTAAAGTGGTTTTTTTCGTAATTTTAAAATATTCTAAATGCTCTTATATTTTCTTGTTTGAATGGAAAGCTAGTTTTGATTAACAAATAAATGTCAAAGGTCACATACCCCAAGAGAGGATTGTTCTTCCATATGAACATTAATATGAACAAAGGTCTGTTCTATAATTGGTATGGACAGATAAAAGTTAAAAAAAAAAAAACAAACAGAAAAACTGCCTCATCTTTAATTATGGTCTAACAATCTCTTTATAGAGTACCAAAAGCGTATATACCTACCTGGTCTCCAGTTATGAAAAATACTGAATGCTAACTTCAAGACTGCATTCTCACTTCAATAGCTGGATAGATATTAAAGGCTACCTGTCAATTACCATTTGTTATTTGTTAATAAGATTCATGACAGAGTAAAAATCAATTTGTGTGCTGAGATTATTATCTTCTTTAGCTCTGTTCTCTCATGTCCTAAAAACTTTCCAAAGTCTTCCCAATGACACAGTACAGGAAACTTGGCAATCACCAATTTAAAAGCAAACTAGATAAAGTACACCATTAAGTAACCACATATACCACAGTTCTCTGAGCCTATGATTGACACTCACAAAGTCTTTAATAAAATATTATATGAAATGGATGAAAAAAGAAAAGAAACACAAAAAGTGCCTTTTATTATTAATGGGGCAACAATGCTATATTAATACACATTTTGAAAAAATTATCACAGTAGGAATTTTTAAACTGATTATAAAATGAATAAATTGTGTCATCGATATTGAAATTATTTGAGTTTCCTTTGTTCAAATAAGCAAATGAACTGAAAATATTCATTACAGAATCTTGCATTTAAGACTGATCTTTACATTTTATATTTTTATATACTTTTATTACAATATTCCTGAGAAATTTAAGACAGGAAATTTTAAATTTAATGTTACACAATATAAAAGAAACAAAATATTTTAATGAAAGCCAAGTTAAAAAGACTCAACAAAGATAAGTTGCCAGAAAAATAATATTGGTTTAGAAATGATGATATATATAAAGACTGAGACACATTGCAAAATTTAGAAGACTTCTACCCTGAGATTACTTCGCAATTCTCTTTTTGGTCTCATTTCATCATTAAAATATGAAATCTGAAACTGGAGAAGATAGATTAAACAACTGTTTGAGTAAAAAAGAGAAGTTTAAGTCTCCATTAGCCAATCTGACTCAAGAAATAGCTACCACTTCAAGAACCAATGTGCGCATATTCTGTATGCTTAGGTTGCAGTTAAAATGCTTAAGATATTCACTTTTTAAATGGTTGCCTGCTTTAATTGATTTTTTGTAACTGTTTGTTCAGTAATCCACTGATTATGGCCTTCATCTGTGGTTCTCAGTAGATGGCTACTTTGCCCACAAGGGGTATTTGGCAGTGTTGGGAGACATTTTTGGCTGTCTTGACAGGAGAAAGGAGTGCTCTTGGCTTCCAGTCCAGTGATGGTGCTAAACATCCTATACCACACAGAACAGTCTGCAACAAAGAACTATCTGGCTTAAAATGTCAATAATGCTGCTGTTGAGACCTGCACTATAATGTAAGAACTCTATCAGTAATAAAAACAAGAAAAATAGAATTTAAAAGTTTAATCATTGCTTAATGTCTTTCTAAAAATTTCAGGGATGACACATTTGCTCATCATTTGTATGTGAATTTTATTATTTGATTCTCACAACAAATGCAGAAGGAGGCAATACCGGTATATTAGTGTGAGGTTCATAAAGGTTAAAACATGAGCAAGTTTACACAAAGCTAAGAATAAAGCACAGTTAATCCAATCCCAAGCCAGGGTTCTTTTTACTACATAACCCTGCATCACTGAATTGAAACAATTTTATAAACATTTTTATCCAATATCTGAAAAATTAATAGATAAAAAAGATTGAAATGTAGGGAAGAAAATCCTATTTCATTTTTATTTTTGCATGAAGAGGGAAATGGTAAAAAAAAAATCTTTTTCATAGTCTTTGATATACTCGTCACTAATGCAAGAAGCAATCTAGTGCTATTTTGTGCTTTTTAGCCAAAATATGAGATTGTTGATCCAAATATAGAATAATAACCTTGTTCATCAAAGGTAAGGAACATTTTCTGCTTTGATATTCCTAATAAATAGTTTTAAAACATTGAATTTCTCTCTTTCTAGAAGCTTCAAAGTGGAATTGCCAGTTTATAGTCACTGAGTTCTTATTATCATAGACAGACATCCAAATTATTCTTCAAGTCATGCAAAAAAACTCACTTTTTAAAAGTCTCTGAAAGGCTCTGCATAAATACACTACTTTTTTGGAAGATACCTAACAAGACACTTCTCTTAGGACCATATGAAGAACATGTATCAGAATAATCATTCTGAAGCCTTTTGTTTCAAGCCATTTTTACATAACCATTATTAAAGGAACAGCAAGAGTAAAGATGCCAAAGGATGTCATAAGGGTTCTGAAGAGCTACCTGGCACGACAATATCAAAACATAAAAATGGGTGTGAGGAGAGGGTCCACACTTGAATACACAGAGGAAACAGAAAGATCAGATAAGTTGTATGAAGGAGTGATGATATTCTAAAGAGTTTGTCTCTCAGCATGAAAGAAAACAATCTCAAAACACGGTTAGTAACTACATTCAAGTTTAAAGGTCCAAATTCTGATTTCTAGACTACTTTGGAGAGAACAAAATGTCAAAGATGTGACTATCTTCCATTAGTTTCCAACCTTTACCACTGTGATTCTAGACTCCACATATTTGACCTTGACAAAGATTGGCCTCTTTGGTTGTTGAACTTTTTGACACTTTCAATTCCTGGTTCACTGGGTCTGTTCTACCATAGTTAATTCTGAGCACTGACCATTGAACAAAATTTGTAAGAAATCATAACAAATCTAGATACAAAAGAACTATTTAGTGAGCCACTCTGTTGAAGAAAAGGCTCCCGAACTTGTTCTTACTACTACTATACCCATCTGATCCACACCAGGAGTGAGAATAGGAATGAAGGGTCAGGGGTCACATTCCAATAAGAAATCCCAACAATACCCAGTACTAGAAGCTTCTTGGTAGTACAAGAGAAATTTATAGAGACAGAGTTAGCATGCGGAAAATATATCCAAATCTTACGATTCATATATGAAGGAAACTTGATGGAGGTGGTCCCAAAGAGACTGGCAGTCCTAAAAGTTGATATCACCACAATTATGAGTTGTAAAGATTAAGGAAACCATCCAATACTATCAATAACACATTTTGATTATTTCAGACTAGAGCAAAAGCTGCTCTCTCTTTAGAAAATTTTACAAAATTCTTGTCTAATCCCAGAGCATAAAGACAGATATCTGAGGGAAAAAGATTCAGGAAGATAATTAACAAAAAAAAAATTATGTTATTCTTCTGGATTTTCATGATAGGTATGGTATTTGTCAAATTTTTAAATTTCCCAATTTGCTTTTATTTCTTTGCTCTTTCTTACTGAATATTAATTTGTAGGCTAATGGTGTATCTAAAATTATAAATTATTTTTCTTAAAGAGGGGAACCCAAATTTTTTGTTAGGCTCACAAAACCTGGATTCAGCCTTCTAAATACTAATATAAATCAAAAAAAATATTAGGGACACTGAATATACTTATTTAAGTTGAAGAAACACTGTATAGCATAGATGTACCCATCTGAAAAAGAAAAGCACAGGTCAGAAGAGTGATGTTGACATTTCCTGTCCAACTTTGTGCCAACCACAAATTAACAGAAATTTAAACCTATTTTCACATAACTTCAGGAGACATATGTAAAATAAACACTCATACAGGCATAAGATGCATGGATCACGAATATCACTGGCCTTTTATAAACTGCTCAGTTTATCTATTTTACATGTCATTATGTAACATTTTCCTATGCATTTTTCTAAATGGCATGGACCACTTCAATGTATGTACTTGCACATGTCCAAAAAAATTATGTGATGGATGTTTCATTAAAATTTCTTTTATGTATTATTTCTATGGCAGTATTTCAGAACTTTCTTTTGCTTGTTACTTTATTGTTCTTAATTTATAATCATTTTTTTATGGGCAGTGAACTTGACAGGAGAAAAAGCAAAAACTAAACAACCAAACGTGTCACAAAAAAATAAATGAAATTTCAGTCATAAAGGCACACATTATGCAAAACTAAGTAGAAACACATCATTTGGATGAATATAACTTCTTAACAATATTACGAGGAAGGATTTACTCATAAATGCTCATTATAGTAATCCTTTGAACTTAAATTTTTAATTAACTTTGAAAACCACAACGTAAATTTGAAATATACTGCCTTTAGAAATCATGTTTCAGTTAAGGGGCAGGAATAAACCAAAATCTAATAAAAAAGATTCTTTCTCAAGATAATTTATTTAGTGACTTTAAGTCCATTTTAATAGATAATTGTTAGTTTGAAAAAAAAAAACTTAAAACGTGTTGTAATTTTAAAATGTTAAGTATTTTGTTTTCCCAATGTATTCAATACACAATATACTAAATTATTTGCTCATAGGCCTTGGCATAAATAAATTGTTTTCTATGTTAAAATTTTAAATTTAGAAAGTTCCACCTTGTATCATGTAGACATTTATAATAATGTAAGGAGAAACGAAAACTAAACAGAATTTTCAAAGGATGTCATTTAATATATTTATTGAAATACAGACTCAGGAGTGAGGTTCTAAGACAGTATAAAAGAATAGTTAATATAGTAGATTAAATGTTTTTCCGAATCTCTAAAATATGTATTAAACAAAATAATGTCTAGAATGCACTTTTCAAAAAAATCTGTCATCAAATCCATAACTATATTTTGGCAGTAAATCCTGGTATCTTTAGTCCCCTTCTGATTTCATCTAAAATGCTCAACTTAGCAAAAGGGGAAAAACACATCTAGATTCTAGGCACTGATTCACATACATACCTCTTTCCTGTCAATGTAATCATGATTGTTTTGCTAATTCATCAACAGAAGAGACGGAAACACTTTTAAAAAGCAGCATTAATATATGTCCTGATTGTGATTGGCAGTGTAAATTATATGGGGGTTTTATCCTGTCAGCGGTTTCCAGACAATTATCCTTAGGTCTCAGTTCCAGAAATGCTCTGTACATACACATATACATATATTTCATACCCTAGAAAATTGAAACAAATAGACCAAGAAGCAGGAGAAGAAAGAACATAGGCTTATTAGTTATCCTAACTCAGCTCAGCTCATCTACCTTTCAACACATTTTGCATAACTTGCTTTGGATTCCCCATAAAGCCAATCACCATGCTGGAAGAATAAGCTACAAGATAAGTACAGTCTATTCAGTAGCCAAACTTATTTTTTCTATAAGCCTTAAATACACTTTGCAAAACTAATTTTAACAAAAACATTTTTAAAACTTCTTCTTCATTAGCACTAGTATGAAGTTATGTTATATTCAAAACCTTGGAAATGAGGCAAAATAAAAAGTAAGATGATCTTTTGACAAACACTGGGTTATTTATTTAACAGCCTCTCAAAATGACCATTTAATGGTGTAGGGAGGGTAATGTACCTGTGGCTGCATTAAAACTAATTAAGGTTCCAGACTTTGTGAGGCTATATGTTAATTATCTGTTCAAAAGAAATGAAAACCTCCAAAGTTATATATTGCTTTATTGAATAATATTAACTGGTTTTATGTCTAGTTAAAAATGTCACTTATGGTGAACTATTTCTTCTAATTTTCCTTTAAAACAACTTTGCCACCTTTCTAGCTCCCTTATTTGTGACTTAGATAATTTTTAGTATGTGTTTATTCTCTATTTGTACAAGTAGAATGTTTAAAACTTTATGAAAAACTTTATCAAAATTATTTTTTGACAGTTTGGAGTTTCCATTGTGATGCCCAAGAGGATTCATTTGCCAGAAATATTTGAGCAAAAACACTCTTAACTTAGCCCCAAGAGTGAACTCCAAACAACAGGATTTACCAAAGAACTTCAATTTCAGTGGTCTCTGCTTCTCTTTCTGATCCTAACTCTGTTACTGTTTTTGCTTCTGGTTTCTGACCTACTCAATTGGTTCCTGTTCTGATGTGCACAGGGCAAATGTTATTCCCCACTGGTGACAGCAAAGATAGGGAATCCTTTACCAGGTGGTGATCTCTACTACTCTTCTGCTCTCGGTTGGGTGAGGACAACACAAACTGTATTTCATTAGTCTCCTGCATTGCTTCATTTATACAAGAATGCATTTCATTCCCATGAAACAGAACACAAATTTCAGATTTGAACTAGTGAGTTTTTGTGTTTGTTTACGCTTGACCCATGCTAAAGTTAAAGAACTCAAGCTGAAAGCTTTCTTGTTTCTGTATTCATCAAATTTAGAAATGACTTTATCTCTTAAGTCTGTATTAATAAATTATATGAAAATGTTTTAAATGTTCTGTTAAGATTCCATTACACAGATTAACAACTACATTCATTCCAATTTTCCCCAAATTCCAAGAAAACAAACTGAATTTTGAAAATTTAAATATGCTAATATTTTAAGAAAGAAAAATAGCAATCTTTATAGAAGCTATACACTCAAGAGATTTTTATATGTGAATATAAATACAGGTTTATGTAATTGAGGTAAATCTTTAGATTATTATGGCTGTTTTGATAATACTGTAGAATTTACAACAATGCATGTCTTTACCTGATTTTATCAATGCTAAGTATAAACCAAGGTTACACCTTTTCTTTTGCAAAAACTGGCTTTGTGTCCTTCATGAAGAGACTAATTAAACTTTTTATAAAGGACAACTGATAACATTTCTGGAATAACACCTACCATTGTAAAAATTGTAGTTATTTGTTTAACAGAAATGTTTTTATATCAACAATTATGTTCTGTAGTTTGTTAGGTTAAACATAATTTTGTATAGTTAATACATAATCTTTAGATAATTGATAGATTTCTCAGTGAGATAAAGTATTGATGAATTGATCACCAATCTATCAGAGTTATGGCACAGCTCTGTCTTTGGGTCATGATAATTTTTCCCACATTAAGAAAGTGTAAAATCAATGAGTGTGATTGTAAAAGACTGTGGCAGTATTTATGAGCTTTGCTTGTCTACTATAATGACTGTGGATGATAGACATATTTTAAATACCTACCTCTTAGATCTCTCTAGTCATGTTACTATGAGTAATTCAGATTTTCTATAAGAAATACAGGCATAAAAATTCAATTGTGAAGCAAATTATGAAATCTCTTCTTTATCAAGGAAAATTTTTAAAAAAGAAGCACTTTTCAAAGTAAAGTGCCTGATTGTTTCATAATATAAAAAAAAAGTACAGTGAAAGATAAAACCTGAGTATTTATAAAACGTTTAAGTCTTGATGGAAGTAAACTTTATTTGACTTTTATTAATAATACCAGCAACTAACATACCAGAAAAGCAGTGATAAAATGTGTTAGAATTTGACAAGTGGATTGACTTATACATAATATAAAAGGAAGCCTGTAAATCCTCTGCTACTACATATTACATTAATGCACAATTAGATATGCATTTCTCTCCACTTTTGTTCTTTGTAGTTCTACATGACAATAGAGTCCATTTTGATAAAATTATACACACATGGTAATGCCTTTTAAAATGGTAAACTGGTCCTTTTGGATTTAGTCTATTTTGAGCAAAGGTTAATAAAAAAATTATTTTTGTTGTTGTTGTTTACTTTCTGTGTAATATAATCAGACAACAGTGATTTGGTTTTCAAGAGTAAGTTCCTATGCTTTGAGTTAGCACATCCTTGGTTCTGAAAGATCTATAGTTCCATAAAATTAATGTTACTTCTCCAATGTTCATTTATAAAATTGCATTGTCTTTTTGTTTAACAGATAGTCAAGTTACTGTTTCTCAGGCACTTTGATTCTTTCTAGTCACCTCAATCTCTGTAATGAACTTTTCGATTTTGCTTTTACAAGATGAGATACTAAGTTTAGGGGAGCAGAAAAGATTGTTCACAGAGCATCCCAGCATAGCTCCAAATACACTGCTAACTGCAAGCTTTGCTGTTAACAGAAATACGTGAGACACACAAAGGACAGTGACAGGCAGAAGGGTTTAAGGTGCTTCAATAAGTCAGGAAGGTGACATCCAAGAAAGCCAGTGTTCGACTTACCCTTCTGTTTGGTGTCCGGGAGATAGTCACAGCCTAGAAAGATGCACCATGGTAAGATTTGGGTATATGATGCTATGATTTTCTTCTTTAAAATGGTTATGAACACATACATGTGAAAGTCAGGATGGGGAAATGCACTCCCTCAAGACTCCATGCAGACTACCTGGGGAGTTGTCCCAAGCTTTGCTCACACTTGAGTTTGACAGACCACCAAGGGATCCCTGAAATTCTATCCTAAGTATTCAGTGGTTTCTCAGGAGTTCAGAGCTTTCATATGTGGCTAGGCAAAATACTATCAAAATAACAAAATCCGATGATGTGGTTAAGTCTCTGGTTAAAGTTTTATGGTAAATGAGCTTCTTTTCTTCCTGTCAATTAACTATCAGGATGGTTACTCAAATCAATTATGAATTGTAGTAAATTACTGGCCCTCTGGAAGGCTTAGAAAGTTAGTGCCAAACTCAAACATATAAAAGGATCTTCCATTCTCTTTCTGACACAGTTTTTAAAAATTGTTTAGCCATCATGAGGAAAAATAATGCCTCTATCATCACAACACCCAGTATCACAGTATTTCTATCTCTAAGGTCTACAAATGCCCTTTTATTTTAAGCTTCTTAAAAATCTATCCACAATTGGATTTACCGAATCCTTTCTATGATTCAATTATTAAAATGATCAGATAAATGGGTGAGAATTTACTTTACCTGCTAATGTGGATGCTAACTGTATACATTAAACAAGAAGTCTGGCATGAACAAGGCCATCGTAGTCTATTCTTCAATAATAACGGTACATGATGATGGACTACTAAATTATTTCATACCACAGAGTTCTCATAATTCAAACATTTGTTTTGTTTGCATTTTTTTCATATTTCTAGGAATGAAATCAGAAAAAAACACATGCCCTCTGTGTTAATATCAAGTTTTCCTCTCAATAGAAATCGGTAATAATCAATAGACAGAAAGGGCTAATGAAATACAAAAATGGCCTTGAAACATTGCATACATGAAAAATAATGATGTATATAAACAAAATTGAATCAACCAGCACCCAATAACTATCTTAATATTGGACAACAAAGTTTTACATGGCTAAGACTGATACTTAAAGTTGCTTATAGCAATAAGTAACCTATAATAATGCTTATAATCCCATTCCAAAAGTTACTGTTTCTCTAACTTTATAAAGATTCATAGGACTGCTCATGAGGTCCTAGTTTCAAAGAGCTCTGATCTTTATTTTTTGTCAATATATAGAAATACATCTATTAAAAGACACAAATAAATTCAAAATTCAAAATGTTACAAGTATGTGATGCATTTTATCTACAAAATAAATCTTTCAATTTTACCAGAAATTAAACATTAAGGAAAAATCTTCTGGTTAGGTGTTTTAGCAAATTGTGAATTTAGCAAAACTAGATAAGTTCTTCTCCTTATGTACATATGGGGACTGTATAGTAAAACTTTCTCTTAAACCAGAAAACTTATAGTAGAAAATGCCAGTAACTCAATAACCTAAAAATTGAATTTGCATACAATTTTCAGTGACTTCTCAACTTAAATACAGTCAGGTTTTGTCTGTATTCAATGGTCCAGAAAAAGATAGGTTCAGAAAAGCAGAATCTAAACTACCTCCAGCACTCTCATTCATATTGGAGTAGTGAAGATTAAATGCAGAAGCACTGATCATTATAAGCCAGCATAAAAGGTATGTCCTCCCCCAAAAAGTTTGTTGGTGGAAGAGGTCAAATACAAAAAGCAGTAGGAACATGTTTTTTGGGTGAATAGGGATAATGCAATAACTCTTCAACCTTGCTATATGATGGACTCTTGAAACTATTCCTTTGCTTTTCATTTTCAATTTTACTACTGCTTGATGGTGTGCTTGGAATCAAAGTTTCTGAATGTGAAGTGAGGAATGTAAGAAGTGAGGTAGCAACTATAGCAACAACTGTCCCCTTCATGTTGTCTTCACATTTATTTCCAACATGCTGAGGCAAAGATTCAAAGAGCTTCTTCCGTGGATTCTGATCCATGATGTCATTTATCAATCTTATTTGACTCAAGATTAAAATAATATAATTGAATGAAAACAAAAGTGATTTTTAAAATTTGGTGATAACTTATTTCTACAAATCTATGAGAGATTATAGGAGTTAGTTGTTCAATATAAGTAGCCATTTACTTTACTTGAGTTTCATCCATTAATAAATAGTAGCATCTGTCAAAGCCATTCATTCAACAAATATTGTACAACCACCATATGCCACATTTTACAATTTGTTCTGTACACCATTACTGTTTAATGTATTGGCCCATTTTTTTTCTCTCAACTGTAGTTAATCTTTATAAACAAACTATTTTCTTTCTTTTTTATATATGGAAATAAAATTCAGAAAATTCAAAACTGATTTTGGAAAGGACTTCAAAGTCATATCTTTTTCCTGCACTGGATAAAGAGCACGGTATGGGTGACACTCGTTTCTTCATTCACAGAATGCACTAATTCCTGCCACAAGCAAGGCTCTATGCTAAGGGAAGGCCCATGTCCACAATATACCAGCATGGTCAGTACCTTAATGGGCTTGAAGTTTCCTATGAATAATACGGTCTACTAAGGAATCAGGGGAAGAGGAGTTTCATGCTCATAGCTGAGTGGTGAATCAAGTGAGAAAGGAGAACATGAGGGAGATCTTGGATGAAGCCTTATCTCTGAGGAAGAAGGAAAATAAAGAACAAAGTGCCCAACTGAAAGGAGGAGTTTTGAATGTTTGAACTACACTATGATACAGGTATCCCACACAAAACATAGATCAATCAACAGTATACATGTTCAGGGTCTCAAAGATGATTAAAGAACCAAAATATGCATTAGTGTGAGACTATTAGAGGTTAGGTCTTATATTGTTTTAGTTGTGAACATATTATTTGATTAATAGCACTTACCTAACAGAAATAGTGGTAACAAAGATTAAAGATTAATCATCCTAGATCTCTTTTCTCCAATAAAATGGGCACTAGACATATGTGGCTATTTGAAATTAAATGAATGAAAATAAAATAAAATGAGGGCTGGGGTCGTAGCTCAGAGGAAGAATGCTCGCCTACCATGTGTGAGGCATTGGGTTCGATCCTCAACACCACATAAAAATTAAGTAAAGGTATTGTGCCCACCTACAACTAAAAAATAAAAATGTTTGAAAAAAAAAGAAATGAAAAATTTAGTTTCTTAATAGTGCTAGCCACACTTCAAGTGTGTAATAGCCAACTGCAACTGTGGCTGCTATATTTGGACAGAAAATATTATAGATAATTTCCAATAGCATAGAAATTTCTAATGAAGTATAAAATTTACTGAAATTCAGAGGGGTTTAAGAGAAATCTAAATGAGAATTTGTTCATTTGACTAACACATGTGACTTAAAAAAATAATTGTTTGTTAAGCAAAATTTTCACCTAATATGGTAATAAGCAAAGTGCATACTAAGAAATAACGTTGGGCAGGAAATGATCTGTAAAGACTTTACACTGTGTATTCAGGGCAGGAAACAATATCAGGACAAATGAAGCTACAATGGAAATATGTAAAATATTCAAAGATGTATGTCATTTAATGTATACTGGTAATAACTATAATGCACCTAATTCAGGCTTCATTTTCTATAAACTAAAATGTTTTAACTAGTAGGCAATACACACACAAAAAGCATCAGTACTACTGACTTTTAATATCCTAAGTCTGGTTTCCTATCTTCTATTTTCCAACAATATACTACTTTTATAACTTGAAAAACGACCAAAAAAAAAAAAAAAAGCGCTAGAAAGAAAGTAGTTAATTTTGAGAGAGAAAGACAAAAAGGCCAAAGTACCAGAAATTTAAAAATTTTATAATCAAAACTGAATATCACAAATTTATGTCTTATGTATGAGAAGGCAATAAACAATGTGCTAAAATAAAACATTAGTTCTATTATATTAGAAAAGGAATCCCCAGATTGTACTGCATTAAATTATGTGGCAAAGAACCAGGCTATTTGTTTCTACCAGCAATAAATTAGATAGTCACATAAGGATTAATTGCAAAACTGACCTTTGAAACACTGCCCAGTAGCCCAATTTTGAACAATAACTCAAACTTGGTCTTTTACCAAAGAATTTTTCGTAAAAGAATCTGAATGGCTTAAGTCATGAGACAGACATATATTGGTCTGAGTCTCCCTCTTACAAATTTTTCTAGCTACCTACCACCCAAAGTGTGCACATCTTGTGTTTCCCTCAAGGGTCCAACAACCTGTGGGTACATATGAAGACTATATATAGTCCTCGTATCCAAGTTTTCTGAGGGACATCAGGTTTCATAATAAACCCAATTTTCATTATTCTTGGGTTCAAGAATTTCACAAAGAGAAGGTATTAATTCTATAAATGACATAAAGAGATTTCAATCCTTAGCCATATTATTTTTTATTCTGACTTCAGCCTTTTGTTAATTTTTACTCATCCACTTAATCTTTATTTTACACTCTGTAATCTCTTAAGGAAATATGTGCTCCATAAAAGAAAAGCATCATTTAGGTAAGTATAACACCATCTATTTGTCAGATATGCACAGTTATCTTTAGTGTACAAGGTGAAATAATTTAACCGCAAATGTGTGTGAGGCTTTGTTCACTGTTAAAATCAGAAAAATGAATATTTAATGATCTTAATATTTCTGACAATTTAACCAATAAAACATTCAATTTTCCCAACATCTTTCATGCTGAGTTCCTATATTTAAAAAAAATGAAAAAGAAAGAAAAATCCAATGGCAGCTTTGAACAAAGAGAATAAAAGAACAGTTATAATTCTACTCACTCCTTTTCTTAGTTTCTAATACAGTAATGGGAAATTTATAATACAACTGAAACTATATGAGGTAAAGGTCCCTTTCACCAGCCAATTATACCTTCACTTGGAAATAATCCTGGGGAGAAAAGTCAACTGAAAAAAAAATGTAGTTAATAGATGAGGAGATATTTACCTCTCCAAACACTCAAGATAATTGAGCATTAATAAAAAGAAGCCATTCTGGTATTTTATTTCAGCTGACTTTACCTCCTTTGAGCTAACAGGGTTCAGATAAAATGTTCTCTCTCTATAAAAATCAAACAGCCACTGTTATCCATTCTCAAAGTGTCAGGATCTGAGTAAGGCTGCCCAAATTAGAACCTTCCTATTGCTCTACCAGGAAATAAGCACGATTTTGTTACCAGTCATCTTAGATTTCAATGGATAGGTAAAACCGGAAAAGACTGAAATGTAATCAATGGCTTGTTGATAGGTCTGAGAGGAGAGTTTTAAATTTGCCTGTTTTCCTTACTCATCTTCTCTCTGGTTTTAGAATTAAGAAGTGTTACAGAAGAAAGCAATAAGTGACCATAAGGCACCATAAAAACGGATATGCCCTTTCTGGCAAAGTAGAACAGGAGGTTAACTACTAAACTTCATAATAAATGGTAAACGGGATGATTCAGGAGACAAAAGTTGTTAGACTAATCTCTTTTTAATGCAACTGTAAGACTAGTATGCATTGGTTTATGATAGAAAATTAGTTAACAATAACTAATAGCACTTAAGCATATTTTCACCAACATGGCTTTAAAGTAAGTCTAAACATGGTACCTCTCCCGAGTCTCTCTGGGTCTTGGTATTATAAGAAAATGTGGCTCCACAACAATATGAACACAAGACTGAATTTCATTTTTAAATGGTAATAAATGATTCAAACAATTTTGCTCTGTACTTTAATTTTCATCCACTCATATGGCACCTTCAACTTCAGGGACCATTATCAATCATGCTAGCATTCTCAGAGTGTGCTTAGACTCTTAGGGGCATAAATAATAATTTTAAAAATTAAGATACAAATTAACCCAGTGGACAAATAGTGTTGAAGCTTAATGGGCTGGCCTTGAACCATTAATCTATTTATATACAATAGTTTTCAATTTTGGAAACGGTATAACATGTACTACAGTACGATGATAAACAGAGCTCCTTATTTATTTTTGTAGAAACTACTTCAAAATAAAATTGGGGCTAATAAGAATGGACTTCTATCACACAGAGCAGTTAAAAAGTATGACTACAAATCAAGATACAGAATGGTTAGTGAAAAACCTCATGGGAAGGACAGAAAATAGGAACAGTATCACTGGTGACATCCAGTTAAACTGTTTACGGAAACTATGGTATGATTGAGGGAGGAGATGATGAAAAACTGTGCTCAGGATGGTGACTAAGGGAGGTGAAGATGAAAAATTGGCAAAGAAGGTGTTTTGACAACTGGCTCCAAGGCAAAAATGAGCAAGAAACTAAAGGCAATGCAAGTTTCTAGCCAGGGAAAGAATACATATGGTGTGTACACCAGTGAGTGCAGCCACGGAGGTCATGTGAGCAAACAGGTAAAAAAAAGACTTATAAGAAGCTATTAAAAACTCTGCCATAATACTTCCAGTGCCCTATGAATTTCTGTGGCATTTATTCACTCCTCACCACTCCACCTTAACCTTTCACAGAGCTGATGTTTGTAATTTTAATAAAGCCCAGCTTATCAGTTCTTAAAAAACAAAAAAACTCTGCCATAAACAAAGTTTAACTACGGCTTTAAAACAGCTGATCTCAGTAAACTTTTTAAAAAATCAATAAAAGAAGCAGATGGAAAATTACATATATATTTGCACTATTAATATTGCTCCCACATTTTTATACTAATTAAAATGCATGATCTTAAAATTGGTGACAAGTTGCTTTAAGCAATTGTTTGATATTAAGGACAAGGACTGCCCTTATTGGCTATGTTATTTTGACCACTTCATGCAGTGGAAATCTATGTCTGCCTCTCCTGAAAAAGAGAAAGCTTGCTCTGCAGAAATATTCTATACCCATTTTCACTGCATTATGTGAACGAGAGTGGAATGATCTAAAGGTGTTTCCACAGCATAAAAGATGCATTATATCACAGAAGGTCTCTGGTGTATTTATTTTCCTGCAAACAACATCCTTGTCATTGACCAGAACAGTGAACAAGAGGTCGACAACAGGTAGACACCCTTGGTAACACTAGTTTCCTGCTCCTGGTAAACCAGCATGCAGAAAGCACAGTTCCTCAACATGCACAGGATGCCCATCACACATCTAAAAGGCATCCAATTTCAAGGATGTTTTGTGCATAGGAGTTGCTTATGAAAGAGCTGAGACACATAAAATGAGCATTCAAATCTATCAGGATAACCAAATGCTGAGACTACTTACCTGATTCCTATATCCTACTCCAAATCTGGAAAACCTAATCATTTAAAAAAAAATCCCTGTATTATTAGTTGTTGAGGACTTCTCAACATGTTATCATAAACTGAATATTTTCTGTTATCAATTATCCTTTGGAAATCTGACTTTTAATGTTAGATTAAATTAGATTTAATGTACATCATTAGATTTAATGTTAGATTTAATTTACATCATAAAGATGTACAGTATTTATTTTATTTGACTCAATTTTTAGGTATTTTACATTATCATGATATAAAGCAGCAAGGGTCAACCCCATATTCTAGCATTTGCTGGGTATCTTAGAGGAGACTAGAGGAGTTAAGGCACGTAGTTTGCTTAGTAAATTGGGCAAATAACCCAGAGAGTGGACACAGAAATACAGTTAACAGGAGGAGGAAACAAGTAAGGTGCATATCCTGAGTGAGTCAGGAGGAGAATCAGGGAGATCCATGCTTATCAGTGTGGCCACAAGGACAGACCAACATGAAAATATGGTGAGATGCCAAGGTGAACTCAGTGACTACAGTGGACACATCACCCATTTGTCAGGCTGTCAACTGCACTGCAGAATATATAAAGTGACTGTCAAGTTTAAACAAATGGATCTCTTAATTTTTAGTTTATTAATTTTAAAAATTAACAAAGATGACTGATACAGATGTGTGAGAACTTTTGAAAAGGAAAGATCATGCAGACTGAAAGAGTTAGGGAAGGTCTCCTCAAGATATTAAACTAGTAGCTCTGCATTTACTGTCAATATTAAATAGTCAAAAAGTATTCTGTAACCAAAACGATGTGTAAATAGGGCCACCTGGCTTGCTGAAACAACTTGCTGAATACTGCTGAATCCATCAGCTAAGATCTGGGACCTTTCATCTCCAGGGTTCAAAACCAGAGGGAGATCTAAAGGAGGGGGAGAAAAGAGCCACAGGGGAACACAGTGATAGGATTGGGGACAATCTAATACGTCTTATATGCAGAGTTCAGTAGGTTGGTAAAAAAGCATAAGACAGCGCAGGGGACTAAAGAAGCCAGTTTGGGAAAGAAGGTGGAGTGCCCTTTCCCTGATAGGGATGGGGAAAAGGTGATAAAGCCCTTTTAGTAAAACAGAAGAGATTATCTACAAAGAGTAAGAGAATGGAGAATGGAGGAGAATGTGTCTGATTCATGAGTAGCAGAAGCAGTAATAAGGACCCACAAAAGGGTCACTGTGTGTCAATGGAGGCCCAAGAGGGAGGAAAGGACATTAAGACAGCTTATGATGTGTGGACTAGGAAGTGCTTTCAGAAGACTGAGGGATGGATGTGATAAGGAAGGGGAGGATGTGGTCACAGATGGGGGTTTTGAGTTCTTGGTCTTTAGGGAGTGTTTTTGTAAGGAATGATGAAATTCGAGATATGGCATGCCTGTGGCTATGTGAACAAAGAGGAGTATAAAAATTACTGACACTGAAGAGGTTGAGAAATTCTGAGGAAAAGATATTGGAAGAGTCACCAACTACACGAAATAATCCACAGATTAGATAATCAAATTTGAGATAATATATATTTGTGCTATGATTTTCTTTCAAAAATAGTGATAATGGGTCCAAAATTTCTAAAATCTATTTCATGGCCTGGACAAAAGATGGAATTAATTAGAGTACAATTTTTATAATATGCTGAATATTTGACTGATAGAAACTATAAGTAGAGATTAGATGAAGACTCTACAACCACAGGACAGGCTTTTCAGGCATATTTCAATACAATTTAATCCTACAAATATAAACTGTACAACTATATCAATCAGACACTGAGTTTGGTATTTGAAATTCCTTAATAAGACACAGTTCCTATGAGAAGCTCAAAGTCTCCAAGAGATATAGCTGAAAGCAACTAATATAAGATGGTGCTTTTTCAGACCTATCAGTAAGCTATGAAAGACAGAGTTATTCTAGAACCAATCAGAGAAGGTTTCCACTGGATGTGAAGGACCAGGCTGAGTTCTAAATGGGAATATGATTCATACTGAGGCCCCTCATAGTATACGATGTGAACAGTCTTGGCATTCCCTGTCACATAACAAGGGCTCAAAATCTTTTGAGTATTTAAGAAATTTATCTCACTGGGCTGCAAAAGGTGACAGGTCAATGTCAGGAGATGTGGCTGCATGAGAAGAACAGAACCAGCACGTGAAGGGACTTGGATGCTGTGTGGACAGTAAGGCAGGGAAGGAATTTTAAGCAAGAGCCAAAGAGGACCACGATAAGATTTTATAAAGGCAACTGTTGACAACGTGAGGGTGAATTAGAGAGAGCAAACTCAAAAGCAGGAAGAGAAGTTCAGTGACTACTGTGGGAGTTTAGAAGAGGGGACAGGGTCTAAACCAAAACAGTAAAACAGAAGGTGCCTTAGATTGATAGAGTATGAAGTGTGTGTACAGATCAAGAAGCAAAGATGAATTCCTGATGTTCTTCACTTTAATGTCTGAATGATTGAATATTTTATATTGGAACAACACTGGTTAATGTCTGAGTATGAAAAATAATTCTATAAACCTGAACAGACATTTCTCAAAGACACAGAAATGGCCAACTGGTATACGAAAAAAGGCTCAATATCACTATCACCAGGGAACTGCAAATCAAAACCACAATGAGGAAGACATCACCTCACTCCAATAAGAATGGCTATTGTCAAAAATAGTAGGCCAGGTGTGGTGGTGTATGCCTGTAATCCCAGTGGCTTTGGAGGCTGAGGTAGGAGGATCACAAGTTCAAAGCCAGCCTCAGCAACTTAGTGAGGCTCTAAACAACAAAATACAAAACAGAGCTGGGGATGTGTCTCAGTGGTTGAGTGCCCCTGAGTTCAACCCCTGTCACAAAAAAAGAAAGAAAGAAAGAAAGAAAAATAGTCAAAATAGCAAAGGCATGCACTGGTGAGGGTGTGGAGAAGAGGAAACCCTTACACATTCTTGGTGGGAATACACATGCATACAATCTTTATGGAAAACAGTCTGGAGATTGCTCAAAATTTAAAAATAGAATTACCATAAAATCCAGCAGTTCCACTGGGTTCATTTCCAAAGGAAATAAAACCAATGTGTCTGAGAGACATGTGCACTTCCCTGTTTATGATGGCTCTATTCACAAAGCCAAGAAATGGAAATAGCCAGGATGTCCATCAATTGATGAATGGATAAAGAAAATGTGGTGCATATACACAATGGAATACTATTCAGTCATAAACAGGAATGAAATCCTGTCACATGGGACAATATGGGTGGAAGTAGAGATCATTATGTTAAATGAGATAAGCCAGGAAAAGAAAATCAAGCACTACATGAAGTCACTCACATATGATATATAATAAGATTTGATCTCCTAGAAACTGAGAGTAGAATGGCACTTACTACAGGCTGGGGATCAGAGGGAAAGCAGAGATTAGAAAAGGCTTATTAGTGCATATTAAGTTACAGTTAGATGAAGCAAGAAATTCTGATGTGCTGATGCACAGTTTGTGACTACAGTTTATGATAATGTGCTATATATTCATACAGTGAATACTTTCACCATAAAGAAATAACATTTGAGCCAGGTGCAGTGGTGCACACCAGAAATCCCAGCATCTTGGGAGGCTGAGGCAGGAAGATTAAGAGTCCAAAGCCAGCCTCAGCAACTTTGTGACTCAGAAACTTAGACTGCCTTTCTAAATTAGAGAGAGAGAAATTATATTACATTTGAGGAGAGAGGTATGTTTAACCTGATTTAAACATTTTCCAATGTGTATATATATGTATCAAGTATCACCTTGTACTCCATAAATATGTATAATTGTTCTCTCATATATATCAGTTTACAATGAGTTTAAATTTAAAAAAGAAAAAAGTAAATTCTAGCTTCAACAAACTTTTAGCAGTTTGATCATGGCTAAAGAGACGGAAAATCAGAGTCACAGGCCTGAGGTCATCTCTTAGGTTGTCTAATGTTCTATATCTTTTACCTCCCATATACCCTCTACCCTCTCACCCTCCTGTGAATAAGGGTCAGTAGGAAAGTTTGTACCAATATTTGGAAAACTGCCAGTTCAAGTAAAACCTGTGCATGGTGCCACACTGGAGTAGCTCCATCAACTCCAAGATTCTAAATGGGACCAAATTTTAAGGCTCCAGCTTCCCTCATTTAACTTGCCTTTCTTTTCCTTGAAAACATGTTTCCAAAAACCTATAAGCTAAAATTTAATATTTTAAGTATCACACCTTCAATTAAAAAATGACAGTTACATAATTGAGATATAAAAGATAATGTTTTCCTATAAACAAAGAAGTACTTTTCCACCCTTAATATCAAAATATTTATATTCTCCTGTCCATTTAGAAGTAATTTTCATTTTAAATTCCCTCTTCACATGGTAAATCAGCCTGGATGACTCAAACAACAAAAATTATTTAGGTAAATGTAAACACTCATTTTAAAGTTAGAAATATATTAGGTAATTTTCCCATCGCTTGCCAGAAAATGAATATTTTAGGTTATAGAAAGTAACAAATAAAGTTTTTTTAAGAAGTCTAAAGTAAAAATGTCCCTCATACATATCAGAGTAAAGACTTCTGACTCACATGCTCTGAACAGCATTTAGCCTTCCGCTTGCCTTTAATGTCACTATTTTTAAGATTTCAGAATATTATAATCCGAGTAATAAATTTCAGGCTCAAAAGTTTCACATTTTATTTTCTGAGTAATGAGGGTACTGCCCACCACTACACAGAGTCATGAGCTCTATCATTTCCCATACCTTGTTAAACTTGAATTCTCAGCAGCACACAGGCATACAGGGGGAAAACCATATTTTTACATAATGTAAATCATTTAATCCCAAATCTATGATAAATATTTTAAATGTCTCCTAGACTATCGAACAGCATTTTATAGCATTTAAAAGTGCCATTTCCAAAAAATAAAAAATGCCATTTCCATAATTTTCAAACAACTCCTCATTTTCTTTATTGTAATTAATACAAAATTCAGCATAAAATCAGTCAGTTAATTGGCCACCTGTTCACTAACATCATCCCAACTAATATGTACCCAGTTAGACCCTGGCTTCACTTGTCATGTTTGTCACATAAGTGGGTGCTTCCCAAATACAACTGAAGCTCCTTCCCTTCATACTGGTAACAAACACACAGGTGTATTCTTAAAGTTTTAGGCATTTAAAAAACATTGACAAGAATTTGAAGGTCAGCATGTTATATCTACAGGATGTTATATCTACAGGGCTCTTCCTTCGGTTTTTTTTTTGTTTGTTTGTTTTGTTTTTTTTTTTTTTTTAGTTGCAGATGGACACAATACCTTTATTCTGTTTTGTTTTCATGTGGTGCTGACAATTGAACTCAGTGCCTCACACATGCAAGGCAAGCGCTCTACCATTGAGCTACAACCCCAGTCCTTCCTTTGTATTCTATTTAAGTAAACTTATAAACTGCATTCAGAAAAAAAAGTCAATTTGTTTTGATACATTAGCAAAAGTTTCCATGTCACATCACAGATCATGAATAAAATGCTACTCCAGAGCAACAGAGGGAGCTCACACATACTGGATTCTCTCCCTGTCACCTCCCTCTCATTAGATAAAGGAGGGTTGTATTCGATTTTCTATTTAATGACTTCCCATCCCTACCAAAATCCACATATAATTTAACTTGACATGGACATCAAATTCAAGTATTTACATTCTTCTACTTATAATTTTTATATATGTCTTTTACATGTAATTTACCTTTTCTTCTTATGAAATATATCTAAGAAATGCCTTTGGAAAAAGTTCATAGCTATGATTCATTCTGTTTACTATATTGTGTTAAATAAAATGTGTTCTCAGAATTATGCATGTAAATGTTTGAGAATCAGAATCAAATTTGTTAAACACAGGCAGTCAAAATTTCAAAATCAACTCTTGCCTACAGAGGGCTATACAGAAATCTAATTAACAACCACAAAAACTTAATAAAGCTAAGAAACTCAATCACGTATAAAAAGCCATCAGAGAATAAAAACTTCTGCCAGAAAATTCTTAACTGAGACTCTGTAGGTCAAGTATGCAAAATACATTTAACTTCTATGTTTATTTATTGTAAAAACTTATCTTCTGATCATGTTTGGGGACTCCAAATTAGTCTCCCATTAAATAGATATGTCCTAAGATTTCAAAACAAATGTAAGACATTAAAATATAATTCATAATAATTCAACTATTCAAAATTTGTATTTATCTATTGTTTTTAAAGCAAAAGGTCTGGAATTACTTAAACTTGAAGAAATAGGTAACTGCAATGGATTTCAAAAACTTGCAAACTGGTCAATCATCCTTGCTTATAATTTGCCCCTGGTTTAATCTTAGTCACGTTGTACAAAGCCAACACTTATCCTCTGGTGTTCCGCTAATTGCTCGTGCTGCATTGACTACTGGGAATGAACCACAAGATACATCACTGTAAACTGCAGGGAGTACTCAGTGATCAGGAGGTTAAAAACTCCCTATCAGCAGAAAGGGAGAATTCTTTACTTAACTCAGTGGTACAAATTATTTCCAGGTGGTGATAATTATCACTTGCGGTGTTTGATATTCCGGACTTTGCATCTAAATTTATACTTGACAAGTTAAACTTTTCATCGTGTGCATTTTCCCGTAATCTCTCAAAGGCCAGAGACAAGGATAGACGGATTAGTGATGGGTGAAACCAATTCCACCCAAAATGGCAACACTTAATTACAAGGCTTGTTGTTTATAATTAACTGTGTAAATCACTAACTTGAAAGTTTCTTTTCAAAGTATTTAAAACCAACTCTTTTCCCAGGGGGATTTAATACTGTATATTATTACATAGCTAAGTATTATTTTGTTTGCTTTATGGACAAGATGTGTAAATGACACATTTTACGAAATGTCTTGCCAGCCAGCAAATTTGAAAACTGTTAATGAATTGTATTACTAGCACTGTTTTGTAGGACATTTTTTAGGACATTTTTACCATATAAACTTTTATGAAAGTCATAAAAAAAGATAATGCAATCATCTAAATAACTACAAGGAAGTAATTCCTGAAGGTGGAGAGTGTCAATTTCTCCATTTCAGAAAATAAAAAAGTAAGTTTCTAAATACGTTTTCTGAGTTGTATTCATTTTTCTGTGAATAATATTTATAACCAGAAAAAGTTACTGAGAACACACTATGTGCTAGATATCAAATGCTATTATTATTCTAAATTCAAATTTTTCTATTTGTAGCATTAAAAACATACTGAAAGGCAAGAATGATAATCCTGTTTTACAGATGATTAGTCTGAGGTTCAGAAAACATAAATAACCTGTTCATGGCCACTGAGCTAGTAAGAGGTAGATATACAGTTTGAACTCTGTTCTTCTAAACCTTAACTTTTGCATCTTCAAAACCTTTACCAATACAACATCAAAAATGCGAAATTATTCATCTACTCTGCAGATGTGCATGAAAGAAAACCACAAGGAAAAGAAAATGTGGATGCACTTGCAATGAGTTTGAGATACTGTGATGAAAATATCATCACATCTTGTTACAATCAAGTCAAACTGAAAATAAGGCCCTGAAAACACTTCTCCAATTCCTTTGTTACTGCATTAGGTAAATATTTATTGAGGGTCTATACTGTCAGGATAACTAAAAATATAGAAACAACCCTTGTCTGAACAAGTGCAAGAGATCTGTCAGCAAACAGAAAACTAGGACACAGCATGAGAGGTTCACTGGGAAAGGTATCAGCAAGGGCTACAAAGGAAGGTTAGCAATTCAGGATCAATTTCACTCTAATATACAATCTTTTAAAAAAAAATGGGCTCTAATTCAGTCTCTTGAGCTTCAGTGAGCCAATTTTTGCCTCTACTTCCAAATCCTTAAGTCAGTCTCATCCTCTCCCCACTTACTGATTTTGCTGGGTAAATCCTGTCATCCCTAGGAGCCATCATCTCCTGTGGAAAGCCTGCTCCTAAGAATCATGTTTCTGTCCTTCTTCTCAGATCATTTTTGAGCTGAGAAACCTTCAAAGTCCGAACACCATTTCTTGACTTGACTGCAGTGTGTCTTCTAATCCTCCAGATGGTCAATTTTCCCTCATCCCTCAGAATGTAGAATTTATAAGCTAATTTTATTTCTCTTGGATTATTAACTCTATCGTGGAAGAAGTCCTAATATGTTTTGTACAAAAACAGCATAATGGACATTCTAAACAACAACAATACTTTTGAATAGATGAATGTTAACACTCACATTGGAAAACTGGGGGAAAAGTAGGATCACTAAGCAAATACAGTAAGACATTGGTAAATATTGAGGGATATGTAGGACCTATAATACTTTTACAGAAAGTAAATGTAAAACAACCAGTTGATGACTATAAATAAATCACAATAAAATTGAAGAAATCCAGCAACAAAGGATTTAGTTAAGATTTTATATCCGCTCCAAAAAAAAAAAAAAAGGATTCTTCAAGGAGTGATAAAGACCACCTGTATATCATTCCTGATCTACACTGTAGATCTCACCTCACCAGTTGCCTGATCAGTATTCAGTTAACCGAAAAAATCAGTTGAAGCACAAAAATCATAAAAATGCCATATTCAGTTATTATCCTAATCATTTATTATATCACTTAATTTACATATCTAAGTTAACCATTAATTATGTTAAAACACCCAATATATATATATATATATTTGGCCAATCTTGAATTATATACCAAGTTGTCTTTCTTACATAGATGCATGCATGCAATGGATTCTCTGAAATTTCCAAATACTTACGATTTTTTCCCCACTGTCACAATTGTCTCACCCATACTTAGTTTGATCCTTCAAGTGATGCCTTTTTATCAAATCTTTCCGAAGCATTCGCTTTTAAAGTTACTGAAGAACTTTACTTTCATTCTTAGATTTAATAAGTTTCTATAATATTTAATTTATCTATGTAAATATAATAATGCATTCAAATGCCATTATGGATTTGAAACAATCTCGACCAACTCTTTTCTTTATCTTTCTGTATTTTCAATTGGTGCATTATAATTATACATAATGGTGGGATTCGTTGTTATATTCTCATACAGGCATACCATATAACAATATAATTAGGTCAATATCATCCCCCAGTATTTCCTCTCATACTCCCTTCCCTTGGTCCCTTTCTTCCCCACTATGATGGCCCTAACTGTTGGTAAAAACAAGTCAACTAACAGTGTGTGTGTGTGTGTGTGTGTGTGTGTGTGTGCGCCTTGAGATTACATTACAGAATAGAATCTTCTGTCCAAAGACACCCTGCATACAGTGTAAATGGAGTTAAGAAGATTTCTTCTATACTTTCTTAATATCCACCTGTCTTTAGCATCATAGTATAACTCTACCCTCTACCTGAGTGCACATGGAAGCTTTTGCCATGAAGTACTAGAACAGAGAGCTATAACTATTCATTAGAGTGCAACCAATTTTCATTGATTCTGTCAAGGCACTAGAACATTTTCACATTACCCACTTTAAAAAGTAACCACTACGTGTAGACACACTTCCAAAATTATATGAGTAATTTATTTGTGTTTCAAGATGAAAACTCAACAATTAGAAAATCAAAAGGTAGAGGTCAAGCATTCCCCTTGAAAACACTAGAGCTCTTTAACTCCTGACAGTTACATAGGCTAATTCATTATCCAAAGGCCAGTCTTCATTAACAGCATTCAATCTCTGGTTCCTCATTTGTAAAATGCAAGGCTAGATTCAGAGCCATATGCATTAGAAAATGCATCCAGGGTTTTATAATAATGAGAATTATAATTTTACTTTATAATTCTGATACGGATTTTTAAAAATTCTATTTTGAGATATTCTTGACACATTTTAGCCAAAACTCTGAACTGTAATACAATATATATTAAGTGAATTGTCAGGCATAAATTGTGCCAGTACCCTTATATCCCAAAACAGTAGGACTCAAAATGAATAGCACTGTACTGAATTACACCAATAAGAAAAGTCAGAGGTCAGAGAAGCCTCACAGAGCCCTGCAATAGCCAACAACCCAACTTAATGTCCTTTCCATGTCCAGAAAATTCACCATGCACCTTCTGCAAAAGAGATTAATGGTGATAGTAGCAGCAAGTAGAGTAGAAATGCAAGATATGGACGCCTGGCCAATATTCCGTGTGCAGTTTGTCACATCACAGCACAATACGACTACTGCAATTTACAATTTACAGTGTTGGCAATTTACAATTCAAACGAGTGCCTTGATTTGTCAAAGAATGAACTGTGTACACACCAGTCAGTATGACACAAAAATGCCCGGTCAGGTTCATTTTAAATGCACGTTTTATTTGGTACTGTTAACTAATCACTATCATTACTTTAATGTTTACGGATGCAATATTTATTAGGCAAAATGTAATTTGGAATCCTTTCTTGCACCCAAACCTAATTCATTTCCTGACTTTCCGAAATATTTATATCCTGATTAGACATATTAGGTCTTTAAAGCTGTTATACTAAGATGATTTATTTATTTCTGGGGGCAGTGTTAAAAAAACTACTCTCTACGAGGAAAACTGAAAGGGAAAACCACAGAGTCCCTTCCAGGACTTAAAAAAAGAAAGGGAAAGAAAAAATTGGGAGATATGGAGAGAAGAGGAGGAGGCCTAATTTAGGGCTAAGGAAAAGGATTTAGGCGCCAGCCACTCCTGAGTTTGCAACCTGCATTTAGACTTACTTCCCACTATGGCCCATGGCAAGACTCTTAACCTGCTTACATTAATTTCCACATCTGTAAAATGGGAATGATGATACCCACCTCCCAGGCATGCTGTGAGAATTAATTAGTGTTTGTGAAATGCTTTGAAGATGAAACAGGCTACATAAATGCTAACCATTATTATTATGGGAGAACTGTCAAATGCTATAATTAAACAATTTTGAGCCCCACAATACAACTCACTCCAAAATGATCATGATTCCATAAGGAAAAAGCACAAGCCCTAGCTTTCTTCTCTCCACATACTGAACAAAAGCAGGAAGAAAACCCACGCCTTTTATTTCATATTTGCAGCAAGCAGAGAGTCCATACTCCCCTGAAGCTTGACATAAACAATGCCATGATGTCGTTATGGCAGGTTTGAAGCTGGCAGGTATCCCCAGGGATGTGGAAGCCCAAAGGAGGGAAGGGAAAAATAAAAGACTCAAGATGTTTTCAACACCACTTGAAGCATAAGCGAGTTCGATGGTTGTTATATGTTCATTACCACTGTCACTTGGAAGGCATCATGGTCTTAAAGAAAAGATACAGCTTCATGGATCTTACCGTACCTTACAGAGGCAATAAAAATTAACTTCTAGTCTTCTTGAGTTCTGTTGAAATTACTGTTGGGTTTTGTACATCTACCTCTAATATTTCATTTTTGTTTATTTGAGTTCTTTCAAGATTAGGAATGACATAAAAATTGTTAATTCATTAACTTTCAAAAGACCCCTTAAAATTCCTTTTTAAATTCTAAGCCATCTGTGATTTTCTTCTGAAAGAACCAAATGTTTATTTTGTGTAAACTACTAAGTCTTTGATTTTAGTTGATGCAAGTGGGCATAATTTTTTAAGCCCAAATAAAAGGTTTAAAATTTTGAGGCTAATTATTTAATAAGCTGAAAATGATGTCCCTATTTTTTATTTAATGCATGATTTGCATTAGTAACTTATTTAAACCAAATTCTTTACTCTATTTATGTATGATGAAGTCAATTAAAATGAACTAAACAAGACAAAAAAAGAGTCTGATTTAAGTCTGGATTTCAATATGCTCTCTTATCAGTTTGCAGACAATTTACTTATCTTATAAATCCTTAGGTTTTGCTCTGTCCAAAAAAATTTGAAAAATTATTTATCTGAAACTTTTCCACCAATATGTTCTGAGCACTCACATTTGCTTTATTGATAGTGCCCTTACATGAATCACAAATGTCCTTTAAAGAGTAGGACACATACTTTTCAAATTGTTACTTACAATTTATTATGACAAAATGAACACTAAATATCTAAACATGAAATTAAATCTTCATAAGACATCAAGGAATTGAAAGGAAATTTCAGACTAAAACAGGAATAATGTGAAGTAATAGTTCCATAGCAAAACTGGAAAAAAGATAACAGTGGTTAACAGGAAAAGTCTAATACCAAACCTTTAAATCAAGTCCCAGCCCACCACATAGTAGGGCCATTTCACTATAGGCTAGTGACTTGCCTTCTTCATTTCCTTCCTTGGTAAAATCAGAATCATAGTATGTAACTCACAGGGTTACTGTGAGAATCTGACATGTCAATACAGAAAAATGTTACTGCCTGGGCTGGAGAACAGTGTGGATGTGAATTGAAGTGCAGGTGAAAGTGCTGTAGGCACTGGGCCTTCCCTTCAGAGATTAGCTATTGTGGTAGCCCCAGTGTGGTAAGAAATTCTCCAAACTATAGTTGAAAATGTGAACTAAAAATTTGCTTTGTATTGATTTGCTCAATAAAATTAATAGGCACCCAGCAACCTTAGAAAATCCATTTCATGGATCATATTCAGACTTACAAAGTGATTTATGCTAACATGAACTCAAACATAACCATTTTTACCTGACATAGAGGCACTGAAGTCTACCAATGACTTTAATATTTGTATTAGTTAAAATGCACCACTTAATTAATTTAATTACTTCAACCTCCAGGGTAACTTCTGTAGGGCTTGTGCTGCACACTTTTGTGAAATACTGCAGTAGATGGACTATAGATTTTACAACTATTTAAACCTAACAGGAGGAGAAGGAAAAGGAGAAGATGGAGAGGAAGAGAAGGCAAACAATGAGAAATCCTGTTTTGTTTCCATCTTCTCATATACTGTCTAAAGTGTCTAACCCTAAACATAGCCATTTGAAAATGCATATGACAGTAGTTAAACTGCATATGGACTGTCTCCTCAGACAAAATAGAGGACTTTAAAAAAACTGCATTTCTACTATCTTCCCAACAAAATCTTCTACATATCAATCTCACTGTTATATGAAGCTTGGATATTCAGTTGACAAGGTAGACAAATACTCATGATTTGGATGGATCCTTCTAGATGACGTTTTTGTACTTTATCTCTGCATTGAACTGCAGGAACAACACACTATGACTAAATATGCTAAAATAAACAAACACAGCATGCTGCTGTCTATGGATCCATATCAAAGTGCTTTCTATTGGTGGAACATGCTAACGCGTGATCAAACCCCATGAATCACAATTTCTTCCTCTTTCCACTTTGAGCTGGATGGCCAAACAGTTCAAGAGTTAACATTATATTATTATTTAGTTTTTTTTTTTTGAAGAGAGAGAGAGAGAATGTTTTTAATATCTATTTTTCAGTTTTCGGTGGACACAACATATTTATTTTATTTTTATGTGGTGCTGAGGATTGAACCTAGTGCCTCGTGCATGCCAGGTGAGTGCATTACCGCTTAAGCCACATCCCCATCCCAACATTATATTATTTTAAATATACCTAATTCTCATCTAGAAAATTTATATCCCTTCTTTGGTATACCTAAGAGCGTTAGTCATTACAGGTTACTACTATTTAATCATTTTAAAGAGCAGAAAGTCATTAAAATACCACAAAACACTCAATGGTGTTAATTATTCTACTCTTGAAACAATCTGAAGCTAAAGCCAAAATAAAAACTAAACAGACTGTATACACAGAACTGTACAATCTAGTACTGTGCATATACAATTAAATCCTTTAAATATGTACACATTTATATGTACATATTATATACACACACATATATTTTAAAATGTTTTGCAATAATATATGTTTGACAATACCAATGCTAGCTATAAAGATGCAAAACAATAAAAATATGCAAATGTAAAACATAAAAAGAAAAGTGACTTCCTTTAATAACAATCAAATCTTATTCCAATACACAGTATTAAGTGATATTTAGGATGTTATTTATTTAAAATTTCAGAAATATAATAGCCATTACATAATGGTATTTGTATTAATAAGTAACTCTGAATTTGATATGTTCTTATCCTTGGTGTTTCGAGAAAAGGAAGCAACATAAGTCCAATAGATAAAATAAAAAATAAAATGAAAAATGTTACACACATACACACACACACACACACACACACACACACTAGAGTTTTTAGTGTTTAGGTTAACATTTCCAATAATTTTTTAAAATTTTTAAATTATTCACAATTATGAGTCTCTAATATAAGCAGATACCTGTAAACTTGGGCAAAACAGTCTATACAACTACTCATTACACTGAGCTGAACTAGGCAACTTCACCATTGATTTAAATTCGTTTACTATTTAACATAGGGCAGAAGTTCATTCTCTATCCAGAATGGTAAAAAGAAGGGCAGATGTCCGCAAGTACAGACAAGAGGCAGTTATTAAACAATTCTGAGAAAAACCTCCAATTCCTATGTTAACTTCCCTCAAAAAGCCCAGTTCAAATGTTTAAATAATAAAACTGCCATTACAGTTGTCAACTACATTTGAAGTTTATCACTGGTTTAGTAATTTCCTTAATTCCCAAATTACGGGAAGTTTACTTAATTTTACTTTTTAATTGTATTAAGAAATATATCAAATGGTATAATTCATGGCTGATAAAATCATAAAAATGCCATATCAAACAGCAAACACTTAAAAGATGTTTTTATTACCATACTTTGTCTTTTTGACTTTATCTATGCATTGAACTGCAGGAACAACACTGACTTTCTGTGCATCGCTCTTTTTTTGTTGTTTGTTTCTTTTAAATCAGGGAAAAGGAAAAAGGATGATTCTGTTTCTCTGCCTGTCTCTGTTTGTCTCTCTCCCCACCTAAATCCCCCCTCTCTTATTCTATGTGCTAAACTAAAATAGTTCAATGACTTTAGCTTTAACTGAGCCAGTGAAGCATGAACTAAAGTCCTGGGCCATGCCATGCTGTAGAGCAAGTTGAGGATGAATTCTTGACACTGGCTTTGAGGTATTAAGCCAGCTACTTACTGGTACTCTGGTGACTAAAAGCTTCAGACATAGGTAACTGCTCTAATAAGAAGCAATCATCACAATGAGCATGGGAAGTCAGAACTTCTTTCTCAGACTACCCCATGCTTTCCACCCAAGTACCCTCTAGAAAGAATCTGGGCCATCTTGCTGCAGCCCTCAGTCTTCTGAACTACTCTTGTCCAGGAAGGCCTCACTCCAGAAGGGCAGTCACCTGTAGTTAGCCTTCATATTGCACTCACTTGAGCTTTTCTTTTGCAGCCTGGTCTCTGCTTTGAACAGCTAATTAATTAAATAAATCAACTTGTGGCTACTCTAAGGATCATGTCTATTTTAATAGAAACCTCTTACTCATAATAATCTGAAATCTAAAGAAATCAAATTTTTAACAGTGGGCATTTTATAAACCAAGTTGAGGATTGAGAAAAACAGAGGATTTCAGAAACCTCCCAGGCAATGTTCAAAGGGAGAAGACAGCCAGCAGAAACCACACTGCAGACCCTTAACTCAACATGAAACAATTTCTTGCAGGCATATTACTCTCCCATGCGCCTATAATTAAAGTTTCAGGTATTGGTAAATAAGACTACATTCAAATTCATAAAAGAATTAGTAAGAGATGAAAAATATTCCCAGCATAATCTCTGATGTGTCTTATTCAGAATGCCAGTCTTAATCACACCAGCTTCTGATTGCTAACAATTAAAACCCTGATCTCCTTTTTTCCTCCTAATAGATGCAAGCCTTTGTGAAGAAGATGTAAAATTTGCCCTGTCATATTACTGACAAGTGGCACTGAGCTGGTAAAGTAGTGTATTAATACTGATTACACTGATTAATAGTACCGTAAAAATTGGTTCAATGACGCTTTAACATTTTTTAAAGGAACAGATGAGAGACATTCTGAGCAGAATATGTAATTGGTTTGGTTTATCTCATTCAATCACAAGGAAAAATCTTTGGAATATAGGAAATTAGGTGGAAGCTGAGCTGTTTGTAGTTTTAATCAATAAATTCATTTAAAAATAAAAATGTTAATTAAACATCCTCCCCCACCACTGATAGAAACCTTCAAGAAAATAATGTCCAAGTTAAGGACAGATGTTATATCCAAGCACTGTTGATTTTCTTCATACAAATAAGCATATATTCAACATTATATAATTGTAAGAGCCAATACTGACTATGCTACCCATAGAGAGGTCAAATGAAAACATCATTTAAGATGATAACCTCAATACCACAGCTCTTCTAAGGAAAAGTAAAAATCTTCCATATATATACATATATATATATATATATATGGGTAAGAATGCACCTATATATTATTCCAGTATTGACTCTGGTAGAAAATCAACTCTCCATACCCTCCTTTTCTTTCTTTCTTTTTTTTTTTTTTTTTTTTT
>NW_025999949.1:14968653-14988025 GCF_001458135.2 Marmota marmota marmota
TTTTTTTTTTTTTTTTTTTTTTTTTTTGTGTGTGTGTGTGTTGCTGGGGACTGAACCCAGGGCTTAGTGTTCTCAAGGAAAGCACTCTACCAACTGAGCTATACCCCCATCCCTCCATACCCTATTTTGAGAGCTTAAAGGGTTATATCTTGGAGGTATGTGGTTCACCCAAGTTTTTCCAGCTAGTCAGACAGACTTAAAAGTCTTGCTCAAGTAGTCTTTTTACTAGAATACCTTGTTAAAAACAGCCCTTTGGAGTTAAGATTTAAGGAAGTAGTAACTGTAAATTTAAGCTTTACTAGATAAACACAAAGAATCCATTTGTTTGGGGCAGTGCTTGTCATATAATTGCTATGCAGCAACAGTAAAAAAAAAAAAAAGGCAGTGTTGTCCTCATTCACTAGGATGGATAACTGAAGTAAGGGAATTATATTGTAATTATGACAAAAAAAATTTTTAAAAAGTGTGGCAGCTATGGGCTTAGAAGCCCAGGTGTTAAGTCAGAAACACATGGACTCCTATGCCGGCACAATCAGCAACTAGCTGAGGAGCTTTGGATAAGCCACTCAACCTCTCTTAAGTTCAGCATCCTTATCTGGAGAACAGAGATAATAATAATTAGTGTCTAATTCATAAGCACATTGTGAGGACTGAAGTTAATTCATGTGAAGTACACAGTTCTGTTAAGTACTGACTTTTTGTTATTATCATAAACAGGAGTTTTCCAATTGAGAAGCAGCTACTGTGCAAAGTAGTGACCTCTCTGTTTCTAGAAATGTTCTACCAAGTCAGGGAAGGATCAATCCATTAAAGAAGGTCATGTAAGGAATTCTCGGCATTGAAGAGGAGGTTGTTCTATCTGACTTGTAAAACTGTCGATATTCTTGGAAATCTGTAACTACCAACCACTGTGCATGCAAACATTAACAAGAATTAGTCTCTGCCCTTAAGGGACTTCGTTCATTTAGGGGAGACAGAAACACAGATAATTTCAGGCTAATGTGGAACACCAGTGATGCAAATGCAAACTCTGAAAACATCAGGTCCACATCATTACCCAAATACATGTATGACTGTACATATGATACAATGCTATATCATGTAAAACCAGAAACATGAAAAGTTGTGCTGCAATTGTGTAAAATGAATCAAAATGCATTCTGCTGTCATATATGCCTTTTAAAAAAATCAATCAATTAATTAATTGATTTTTTAAAAATCAGGTCCAGAGTAGCCTCTTCAAAGGCAATCTCAAGCTGAATCCTGAAGTCAAGTACATGAAGAACTTTCTGGGCCAAACTCAAGACTTCAGCCTTAACTCTGAAATCTCACAAAAGGCACCCATGTCCCTCTACCAGAAATACTAAGGATGAACTTAATGAACACAGCACTGGTAGCAAAAAGGCCACTTCACCACTACAAAACACCTTTGCAAAGCCAGATTATAGGGGGAACAAAATCCAGTAAATTCTCTCAACTTTTCAAAAATATCAGGATATTTAAATATTTATGATTCTCCGTTGGGATTATTAAAAACTAGGCCTACTTAAGGCAAGTTTCCAAAGAAGAACAAAACCTTTTGAAGGCTTTATGATCCAGTTAACATCTCATTCCAGTGCTAACAAGCATAGAGGGTCCCCCCAAAGCGTGGTTTTATTGAAGCTGTGATAAATATAAATACTACCGTGATAAATACAAATACAACACTCGTGATGTTGTTTTTTCTTCCAGGCTTCTCTGCATCTGATGCTTGTGTACTGCCCATGGTTTAGTTCAGGTTAAATATATATTTTAATATTCCACTTTTACAAAGTAATTGTGACAAATGTATGCTACTCAGGTCTTTATTGTCAAAGCTGGCTAACTCACATGGCTTTATGTGCAGAGTACTGAGAGTTCACAGAAGCAGAGCAGATTTTGATTATTATGATGCCTCCAGTAAAATGAACGAAATGATTACTAGTATGACATTTTTTTTCAAAGTGCTTTTGAATAGACTTGTATCTATTTTCTAAAACAACTTATATTCCATTAAAAACATAATTGAGCTGAATATGATTCCATGAAACGAAATCATGTTCAAAGGGAGAAGGGAAATGCATTCTATAATCTAAGATGGGGAGAATACATTTGCGACACTTAATTTACTGCACCCCCTTCTTGGCTGGATTGCTAACACAGCAGAAAAGCAAGCCAGTCTGTCTGCTCTCACCTCAGTGCAATGCCTGCCGTTTGCAGGTGTGCCTCAAGGACTTCTCCCTCCTATTCTTTGAATCATCTTGCAGACACTAATGAGCATCGCTCTTCAGCTTTAATTATTGGCCCCTGACAAGTCAACATAATAGGAATCAGCTTAACCAAGCATACTCCCCAGCGACATGTTCAATTACTCAGGTTGTACTTCTCCAGGAGAGGGCTGAGAGGTTGCTAATTTAACACTGTCAAAAAAATAAACATAGGTATCACTTACAGTTTATCTTTTGACCTTTATGTCACCAAATCCAACAGGATATGCTTTTTTTGCTCCCCCTGGAAAGGCTCTGCAGATTAAGTGTGCTACTAGGCCTTTCCAAAAAATTAAAGAATCTGTCTGAGGTCCACAGGCTGAATGAAGTTACATAATGTGCTTTGGAATCTAAAAACAATGAAACATGTTAAAGGAGTCACTTCATCTCTCAATTAAAAAAAAAAAGCAAAAAACAAAAAAGACATTCTGATCTGCCATCTGCTCCTACCACTTTATTAGTTCACATCAGAAGAAAACAATAATTCTGCTATTTGCATGCAAAGATTAGTTATCATGAGTGTCAAATCAAATGCAGATGAAGGGAAGAATTTTAAGCATAATTTCTCAAAAGAAATTAATAAACAATTTCTGCAAATGATAGTAATTTACAGTAATATAGCCCTTTTTTTAACAAAATGGAAATAAACTAGTATGTTTAATTCAAAACTGCAGCACACTAACTTGCTTAGTAAGTTAACCAAATATAACCAGCAAACTGTATCGTATTTGAGCTATATTAATAACATTCTTCTTTTAATATTTAAAATAATTTTGTTGTTATAAGTATTCCTACTAATACCTGTATATTGTAAATCTCCTCTTTATGCAATGAATTAAACTATTTCAGCACTTTTTCCCCCAACTACTCTTAACTTCAAACTTTAATACTGGAAATAGCCAGAGTGCAAGGTTCACCAAGAAATGACTAATTCAATCTGACCCAGTACAGTGGTCACAGACTAGCTCTCTCTAAATGCTGAAATGTAAAAAATGCATTACTACCTACTTGAGACAAGGTGTCCTAAAGAATAAGATGGATCTTCACAAATGCATTGGATCTGCTACTAACTTAAAGTATGTATCTTAATAAGAGTGAGTCAATTTTAACTTTACATAAAACTTCCTTTTAAAATAACACCAAAATTATATTTACATGTGTTATATATGGTTATATATCATATATTATTATCATGTTGAGTAAACTGCCTTTTCTTTTCCCTTTTATTGGTGCTAGGGTCTGACACATGCTAAGCACACACACACTTCCATGGAGCTACACTGCAACCCAATAATCTGAGGAGGGAGGTGGTATGTTGTTTTTAGTTTAGCTTTTAATAGTCTGTTACCAAGATTATTGAAAAGTAACCTTTAAAGGGGTAGGGGCCTCGTATATTTCAACTTTGCAACTGCAAAGCCCAGGTCAGTGCCTGGCTTACTTAGAATAAATGCTCTCCAAATATTTCTTAAAATGAATAAGATGTGAATGAGTAAACAAATGTTTAACTTGCTCTAAATATAGGAATAGGTCCATTCTCCAAAAGGTAGCTTGCATTTCTTTCTTTCTTAACTAACACAAATTAAATCAAACAGCTGACACTATTAAAAACCTTTCTAGAATAGCACACCAGTATTGCTCCTTATCATTTTTAGAGTATATGATATTTTTCAAAATTCTATTTTCCTCTGTAATTCAAAGGTAACTTTTAAAAGTAAATATTAGCAAATGCATGATAAAACTATTTAGGATAAAGTAAATGTCAATTCATACATTAAGCAGCTTAATTTTCAATTCACTTCATTTCCTAGGTTCTGATAATGGGTGCATTCATTATTCAGAAACTTTTATTGCTTTTCCTCACTTTCACAGAAGCAAATAAGCCCATATTAGAATTATTGAATCCTTTAACAACTCACAGCTAAAATTTGGAAAACTATGTAATTTATGATCTGATTACAAATGGAGAATATGTAAATTTCTGATATTCCCCATATAATTAGTATAGTACTTTAATTAACATATCAGGTTCTGAGAGCTAAGAATTTGCCAAATTCAATTTCTAAGTGTATAGATTCTATTTAACACTTTCCCCTAAAATCCTCAAAATCTATTTGTATATTACATTTAAAAAAATGTTTTAAATTTTAAACAAACAATTTTAATAGTGTGGGATATTAATAAGCATTTCTATGAGACTTTGATGCATTATTTCCCATCCACTAATCTAGTTCCTCAAAAGCTTTCTCAAAGTTAATGGAAAAGCAAGCAAACAAAGGAAATCTGGAAAACTGGCTCAGCATTCCTGGGCATTAATGAATAAAAGGAGAGGAATTGTTTCTTCCTTTCAAGTCTTCAGAGATAACCTCAGGAGTGTCACTTGTCTTACAAGGAGTTTTTCAGAATGACAGGATAGTTGGAGTCCAAGCTAAATCTAAGATACCTGCAAAGCAAAGCACAATTCTGTAGTTCCCAAATTTAATCCCCCAACTCCTCCTAGGAAATAAATCTGACTCCAAAAACATTATGTTAAAGCAATGCACAAAATAAAAAAAAAATTGGTTTAGTGTGACAAAACTGAGCTGTGCCTCATTTTCCAACCTTAAACTGAGAGCCCTCTATAGTAATTATGTGCAAAACAAACCAGACATTATGGCCAGTAAGGACTGCGATAGTCTTCAATACAAGATTTACATGAGTTCAACAGCACATCCCCTGGAGTCTGGTTAAATGTGAGATTTATCAATGGGATAATAGAGGCAGAAATAAATCACAGTGTAGAGGCCAAAAAAGAAGTGCAAGTTTTCCAAAGAGATTAGAAAAGGGGGCAATACAACGGAGCCCTGAGATAAGGGACGGCTGCTCCAGATGGCACTGGTTCAGAGAAGGCCCTTTGAGAGGTGTGCCAGAGTGTAGAGGGCAACAGGAGGCCCAGGGGTAGGTGAGGAGAAGGACAAAGGAAGAACAGAAAGACTGAGACCAGACAGATAAGGAGCATGAATGAAGCAGAGCAAAATGGTGAAAACAAGTAGATCTCCCTCAAACACAGAGGGGCTCTCCTTCCACTTCCTAGTCACAGATACCTTGCTATCTCTTCCCAGTGTACCTGTGGGACTCTCGCTCCCCAAACACCAAACCCTAGATGCCGGCAACTGGGGAAGGCAAACACAGTAGACCAGGTACTTCACAGCCATTGAGTTTGCAAAGGTAAGGCTTCCCTGAAGGAATGATTCCTGAACCACAGTGTAGTTAAAAATACACTTGTTTTTCCCCTCTTCCTCTGCTAACTTTGGTTGTATAACTTGCAGCAAAATACCAAGTAGAATTTCAAGCAGGCGCTTCATGATAAGGTTACATGTTCCAAATGTAGTAGATAGGCTAAAATGAAACAGATTATTACAACATTTGTGTTTTTCTCTCCAACATCAAGAGTTCCTTTGCAATGATTAAAAACGAGAAGGGAAAACTAACAGTTATTCCTAAAGGTTCCAATATGTTATCAAGCATTAGTGACTTTTTCTGTGGATTTAAAAATCAGAGTTGTTGGCAAGAATTTCTTTTTTTCTTTTTTTTTCCCCAGCTGAACAACTCCCTTCAGACAAGAGTACATGAAGCAGAAGGCAATAAGAACAGGATGAGGACATTAGCATGTGGTCGGGTAGAGGGGGCTTAGACCAGTACATTTCCACTCTGCAAACCAGTGGCCAGCACCCAAGCAACACCTTCTGCTCTGATGATGCTAAATCCATCAAATAATATAAAAGAGTAAGTGTGATTTCAACATATCCTAACGACCCTATGTGCTGATCCCAAATATATATGATCAAACATTAACCACTCGAAAGGCAAAATTAATATATTAATTTAAGTTAAATTAAAAAGCCCAAACCCTTTTTACTTTTAATTTCCAGACAGTGCCCAGGTAAGTTGCTAAGGCTGACCTCAAACTTGTGATCTTCCTGCCTTAGTCTCTCTACTCACTTGGATTACAGACATGAGCTGCTGTGCCCAGAAAACTATTATCTTATCCTGTCATTTTTGACCCTGGGAAGTCATAAGTCACCCTGTGCAAAGGACAGATTAAGTACTGGAGTTTCCTGATTACTTAAGACAAAGTTTCTCATCTCATTTAATCCCAAATTCAAAAGATGACGAACCATGACCATACCAACTTTTTCCTTATTTCCCGTAAAATATTAAAGCCTCTTCTCGGTCCAACAGGATAAGTAAACATGGCTGTTGAAGGTCAAATGCTGTTACCATCCCCCATATCACAAAATCCTAACTACTGTCCATCTTGCACATCAGAATTGAGGAAAAATAATGTATTTCTAGACATATTTTTGTTTGCCACTAAAATGCACAAAATTATTATTACTTCTGATAAAAATTATGGCACAAAGAAGGTAATTTTAAAAAAACAAAAAAATCTAACCTTAGAAACCAAGACACCAGGGTCCTTGGATTGCAGATTAGTGGGAGAGTGCTTACCTACTACTTGTAAGGCACTGGGTTCAGTCCTCAGCACCATATTTAAAATATAAATAAAATAAATAAAGGTGTTATGTCCATCTACAAAAAAAAAAAATATTTAAAAAATAAAATAAAAAGAAACCAAGTTACCAGACTCCTAATTATGAGGGCATTCCTAAACTTGACTTACAAAATAGATAGCAAGGAAAGACTTTACCCTTCTTACTGACACAAATAAAACATTAACTGTTGTATTCTCAACATTTTTTAATTAATCTGTAGACTATATAGTCTATGGCCAGGGATAAATGATGGTATACAACCTAAGAGTAACTTAAATTAATATAGCATTAATAAAAGTAACTGTCATTTACTGTTAACATTTGGAAAGGTTGACACAGTACCGATGAAATCTGTCATTGGCCTTCAATGAAAGCTCCTGATGTTTTCAGATGATTGTAAATGGAAATCATGAGAAGCAAAGACAAGACAAGGCTGAAGCCTAGCTATTCCACTCCCCCTGCATTAAAAAAAAAAAAAAAAAAAAAAAAACCAGACCCAAGTGCAGAAGCTCAGCCACCCAGGCATCCTGGCACCAGTCTTACACAGAATCCAAGGTCGAAGTGTGATAGAAGGAATCACATTTCTCTGTATTTCTCTGTGTTGCATAGCATTTTAGCAATTAAGTATGAAAACAAACAAACAAACACTTGCTCCTGGTAGCTTAAGATTCACTTTGTGGATTTAATCTCCCATTATTGGTCTCTACTTAATTACTACTTTATTTCATCATCTGCTCTGTGGGGGTTCTATACAATTAAGATTTTCCAAATCTATAATTACAATTATAGTTCTGTACCATGGTTTCATGATGAAGTGCGTGTACTTTTAGGATTATCAAATTCTCTAGAATCAAACCTGCTAGATATATAAAAGAATGGTGCTGATGACAAAACAACTAATATAACTATAAATGATAAAGAATCTTTGGAATGCAAATGTGGTATAATTTTTTTAAAAGAGAAAGAGGTAAACTTTAAAACCAATTGTTTTTGCAAAGACAGTCTACCTAATATATTTCATTTATGATGAGAGCATTGCTATGGGAACACCTGTGGTCTCCAGTTGCCATTAAAGGTGCTTGTCCTTTCTTTTAAGTCTAGCCATGTTTCAAAACCTCCTAAATACTGTAAAATCTCAAGATAAAACCTGCTGTCTTTTAGTCTTTAATGTTAATGATCAGCATTACAAAGTATATTAATATTTATGAATGACAAAATCCATTATGAAATCCTATGAAGATGTGCTCCCCATTTATTCTATCCAGCTTATTAACATGAATAAAAATGCCATATTTATTATCATCCATGATTGGTGTCAGCATATCAATATGTTACAGAGCAGCATTGAAATACTGATACAAAAATGAGTTTGTTACTCATTGGCCTTCTAATAGGAGCTTTTCACATTTTTAATCTGGGTTTTCATCCTTGTATTGCATTATTATTTGGATAACATTAAATTCATGAAGTATCAATCTTAGGACTATGAGAAGAACTAAGTAGCTGTGAGCTCACCTATCATTCCTAGGTGTCATGTACCGGATATTTTGTGCATTATCCTTGAATAATGGATAATGGTCAGATATATGTGTGTGTGTATATATGTATACATGTATGTATGTGTGTATACATGTATGATATATGTATGATATGTGTCATATATAGTACAGAATATAACTTTTAGTTTTATCATTAAAAACCTTGTACCCAGCACAAGACACTGTTCTTAGCTTAGCTTCCACTGATATCTGATATCTGTGGTTAAACCCAGATTCCACACATTTAATGCCATATAAGGACATTATTTTTAGGGTAATGCAGATTTTAATAAATGAAATAAAATTTCTTATCAAATTTCCAATTTTTTTATTTCCTATAAAATCTTAGTTACATTTGAAATACACATTCTCCCCTATGTGTGTATGCTTTATAGGAAACCAAACAATCAAACTGATGATTTCAATAACAGCCAGGGGATAGATAAGCTGGCATTTTAAGTATTTTATACAATTCATTTAGTAACATTTATACCTTTATACAATGTGCCTTGAATCCTGCACGTGTAAATGTTAAGCCTTCAATTTGACTATATAGGAGGTACAAGGACTTGGGTATCCAAAGCATAAGAATAAATTGCTCATACCCAAGAAAAGTTAAAGATGACTCTCTGGTCACCTCCATCCAGGTCAATGCTGTTGCTTATTAATTTGTTGGAAGTTTTTGGTTTATTTGCTGTCATTGTTTTAATTAGATTAAAAAACAAAGTCAATATTAAGGTTCAAAAGGTTGTCCAAAATTGGGAAGAGGATTATTGTGGGCATTCAACATTTAAAAAAGGTTACTTGCACAAATTATAAAATGGGTCAGGAAAATATAAGCACTAAAATCAGCAATCAATATCAGGTCTGCCCAGAAAGCATTCTGTTAAGAAAAATTTATTTAGAGTCCTTAGAACATTAACGAGGCAGAGAAACCTTTGCTGACTAAAGCCAGAAGTTAGCAGAGAAAAGAAACAAAGACTGTTTTCATCAAATCATAACAACCATGTTGCTAAGGTGTAAAGGAGTCGTTTAAATATCTAGGTTACTCTGTGCCTTGAACTATTTTGAACATTCCAGGGAATTGCTGTTGAATCCATTTTAGGGAAATCCCAAAAGCAAAATTAGATGTACTTGTGAGAAAACTTAAAACAAACTTGGACAACTGTGAGCTGGGTAAAATAATTTGAACATTGGTGTAAACTGCCCATTAGGTTATAAAGTTTACTTTTATCAACTCTGGGCATAACTCAGGGGCCTTTCAGAAACTAAATGGATGAATGGCCCGAAGTGATACCCAATGCATATTTATGTTCTTACAATGCTACCTGGCAGACAGACAGAAAGACTGCAAATAACTATTTTCACTCCTCTGTTAACCACTGACATATTATGCAGCGTCCATTTAGCATAGGAAGTCTCTCCTGAATTGGTAACACCAAGTAAAACCTCAGCCTAAATGCAGAAGGTAGTTTTAGGAGGTAAGAATAAAGGTCTAATCCTGCTTATTACCATTTTAACATAGCATTCTCTTACTTCATTACCTTTAACACATTTCCTAAAACTCCAAAGACACAAGCCACAGCTTTATTTTCATCAAGACTAAAGTAATATTAACATTATTCATGGATTATTGATACAATGACTTTTTACTAACACAGCTTTTTCTATCTTAATGTTTGAAAGCATTTTATAAACAAAACCTCCTCCATGGTACAAAGTGAATGTTACACCTATTCTTGAAATGCTTACACTTTGCTTTTGACAGTTACCAAATATTAACGTATGTCCTGAGCACCTTTGTACAAGGCTTTTTCCCACAGACTCCATACGCCATGCAGACAAAGGTTGCATGTTGGCCATTTGTACAAACAGTCTGTGGTCTCTGCCACACAGAAGGTGACCACTAGCTACTGCAGTAAGGCCTGATGGCTAGGTATTTGGAAGCCGACCTGAATGCAGGACAAGCCACATTCTTCAGTATCAGCTTTATCAGAAGAAAGGTGATATTTTCTTTTATCAACTTCCTTAATTCTTGCTTTTATTGTGCCCCATCTCAATTGTTTCAGAACTTCAGTATAAAGAAAGAGTGCAATTCGAGGGCAAGTGAAAATTAAAAACAATAATAATAATTAAAAAATACAACACTATTAGTTAAAAGCATTTTATCCTTGCTGTCCTTTAGAATAGAATGAATTAAGTGAAGCCTGCTTTGTACCTCCTCCATGGTACAAAGGGAGAAGGATAACCTGAATAAATGAAGAGCCACCTGCACTCTGCATCTTCAAATTGCTGCCTCAACATCATGCACAACTACTCCAACAAGCTAAAAAAGATTTTAAAAAAAAAACACCCTATCTATTCTGATCATCCATAACAATACTATCAAACATGTGCTAAATTATTAAAAATGTACATCTAAACACCTGATAGTTACGAACCCAAACAGAACTTGATAAGAGGGAGGCAAGTACCTTCCTTGTGTGCAGATCTTCATCAACAGTTTCCTAATATTTCCAAAAGTTAATTACAGAACCAGCCAGGCATGGTGGTGCATGCCTGTAATCCCAGCAGCTCCAAAGGCTGAGGCAAGAGGATTGAAAGTTCAAAACCAGCCTCAGCAAAAGTGAAGTGCTAATCAACTCAGTGAGACCCTGTCTCTGAATAAAATACAAAATAGGGCTGGGAATGTGGCTCAGTGGTTGAGTGCCCCTCCATTCAATCCCCAGTACCCCCAACACACACACATATACACACAAAAGTTAATCACAAAGATTTACTTTTGCTGGTGTTGTGATAAGTGGCCCCTGACTAAATAAGTAACAGCAATATAACATGACATAGTGGTAAGAAAAGACAAATAAGGAAGAGAAAGGAAAGAAAAGAAAAGATACAATATTTTAAAGGCTCCAAGATGGTAGAAATAAAAAGGAAATCATTTGTAGATAGGCATAATTCATGCTCAGAACAAACATGATTTTTAAAAATAGTCCAAAGTTATTAAAAATGAAAATTCTTAATTCAGTAGAGCCATTTAAAAGCTTCTGTGTGAAACAGGGAGATCCCACCCTGTATTTTAAAGTTCTCAATAGTCTCTTTATTCTATTATTCTAATGGATAAAGAAGATGGCTACTGACTTTTGTCAACTTTCCTGGATTTTTTTGACCACTGTCTTTAAAAAGTTTCTTATTTAAACACACACACACACACACACACACACACACACTTTTTAAATTTTATATTGAATACAAATCTTCTGTAATTAGAATTATCAAGAATTATTCTGTCTTCTCTTTCCCCAAGAAGAACAGTAACTCAAATTAGTCCATCAGTATGACTATCAGAAAAAAATGCTTAACCAAAGCCAAACTGCAGTTTTTATATAAAGGGAAAAAAGAATTTTTTTTGTTGGATTTTAGAAACATGATTTATTTAAAACCATTTTCAGACTAACTGGAAATAGATTGTGTGACGAACAAATTTTTAAATATTTTTTCAAGCTTTCAACTCTAAGGCACGGCACTGATAAGGAAATATACTTGTTCTGTTTCAAGAGATGTAATGTACTTGCTTAAATGAAAGGTGGGGGAGGAGCAGATATTTCCAAGGGGAGGAGGCAGATAACTTTTCTACCCTCTAGGACAATTTGTACCTAAACAGTGAAAGAATGCCTACAACCCCTCTTTCCTCCTCTCCCTGCACAGGACCCTGTGAAGAGGGGCACTTCCTCTCTTTCCATTAGTTTTATTAGACTGGATGGGACTTAACATTAAAGGCTGTTGATCACCTAAGGCAAATGGCAAGATCAAATAGATTCAATGCTTCAAACAGCACCAGGCAAGACATGGGTCCTGTGAAGGAAACACTTGCCTGCTGTCCTGACATACTGTACCCACTAGCAATGACTGGATAATTTCTAAAAGAGAAAGAATGAAAAAAATAACCCACCCAACAAACGCTCATCACTAAAAAGAACTGTGAGTCCTTTTATGGCAGAGAATAAGCCCTTCGGAAGTGGTGGGTGAGGGCGTGCTCAGGAAAATGTTTTTGCCCTATTTTCTGTTGTCTGCATTTTCTTATTCACCACTCAGGGCACATGCAACTTGACACTATTTTCTGTAACCAACCTCGTCCAGCAGGATTTCTCACACACCCTGCACAAAAGGAGAACCCCTCACAAAGTACTTATTTCAGGTTTACGTCAAGGTTGAGTGAATTGCAGCCAGGGAACTGAGCTCAAAACATAATATAAAAGTCTCCTTTGCTAATCACTAAACCAGTGGTTTAGCCAGAAGGGGAGAAATTAAAACTTTGTACTGTTTCATTTCCTCTTATGCAAATTTGAAAAAGAAAAAAAGAACAAGAAAAAAAAACCCAGAAGTTTAAGGGGAGTGATATATCTTTTGTTCATTAATTTATATGGAAAAATCTTAAAATTTCAAAGTGACCATATAAATTTAACAATTTAAATCTTCCATGGGCATCAACCATGTGACTTATAACTTATATTCACAGGCCTTCCTAAGCCTTTCCTGTACTCAACTGTTACTCCCTGAACTGTCATAACACTTAAACTCCAGCTGGGCATTAGGTGTTATGATAACTCAGGCAATGATAATGGGCACTGCTGGAGTCTACACCTCCTAGGGGAAACCAGTGCAATTCTGGGTTTATTTAACGCTGCCAGAGGTAAAACACACTCAGAAACCAAGGAATCAGCTACCAAGAAATCTCTGGACTTTGCCATCATTGGTGAAAAAGACATGTGCACTTCTCTATTTCCCTAAGTTTCCCCTTCTGCCCTGCAGAATTTTCAGGAGAACTGGAAGCATCCAAAACGTTGTTCAGTTCTGGCAGAAAGCAGTGCTCAAATCTCACTCCGATCACTCCCATTTATGAACTGAGCCTGCCAACAGTGCGAAAAGATTAAGTGGCCAGGAATTTATGTCAAATTATACATTACACAGTGAAGAGTAGGAGAAAAAACATCAGTGATGACATACAATATCATGGAGCATATTATCCTGACTCAACTATGTACACCAGAAAAGACATTCTATAGCTTTCGCATGGATTATTATTTTTAATTTTTTAAAAATTTTATTTTCTGATGTGGCCATCTGGCTCTACCTGTTTTTCTTTTTCAATTAAGCCACACAATAATTACTGCTAGAAGAAAAAACAACATAATAATAACAACAACAATAAAACAACGGAGCCTTGATGGTCCAGATCTACTGACATAAAAGTTTGAAATAAAAATCAATTAGGACTATATAAGTTTATACAGAAAGAAATGACAATTTTATTTCATGTAACTGGACAATATGGTGACAGATGGGTTTGGAAAGCTTGAAAATAATTGGTGCATGTTTAAACAGCTGATAGTGCCCATTACCCATACCGTATGAGCCAATTAGTTCTTTCCAGGTTTTGGTGCCAAAATACTGACTACAACCAACCCCTTCACAGTGTTGGAACCCCAAGTTTGCAGTCCATTCCTGTACAGACCTGGATAAGGGAACCTATCTATGCACAATAGGGGGTAAAACACAGGAGTCACCCAGTTCTCTAGAAGTGGGCATTGCCTTGACCACTCTGAGTGCCCACAGTGAACTTGTGAAAGTTAACACCTTTGGATGTTACTTTTACAAACTGCTAAATAATGTCACATCCTGAATGTTGAAAAGAGGACCATGAAGAAGTCGACCAAAATGTGTTCATACTCTGAACTATGTTAATTGGGGTTTCTAATAAACATACAGGATTTTAGGAAAGCCCGCAGACTGAGAATCCTTAGAGGAAAAATAATGTCTTACTTGTCAATACACCAACGGGCTAAGAGGCCCTATGGGCACACAGGTAACTCCTAAATGGCCTGATATTTTTTAAAGAGCCTGGTCTTCATTCACCATCGAACATCAAGTTAAAAACTTTGAGCCTTTATTCCAACTTCTGACATGACAACCCACAGGTGTGACACAAAGACTCCCACTGACAAGGGAAAGCAGTTAAATGGTTCCTAACAATGTGAGCTGTTGCTGGAGGGGCGCTGACAGCCACGAGTGTTTTCCTTAAGTTCAGGAGGCTCTCACAAATGGTTCTCCAGCACCAGCTCTCAGCAGGCAGCCTGCAAGAAGATTCAAAATCATTTCCCAAATCCCAGCTATGAACTTGGTTGCTGAAGTCTGACAGCATATATAACTCTCAGAAGTAGATGGACATCAAAGATGGTTCATACAGCAGAGAAAATAATTGGAAGCCTGTCATATGAGTAGGTCTCTTTTTACTTAAATGAAATGGAAAAAAAATGACAATGCTTTTTTGAATAATTACTAAACATACTGGAGTTTCCTGTTTTGATTTTATTTTCCATTTGATGAGCCTGTGCTTTCATACATATATTAGGGAGCTCCCTTTAATACTACAAAGGAATCACATTGTAAATATAAACAAAATGAAAAAATTCCACCTGGTTTTCTCAGCTTCTGAAATTTGATGGGAAAAAAATGCAGGTACCTGAGCTGAGAATGTGATCCTATGAGCAAAAGCAATATAACTTAATGGTAGCTTTAGTACCTGCAATGACAACTGAAGCCATTCAACAATGCTAACAAAACTATTTGGTGCAGTAAAAATAACAGCACCAAGAAAAGAGAAGCACTGTGCTATATCGTTTTGATTTCACTAAAACCCCATTATTTCTTATCACACCAAATTATAAGAATTCAAACCATTTGCTTGAAACTTTGAGGGAGAAAAATTTCTACGTTCTCATAAGAACAATACTTCCTGTACTGCTCCTGTGATATGCAGTTTGATAAGTACCTGGCCAAATGCTGTTTCAAAAGCCAACTATACATGATGAATTATGGACATATCTACTCACCCACACTCCATCCTTTGGTACTAAGGAATCTGTGCATAGGAAAGAAAGATGGGCAGAGAGAGTGACAGCAAATCTGTCTCTACATAGGGCCCATGGGTTTAAGGTCCTAGAGGATGATCAGCACATCTGCACATAACAGAGAATTCAAGACAATCTCCAATGTGTAGATGGGCTGCCCTGGTTTGAACAACATGAAGTTACCAATCAAATGACCCACAGGCAGAGCAGTCAAACTTGTGGAAAGAAGATGTGATTAAAGCCTTTTCAAGCTTGGGAGCAAAGAGGAAAAGAGTTGACCTATTGCTCAAGACCAGTTGGTAGGATAGAAAAAGGAGGTGATCTAGGTCTCCAGAGGATCCACACAGAGCAGAAAGACCCTAGATGATTCCAGGTTATATGACACCAAGGGAATGGCCACGCCAAGGTAATCAAATCTATGATTTCTGATTTTTATGTTGCTGTTTTTACTTTTTTTTTTTTTAATAACCAGCTGGCACTCTTTAAGGCCAGAGGAAATGTGAAGAATGGCAGTGTTCCCAAAATCAGAGAAGAATGAGGAAAAACCAGAATGTCATCACTTTTGCCACTTGTTCTTCAAAATATGGACAATGACTTCACTAACTGATGACAACTCAATCTCCAGAATATCTGGAAACACTTAAGACACCTACGAAAGCTACAGTAAATCTGGGATAGTCATGTATTTTTAGTTTGTCCAAGTGTTTAGCTAGAAATAAATTTTTCCAAAAGGTAATTAAAAAATGGATTAGTACCTATCACAATCAAATAGTCCTGTGAAAGGAAGAAAATAAGATGATAAATGGAGACAAAATTTGGTTCTGGACACTAAGATAAATTCTAGGGTTCAACATCTGGTGAAGTACATAGAATAAGCACTCCTGCACCACATTTGAACCATTTTGGTCTCTGTTTTGTATCCTAAACCACCCTGGATATCTTACACACCTGTGGAAATATATTTTTTTATCCTGAATATTTTATTCTATTGAAAGGAAAGTCTGGATGACACAACCAAGCTGTATGTATCAGTTATAGCCAGGATGTACTTGCTCTGAAGACAGAGATAGATGGATAAAAAGATTCAGCACATGTAGAAAATAAGTGGCTCCAACAAATTCCATCAAGGGAATAATATATCACTACAGACAGAAAAGCGCAGTGTTAACAATTCCCAGTTACAGACATACTTTCTCCACATGTTGATTCTTCTTTTCTAACTACCTTGCCATTCTGACCCAACAAAATCTGAATGGACACAATATCAAATCCGATGCTGTTATGAGAATTGGGAGAACAATTTGGCATTGCTTGTCCACATTTTCAGGTACATACCCTTTGATAGAGCAATTCCACTTCTAGGAATTTGGCCAAGAAGGATCTGTGAACAAGCAATCTTTGACAACACTATTCCAAAGATAAGGAAGTGGAAAAGAATTTTTAAGAATATAAAAAATATATTTTTTCTGTATAAAAAGGCTTCCTTTATATTCAGAAACATTCTAGTAAATGACAGAAACAGAATTGGAATAAAACACTAGTACACTTAAAAGTTCTCAATGGCTTGCTAACACAAAAATCGTATAAAAATCTAAAGCAGATAGCCTTGTCAAGAAGAGTGCCACCCAGTAGGTCATACCTATGTCATCTGGGCAGAAGAGGAAAACCTATGCGAGGCACCTCTTCTTACCAAAGTGGACTTCTCATGCAATCCCTGGTCCACTTGGGTCCTCACTGTACCATCCACAAAGTTGATTGGATTCCCTGCACTTCCTGCAGCTTTTAGGGCGGCTGAAGAGTAGAGGCAAAATCCTCCTTTAGCATTCATGATGTAGCTGGGATTAAAGGATCGGACACAATGACCTTCTAGTTCAAAGAGGCTGTGGTTTAATTCCTCTCATGCACAGAGTTTTAAACCAGCTGTGTTCCTTTCAGAGAACTTAACTTCTGTATGCCTTCATGCTTTCATTAAAATTGAGTAGCAAATGCTCAACATCACAGTGATGCTCAGAGGATTCACTGAGATGACGCTGTTAAGGTAGGTGCATGGCATCCTTTACCACATTATCAGTCAGCATGTAATCATCATAATACCGAATGTTCTCTTTTTCTTCTTCTTTCTAAACTCTACAAGATTAATAGGATTTTCAAAATGCAAATTGCCATAAAATGGTTAACAAATGAACACTGTGTTAAAATAATAAATTGTTCTTTACTTCTAGTTAATTTATTTGGAAAGTTGATCTTTTATGTTCTATTTTCTGGCAAGATAAAAAAAATGTACCAGTGCTTCAAAAAATGCATCAAAAAGATTTTTATCCATTAATGACTATTATGGGGGGAAAACACTACAAATAAAAAGGGATCAAAATTTCACATAGTCTCACATCTCTAAACAGACATTGAAATTTAATGATTCTATAACTTCAACCATATCAGCAAATATACTCCTTTTACTAGCACAATCAATATAATCCCAATTAAAATATTCTGTAAAACTGCCTACAGTATTCCAGTTTGAAATAGCTTCTACTGAAATAGACTTTCCTGCCACTCTGATTTAGCATCTCACTTTCCCTTATCAGCAGATGGCAAGCCAAGTACTATTTAAATCCATATGTCTTCCATAGGCATAGTTCAAATACTGAATAAAAAGATGAACAAATGTTTTAGAGCTAATCAGATTAGCCTTTAAGTGAAAAAAGCACCGAAATGGAGTTTCATTTCCTGCAAACGACTTTTACTACATCACACTGAGATGACTGAAGGAGTTACATCCCTGTAAACCACCCTGACAAAAATAACTAAGTGTACACGACAAATTACAGCAAAGACATTCCTGACTTTTGTTATTTCTTTATGAATCTTTCCTCTCTGCCTGAACTCCAGTCCTCAAAAGCAATGAATCTGGTACCAGAGAGATACTACAGTGTAGCCACAGTTCAATATCAGGGCTAAGAAGAACAGAATAACTCGCCAGCTGTATCTCTATATAGCAAACCCCTTTCCTACTCCTTTCTCTCCAGTATTTACCACTGGAAGAACAGAGCTGCCTGCCTTTATAAATCTCGGTTTCATATGCAATCTAAAGTTTTATACACATCTGCTAGGTAAGGAGATGAAGATGAAGAGGCTGGGTTTGTAGTATAAACATTAGAAACATTCCTGAGTTCACAGAAGCTTTCAAACTTTTCCTCTAAGTCTGTCTTCAGCAAGTCAGATGCTACAGGATCAAGGAATGGTATTGACAAATACCTTTCTCTTTTTCATATCACACACTCCATGCTACAAATCTTTAAGTCTCACAAAATGTTCAAGATAAACAGTCTCACTGTACACTTTCTCTTATCTTGAGCCTAGCACCTAATATTCTAAAATATTTCCCTTCTTTAGAAGGCAGCAGTACAGAAGAGTGGTGAATCTTGGAGAATCTTCCTTCATATTTTAGGTTCAACAGTGATTGCTATTGTGCCTATAAATTAATAAAATAGTTGTGGTGAGGACTGATTATATTCAACCAAAATGAAATATACAGCTAATTTTTTTAAAAAAAGAACTTATACTGTTTGAAGAAAATGAATGACTCATGAGTTAAAAGAGAAAATGTTTCAGTTTTGCTGGAATTTGGAAAGACTGGAAGTGCACTGGCAGATTGCTCTCCTAGATTGCTGTACCAAAAAATTTTGTGAACCCTGAGAAATCTTTGCTTCACCCGATAACTCACAAAGAGTCTCAAATTTAAAAATGCTCTAGTAAAGTTCAATTTTTATTCTTGCATTAACCTAAAATTGCTGATTGTTCTTTTTTCCAAAGCAAGCCACTCACTAAATAATATCCTATGCTAAAGTTATTGAAACAAATGCACAAAATTTATTTATCCTTTCAGTTCCTAAAAAATTCAATTATTAATCAATTTTCAATTATAAACTTAATGATTGAAGAATGATCCAAACAGTTTGACAGCCATATAGAAATTAAAAGGAGATTTTATAAATTTTAAAAATGCCTTCACACAAAAATTCAAGTAAACATATATTAATTCTACACCTCCTAAGAGAAGAGCCAGGCAGCTGAGCAAAAAAAAAAAAAAAAAAAAAAAAAATTTAAAA
>NW_025999949.1:14988050-15036708 GCF_001458135.2 Marmota marmota marmota
AAAAAAAAAAAAAAAAAAAAAAAAAAAAACAGAAATTTAAAAATGGCATAACCCTAACCTCTCAGAAGTTCACTATAATTAAAGGGAAGAAATTCACAAATGGATGAATGATCAGATCTAGTATTTGCTGTTTCTCTCACTGTGTCTCATTGTCCCTTGGCTTTTAGAGGGAAAACTACACACACACAAACACACACACACACACACACTCTTTAACAGACTTTCATTTCAAGCCCAACACTGCAACAAGATTTATACTTTCAAGTATATTTATACTTTCAAGTCAAGTATAGAAGTGCCAGTTCGATCCCACGGGGGGAGCCCAAATCACCATGTTTGTTCATTAAAAATAGAACACCCAAAGAGTTTTTACTTTTGCGCCTAAATATTGTGCAGTCAAAGTGCTCTGCCATGGAAAGGTCATAGTTTGGGCTGATCATATGGACTGAGCTTGTGAGTTTAAGTGTGAACATTTCCCAACTGCATTATAGCTTCTGCCTACTTCTGAGACTTTCATCTTCCTATAGTTTGGTTAGCTATTACAAATCAAGTACAGATTGATCACATAGATGATTTGGGTTCTTAGTCCTGCACGTTTTGAAAGAACCAATTAAGAGCAATCTAGATATTAAAACTTAAAAGGCTTATTTTTAAAAAATGGGAATTTGTACACTCAGGGCAGCTACTTTACTTTTTAAATGATTATGTTTTCACACAAATTTAAAAAAAAAAATCATCACATGACAGCGTGTGGCCGATTTTCTAAAAGACATTTTAATTTGTACTTATTACAACAAAACTAAAGAAAAAAAACCCTAATTTATTTTTCCCCTAACATTAAATGGATAAGTAGACTAGTAAAAAGACATAAGGAGATCTATCTCTTAGATCCAAATTGTTTACAAGAACTGAAAGCCTTAAAGCTTGGAAGATTTTAATCAAGACTTCCATTAACCCCCTACCAATATCCTAGGGATTGGAGGAATTTTAAACAAAAGGGAAAGTAAAATGCTTTTAAAATGACTTAATGTAATACAGTATTACGATACATAACCATTTTAGCCATTAACAACAGGTGACATATCACAGGCAAGCATTTATTTTTCTTCTCATGATAAAATAAGACATTAAAGAAGACATGAAAATGAGCCACTGGATTAAATCTAACAAAAATGATAAATAAATAAATAAGAACACCAATACATAAAACTAAAATATGACAGTTATTATATATAATGACTCAATCACATAGGCAATTGTATGCACAGTATACATTTGTAAATGATTTCAAGGATTTTTCACGTATATTTGTCTTTGAGCATATGTATGTAATGACCCTTGAATATCCATCTTCTATTCTAAGGAAGTTTACTCCTCTCTTTTGGTTTAGTGTGTAATAAGACACGGAAGAATGCCTGTTTCTGGAATCCTATCAATTACGAAAGAATGTTGACATACACAGAGGAGCTTCAAATTTGATCTCACAGATGTCAAAACAGCATATTTCACAGATGGGGGGCTCCCCAACTATAGCATATCTCTAGCTGGAGTAAAAAAGCTCAATTTTTACTTGAATTTTCTATATACTTGTGTACTTTAATTATTCCTTAAATTTTCCAGACATTACTTTTCAAGGACCAGTGGATAAGGAACCAGTTCCAGAAAATCTTCCTTGATGGTTGAATTAAGGGGTCATTTTCTCCTTATTTTGTTTCACTCCATGGCACCTGTCACACCTTCTCTTGTGCTATACTCAATTTACTGAACATCATCTTCATTAGTATTTTGCAGAAAAATTAAAAGAATTGGTGTCCACGGTTTGTCCGTGTTTACATCACTTCAAGAAAATTTTGTACAAACTAAGCTTTCCATTTATATCCAATTATTATATAATTATGTATTCATTATATAATAATTATTTATTATATAATTATGTATTCATTATATAATTATTTATTCATTATTCCTATTCTCAAAAGGACATACTCTTTCCACCTATCCATTAAATAACTTCATATGAATGCCATGCAAACTTTGTATAAAATCAGCTTAACTCATTATTTCACCCTCACTAAAAAGTCCATTCCATTCATTCAAAAGAAATATAGTAAAGAGTATGCACTTTGAAGGCAAACTCCTGGCACATGATCCAATTTGCTGGGTGACTTTGGGCAAGTTACTGAACATCTGTAAAGTTCTATTTCCTCTGTAAAATGGAATTAAAATAGCACCTGCTTCAAGGGGTTACTATAAATCACTACAAATAAAGAGAAGAGCCCAGCCCAAAGTTAAGTGTTTCATAAATGTTAGATATTCACCTCCTCTTCCAATCATCTAAAACACAAAGCCACATTTTAGTCTCTCATATAAACCTTCCTAACTCTTCAAGATTCCACATCTAGCATATATATTCAGAAGTCATTTTCTATTTTCCCTATCCTATTTTGTAGATGCCCTGTTATCACTAATAAGGTAAGGGATCAGACAACTAACTCATCTTCCTCATCCCAACCCTGTCTACCTACCCCTCTTGCAGGCCATCTTATGTAAAATGTCACATTAACCTTATTAAAGGTTTGATCAAGTTATCTTTGGCCTGGAAACCAGGATGGCTCCCTATACCCTTCTAAAATAAAATGTTCTAAATAAGCATTGAGAGACTACCCTATCCCATATGTCAAGTCTAAGCTCTTTAAGTGATACCACACACAATTTTCCAACAAGCTTTTCTTCATCCTGAAAATCCCAGGCTGATCTCACAGTATCTCTTCTCTTGTATGGCTTGCCCTCCCTGCTATCACACTCACCTGCTAAAAGTTCATCCAAAAGCAGCTCAGAAGATGCCTTGTGGCAACTAAACTTACTCTCTAAATTAAATGTGATCTGTTCTTTAAACACCCATAGTTGCTCTCCTCTCCCCTGACCTCTTTTATGAAAGTCTTTTTATGGAAGTATTAAGGCTGTCTTGATACCTGTCTTCTCACGTAAAACCAACTATGTATTAATGGAGGGCAGGTAACTCTATTGACTCATCTTCTACCTTTTATACAGTCTGCATGTTTCCTGATACCTGGTAGGAGCTAAATAAATATTTATTGGACATCAAGAAGATGTACCAGGGAACAGCTCTACAAAGTTACCCTTTGCTGTTTAAATTTCCTATTTCTTTCAAGTCTAGATTAAGTTGGTCTGGTTATATGTTGGTTCTCTGAAAATAAATCCTGAATGCTGATAAGTATTAACATATTTAAATTTGTATATACACAGTGTGCATTCAAATCCCACAAACAGTGGTATATATGTTGTTATAATTTCACAAAGAAACATAACTAACTTCAAATGTTCTGAAAAGACTTTGTATACAGCAATATGCTGTGTGAAAATGCAAGTGGGAAGAAATGGTGTACAGAATGGTCTTCTACTTTTCCCTTTAACACCTGATTTCCCACTCTTACATTTCACTGAGTAGCTGTTGGCATCAACTTTCTGGGATCAAAAAATACATTAAGAAACTTTTTTGTGAATTTATAACCCTACAAGACTCATTTCAGTATATTATACTTTTGAGATATTCACTGAATGTCAAGGTGACTAAGGAATCTACCTGTCAACTATAACAGTGAAATAGACACCTGACTGATCCTTTACTGGTGCTACAGAAATACATTTTATTCAACCACCATAGTTATTAATGGTTTCTCAATAATAATGTTTAAAGAAAATGTTAGGATTTTATTTCATAACTACCACAGTGAGGCAATTCTAACTAATGAAAGTCAAGAAATTATAGTTTTCCTGTTTCCCAGGAACACACATCCATGGCCTGATAAAGGGACCTATGCTTGCTAATAAACTCCTCGACTGTGTCATCCCACAGAGGAGTCTAATTACAGGGATGCCAATTCTAACCATTTAAAATTGCAAACAAGATGCAATTATTCAACTACAAAGATATCCAATGGAACACTATTTTTAATAGCAAAAATTGGAAATAAATGTCCAATGACAAGGAATCAATCAACATCTTCTCTAGGAAAAGTAGAATGATATATAATGAAATGGTATGACATCAAAAAATGTGATGTAGCTGAGTATGATGATGTGGAAAATATGTATAATTTATTATAAAGTCAAACTAAAAGCTGCTTCATAGTAATCACATAAATCTGTTTGTTATTTGTACGTGTAGGTTTGTGAGTATGAGAGTGCGCTTGTGTATGTCCACAAAAGAATACATTAAAAGTACTGCGTTCACATTTTGTTCTGTTTTTTGTTTATTTTTAGTTTCTCAAGTGCCATTTATGAATGTATGTTTTTAATGTGAAAGAAAAAGTCAAGACATACTAATTTTACATCTTTTTCTCTTTTCCTAGAGGCTCTTCAATTTCCTTCTCCACTTTATCCCCAATCTCACCCTAGAGGCCACCTCCTCTCCTGAAAAAATCACAGGAGCAAAGTAGAAATATGGTCACTTTCATCCTGACCACCCATACTTCAAATAATTCATCCATGAATAATGAGATATTAATTCTGAAGGGACATAAAAAACTAAGATAGGTTTATAGTTTTAAGATTTCAGTGGGATGAAACTGAATTATTCACATCCATTAAAAAGAGTTTGAATGATTCACAGCCAATTTTATTTTTATAATTGTAATGAAACAGCTGGGATCAGAGTCTATTCATGGACTCATAAGAAATTTGCACCCCACCTACTAAAATTAGTTTCTGCATCCAAAATTCTGATTTGAACATCTGACTGTGAACAAAACAGGCACCATCACTCAATGCCAAGAAACTGAGGAGACAGACTTAAAGCATGTCACATTCTCACCAGACTTATTTTATTTCTCATTGTGCATATTTCACTTTATCTCCATTCATAAGCAGCCCCCAATAACATAAGTCTTGAAACATGATTATTTCCAAAGAATGAGCTTTCTTGTGTAAATGAAAATCAAAGAATATATATATTTTTAAGATTTTCAGATTGTATGTGTGACAGTTACGGATTCTTAGCCATTAGAAGAAAGTCACATTTAAGAACTTCTACTTGAAATGTATGGCATCTCTTTGGACACCAGGATCACCAAGTCTAAAATATAAGATTTTTATCTTAAAGTTGCCTCAGGTGTCAATTCACACATCTGAGTGTTTAAGGTTTCACAGAAAATTTACATGGCTCACTGCAGAATATGCAATTTTGAAGAAATTTGAGTAACTGCATACTTCAACCTCTGTTAATTTTCCAAAGCAGGAAACAGTGCATAAGATTGAGTGACTCACCCAGGGTCACTCAGCCATTAGTCACAAAATGAGTCTAGAACTCAGAGTCTCCTTTCCTCCAGTCCAGTGCATTTTCCACTATATCACAAGGGAAGGTTAAAAAAGAAAATATGAAACCTAGTTTTACCAGAAAATAAAATCCAGTCAAGTCTGAACCACAGCCAGTGTGTAAGGTGAAACATCTCTTAACTGGAGCCTCAAAGAGCTGAGCACACTACTAAAAAGTAATTAGAATATATTTTGGAACTTTCAGAAATATCTAAATCCAAGGTGAATTTGAGGCAAACTCTGATAAAACTATCCTGTAATCACACAGCACAAAGTTATTCCATGCATATGAGCTGAGTAATTCATCTGTAGACTATACACTACCCATCCTGATAATTCACATTTCAAAAACCTCCAACTTTCTTTGAATTAGTTATATAATTAAGGCAAAGTGGATGGATTTTGCTTAACTATCAAGGAACTTTTGGGTTGTAAATCTGACATTAGGAAGAATTAGATAAGATACCTCCTATTAAATGGACAGTACTATCTTCAATTATAACATGCTTTGCAAAACAGAAAGGCATATAAGAAGTTGAGTAAATAAAAGGATTTCATTTTTAACTGTGTGAAAGAAGAAACATCAACAGTCCCAGAATGAGTCTTTTCTTTAACAAAGGAAATAATTAGTTTTAGGTAAAGAGAATCTCTCTCTCAAATGTAACATGTAAATTTTCAGATTCCCATATATAAGCCTGGTTTAACTTCCTATTTGCACAAAGGTATGATATGACCTAAGTCTCTACAATTTTTAGCATATAAAAAGCACAAATACAATGTTAATTGAGAAAGCACTCTTGTTGTGTTCTTTCAATACTTCATTAATAAATTAACAAGGAATATTCTGAGATTCTGAAAATCACATCAAATAAAAAAACTTTCTAATGGAATATACATATATATACACATATATAGAGAGAGATATGTACATACGCATACATACACGTATACATATACAAATAAAAGTAAAGGTCATTAAATGACATCTTTGAAAAAAAATTCAAGTTTCAACTCCTAAACTCCCTCAAAGCCCACCCTGTTACCCATGCATCCAACACACAAGATAAAAACTTTAAAACTAGGTTGAGAAACGCTTAAGGGTGGCAAAACTGTCATCCACCAAGGCAAAGTAAAAACAAGGAAAAAAAAAAAAAAAAGAGGCAAGCCTGTTGGTGGAGACTGCTTTCACTTAAAACACTTAAACCAACTCTGCTTAGGAAAAGCAGGCCTGCTTGAAATAAATTTTCTCTGCACATGCAATATAAAATAAGCATATTAAACCAAATACTGGCTACTGGGCATATATTATAGTCTATATAAGTAATAAGAAGCAGCTCTTAAAGATTACCATTTGTTTTTCTCTGAATTCTTTCTGAATTTTTCACATTACCAGTAAATAAGTCAATGTACAGTTTAGAAAATACTCCCTAAATATTTCTAGGATGTAATTCCCCCTGCATTTTTTCATGAGCTGATTTGTTTTCTACCTTAAAGACTACCTCTTTAGATACCACAGAGTTGATCATTACCTTTAGTTGTAAGTCATGTATTCTCTTATATAAATAAGTGGAATTAGGCTGGGTGTGGAGGTTCTTACCTCTTATCCAGCAACTTAGGAGGCTGAAGCAGGAGGACTGCATGTTCAAAGCCAGTCTGAGCAATTTAGCGAGACCCTGATCAAATTAGTGAGACTGTATCTCAAAATAAAAAAAATAAATAAATAAACAAACAAAACTGGAATTATACTGTAAGAAATTATCCTAAGGAAATGATAAATAATGAAATAATATGTAGAAGAAGGTTCATCAAAGTGTTCTTTATAAAAAAAAAGGGTAAATGTTTACCTTTTAAACATTAATTTAATGCCAGACCTCAAAGATAAAAAAAAGTGTTCTTTATAATTAAAAATTGGAAGTAGCCTAAATGTTCATCAATAGGGGATGTGTTGAATATATTGCGCTATGGCTATTCCTAATAATGAGGTACTAAATCAAATATTGTGAAATATATCTGTGAATAAGAAAAGATATCCTCAATATATCATCAAATTAAAAATCAGAATTATAAAACAGGTACATAATCCTATACTTGAGTAAACTACATCTTTATACATAATGGATAAGTTACAAGCCAAAATATGAACAGAAAAGTACTTGTGGGTTGGAATTTATTAGTGGTTTTCATTTTCTTTACAGTGTTCTCCACTACCTCTTTTGCAATAAGCATGCATTATTTGCATAATTTCAAAATGCTCCTTTACTGTTTTGTTCAGACACACATAAAAAATGTGGATGTTTAGATGAAACAAATTAACTCTAAAATTGTAGGAAGTCATCCAAGCATTTATTAGCAAATCATAGCAAGCCAAAGAAGGTTAGGCAATGATTATGAGCAGGGACTCTGGAGTTTGATGGCCAAGGCCAGAATTCTCTGCCATTACATGCATATGACCTTGGGCAAATTACTTAATCTCTTTGCCTCAGTTTCCTCATCTAAATAAAATGGATAATGATAGTTTCAAGCTCAAAGAGTTTTAGTAAGGACAAAAGGATTGAGCCAGTAATAAATTAATAGAAAGGCAGCAAACTTTTAATGCTAGCAATTGAAACACTAAATTATTTAGCAATCAATTGTAAAGATTCACCTATTTTTACCAATGCTTCATTTGTGAATGCTTTCCTATGTGAATTTTCTAAAGTAGTTTTGTCTTATTCATTGAGAATACAAATTAGATAGGTAAGGACATACTTTGTGCTACCCAATGAATTACAAGCTAAGCTCAGAAAGTTAATTCTCTGCCAACAGATTATTTTATGGGCTTTTTATCTACCAAAACTTTTTTTTTAATCATGGCCAAATATAAGTCTTAAATACTACATTTTAAACTAAAAGTAATTCTATATGGAAGTGCAACTCAATAAACAATATTTTTATGGATCTTATCATTTTCTCCCCATCAAATACTGATCTCACCAAAAATTCATTTAAAAAATATTTATATTTGTATAGACATTCTCATGAAAGTTTGATTCACAGTTAGCAAAATTATTAAGTATATTTTATTTAAAAAAAAAATCTATATATCCTGCTGGGTACAGTGGCTCATGCCTGTAATCCCAGCAGCTCAGCAGGCTGAAACAGGAGGATCTTGAGTACAATGCCAACATCAACAACAGTGAGGTGCTAAGCAATTCAGTGAAACTCTGTCTCTAAATAAAATACAAAATAGGGCTGGGGATGTGGCTCAGTGGTTGAGTACCTCTGGGTTCAATCCCCAGTACCCAAAAAGAAAATCTATATATCCTTAGCATTGCTTCTCCAAATTGAAAAGAGTCTGTCCAAACTTCACTGAAACTCTTTGCATCTCTTTGTTCTAATGACACAACTAGATGCAGCAGAATCCAGTCTGCTAGCTCCCTTGCTTCCTTGAGCTAACTGGTACACCAGCCTAGTAAGCAACACCCTTGCCTATCAATACTTAAAGTTCCTTAACGAAGTATATGGGAAGGGAAAATAAAACAATATGACAAAAAAAAGACATTTTTTACTTTTTTGGTGGAAACAAAAAAAAATCCCAGATAAAAATTGTTTGTGGCATTTTAGGTAATCCACACTCCAAATCCATCCATCAGACTATGTTCTGTCAGAAAAAATATGATATTTGATGTCAGGACTATGTACCCCCCGGCTGACATACTTTTGAGTCCTTCTGCACCTGTCCTCCTGAGCATGGGCTCTCTTCTGTATAGTCTTCCCTTCCAACATCTAAATAGGCTCAATAATGGCTTCCTTTGGGGCCCTGGTATCTCCTAATTCAGGCAGTGTGTGATGAAAACAAAGCTGTGCAAAAGACATTTATACAGGAAATAATGAATAGATAGTACGCTAAAGGATAGCATCTCACAGTGACTACCAACCTACAGCACAATTCACTAAGATATATCTGCTTCCCCTGCCTTAGAAACCTGGGACAACAGAACTATGCCAGATCTTACAAACAGTCTAGGTTACAACAAAGAGGGGGAGGAAAGTGCTTCTAAAAAATATTTGGGTCAATGGAGCCAATTTACAAAGTGAAAGTAGATTATGAGAAAATCCAATTAGTCAAACCAATAAAACTCAATCTATGTGTTGAATTGGTTTTAGCTGTTTCCTACCACCAAAAAGGGTATTATCAATGTAAAAGATGAATAATCAAAAAGAAAAAAAAATGCTATCTAAATTCTATTTATTATAAACAAAATGGTCTTGTTCACTATTACACATAACCAATGCAATGTGTTGAATGCATTGGGGATTGAACTCAGGAGCACTCAACCACTGACCCACATCCCCAGCCCTATTTTGTATATTTTATTTGGAGACAGGGTCTCACTGAGTTGCTTATTAGCATCTCACTTTTGCTGAGGTTGGCTTTGAACCCCTGAACCTCCTGCCTCAGCAACCAGAGCTGCTGGAATTATAGGCATGCGCCACTGCACCCAGCTATGCTTAATATACTTATCCTTAATGAATGTCAACAGAAATGCAACTATTTAAGGTAGAAGCACAGAAACACACAGGATTGTTAATCTCTGGATGCAATAAGTAGTTTTTAACAGTTTATTTTTTTTACTTAGGCAAATAAAATATTTACTGCTACCTAAAGAGAAACTTAAAATCAGTGTTTCACAGTCAGTGATTAGAAAGGTATATACTTCTCATTTTTCCTAATATAGGCTATTCTCTTCAGAATTAGACACAGGTATATGTAACAGTTTCAAAGGGATCAAGAAAATGATTATTGACATCAACTTGAAGTCAACAGAACCTACATGATGACTTCAATTATTCCCTTATTTTCATTGACTATAAAGCAAAACAATGCATATCACTTTTTGCTGGAGACCATCTTTAGTTTAAAAAGTTCCTGTCGGTGGTTGCAAAGGCATTCAACACTGCTACTTGTTTGAACTGCTGTTTGGCTGCCAATGGACTGTCCCCAAAAGAACATTTTTGCATCTCAATAGAAGGTCCGGTATCAACAATCTTTAAACTATAAATTTAACAAGGCGGCTAAAGAAAGAGGGAAATAGCATCTGCATTGTACTGTCTTGGTATCACATTTTCAAGATGAACATATCATCAGACTACCTTCATTTATCTAGCACTTTGCATCTGAGGATCTCAAATGGCCTGACAAACATTAATTAACTGAGTTGCACAACACTCCTGTGGGATGGCAGGCAGGAGGAGCCTCCATAAGAGACAGATGAACAGAGTTCCTGGGAGGCCCTGCCTTTGACAGTCAGTGGCTCAACTTGGAACCCAACTCCCACAGGCCCATGGCAGCACACCGCTGAAATCAAGCAGTGCAAAATGTATATGTTAAAACTGACAAACTTTCCTGAATAAATTTACTAGGAAACTAAAATCAGTTTCAAAGAGGTTTATTCCCCCAAGGGTGCACTGGAGAAAGTAGCCTAATAACTTGAGTGTTGGAGCCCATGGAAAAATGTGAGCCTGAGTTATGTGGCTGTGACATTCTGTTTTGACAAATGACAGGGAGGTATTTACCTGAATATTAACTTGCCATAAGTTCCCCCATACAGATGCACTCATTAAACTTATAATAATTATTTTATTATCGAATGAAAAGTCCAGCTGATGTTGGCAAAATCTTTGTGAAATTTAATGAACATTTGTTGTCCCCATTCCTGTGTTTGTTAGATGAAAGATTATAAAGATTATAACTTTCTGTGTAATAAAATTTAATCTAGAAATTCCATTGCAATAATGAAATCCAGAATCGATCATTCAGGCAATTATAAGACTAGTTCAGTTACATCTGCACAAGAGCTTGTCTAAAAATAAATGAATAAATCCCTTTGTGTAATTATACATTATAGAAGAAACTAGTCAGCAAAGGATACAAAACTGTGCATGAGTCTGGACTACACCATATTACAACAGTTTAAAATGAAAAAGAAACACCTATTGGAAAATATAAAACTAACTTTTACTTTTAGCACAGGCAATATTAGATATGTTAGCCTCTTAACAGAACCAAATTTTAAAACACTTGATTATCAAAATATTAAGCTTTCACAACCACATTCACAAGCTTATACATCTAGAAGATAAGATCTCTTCCATAAGTTTTTAAACAGCATAAAGTTATTATAGAAGCTTGGACTGTTTCTAGCAGAGATTCTAAAAGTTTTAATATTTCTTCCTACTCCTAAAAGAAAATATTCAAAAGATTTTATAGAAATCATGTGGTTAATATGCAACAAAACCCTAGTTTTCACAAAGCATTTTACAATATAGAGTTTCACTTAATGCACCCTTCCTCACACTCAAAGCACTAGAATCAACACAGGTGATATGCACAACTTAAAATTTTTAACAAGATCACTTTTGTTCTAAAAATAAGGGGAAAATAGAGATGAAAGAAAAGCTTATATAAATGATCTGCTACTTAACACAAAATTAAAAGCCAAACACTGATCTAGAAGATAAAAAGAAAAGAAAGGAAAAAACTATGAATGCTAATGAAAACCATTTTGAAATTTTAGCTCTTCTTCTGATTGTATTTTCTTCCTCACTTTCAGAAGTACAATAAACTATCATGACTAAAACTAGTCAGCATACACACACACAAAAAAAAAAAACACCATAAATACTAATATTCTGAAAGCAACATTTTAACTGTGTCCTTTGTAACATAACCTACTTATGTTCATTTTACTCTTTACAAATATTTCCATTATTTATCTGATAGTGTTGATTATTTTAAATCAATGTTTTCTAATAGACAATTTTTCATACTTAATTGTTCATATCACTCTGAACAGTGTATAAAAATGAAAATTAAGTTTTGCCTTTTAGTATCAGAAATACTATGTATAAAAGTATTTACTAATCACATGCTCAATTAATGCTATGTTGAACGTACTATTTAATAAAAAAAAAAACTTTTAAAACCTTCTCTTTCCCATTTCTTAATTTGCTTACTATTTCTGAATAAACGTGTCCAGCAGCAAAGCAGTTAATTGCATGTTCAATTCTAATATTTAAACTCAAACATGAACACTGAATTCTATCTTGAATAGACCACTGTGTTCTGTTCAAAACATGAAAATTATATTTGTATATTTCTGTTGTGTTTATAAATCATTACAGGACCATCACTGATAATAAGACCATTGCAACTACAAAATTAAAGAACATTATTTTTTGCCTTTAATAAGCATGACTTGCTCCTTCTGCTGGGTTTTCCCCTTACTGATGAAGGGTAAAGAATTGAGAAGTGTGTATTTCTGTAACTTAAGGATACCAATTTTCACTTCTAAAGTAGAGTTCTTATCAAATTTCCAAACTAAATGGGCTCTTACAGATCAAAAAGCTCATTGGCTAAAATATGTACATGCCAAAAATTTTTAATTCACTTAATAAATTAAATATTGCACAATAAACTAAACTGACTACTCTTTCTAGTCCAAATACCCATTAAACTGGTGATTTCCCAGAGCACTACTCAAATGTGAAATGCGAATTTTTAAAGATTCAATTTTTTACTAAATTCACAGAATGACTCAAGCCTCTTTTTAACATGTGTGCGCGTACTCCCTGGAATTTAGCAGATGATAGCCTTTAAAGATCACAAATCAGAGGCCTATAAACTTGGCTCTTCGTTGCTGAAGATTTCCTACCTCAGCAGCTAAATGTGGAGGAACTGAAAAGACAGTTGAAATGGTGCAACAGAAACTCAGAGTGAGGGAATTAAGGAAGTAGAGGAATTGAGAAAAACAATTTTTTAGAAAAGTACTATCACCCATGGCTTGCTCAAAAAAAAAAAAAAAGTCACTATTGCTCAGGTGTTTTACTCCACTGCTTGATCAACTATTATTCCAAGTTTATAGAGTATACAGAAGGTGACAGAAAAAACTGATATGCCAGAAATGGTCAAAAAAGTTGCCAAATAATCTGGCAGCAAATGTGGATGGCACAGATGAGAACAATTTTTGGTGGAAGAAGAAGGGAGGGGACTCTTGGGATGCAATGGGAGGCACCCAGGTAGACCAACTCTCAAGATCCAACAAAAATTAACAAAGCCCAGGATTCTGCATCCTGCCTTACTGGCAGAAACCAGAAGGGTCATGTGAGACCAGAGGAGTGTGGACATGCTAAGAAAACAATGGATATTTACAGTTAGACAGATGCAACTCCATATGTAGTGATTTGAAGGAGGTTTCCTGAACTGCACCCTCCCTTCAAGGGCACAGAAACTACTTCTTTCTACAATTACATATAACAAATCTGTTCCTTCTGCAAAAAGTCTTTGTTTCTCAGTGTAGGAGGGGCATGCCTTCTTCTGTATTCAAGGCCTTCTGTTAGCTCCAGGGCATCACTAGAGGGAGGGAAAGTAACACTTTCATAATTAACCATGCACCTCTAAGGCGCGCTTCTCAGCTCCACTACAGAATACCTGAGAAGCACAGATGGGCTTCAGGGGCTCTGCAGGAAATGAGAGCAGAGCCGCTAAGCAGACCTGGGAAGAGCAATTTTTCTCTCCAGTATACATCCAGAGAGACCTTAGTGATCTCTAACCCAAGGTGCAAGCATTGGGCCGACTGAAGTCTTTCCTAACTGGATCTTTTGTAAAGGATAGCTACTTTCCAATCCTACCTCCTAGACGCAAATAAAGCTTTGAAATCATCCAGAAAGCTCAAAACTTTCTCAGCATTAAGGTGAAATGCTGAACTGGTGGTGCCTTAGGCAAAAAGCAAGTATCACTGGGAGTTTGTGAATTTTCAAAAGTTAAAATATTTCTTGATAATGATGAGACTACACAGCACAAACAGAGAAATAGAGGATCCTTTCTTACACAGAGGTTTTGCTTTTGCTTTACCACAGGGAACTAGGTCTTTCTCCCTAACGGTCCTGATAATAAACAGTGCACAGTACACTTCTGTGTAAGTTCTTCATACCATTCATGTTGAGATTTTTCTCATCTTTTCCCTTCTTCTTGGCAACAAGCATTGTTATTTGTGCACATTTATACTCTGGGTTTAAAAAATAAGACATTTCTGTATTAACATCTTACCCAGGAGTTTACATTCTTAGTGATTTAAATCTCTACTAATGTCCTTATTAACCATACACTGTGTCACACCACCTTAAAATTGAAAAGTCAGTTAGTTTAATGGAACAGATGTGCATCCTTCTGGGATTCTAAACCTCCCTTCTCCAAAGGCGGCTATGTTGTTTTTCATAATCACCAGGAATGATTAACCGATGTTCAATCTGAGCTAAGAGTGAAGACAAACATGAGACAGCCCACCAGGATGCGGAGGATGCATAGAGCACACACCAACACACAGGGAGCTACGTTCTGCCACTTTGGCCTTCTAAGTATAAATCCCCAAACTAATACAGCTCATTTACTGTCATTTCACAAAACATAGTACTAAATGTAGAGATTTTGTGCTCCCCCATCTTCCCTTCAAAATATATGAATTATTTTAAAAATTAAACCTTCCTACCCGTAACAGGGACTGGGACTCATCCTTGGACTTGCTTTCTCCAGATGCAGGATACTGTGGGGTGATGGCCCCAGACTTCTCTCCGCCGGCTGGCACCCCCTGCAGGAATCCCTTGGTCTCCACAGCCAAGCCATAAATAGGTCTCGCCAGGTGGGCAGCCTCTACACTGGGGCTATCCCGGAGAGTCTTTGTCTGCTCTTGGGTGCCGGACACAGGCGTCAGGAGCCCCAGACTTGCTTGAGTATAGGATGGACTGCCGCGAAGGATGTCAGCCCCTCTCCAAGCCATGCTGCGAAGGTCATCACCTGAACTCTCAGACCAAGCTTTCTCCTTGAGCCCGTCCTTGTCGTCCAGCTTCTCCCGCTTCACCACGCTCTCGCAAACTGGCTCTGCCATTTTAGAGTCTGGATTCAAAAGACTGTAGACCTTGAGGTCAATTTTGGGCTCCTCCTTGATGGTAGAGATGGCATGACCATCCTCTTCGCCGTTGGCTGTAGTGATGTCCTGTTCCTGGCAGTGAACAGTGTTGAAGTGCTCCAGTAGTGACTGAGTGTCAGCAGCTGTAAAGCTGCACTGACGGCATTTGTAGCAGCTGTGTGCTCTCCTGGAAGAGAAGAAAACAGTCCGTGGAAATCCAGCATTCTGAAGGATTTTTTTTTTCTTTTTCAGATGGTCTTTAAGCACCTGAATTTTATCTCACACAATGTACTACGCAGAATGAAATACAATATTCTCAACACCCAGAAAGTGGAACTTAATTAACTGGCATTTTCAGTTCTATATAAAGAATGTGAAGTTCCCTTTTGTTACAGTAGCAGTAACAGGTATACACACACATACACACACACACACACACACACACACACACATGCTTGTGCGCACACATTCCAGCTGATTAGCATTAGAACCGGTTGGTTGGCTTTATTATCGAATCACCTGCTCTGTTCATTTTATCTTGATGGATAATAATCAATTCTGGACCAGTTAAGTCAATATTCATATGTTTTTATACATAATTTCATCAATGGACTTTTCACTTTCTGTTTATTTAAGAAAAAGTGAGGGTTTTCTTCACTATGAATACACTTATATCTCTAATACTTAGATGCTTTTGTACAGCTTTTCCACATATTGAAATGCACTCTAAGTGATTATAATGTTCTATCATACATCTAAATTGAGTCAATGAAGTATGGTTTATCTGATCTACATAATCTAAAAAGTAAGATGAATTTAAGACCTAACATTTTTCTAAACAAATTCTACCTATCTATGTAGATAGGTATCTCTACTGGGTGTCAAAGAGCATGATAGTTGCTGTAAAGACATGTTTATTAAAAGGGCGAACATGTGTTTTCTTTTTAAAAGAAATAAAATAAGGAGACTGTATTGTTAAACTGCACAGTATCTTGTCTGCTAGACAGAGAAGAGTTTCTGCTATATTAGGACAAATGTTTGATTAACAAAGAAGAACCGAGGTACTGCATTATAAAAAGCATACCAGAAAGGTACACAAACAACTTGGAATAAGGCATTATTTCTTTTAACTATAAAAGCCTTAGTTAGCTCTCCAAACAAATATTATGTGAAACACTTTCTACTTCCTGACAAACTGTGCTGAGTTACCCACAAAGTTACAACATAAGTTTTCTAAGCCATCACTTAAAGGTATGGAGTCATATTATATACTTTTAGATAATCATCAAAATTCTATGTTGCCAGGCATTGGGGACACATAGGTGAATAAACCATACATATTCCTTGCCCACTTGGGACTATACCCACTCTGTCTATTCGTCTATAGGCAGAAATGACAAGCTTCAAATAACATTATATATAAATATATAAGTATGAAGGGTGACATGTGCTGAGAATGAAATGGTAAGACGGTAGCAGGGAAAGGAGATTGCTTAGAGACATCAGTGAGAACTTTCTAAGGGAGGATATAAAATCAAAAGATGAAAAGGAGCTATTCTTGTTGGAGGAAGAGGTAGGGGGAGAGAAGCCCTTTCTAGCAAGTCTGAGACATTGTAAAGAGGCCACTGCAGCGAGAGAGGAACAGAGAAGAGGAAGAAAGGCAATCAACAAGCTGAAAGGGCCATCCAGAGAGAGTATTACTGGTCCCTGTGAAGATGGTGGCTATCTTCAAAGATTAAGGGAAGCAATAAGCAGGGAGCAGCATGGTCAGCTGCAAGCTGTGGTCACTTTGGGGCAGTGATAGTTTCTGAATTAATAACTTTAGTTTCCTTAAAAGACATGTATGATACTGGGAATTCCAAAAGAATTTTCCCATTTTATAGAAGCAAAATTCAAAGATGCAAGAAAACAAAATCTCAGTAAGTTTTTGTTAAGAATATTTAATGTGATTTATGATTAAAATCTTAATTTTCATTGGGTATAATTTAACTTTACATTTTAACCAGATTGTTTTCAATCCTTTCTATTTTTCTTCATTAAGTAGTAAAGAAAACAAATGACAAGTGATATGATCATGAGCTGATCATAAAAACACAACAATAAAATTAATTTTCTCAAGTGAAAGTAATCCCATCCTTAAGGCAAGATGTCTATGACCAAGAGTAAGACTCTTGCCACCAAAAGTCACAGCTAGAAAATCAAGACAGGACTAAGATTACAAAGGAAAACAGAAAAGAACTAAGATCCAGGTCTTGGAATCTTTGGAAACCTCATCCAAAAAACATTCTTAACCTAACCACCTTCCAGTGCAATTCAATGGAAGATAAGCTCTTGAATCTAAAATCATCTGTTTACAAAGCCATAATGTGCTTTGTAATGGGTAAAGGCAAAATGTAAACAAGAAATACCCTACTGAAGATATCGTATAAAACCTATTGAATTATGAGAATTAAAAAATATATCCATTTGGGGAAGGACATCAGCAATCTCTGATTGACCTTCACCCTAACACAATTCTAATGAACTCACTGCCCCAGCATGCCAAGGAGTCTGTGGTTCCCAGGCATAGTAAGATCTCTGCTTCAATCTCTAATGAGATTCCTGCCTATAAATTAAGACTATAAATTGCCACCGTCACTTCTATCAAAATGAGTCACTCTAGAGCAAAAATTCCTAAGGATTATAGTGATACTGTTTTAAGAAATAAAGACTAAATGCTAGAGCAACAAGAAAGAGAAAGAATCAACATACAGAGAAGAAAATCAAAATCATAGAGCACAGCATGGCAAAAAATAAAAACTTGTTTTCAGAGGGCAGAGCTGGGTGTGAAGCTCAGTGGTGGAGGACTGGCCCAGCAGGTGCACGGCCCAAGATTCAATCAGGAGCACCCCAACCCTGCAAAAGGCAAATTCTCAGTTATTATTGGAAAAACAATTTAATACACTGAAGAGCACAGACTCTTGAACCAGAATGCCCGAGCTTCAATTCTTCTAATGTGTGTGATTTGGAATGTTGACTGAATCTCAGTTTCCTCTTCTATAAAATGAAAATAATGTGTCTTGATGTGTCTTTGTGAACATTAACCCTAATTTTAAGTAAATAAATAGGGTTACCCAGTGTAAATCCTAAAACTAAGCAAAGCCCCTCAGCTCCATGTGAATCTCCATGGGTACTCTTTCTACACAGGAGTTTCAACTGACAAATTGGTATTGGTACCATCTTTTCCATTCCCCCATGTACATCAACCATGACATATACCATTTTTAAAACCAAATTTATTTCCTAGAAGACTCTTTTCTTTAGGACACTTCCAGGTGGAATATGCCCTATGCCTTCTTTGCTTCAAAGGGCCTCAGTGATTGAATATATTGCAGTTTATTGCTTAATTGTTAAGCTTTACTCCCTTTTTAATCAATAGTAGTTAAACCCAGAGTCTTAAAATTCTGAGCAACAAAGATAATAAGTGCTTTAGCTGTGTTTTATTTAAAGTGCTGGGAGCTGGGGAAGGTCTTGCGAGTGTATTTTTTTTTTTATTATTAGTTGTTCAAAACATTACAAAGCTCTTGACATATCATATTTCATACATTTGATTCAAGCAGATTATGAACTTATCAAAGCAGTTCAGAACATGATGTATCTAGTAATACATCTAAGTCATTATTATTAGATTTAACATCACTTATTTGGCAATCTAGAAATATTCCTGAGCCATCCCTATCCTTTCACCAAACAGATGAATACAAACATCTTTTACCCATTATTTGACTGGTACCTTTTCCCAAATATACAAGGTCCCAGGCCCCACCCAGATGGGCATTCTTTACAAAGTATCACACCTGAGGCAGGTGTCTAGGACTTCTATGTTTGCTATTTTGAAGTTTCTGTCCCAATGGACAACTCCTGACTCCAGACAGGTCTCAGCAACTCCTCAAATCTGCTCCACAGAGGAGCTCTTGATCCAACCACCACAGACAAAACCATCCATGATACAGGGGAACTGTACATGATACAGGTACTGAGGAACTGTCTGAACACAGACAACAGTGGGATAGGTAATAAGCAAGAAGAAGGCAAAAATTGCAGAAGAAACTTTTCAGAAAGGACCTTTTATATTGAAAAGGAAAACATATTAACAGAAAAGATGGTTATAAAAACAAGCTTATAAAAATAAGCTCAATTCACATATCTTATCTTTTAAGTGTTCAAAGCACTCATACCTAGATGAACTAAGCGCTAGGGGCACTAAGTATTAAGCCCATTTTATAGTAAAATTGGAGAATTTTTAAGTGCTTTCTTTTTCCTATCCTCTGCTGCCTAAATTTTTCACATGACATAAAAATAAATGAAATTACTGACAATATGGCAAATGAAAACATCGGGCTGGGAAAGGTCTTTGACGGGACAGAAAAGAAACCAAGGACAATAATGGTTTGCAAAACAGGCTGTAGAATACAGATTCCAAGGCCTTCTTGTCCTTCTAAACAAGAATGTTCTGGTCATCATAACTTGAGAATCTGAATTTTCAACAAGGTCCTCAAGGACCAGAATCTATCTAAAAACCACATTACTAGATACATCATGATTCTAAAGGACTTGGTGAATAAAATCCAAGGCATCACCCAGCGCCTAAGGCTTTATTAATGAGGTTACTACCCCTGGTCTTCAGAATCTTAAGATTTGGCTGTTAACTGCTATTCATGAAAAGAGAGTAAAAGCCGAGGATGGTGGCACAAAGAAAAGAGAGTAAAGCCAAAAAATGAATCAGCAAAATGTTAAAATGCTCCATCTTTCAGGCCATTGAATACCACTAGGTGAAGCAGAAAACGTAATTTGCTACAAGGTACTCTTGAGACTTGAAGAATTCCTCTCACCTTATATTAATCCTAAATAAATGATTAAAAAGAATATTAAAAAGACAGCATTATTTTCAAAAGTTTGAAGCAATATAAAATTTTCACTAACCTACACTAACACTGAGAATAGTGCTTCTCAACTCCAACATTCACAGGAATCACCAGGGGATCTTGTTAAAAGTCCAGATTTGGACTCTGGAAGTCTGGCTTAAGACATGATAGTCTGCATTTGTTATAAGCTGTCTGACAATGCTGATGCTCTTGGTCCCCAAACCACACCATGAGTAGGAAAATCCATGCAGTTATGATCAGAAATAACTTCAGGATAGGTAATGACATAGCCTGCAATTAACTCTCAGTGAGTAGATAAATATGTATATATACACACATGTGTATATAGTGTGTATACATATATGTATATACACACTCAGCGCTTTGCAGAACATCTCAAATGAATTTTTTTATGATGAGTGACATTATTTTACCATTTAAAGCACATACAGTATCAACCACTTCTGAGAGTCAACATTAACAGCTGTATAAATTAAAACTACAGACATGAAATTGTTAAGAACAATCCCAAACTTATTTTTTTTTAATTTCATTGTTTGAGGATAGTCTGTCTTTTTTAGTGATAAGGTCATTCATACATATTACCCACAAGTCCACAAACTGCATATTTCCATCCCCACTTCACAGATGAAGATGCTGAAGCATAGTGAGGTCAATTCACATTAAACAATATTGATGGCAAGATATACTATTTTTACTATTGTTCATGTCTATTCTTCCATGTCTATTGTCAGTGTTTTAAACACTGAGAAGACCTTCAATACAATGCTATACCTACAAAGATAAGACTAGATTATTACAAACCCTGATATAAGAACATTATTCAAAAATAAAAGCCTAGTTATTATGAAACTACATTAGTTTGGACTCTCCTCCAACCTATTAAATGCATTTTATTTTATCAGCATTAATATGGAAACTTCAAAGACACTCAAGGAATTTTTCCTACAGTTCCCAACGCCAACCTTAACCACACCCCATCCATAAACACTTCCCAAATGATTCAATCCAAGAATAAATCTAGTGTCTCCTCTGGGTTACTCTAAAATTTCGTCTTCACCTTAGGACTTTTTAACACATTGTCCTCTATTAAAATCTTGAATATAATCTTAATATGTAGTTATACTATTACTGCCCCCAAATCAGGATCAAAGCTGACCCATTTTTGTATAGCCCCTACCTCAAAATGTCTGTAGAGTCACTAACTATCTGTTTAATAACCAAAGGAATGAACAACCACAGCCCTGGGGATGTTCAGGATGCTCTATTTAATATGTAGAGTCATAACATAGCACAGAAATATTAAGAGATACATAGGTATTTTGCAGATGGTACATTTTGAGTGGTACTCTGAATAAACTCTTCATTATTTACAAACTCCTAGAACTTCTGGCTACATTAAGCCAGACTAATTTGAAGATACTACAAATAGTGTATGCTTTGCATTAATTTAAATTATGTACCCTCTGCCAACTGGATAACAAACAGTCTCCTCATGCTACCTGAGGAGAAAAGATGTCATTTTGTAGACCTTCTTAGTATAAGCTTGCCAGATTAAACAGAGGACTCCTGGTTAAATTTGAATTTTTGATAATAAATAAATGATATTTTAATGCAAGTATATCCCATGCAAGATTTGGGACATACTTACACTTTTGAGCAATCAAAAGATGAATCAAAAACCTTGATTAAAGAGCTAAAATATTATTTCCCTCCAGGAAAGAAATATCAAAACGGTGTTAAAAGGAAAAAGACCACATTGAACTTAATTCAAATGACTTAGAATTTCTGTGAGAATAAATGTTTCATACATTATCCTACTTAATAGAAAGTTCATGTGCTATTAAAAAAAAAAGAAAAGAAAAAAACATCTATTCTGGACCCTTCCATGTTCTAATGCATAGTGGCACTCTGTCCTAACAGTAGCATTCCATTCATTAGTAGAGATTATTATAAATTGTTTTCACAATTCATAAAGGAAGAAGAAATGCTTCCAGGTGGGGAGGGGGGGAGGACAGCTAAAAGATGCTACTCATGGACTATCCTCTGATAAAAATTTCTATTTTCATACCAAACCAGTTGTGGTATATGCAAAGCACAGCTCCAAATGATGCTTTCTTTTTCCTTTAAATGCTAACTTCTAGAGATTTATGTAACACTTGAAAAGCTCTCCCTCCAACTGCATTTCACTTTGAATAGTGTGAGCCACAGTTTTTATTCTTCAATGACGAAATGGAGCCTCAAAGTAAATGAACAAATGATAGATACAATCAATTAGAATTTGAGCAATATTTTTGGTAATAACATTATCAAACGATTATAGAAAATTATCACAGAAGTATGTTAAATGAAGGTTATTAAATATTTAAATGCAAACATAGCTGAGTCAATCTGACCTCTAAAATATCTAGTCATTTTTGTAACACATACTTGACTGGTATATAAATCTATGCATGGCATGTGACACAGCTGCCACTATAGAATGAAAGAAAGGAGATGAGAGTATCTGAAGGACAAAGACAAAAATAGAATTATTGATGGATAATCAGATCAATCCTTTAGCAGCAGGAAACAGAATACTCAACCTTAGCAGGAGCAGTCTACAGAATATAATCTAAGAAAAACTGAAAATCTGAATAAAATTATGTTCAGTCCACAGAACTTGCATTTTTAAACTGAAATAATCTGATAATACTTCCTCGCTTGCAATAATTAGATTGGGAGGAGGCTGAGGGCTTTATCTTCTACTGTGTAACACATCATCTTCCTTTTAGGATAAAAAGAAAAAAACAACTAATGTCATATCTGAAAAGTTTCAAGATAAGATTCACTTTCAAAAGGAAGGTATCCCCTACAAAGTTTCAAAATAGAAAGGTGAGTCTTCCCATAAAATAGAAAACAACCAAGAAATGGGAAATAATTTAGAGATATTAATATGAAACAAAAATCAGGAATAAAACTAGATAGCTAGTCTTACACAGTTTTCAGGACCTTTCTGAAATTTCTCATAAATAATGTGTACCAAAAAAGGAGGTGGCATTGCAAGCTATTCTCCTGATGGACTAGAACATCCTTGGTAATTTCTGTGTGTCTCAATGGGAATTTTCAAAGTAAAATATTATATCTATATCAAGGTATTACAGGCCACTGAGTTACTAGGCATTGTTTAAAAACACATGACACGTAACATACACAAATCTAAATGCCACCTTCACAGCCCTCACCCTTTTAGAAACCCTGTGCTAATGCTCTGTGTACTTGGCATTTTCAGATGTGTGGATAATTAAGTGCTTGTCATAAAATTCTACTTTTCCAAATTAGCAGAGCCTACATTTCATCTTCCTTCACAGAACTCTTTTAAGACAGCAAATGAGCAGTAGCTATATTAATCTGACCATGTACTGTATCCAATGTTAATTACTTCAGCTTGAGTTTACATATTTTATAACTAAAAGGCACGAATAACATTTAAAATTTTCAAATCTCATTCATAAATCTCCCAATGGACAGGTGCTACCAAAACATATGGGCATTTTTCCACATTCTAAGTCAACAATAAATAGTTGAATATTGATTTTAAGTAGTTAGTTAATAACAAGAAATGTTGAGCATATATTCATATATTTGCTGGGCATGTACAGTAATAAGAATCAATGACTCAATTTTATTTTAAAATTGTATCATGTAATGCTAATGACACAGAAACATACATACACCCATATGCATTTTTATCTAGGTTAAAAAACAAATTAAAAAGTGGACCATAATCATAGAATCACAGACTTGGATTTTATTTTAATAAAAATCTATATATAGCTAGACACAAGCAGAGGTTGAAGAGATGATAAAGAAAATAACAGTTCTGATATGGTTGAATATATTACATGAATATAAACACATATACATCATAGATATAAAACTATGTAAAGATGAATCTCTAGATATATGTAGCCATAGGCAAATTTTGTATATATATAATAAAAATAATATTTATGGTATAGTTGAACATATATGAACATGCATAAACATTTGTACGATACAACTATACTTGAATCAAAGTGTGAAATATGATATATCAAGAATTATGTAATGTTTTGAACAGCTAACAATAAAAAAATAAAAAATAAAAAAATTAAAAAATTAAAAAAAAAAAGAATAGTTTTATCTTGCTAATTCTAGAATTTATAAAAAATGTTATCCAATTGTAAATAATCTTCATTGCTAATTTTTATTTTATTTTTTTAATTGTAGATGGACACAATACCTTTATTTTATTTGTTTATTTGTATGCAGTGCCACGGATTTAACCCACTGCTTCACGCATGCTAGGCAAGTGCTCTACCACTGAACCACAAAACTGGTCCCTTCATTGCTTATTTTTAAGCAGCCAAAATTAAGCTCATGAAATTCATCCTGCAGTAAACTGTCAGTTATGGCAAATTAACCACTGTATAATATTCCTCTCTGTGAAATTTCTACAAATTATTTAATTAATCTGTCATGGACAGTTAGGGTTTTTTTTTTTTTTTTCACCATTTCATTTGTTTCTTTGTTCACTTTTCATTTTATTTGGTTGTTTTCTTTTTCAAAAAATACAATTATGAACATTTTTGCACAACTATCTAGGAAAGTTAAGGATTTTCTTCTGAGGAGTAAAATGAATTTGAATATCTGATATTGTCAGAACTGCCAAATTCATTTTCTAAAAATGCACACACAAACTATTCCTAACTCTTCTAATGTTTTTTGGTCTTAAAGTCTACCTTTTCTGAAATTAATAGAGTGATTTTATTTTTCGATTAGTATTTGCTTCATGCAAATTCATCCATGCTTATCTTTTAGTTTCTGAGGTCTATGTTAATGCACTCAAAGGAAATGTTCTGTGTGATCCTATATTCCTGAAATCTGACTTCTTTTTGGCTTAAAAACTGTCAGATTATGTAGCTAGTCCGAACCTGACTGAAAAGCAGTCTCTAATTGTTTGGTGTAGAGTTTATATTTTTTAAATTTATATAAATTAGGTTTATTAATCTGTTGGTCAAATCTTTGAAATTTTGAAAAAGAGTTTCTGCTTAACATTTAATAAGAGTAGCTCACCAATGAGATTGTGGTTTATTGTATTTTTCCTGTAGCTCCTCTATCAATTTTTGCTTTACCTATTTTTATTTCATGCATTTAGAACTGTAGATGGAATGAATTAAACTTATTCTTGCTCTTTGTCTTAAAGTCTATTATATGAGATTTATAAAGCCCTCTCAACTTTCCCTTGATTTATATTATCTGGTTTAACTCAGTCTATTCCTTTCTTTCAAACTCTCCAAAGATTTGTATTTTAGGTACAATTCCATATCCTATAAACAGCAGAAGGTTGGATTTTCTTTTTTAATACTGTCTGATAATATCTTGTAAGGTGCAAGTTTAATCCACAGTTTTCATTAACATTTTTGATATGTGGGCTTTTTTACCATTTTACTTCTAAAATTCTATTTGTCCAACTTTTCTCATATACCCTCTCTTGACATGCTTAAAAAGATAAATTGAATTTTACATGAGTTCTTTACTTCACTATGCCATTTTTCTACTCTATAGCTTTGGAAACTATGTACTCATTTCCTATTCTTTCATTAGTTATCCTTAATTTTTCCAAGTATTCATAATGAGGTTCAAACTCACTAACTGCACACAATTCGAACACCTTAGATCTTAATTCTGGTCATTTTCCCTTCAGATATCCAGAGAAACATTGCTTAATACCTTAGTCCCTCTCTTTTTAACCTGCATAAATGAAGGCTATGTTTGTTTAGATGTATCAAGATCTTTCCCAAGTCTTAAGTCCAACTCCTTTGCTTTTATTTTCAGAAGATAGTTTTGATGGGTAGACAGTATTAGGTTGATTTCCCCCCCCAAAAAACATTTGGTAATATTCCTCCTTCTTCCTGTTTCCACCATTGCTAAAATTGGTTAACTTAATAATCTTTTCTGAGTAGTTGATCTGTTGTTTGTCTCTAGCTGCTCTTAAGGATCTGTGTTACCTGGTGTTTCAACTTTTGCTATAATGTGTTTGTTGTTAAATTTATTTGTATATATGCTGCTTAGTGTAGGCTATGTATCTGTGTATTAGTACCTTTCATCAGTTCTAGAAAATCCTTGTTTGTTTTCTCCTCAAATACTGGTTACCTATGCTCCATTCTCTATATTATCTGCTTCTGGGATTCTAATTGTCTATTGGAACATCTTATTATATTTCCATATCTTATATCTGCCTCTGATATTTTCCATCTCCTTACTCTCTCTTAAACATTGTCTAATGTCTCATTCTGATTAGCTCATTTGCTCTCCATCATTTTCTAATCTTCATTTAATCTCTCCCTGTTTCAAGCTTCAATAATAATATTTCTTAAGTAAAAAATGCTATTTGTCTCTTTTTTTGGCTCCCTGGTAATTTGTAGTTTAATTTGTTAGATCTAACTTTAATAGTAATTTTACTTCTTTAAACACTTAACTATTTATTATCTTATAACTGAAAACTCCTGTATCTGAAATTCCTTTATTTCTAAATCCATCTTTTTTTGGTTTTGTTTTTCCACTGATGTCATGGAGGGTGGTTTATTTCTCTTTCCAAATGTAAACTTTTTTTCTAATGGCAAGCTCATATAATATTCAATTAATCCATGGATAGCTTGTCAGTAAAAACTCAGTACTTTTCTATAGACAAATTCAGGCTTACTTCTGCCAGAAGACAGAGGGAGACACCCAATGTGGAAACACTTTCACCACCTTCAAGGTCCCAGCTTAAAGTAAAACACAGATTTGGGCCCTAGCTCTGCAGGAGACTCCAGTCTTAGTCTCTCAGCCATCTGCAGCATCAAAGTTGGCATTCTCCCCCAGTGCAACCTCAAATTCCAAGTTTACTTTTACTTCTCCCTCATTTGTGTTTAGCTCACCTCTTGACAGAGAAGAAGAAAAGCTTCAAAGTTCCCTTGCATGTGTGGAAGCCTAACAATTCCCTGCAGAGTATTTGTTATCTAGCATAGCTGCTGTGTAAGACAATGGTTACACTTACTCCAGCAACATAAGTTATGACACTGAAATTTTGATGAAAATGGTAGATTTGATTCACTGTTTAATAAGAACAAAAAGACAATACATAGAGAAAAACAGATCCACAAGTGGAATACAGTAATGCTATCCTACTATGAGTCTTGTATATTAAGTGCTCAAACACCTAGAATATTCCACAGCAGTAATACAGAATTTTGGTAGATGCTTCCTAACACAAATAATATGCATAAACATAAATATAACCTGAAAGATACGACAGTGATAAGGAAATGGTCTTCTGTTGTTTCATCTTCAAACTCAGGATTTAAGGTAGAAGCTTGATCAAATTGTAAGCATCCAGGTGACTATTTCCTTTCACATCCCTTGGGCCTCCACTGTTGTTCAGCTTTGAGGAAAGTTTCCTTACACTTCCTCCTCCTGAGTTTCGACTCCCGAAATGGTGAGTCTCCAAATTTAAATATTTCTGAAAGAACTCACCAACAGATTAAACTACTCAGCACCTTAGAGGTTCTCGGGTAAGCAAAATTACATCAGGATTTAAAAATAAGTATAAGGGTAGTTTAATGCCCTCAGGACATGTGCTGTTTAATTTCTTAGCAAATAAAATGCTGAGAGGTTGATTAAATTTGAAATGAGCAGACAACTGTCCTTTGACATGGAACCCTAGTTCCTCAATAGCATCCAAGACCATAATTGTGAAAGATTAAAATGTAGCACCTTGGAGATCTCAGCTCATTCTAACTCCTGTGAAGTAAAATGCTCATGGGAAATTCATTTGCATACAGACATTCACTGAGCATCTATTAGACATGCTGGCAGTGTTAAACTGTGCAGACACGGTGGGAAGCAAGAACAGAATAGTCTCTTCTTCCAGAGCTTACTTTCATCACTGAATATTAACTAAATCCTGACATAATCAACAGTATTTTTATTCACATTGATATTTGGGGGGGGGAGATTATTTTCTTTATCTAAAGCATATGGAAACTAAGTTTTCTCTGACAATGGTTTTACCTTCCTGGAGAAAAGACACTGGTTCAAATCATCTGATAACTAGCTATATTAGTATGGGGGGAGAGGGACTAATATTTTTTTAAAAATCATGAGGTATCTTCAAAAATGCCTCCCTTTTCAATGAAAGAAGGGATTATCTGATTTTTACATCACTTAACAAATATACCTGCAAAATATGCACATACTCACCCATTCTCACACATCCACACCAGCAAAGCTCAGAAAGAAGCTGATATCTGCTAGCCCCAGAAATAAATTAGCATGCAGCTAACATCAGAGGAGCCAGAAACACTCATTGCAAGTGTGAACACATATTTGATTGCAGGACTGTGTCTTTCCTAGGGTTGACCTTATAAATTAAACAGTGTAAATCTCAAGTAAGTGTTTTCTGAACATTTTGATTCACTGTGAACATTAGGATGCCCTTCAAATTAACATCTAACATTATTAGTTTATTGTTGGACATGAACTGCTTCATTACTGGTGACTGAAAAGACACCCTCACTGGCACTCATGCACAACTCCGAAAAAGAATGGAAAGGCTTGATTAAAATTTTGGAATGTAAAAATTGAAATGCTAGATTTTTAAGTTAGGATATTGGATATACATATGGAAAAAGCACTTAAAAATGGTAAATAAAATTCTTTACTTTGGTGCCAAGATGCTTAATAACATACTAAGTAAAATCTGAACACCAGGTATCTCCAGGGCTTTGCCAAACTAGTGCCTACTTATAACCAAGACTTATTTTTAATGCACCTTTCTCAGGAAAGCACTTTCTATCCACATTGAGCTACACTGTTATTACGGTCATTTCAAACATAGGGCTTGTAGTTCATCTTTTATGATACTCATCACTCCAAATGATCTGCAAAGTGCTGTCTTCCCTGCTGAACTGTAAGATACATGAGGCCACTATGCTGTTGACTCCTGTATAGCCAACCAATGTCTGGCTGGCACATGCACATTCTAAAAATTAATTAAGGCATGGATACATAAATGAAATAAAGACATGTAACCTGAGCACATCTCTAGAAGGTATGAAAAGTTAACCAGGAAAATTGATGCTTATAAAGAGAATAAAGTCAAAGTAAAATAAAACACAAATGTACCCTCCTCTATGTATGAACTTGAAATAATTAGTTTTACCTGCTCAGAGGCAAGTGCACGTCCAAAATCACACATGCTACAAAACACTCACCTTGACAATCAAGATTATTGTCCATTTTTTTCAAAGTGAGAAGAATGTCCAATCTCATTTTAAGGATAAAATGAACCGCATGTTCTCAAATTGATTGTTTCCCAGTTGGAATAAAGAATAAAATATATTCTAACAGAACCTTTCATTTGGGAGCTGTTCCATCAACAATTATAGGATAAGAAGTCATATTAGAAAGGACAAATAAACATAGTATGGTCAATAAGTAAATTTAGGGGCTGGAGTTGTGGCTCAATGGTAGCGTGCTCACCTAGCACATGCAAGGCCCTGGGTTCAATTCTCAGCACCACATAAAAATAAGTAAACAAAATAAAGGTACTGTGTCCAACTACAACTAAAAAATAAATATTTAAAATTTTAAAAGAAGTAAAATTAGCAGCAATGTATTGTAGGCATCACTGAGAATTTTAAAATATACTCAGTAAATGGTATAAAACAGATATGAAACAGGAATACAAGTAACCAAAGTAAAATCAAAAGTTACGACACCTGTAAATGTATTATGTGCGATTCTATAAGTGATCTCTAAAGTGATCATGTCCTGCAACTTCCAAGCCAGACTCACTCCCTGGACTCTTGTTACTATTTTCCTGGTACTTTGCCCCCCTGTATGGATTACCTGTAGTGTCGGGAAATCTCTTCTTCCACCTGGGTAATAAAATCACATTTGGTACATGAGTGTTCTTTGCTTTCCTTGATAGCCTGCTGCCCATCTGATCCTTGCAGATGATTTGCTTCCTGTTTGACATCCGAGGCTTGGGACTCATGCACAGTCTCATAGTGAAAGAGGAGCACATCTACATCAGGGGTAGAGAAGGGACACTGGTGGCACTGGTGTTTGACCCTCGAGCTTCCAGCCGCCCCAGGAGACAGGTGCAACAGCAAGAGTGCACAGTGGGAACAATTACTTTTTCTACAAGCAAACGGATAAGTAATTTCTCCAAGGTGCTTTTCTGGGCTGCAAAGGCCTCGGGGACAGAATGGACAGTGTTTAATGGTACACTTGTGAATGTTATGGAGCTGTTGATAATGGCGCAAAAGCGGCCCCACTACAATGACATCGGGGCCATGGCTTTTGGAATATCTAAAGTCGCAGAACTGACAATTATAGCTTGTTACCATATTATCCTCTGCTCCCTTGCTGGAGAAGTCCTTCTTTTTAGCTCCACTTGAGCCCTTGTCTGCCTTGGTCATTGGCTCTCCTTCTGCACTTTTGGCTAGATCATTCTGATTAATGACAGAGCCCCTGGAAAGCTTATCATTCAATTCTGGATTAAGGCCGCCTGACTGCACTGCCGCATGCTGCTTGCCATAATGTTCTAGCAGTTTAATGGAGCTAGATGACTCACAGCTGAAACTACAAAATTTACACCAGTAGTAACTGGTGGCCTCTGTACCATTTTGTCTTGAGGAATCAAGGGGCTTGATGGGCACTGAGTAGCCAACAGGAGTGTCGTCTCCCGCTTTGACTGTTATCTTGTCCTGCCACTTTCCCAAATCTCCAGAATCACTGGATCGAAGTGTAGGGATGGATTTGTTAGAGTTTTTCTCAGAAGGTTTTGCACCCTCAGAGGAGGGGAGAGAAGCTTTTATTTTGTTCGGGTGCGTCTGAAGAAAATGCTGTTCTAGTTCAGTGGATGAGTTGCCCATATAAGTGAAATTGCAGAATTTACAGCGGAAATACTTGGTGTTTCCTTGGCAATCTGGTGTTTTCCGTCCGATGCCAATGAATGTTCCACCTGAAGTGACCTAAAGTATAGAAGAGATGGATGTTACTTTACACATATCATTAATTCATGAGTTCTCTACAAGCAGGTGGGGGTGGGGACTGCAAAGTAATCTACATAAAAAAAAATACAATAGTGCTCCTAGTTTCTATGAAATCACTTAAATAATCAGAGCCAAAGAAATCCCCTCTCCATTTCTCAAGCTCCCCTCTGAGGGGTTCATTTTGCTTAATATTTTAGGCCAAAGTAGCAGACGAAAGTAAATAATAAAAGCACCATAACGAATTCAAAAGATTTAATAATATATACTTAGAAAAACATTTTCTACTGAGTATGTTTCACTACTCCCTCCTTCAAATCACAGTCCTGCAGAAGCATCCAAATCACAGGGGGTTTCTTTACACAAAGCTAAGGCTTGCTGTCAAAACCGAGGCAGTTGCTCAGAGATTACTCAACACAGATGTTCTCCAAGAAAATCTTCTGTTCAGTTTCTACAGCAATGAGGCTGCAGGCAAAGATGAGGTCTATCTGTTTGGTAAAATAGGATTCTAAAATGACCACACAAAATGGCTCAGAATGGAAGCTCATGCATGCACAATGAAACTAAAAATAAAAGGAAGAGAGTAGGCAGGAAATCTTGGTGAAGGAAGATCCATGTAAAGAGCTTCAAATTGTTCTCAACCAAAGACAAATGAAAAGAAGAAAATCTTCCTGGACCTTACTTGATTAATGCTTTGCCTCATAGAAAATGGCTCCCAGCAACTCCTATGAGTGGATCATGGGGATGTTCCAATGCCAAAATAAGATAATTCCCCCATAAAAGTCACTACTACTCTGCTTTCTTTCCCAAAGTTGAAATTGCACAGTACTGGGGCTATGAAGGCCTTCAAAGGGCACTCACAGTTCCTCCCTTCACAATGTGTACCCTCAACAGGCAGCCTGATTGAGTGCCATCCCTGAGCAGCCAGTATGCATGGTTTAAAATAAAACTTTTGACTGAAATACTCCAAAAAGTGAGATATTTTCCTTTCCAAATATCTGTGGATTTTAAATTTTTTTTTCCAGCAACCAGATGTAATATATAAAGCGAGTGGCATAATCATGGTCTGCCTTCTTCAACAGCTGCTCAAAAATGACATGTGTGATCGCTGCTCATATCCAAATTGCTCCCCGAGAAAAGTCTCAAGCATCTCAAAATCAAATAAAGGCACTACTTAAAATGCAAATAATATTCTTTAAGGCACTGAGAGATACCTTTGTACCTCTACTGTATGGAACTAAGACTGAAGTCACCATTCACTGCTTAAAGAGAGGCATAATCTTGATCTAGTTACTTAATCTCTCTGGCCAACAGCTTCCTCAATTAGGGCAACCTCTAAATTTATGTTTAAATTTATTACAGTTCTAGGAAATGTGCATTAACTCATAAACAGCCTGACACTGGTTATACATTAAGATAAGAGTTTATGAAGGTCTCTCACTGCCTTCAATCAAAGGATGATAATGGTTCACTTCAGACCATGTCTATATCTACAGCACAAGCCCACAGATTTCCATTTGTTGATAACAGAGCATTATTTAACCAGAAAGCTAAGAATGAGGCATCCTCTCAGGCAGCAACTTGACAGTCAAGAGTGTAAGAGATGTCAAAGCCAGACACTAGAGGATACAGTCTAGAACATTCTAACCTAGCACTTAAGTGCCCAAAGTAACTAAAACTTGTACTGAAATAAATGCATCATATTGCAAAATTTCTACATGCATTTCTCAATTCACTGGAGGTGAGGAGAACCTGATTTTCAAAAAATCAAAATACTCATATGAGATACTATCACCAGGTACTCTGTTCAGACAGTTACACTTGAATCCAAAGGGGTAACTCATTTTTTTCTTTAACACAGGGAGAGAAAGAAAGTGTGTAAAATTTGAGATTAAAGTTTTCTTGTTATAGCTACTATATTGCTTCAGAGTTACTGTGCTTCCCTATAAAATGCTTTAAACCTCTGTTTGTACAACCAAGATTCCCAAGAAATCACCACATATCATCACTATTTCTTTGATTTTGCAATCTTTAAGCCTCATGTGCTCTGACCACAAGTACATTTCTCCTACAACGGGATGAACAGACTAACTAGAGGGGAAGTGGCAAAGTCATTCAGCGATAGACACACACACTTGGTATGACTAGTATTCTCAGATAAATGAAAATATTAAATTCTGCTGTTAGTAAGCTAATGCTCTGTTTATATTCCTTCTGAGACTGCAGGAAGAATATTATTAATATTTGGAAGGAAGTAAGGGCTCAGTACATATTGGTTAAACGAATAGATGAATTACTTAAGGGAGATGTAAGCACAGATGGAAATCTCTCACCAAGACCCCTGTATTACCTGGGATAAGGAAGCCATCGTAATTCATGGCACCATTATCACTGACTTGACCTGATTGATGTCTATGGACCCATTCCAGAAAATACAAACTACATCTTTCACCCAAAAGCAAATGAATATAGAGCCACCTGAGTGTAAATTAATGTTATATAGAAACATTCAATATAACTAATAAACATGAAAAAGAACAGATTTTAAATTGTTTCTCACTGACTGAGGACTATGAACACATTTTATTCTATTTTAATGCAAGTTTTAATTTTTTTCCTTCCATGTAGTATTTTCCATGGTTTTCATCTATAATTTATTTACATACATCTTTAAATAGAACTATTTCACTAAAGAAGAGAAAAATATTAAAAGATTGGCTTTTTTTCAAGGTCTTTAACTCAATTTAATTCTATACTCCTTATAATATGTAGCAAAAACCAGTAACAATAATATCTAAAAGAATATGTCAAGGGGAAATATTTTAAAAGCTTCAGAACTCTTAAAATGACACTTTAGCACATGTACTTATTTTCAATGCAGGAAAAGACTATTTGTTTGAACTAAACACAAACCTTTCCTCAGATGTGGTTCATTTTCAAGTACTATAATTGATAGCAACAGAGACAATTATGAGGTACTAATTTAAGAGGACTTGAGGTTATGGGCTGATAGTCAAAAAAGTAAAACCTTCAAAATAAAAAGCTATGTAATCCCAGAACTCAGGAGTCTAAAGCAGGAGGATTGCAAGTTCGAGGCCAACCTCAGCAACTTAGTTAGGACCTAGTAACTTGGCAAAAACCTGTCTCCAAATAAAAAATAAAAAATGGCTGGGGATATAGTTCAGTATCAAAGTGCCCCTATATTAAATCCCCAAAGTACTAAAAATAAATAATAAAAAGCTAAGTTGTTAAAGAAAAACTCCAAATAATGAACTCTCAAATAACTTGAAGAAATCTGTAACATGATCTTGGCTGAAAATAACTATAGTCAGAATTAATCTACTAATACACATAAGAAATGTTTTTTCAGGTATAGTGCTTCGAAAATACATTCCAGAATACAGTGTACTTTGGTGATATACTTTTGATGGAGAATAAAGGTTTAAAAATTTCAATAACAAATCTAATTATGTGGCAATCATCTCATTCTTAGGCCATTCATGGCTTATTCTTGCAGCCTATTCCTGGCAGCGTCACTATAATAGATCTGGTACACACCTTTCTCATTAAAATTTATAAAAGACAACCAATCAGAGGTCATTTAAAGTGATACTGGAGCACATTTAAAAGAAAAGTGCTGTATATTTTTCATTATGCACATTTTTATAATTGGCTCTCATGGATTACAGCAAAAAAAAAAAAAAAAAACAGTTTATCCTAAAATGGTTTTCTTATTTACCTCGGTATACCTCTAGTTTCTCTATCATTACTTGTTATCAGATAGCAGATATCAATGTATCCTAAAGTCAGTCTCAATAATCTGGAAGCCAATTTATGAGAAAAGATTCTAAAAAGAATGCAGCGAGAGGCAGATTAGGCTGGGTGCACGGTACATGCCCAGCTCTCCTGCCTCCAACTGGCTATCAGAGGCCCAAGCGAAGATCCAGAAGAACTTCATTCTAAAGAACTTTAGAACTGTGTTCTAAAGAGGATCTCGACAGGAAGACAGTCTGATCCTGAAGATGTGGAACACCCTTCCATGGGAAGGGTTCTGCGCTACACTCTTACTGCCTACAAGCACTAGTAATTCAAAACGAAATGACACAGCACAAAAAGCACCCAGATTAACAGATAATGGCAGTGTCTGGATCAGAGACAGAGTGGGTTCATGAAAACAGAAAAAAAAAGCACCTAACCCAACTGACGCAGGCAATACCTGATCCATGAACACATGAGTTGACACCAATCATGGAAATGTGTCTCAGGTAAAGGAAATAATATGAATAAAAGCAGAAATGAAAGAGAAATAATTCAAGTTGTTCTTAGGAAATGCTGACTACTGAAACATTGAATATTAAATCTTGCTATGTGATGATACCCACTAAGTAGTAACACAGATGTGGCTGTCCTAACTATTATCCCTTGAAGAATAAAGAATTTGGAAGAGTAATATATTACTGAAGGGACTATAATTAATTATATAATTATAATTAGATGATAGGTAGTCTTTTTTTTTCTAAAATAGACCTATACTTCCTATGAAATGCAAGAAGATTGATCCATAGATAGGATTTTTAAAAAGTTAAAAAAAGAAAAAAGGGAAAAAGAAGAAGATAGTAGGAATAAAAAGAGGGACAAAGGAAAGGAAGGAGAGAAAAGGAAGAAGAAAAGAGAATAGAAAGAAAAAAGAAAACCACAGAAATCAGGACTTAATAAACATGAGGAATGACAGTAAGAGAACAAAGGACAGCATCAGAAAGATATCCAGGGTAACTCTAAGACTTCCTGCCTGCCTGAATTTAAAGTGGAAGTATGGAAGAAAGGAGGTAAAAGAAGTTTGGGGAGGTGTGTGTGGGGGGGGGGGGCTGCCTGTAGCTCAGTGGAAGAACACTGGCCTAGCCTGTGTGAGGCACAGGGTTCGATCCTCAGCACCACACAAAAAGAAATAAATAAAATAGAGGCATTGTGTCCACCTACAACTAATACGTACACACACACACACACACACACACACACACATATAAGTTGTTTTGGGGAACTTCACTTTTATCTATGATGACTTTGAGGTGGCAGCAGAATATCAAGGTAAAGCTACCCATCAGCTGGAAAAACAGGTCTTAGAACAAACCATCATTTATTGTAGGATTCCCAAATATGTCACTGGACACATGAAAGAATTCAGGTGTTCTTTAATCTAACATCAACAGGTCATCTAAATATGAAAGGAGAAAGGTAGACAGGTGGACTATTTGAATTCTCAAGCTCCTCACTGATCCCCACATTGATCTCACTTTCAGAACCCAGTGAAATCACACAGCTCCAAGCACAGTGGGGGTGTGCAGCACACTGAAATTAGATACTCTAAAGGCATCCTGGTTTGCTCTCTGCCTCCACACCCATGCCTGCTCTTAACATAGGCAGAGGATAAAACCTTAATTACACAGCCTTGGAGAACATAAATGGGAGCTGGGTGCATCTTCTTGGCACTTAAACTTCATAGAAAAAAAAACCTAAAGTGAGCCTAGTAACTAGAAGAGCAGAAAACAACTCTCGGATCATCTAATAGATCAAAAATTCCTAAAGCAAAGTCCTCTAAATAAGGGGAATATGAAATAAACTACACATAGGCATAAAATGCCCCTTAACTGGGGGGTAAAACAATGCATTTTCAATTGAATAAATTAAAATTTGCCCCTTACTCTATCAGAGACTAGTTTTTGTAGTAAAAGTACCAGTGAAAATTAATCACAGCAATTTTTAAAAGACCAATCAACGCATTTAATTTTCTTTCTGGTGATTTTAATTATAAGCCTAGTAAATTCCAATAAGGTAGTATTATGCTATCCAGATTAGATAACAGATGACCTCAAAGAAATCACAAATGCCCACACATTCCATGTAATTCAGTGTATGCTTCAAACAGCTTTCTACCTGCAGCAAACTCGACTCAAATCAGGAAGGCTGTATATCACAGGGGTCCTTAAGACAGGCTCCTGGACCCACGCTCCCTGGTTTATAGCCCATCCACCCTGGTCTACACCTCATCTTCTCTGCTTGTGCAACACCATGATCTTGGGCATGTTACTTCAATCCCTCTATGCCTTTGTGTTTCTTCTTTTTTAAAAACAAACAGTGTCAACGTCAAGGTTTTTATGAAGATGAATTAATGAAGGCACATAAAGATCTCAGAGCCACATATGCATATAAGGCTCTTAATAAATGCTAGCTATTATCTGATGTAATTCCAAACTGGAAAATATATAGAAGATACGCGATTTCTAATTAGGTAAAGTGAAAAATAAACGAAATATGGATCAAAAGTATCTAAGTGAAAAATAAATTTTACATTTGATTTTCAATTAAACATTTGTGGAATATTCTGAAAATACACTGCATTTGCTTGGAACTCTGGAATCAAGTGATGAAGAATTATATGGTCTAATGATTCTCGGAACTAAACTCCACAAAGGAAATCAGAAAATGAAAGGGAACTGCTCTTTGCCTTTTGCTCTCTCTCCAAACTTTCCTGGGGTTGGCGCACCAGTTGTGTATCTGTTTTTCCAACAGCTGCAAGTATGCTGTAATTACAACGACCCGAGAAATAAAAGGCACTGAATAATCTGCTGACTTGATATGGTTAGCAGAACAGGCCATTTGAGAGATAAAACTTTTATTAAGAGTTGAATAATGCTAAATTTGATTGGCTGTACTGATAGCCATGATTTTTTTTCTTCTAAACATTCTGCCTAGAGAAAAACACTGATATTCTAGAAAACAATCCATGCTCTTTAACTGATAACAAAGTAAAAATCTAAGAGACCTTCCTATCTATCATACCAACTCTCATTATAAAGCTAAATGGGAGATTTAACTGTGGAGCAGGTAAAGGGATTAGTTAAGAAGGTCCACTACTCCTCCCTGAGTGGCTACATTATCCAGCTCGGCCATTGCCACTGATGAAAATAACCTGGTAAATGCCATAACTTTGCTTTGCTTTATGGCCTTGGGGTGAGCATATGTTTTATTTTGCACACTTTATTACTTGTTAAAGAGACACAGTCCTGAAAATAAGCATGGGTTCTATGCCAAACATTCTGCACTCTATAGACAGTCTGAATTGATTAAAGTCTCATTCACCAATTTTTCTAAAGTGCAATTGTCCTCGACTCAAAAAAACAAAGAAACAGAACCTGCTAAGATCTACAACTTCCCTCCTACTCCAGATCAAAGGAAACTCCAAAGCAAAAAATAAATATTTGGAAGGAAAATTCAGGACAAGTCAAAATAAACCACAATGAGATTAATGTTCCCTGATTTTTTTTTATTTTTTCAAACCTAACTGTAATCTCCTGTTCAAATGAATGTAGTGTTGTATGTTAAGGATCTGTAAAGCTCGTACAGTTAAATATATTAAAAATACAAGGACAAGGGCCTGTCTCTATTCTTCCTGTTCTTAACATGACATGCTATGCTATGCAACTCTGATTTTTAAAAAATATATATATAACACAGAAATGTAGTTTTCCTAGTTCAAATACAAGGTAGCCCCTGTAAAGTTAATAAGGCAATTTTCTATTAACCTTAAAATTTCTTGAAGGGTCAAAATGAATTTAATGGCTACAATCCAGTGACTACCTTCTTAGACTCCTGAATAATTCAGAATGCTAGAGAAGGTATACAAACACAGAAAGGCAACATATACACCATGAGCATTTACCAACTTGGGATAGTGTAAACACTTTCCCGTGGGAAGCACAACTTGACAGGCCTCCTACTTTTATAACCTGATCTGAGGGCTAAAAGCTCCCCTGTAAAGATGATGCAAACACCCTAATGCACAGCACATTAAGCCCTAATGAAACAGTGCGTCTGCGTTGTTAATGCAGGCCTCCATTCAGGGATGGTTTAAATATAAGCATAATAAAGCAGATTAAAAAGAAAGAGGCTGTAATTACTTTTTTAAGAACTCAATCTCTTGTCCTATTATTCATCTACATGTGAGCCTCAAAGGCTGAATACAGATAGTAAAAATTACATGAAGGGTATACCAATCGTGCCATATTCATTATTTTTAAAATCTAAGCACAATAATTGATAAACCCAGAGGGAACGTGAAAAAAATAGGGAAACAATCATCCTGGTCAAATCAATTACCTCTCAGCTAGCTACTGCATCCTTTCTTGCTTTTGTTGGTAAAGAAATAACACCTTTTTTGATGTCAGGGCTGGGCATGCTATCTCAAGGTGTATAGGGGAGACTCAATGAATTCCAAAGACCAAGCAAAGAGTCCTGGTTTTACAATGGCTATTCCAGGTGACCTCCTTTATCCTGTGGGATCCCCCTCTACTATGCAGTACAAAGAAATGTTGTTGACACGGTTTTTACAAAATTGTATTTGACCTGTTATTCGTGATACAAATTACACAGAGGTGGATTTTATCAATGACAATTAGATATTATCTAAATTTCAATTATTCTCCAAACATTATAATTATGAATTTATAATTTATTCAAATACTAGGATTAATTTAAATTACTTCTTTTTTCCCAATTATCTGTCTCATATTGACATTCAAGTCGGTTCAAATTATTTAAAACCATCCATGTCAAACCAAAATATAGATCAAAGACACAGAGTTCTTTAAGCCTTTACTTCTGGCTTCTGTTCTTTTTTTGCCCCCTTGGCCTAAAATGCCATAAATCTATCATTAACTACCAACTGTTCTGAAGATATTTTTAAAAAGCGAGTTCAACTGAAAAAGATTAATGAATTGTTCATGTATTTCTTCAATTAGCTTAAATTACAGATCTATATAAATAATACCTGAAATGAAATGATTATATTCATCTGTAATATTTATAAACATCTTTTTTTTTTGGTCGACGTACATGCAGGTCATCAACTTACTATATATATATGTCTGATCAAAACACTGCATTAAAGAAATTTTATAGTCAGCATTTTATCTCCCATAGCTTTTCGTCTCTATACAGTTCAAGTTCCAAAGAAAGAACCTATCAAAAAGCATTTTGGCAGCACAAACACATGAAAAGGGAGTAAAAAGGGGGAATTTCAGATGTACTTTTATTATTGAGTTTATGCACATAGAGAAGCTTTCAATATTCATGGCAACAGAAACCCACTAATAAGTTACTTATCTTCAGACATGTTTCTGCATCAATTTCTGGTGTAGGTGCAAAGTGTTCAAATTCAGCACTTCACCGACCAGTGTATTTAGTGTTCTTTTCACAAACTGAAGTTACCTTTCTTTGGACTGCTTTTGAAACCCAATCATTTCTTTGCAATAATCACCCACTTTTTCCACAGATTGCTCTTTTTCTATTTCTAGCAACATTAGTTTGGAAAAAGAAAATTGATCTTAACAAGATTATCTTCTGGCATGTTCTTTCCTACTACTTTTGTCTTCTTTACTGTGTGTGCTGCAAGGATTTAGTACACAGCCCAGTCTGGGATCAGCTGTTTTATTTCTAGTTCTATTAGCTCAAACTCAGATAGCTCACACATCTGTTTTATTTCTAAAATCACTGCCCAGGAAAAAGTGTTCTACCCAAACATAAACTTTACTATAAATAACTAAGAACCTAACAAATAACTGTTTGGGGGAAATGGAAGTGTGTTTAAAACTCTGAATTCTTCCAAACTATAGGCCTTAGTAATCTTCGTTTTAGAGCCTTCCTGACAGCCGAGATCAGCTTCCCTCAGAAGTTATCCCCAGAGTGAACAAACTGAAACTCCTGCCGGAAATCCAGGTATTAACATCATATTACTTGCTAATTATAAAACACCGTTTCACATACTGACATTATTCACTTCCAACCCTTTTATCTAAAACACGTATTTGCTTTCCAATCATAGTTTGACAGCAGAGTGTATCTGACATAAGACAGTGAAATGATCTTTAATAAGACAGCAGTTCAAAGCATGTAGCTTTCATGCATAATAACTATGTTGGCTTAATTTGCTGCTCCACAGAAATAATTCTATTTGTGGAAATTCACAAAGTAAGATGGAATTTTTAGAGAGCTCTACCAAAGATGAAACTGACTTTTTAAGAGTTCTTCTTCATATCTCCCTTAAAGCATTAAGATTGCCATTCTGACATTTAAAGGACTCAGAAATTTCTCTTCCGATTTTTCTCTACAAGTACTGCAAAATATTTTCACTACCTGTTATTTGTAACCCTTTGCCTGTCTTTCTTAATTGGCATTAGATCAATAGAGAGGTCTAAGGGAGATCTGCTATGGCTATCAACTTGATAAAAATGACTGATATTTCAAGAGATTTAGTAGGTCAAGTAAGTGTGATGTGATCTCATTAGTTCTCTGGTATTTCTTCCAACCACTCGTAAAAAAAAAAAAAAAAAAAAAAAAAAAAAGTTTAATATGAAACCTAATGTTTTGAAATCCCTTGGCCTAATAATAGAATAAAAATTAACAAAAATCTACAAACAAAACTCACTACCATTTTCTCTAGCGGAGCATGAGTTTCGACTATGCTAAAACTGCAAAAGTTAAATGAACACATTTTCAGAGATTCAGTTCCACATTTTATTCTATTGAAAATGCTAACAATTTTTTTTGAATTCACATATGCCATAAACTAAAGACAGAAAAGGAGATCAAAAAGGTATTCTGGTTTTAATAAAAGTATAAATTTAAATCATTACTAAATGCTTTCATAAGTTATTACCATTTTCCTTAAATGTAGAATGGAATGCTTTATTGGCCTACATAAAGGTTATACTGGTATCCCTAGTACTTATAATCACATGGATTTTTTTTAATCAATTTAAAATGGTATTTTCAAATTTTCATTTCCAGGAGTGTACCCCATGACCATCAATAGGACCTAAATCTAGTCAGGCTAATTGAAAAATCAAGTCCTAATCCAAAACACAAGAAAGATCTTCTCTGGGAAAGATTATCCCAGAGGCCTTATAATCTGAAACTAGGATACGGCATGAATTATTAGTAAGTACAACCATAAAGATTAGTGCCATTTAGGTAAGACTGTGAAAACATCCAATTACCATGAAGTATATTCAGAAATATGAAGCTTAGCTAATTCCATGCAAAGACTTTTCCTGACCTAATAGAAATGTTGGGAATGTTTCCATGAAGAGAGAGAGGATAACAACAACTCTGACACACTCTGGGATGATGTAGCTATGAAGGGCATGCACCTCTTCAGCAGGATCTAGAGAGCTAGCCTAGTATTGGGACCTTGCTTTTAACATGCATAGGAGAATTCACATTTCATTATTAATAACTCTTCCTGTACAAGAAGGTCACAACATAAAGCACAAACCTGTACATCATAGGTCCCATTTAGTAAAACAGGCCTTGAAGAATTGATGTCCTGCAGCACACCAGAAAGTACGGAACGGTTGACCTTCTGGAAGTCTTTGGAATGGCTGAACTGCACCATGTTATGAAGGGCCAAGATTTTGCTGTCCAGTTCAGCATCCTGCCTGGTGCGGTTATGCAGTCCCAAGTGATACTTTCGGAAGTGCTTAATCAGATCTGTGGGGTCGTTGCCATAGTAACCATACCCACAGATATTGCATTTAAAGTCCTGAAGCTCTGGAGACAGAGGTGCCAGGTCTGGGTTGTCATTCACCAGTAAGTCAGTTTTGGATTTATTCGGTCTTACACCCCCATCTGAAGGCACTTGTGGGTTTTTTGAGGCCACTGAAACTGGGCTTAAGCCTTGACAATTGGCTTGACCACTCTGCCCTTGCCCTGTTTCCTCGGTAGCCTTTGGTGACATCTTATGATCTTCCTTTGTCTCCAACGAGTCCCCTGATGGGGTGCAGGCCATATCTTGAGGGTCATCTGCCTCTGCTCTTTGAGGAGACTTCAAGGGCTCACAGACTCCCCCAGCAGCTGGAGATGAGAAAGCCAACATATTTCTGTCTGTCACCTCATCATGTGGAAAGGAGGAAAGGTTTCCTCCCTTACTGGGGCTTTCATAATTGAAGCCAGCCTTCTCATTCAGGACTGAGCTTTTTAAGTCCTTCTTACTGCTAGAAGACGGATCTTGGACATGCAAGCTATGTTCCTCCTTATTATTTAGTTCTGCAGCATCACTCTGATCCGTATTTTCGGACATCTGATCTGCAGAAAATTCTTTGTTCTTTCCAGATACCTTGCTTTCTGTACCTATCGGCTCCAGGGTCTGGCCCTCGCCTTCACTAGCAACGTTTCTCAGAGGGGGGTTCTTTTTCCGGACCATATCTGTGAAAATAGAGGGAAGAGGCAGATACTGAGTTATCTGAAAGTTTCAGACATGTAATCAAATCTAGAATATTTTTCTTATTCTATTCAAGGTTTTCTAAGGTACATAATAAAATACTTACTCTAGGAGAAAAATCAGTCATAAAAATAGCAAACACTTGAGACTAAAGCAAACAATTTACATTTCGAATTATTTTTGTCAAAAAGACTGGCCTTATTTATTATTTTAAAGAGTTTTATAAATATTAAAGGACTCACTATTATTATTGGCACTATCCTTCTTATTATTCTTTTCTTCCACATATTTTTCCCAAGTTTTCTCTTCAGTTATACTCAATGATATATACACACACTTACATATTTATACAGTATATATTACATATAACATTTATGTTTATGTTTATAGAATACATATTGCATGTTTATATGTTAAATATATATGTATATATAAACATCATAAATTGGAATTGAATATTGTTACACTGTGTAACCAGGACATAAATACAGTTTTAACCAAAATATCCTCAAAGACAGAAACGGCCAAGTTATAAACAGAGGAAAACTGCCCCCATTACTTCCAACAAAGAAAGGAAAAGAAATGCTTAAGACATATTTGGGGCTCTCCTGAAAGTTAGAATGAGGACCCAGCATACATCACAGTGGTCAGGTCAGGTTTCACTAGTACTGTCTCTAGCATGATAGGGAAGCAAAGGAAGCCCTGGGTTGCTATGCACACCTGGGGGAATGGTACCAGGTCCACCAATTATGAGCAGCACACTGCAAAGTGACCAAAGCAAAACAATAGGTTGAACCATATAACACTGCTGTTTTGTAACTGGAAATGGCAAAATCTTAGCAATTTGCTAGGGTTTCCCTTTATATGCTCACTCAACTGTGCCTTTCAAGATAGTGGTATTAGAGAGTAAGTTAAAGATCAGAATGCTATGACAAATTCCTCTATAAGGGTCTAATGACTCAGAAATCAAAGAGAAATAAGAAATTGTGTCATGTCAAGTAAAGAATACACTAACAAAAGCTAGTCATGGACGGAGTTCCGAGGCCTCTGTTCCTCAAGTGCTCAGCTGAGAATCTATCAAGTGCTATCTACATCATCACCCCAAATGTCTCTTGGAAAATTCCACTTGTGACTTTCTAATAAAACAAGCCTTTTCTAGTAGCCAACTCTGCTGTGAGGACCGATTTATCAGAGTTAGTTACACCACTATTATCCAAAATGTGCTGGGAAAATCCAAGTTAATAACATGGTTTAGTCATTTTCACCTATACTTTCTCATGAGTGCAAAGTAACCACACTGGCTTGGGATAGATGGGTGTACCTGTGCTTCTGAAAAGCTGGTCAAACTAAATTTTTATACTGTGAATCACTAAATAAGGATAATGCACTAGCTATATAAGGAATCATTTATGAGATAAAAATTCACTTTAGTGAATAATATGAATAAACAACTATACTTCAAAAAGTATACTTCTTATAGATCAATAATTTCATTTACCAAATATCTATGGACTCTCCCTCTTGGAACAAAAAGGAAATTATAGGATAAAAACTGAAGCTTTAAGAGAAAATGACATAATGAGGCAAAGCCATTCTACCATCTTACTCTGGGAAGAAAGAGGATGTGTTCCTCCCTTTGGTATCACCCAGAAGGCCTAAAATTAAGAAAGCCAGGGAATCTTCATTATGAAAGAAAACACTGGGCTGGGTTGTAGCTCAATGTTAGAGCACTAGCCTGGCATGCATGAGGCCCTGGGTTCCATTCCTAGTGTGCATACACACACATACACACACACGCAAAAGCCAGAATATTAAAGGAAACACTGGCTGGCTATATTTATAATGTTTGCACATTAAGGTCTTAAGTGTTGATGGTAAAGTTTTAGGAGACTTCTATTTTCCTCTAAGAAGTGACTGCACCAAATTTGGGAACTTGTAACAACACATGGAAGACCATTACACACCATTTCTTCATAACTACTACTATATAATCTGTTCTTCGATTAACACTTACTATATCATTCACATTTTAACATTTTCTACTTAACATGACTAAATCTAGCAATGACTTATCTAAATAAAATGAATAAGGGTACACAAAGAAGTCAGAATTCCAAAACCCTAAATTGAAGGAATAATGTCTGAAGAATTGTGCCAAAATAATAATAATAATAATAATAATAATTATTATTATTATTATTCATTACAGTTATCCTTCCATCAAAATGAAGAGAAAAAGGTTTGTGCCCCTATATTAATGTCAAGAAAACTGGAGAAATGGCAACATTGTAAATAGCCAGGAAACTAAGATAAAATACTAAGAATGAATAGATCTCAATGTGGTAATAACGAAAAAATTAACTTGTTTTTCTGAACAAAGAATAGTTTTAGATCTCACTGATTTACTGTAATCATGAAAAGATACAATGGGCCAAAGTTTAAAAACTAGTCACCCAGCATCTTTAGAGCCTGAGAGAAAATATGACTTAATTAAATTATCGTCTTTCCAAATTTCATTTTCTTCTTTCACCCAAGAACAGACCTTTAGAATGTGTGTGACTCACTGATTCCTTATGCTGAATGCACCCCTTAATAATATACATTGCAAAGAATGTTAAACTGCTAAAACTTCAAAGAAGTATCAGAAAGGTCACTTGGGTTTTTTTGTGTTGTGGGGGCAGGGGCATGGATTTGGGGGTTTTTCGTTTTTTTGTTTTTGTTTTTTTTTAGTTGCTGTTTTAAAAAAATGGGGTTAATTTATTTGACTATACTTTGAAGTAGTTATAGAAAAATAATTTTTACTGGAATTATATCATCATAATTTTTCAGAGTGACATATTATGTAAATATAAGCACATTTGCAATACTTCTAAGTGGAAGAAACTCCCCTAGCAAGTCATAAGTTAGATACCGTAAGGCTGTAGCCACCCTCCAGTTATTATCTCTAAGACAAATAACAGATTGCACGATGTTTTCCTGAGTGCCAAGAACTTTTCCAGTTAACATTTTCACTTGAAAAAATAGATCACATACTTGTAAAATCATACCCAGCATTGACTTCATAAGGCATGTGGCTTTAGAGTGCTTTTTACAATTATTAATTCTATTAGTCAACTAGCAGGAAGCTAATGCAATTGTCTTAGAAGACGTTCGGAGGGCACAGAAGACATTTTGAGAGCTGATCTGTACATCTGCAAAACAAAGCAAAAAAAAAATATTTCCTTCCTAAATGATGTAAACGTATTTTAATGTATCACACCTAAAATACATTAATATACCAGCACTGTGGACGACTTGGAAAATATCTGATAAAAGCATGAGCAGACCTTGAGCAGGATTCTTTCCTCCTCTGAGTTTTAATAAAGCAGCAGGGGGGAGGAAGATGATAGAAAAGATTACAAGCACAAGAAGTCATGTTCACATTAGACTGTGATGTCGGTGCAGTTATTTGACCTCAAAATCCCCTCAACCCTAATGACTATGATACTTACCTACATGGGGAAGGGAGGGTCTTAATTTGTAAACACTAGCAATGGCTTTTATAGGGAAAATTTTCAAGTGATTAAAATACATGACCACAAAAATGAACCTTAGTCATCAGATTTGGGATTCTATTTTAAACTTTGTCACTACTCCACAGCAAAATACCTTGTTCAAACTACAAGAAAAGTTCAAACTTCAAAAATTTGAAGTTCAAAATACCAGTTAGAATAGGTCCACTATAAACAGCCATTTTAGATACTGGAGCTGAAAGTGAACTGGAAGAAGAAGGTGTGAATAACTATAAGGCTCCAGATCGCCCATGGAAGTGCTCTACAGAAATGTGAGATAAAAACCTGTTCTCTGGGGAAGAGACAGCATCATCTACATTCACCCCATTCTCACCTACACAAGCACTTGAACACACGCTCCCTCAACAGCCCATCTAATATGACTGCCAAGACACTCAAACAAGTTAAAAATATGTTTCACTTCTCCAAAAGGCTCTCTTATATTTTTAATTCTGAGATATATGCCATTCCATCTGCAAAAATCATGAATATCTACTCTCAGGTCACTGTTTTTCCTTTTAAATTAAAACTTAAATCAAAAAGTTTGCTTTCCTAGAAATAGATTTTACTATCATTTAAAAAAACAATAGGAGAATCAACTGTCTGTTATGGAACCATTTAGATCTATGCAGTCGATATAATCAGCATTAGAGTTTAAAATACATTTCTACTAACTACTTGATCTCACTGATTAAAATGTGTTTAAATATGTACAAAAAAAAACTGGAGCCTGAATCATTTCCTCAATGTGGCAGCTTCTCAGCAAAAGGGATCTGAGTTTTCCATTGTTATCTAGACATCATGAACTGACCCACTAATGAGTCTATTATATTTCATATCGGTATACATATTTGTATATAATAGATATATAAACATAGATAAATATATGTATGTACATATATGAATCTATACATACATACATTTATAAAATATTCCTACTTCAAATAACTTGCAATAGATAATCAAATAAAGAAATCAACTATCACAGAAATTTAAAAAGAAACAGATCCCACATCCACTCAATGCAGGTGAGAACTAGGATTTACTTCCATTGGAGGAAAAACTCCTTGAAAGTAAGAAGTGTGAATTCTATACGTTTTTAATAGTTTCTTGACCTTAAACAAAGAATGAATACCTAATGGTATGGAAATCATGTGTCCAGTTTCTGGATGATGTGATAGATCCTGCTGATCTGATTGATAAAGGGTAAACCCCTGCTAGTCTCTGAGCCTCTGTCCTTATCTATGTAATGAGGGCATTAGAATAGATTTTCTAAGCTTCCTCTTGATTCTATACTGGTTTTAGTCAATCACACTTTAGTTTTACCTTCAAAGACTTTGGACTGATTAACAATAAATTTCTAAATTACCAACCACTAAGGGAGGCCTAACTCCCACTGCCATGTGCCATTCTCTCAGTTAGCCATTTACTCAACATTCATCCATTCAACAAGCATATATCCAGCATCAGCTGTGTGCTAAATACAACAAGCAAGATGGCTTTATTTGCATTACTTGTCATTAATTTAAGAGACATTACTAAAAAGCAAAAAAAAAAAAAAAAAAAA